>NC_052052.2:51670876-52346293 GCF_903992535.2 Arvicola amphibius | reverse complement strand
CCTGGCCCTGAAGGCTGCAAACGTGTTACCCTTTTAAAATAAGATTGCTCAAAATGAATGGAAGATCTTGAGATGGCCAGATTGTTTTGTAATATCCAGATAGATTGAATGAGTCACAGACATCCTGTGTTTTTCAACATAGCAGGAACCTACTAACCATTACTTGGCAATAGAGGGCCCCTCTATAACATAAGAGAATATGTAGTTTTCTTTGTGTCTGGGGTGATCGGTAAGATGTTCTACGTAACTGTTCTAAAGGGGTGTTTGATGGAACTACACAGGAAGCTTTATATTCGCCATGGTTTTAGCCAAATGAAGAAGTGTTAGTAAGCTCAAACTTCAAGCAAGAAATGAGCCTAAGCTGGGAGTGGTGCCAATTACGAACTAAACTTCCGAGTGGTCCCCATCTGTTTCTTACCCTTTACGTCCAGTTTATGAGCAGCTTGAAAGCCTGATCTCCCAAACATCTTCGGAGCCCATTTCCATCATGACACTGGATGCGGCCCAGCACGCTGCTGTGTTTTGAATGCTCTTTTAATGGACCTCTTCCTACCCACCATTGTTCCAGAGCTCTTACAGTAAGACCTTACTGTCTTGGAAAACAGTCAAAGTTCAGTAAACACAAAGAACGTGACAACAAACACCAGTCTGCTCGTTACCCGGGGTTATGGCAAGCTGTGTGTATTTTGTCTTTACGGATATAAATGGCAATGGAAATATGACCACAGAAAGGCATATTGGTACACACTTGTAACCCAGCACTTGGGAGGCAAGGACAGGAGAATCAGAAGTTCAAGGCTAGTCTGGAACACATGGGGAGACTATCTTAAAAAAAAAAAGCAGACCTTACAAATAAGATAGGTTTCCCTCCCCAGTCCCCAAGTCAGCAGTTAATAATTTCCTTAAATTTGGTGTTTGTTTCTCAAGTTTTTTTTTGCAATCATATGCAAAATATGCATCATATTAACAAAATACAGAATTGTTTTATATCCTTGTTTCCCCTCCCCCACTGGATACTATTTCATTGAAAGCTAGCTTGTTGTTTTATGTATCTGTTTGAACTGCTGTTCTGTATCTCACTGTACAAATGATGCATGGACAACTTCTTTGAACGGTCCTAGTAATTGGCATTTAAGTTGCTTCCTAGCTTCCCCATTCAAGCGATCTGGGTGCTTCCCATGTGTTCGTGTACACCTTTTAAAACATGGCTGGAGATGGGCGAGCTCACAGAGAACATGGGTTTTCAGTCAGGTTTCCCTAAAGAGTCCGTGATGAACTTGGCATTTTCAAACTTTAATATTTTAAAAAAGTGTTGCTTTAACCTGGTTCTTGGATGACGGTTGAAGTCCAGCACTGTCTTGTGTCAGGATTGGACATTGATTCTCCTTCTGGAATTATCAGTTCCTCTACATGTTGCCTATTTTCTGCTACATTTCTTTTTATTTCAGAGGATTTTTTTAATCACAGTTTTATATCCTGATCATATATGTTATTAGTTGTAAGTACCTTTTCTCAGGATGTTCCATTATTTTTGGATAAGGTAGTGGTTGTCATTTCATTTTTTGATAAGAAGAGTGTTTTTAATATTTATTGAGTTTTAAGTTTTTTTCATACAAAATATTTTGATACTATTCATTCTTTTCCCGTAACTTCTCCTAGGTTCTTACCAATTACCTATCCATTCTACTCCTGTTCAGACTGGGTTTCTTTGTAGCTTTGGAGCCTGTCCGTCCTGGAACTTGCTCTGTAGTCCAGGCTGGCCTTGAACTCACAGAGATCCACCCATCTCTGCCTCCCAAGTGCTGGGATTAAAGGCATGTGCCTTCACTGCCCGGCTTCAACTCTTGTTTCTAAAGGGATACCTTAAGAATGCAAACTGGGGACTGCAAAGACAGCTCAATGGGTAAAAGCTCTTGCCAGAGCACCTGAGTTAGGATGCCAAGAATCTATGTAAAAACCAGATGCAGTACTATAAACATCTGTGAGCCAGGCTTGCAGCTACAGCATGAGGGGAAGTGGAGACAGAAGAATTGGCCCAAAGCTCACAGGTCAGGAAGTCTGGAGTATGCAGTGGGCCAGAAGCAATAAGAGAAACCTTGTCTCAACAAAATGGAAGGAAAGAACCAAAAGTTGTCCTATTACCTATACATACCACATGCTCATCGTTGTATCTACACACCTGCACACACACACACACACACACACTCTCTCTCTCTCTCTCTCTCTCTCTCTCTCTCTCTCTCTCTCTCTCACTCACACACACACTCACAGTAATAATAATTTAAATTTGAAATTTAAATAGTAACCATATCAAAATTCAAAGTAACTGATATGTATTGGTATACAAAACTGGTATTGTATTGGCACACAAGTCTCACTATTCCTGTACTACTAAGCACATGGTAACAAACAAGAACAATTAGTTGATGGATAAGTGAATGGTCTTTATTTCAGTGCTGTGGCTTGAACCCAGGACCCCAGGGCATGTTAAGCATACACTCTACCAATGAACTACACTACCATTCCAGTAATGATTATTTGTCTTAATAGCATAACATTTAGAAATAATAAGCTTAAATCCCAGGTTGATTTAATCAAAATTTGAATTTTAAGAGTCATCAAAACTCTTAAAAGAGTGAGCAGTTCCCATAGACTCTTCCCGATGGAATGTCCTACTTCTCAGGTAAACCATACATCACAGGAGCCCCACAATTCAGCTTATGTTAGTAAGGAAGACCATGGTGACATTGCAGTGTTCTTTTGGGTTCCAAAACAATATGGACATAGAGCAGAAAAGTTAAGAGCCATAACTGGGTATGATGTCCTTGCCTAGTGTCAGGAGGATCACAGCAAAAGGATGTGCCAGCTGTGTAGCAAGTTCAAGGCCATCCTGGGCGAGCTACAGGAGACCTCATCTCAAAAAAAAAAAAAAAAAAAAAAAGAAAGAAAGAAAGAAAGAAAGAAAAAAGAAAAAGAAAAAAAGAAAAGCCTAGATTCGGGGGGGGGGGGGGGTCCATAAAGTCTGTTGTTCGGCCCAGCACTGCTACCTGTGAGCTGATTCTCAGTTTCAGCAACTATAGAATAGGAAAATGATATCTCCTTCAGTCTGAGTTGATATACTGAGGCAGTAACATAGTTTTCAATGAATGTGTTCCAGTTCACATTTTGAGATGAAGGCTATTATATAGTACCAGGCATTATATAATGGAAACATGTATATTTAATATTTTTTAAGATTTAAAAAATTATCTATGTGCTGTGTGTCAGTGTGTGGGAATGTGCACATGTGTTTGCCTAGTGACCTAAGAGGTGAGAAGAGGACATCTGATCCCTTGGAACTGGAGTCACAGGCAGTTGTGAGGTACTTACCATGGGTGCTGGGAACTGAACTTGAATCCTCCAGAAGAGGAATAAGCACTCTTAACCACTGAGCCATCTCTACAGCCCCCTAGATTTCAGTTTTGATTGACATTTAGGTTAGTATCATTACAGCAAGCAATACCTTTCCACAGGAGAGCAGATGTCCTCGGATGATGTGTTTCCTGCTGGGTTGGGGTGGTGCTGGTTACCCAGTCAGGGCTTTGCAGAGGCAGTGTGTTGTTGAGCTATAGCTCCAGCCCCACTTCTCTCATGATTTCTGGTGAATTGTCATAGTTGGGCAAGTTTCAAGTATTATTGCCTAAGCCTTTTATTTTTAAAAAAAATTGTTAAATCCCCTTAAGCCCCATTCCCATGTCAATACGTGGAAAAAGCCCAGTGTCTCTCCATCTGCTTTCCCCCTAAAGTCATTAAATTTTATGTAGGTGTATTTTATATGTACTTACATATAAACAAAGGCATTTTTTAGCATCATTAGTTAAAAATAGCCCATATTTTCTCCCTGAAATTACTTGAGAGAAAGAACAAGTTCTTTGGATGAAATTTGAATTTATCTTTTTTGCTTATTTTGGTTTTTTGTTTGTTTGTTTTTTGAAACAGTAGCTTTGGGGCCTGTCCTAAAACTAGCTCTTGTAGACCAGGTTGGCCTCAGATTCACAGAGATCCGCCTGTCTCTGCCTCCGGAGTGCTGGGATTAAAGGCGTGCACCACCACTGCCCAGCTTGAGTTTATCTTTGTAATGGCCACAGAGTGTTCTGGGATTGGGTAGGGCATTATGCAGTCTTTGGCACTGTAGATTATGCTATAATACACACCCATATATGTCCTTTTCTGCCGAAGCATCTGTTGCTGTGGGATAGATCCCTGGGAGTGGGTAGCCAGCTAGGATTTACACTTGCATTTTAATTTTAAAATTTTTGCCGGGCAGTGGTGGCGCACGCCTTTAATCCCAGCACTCGGGAGGCAGAGGCAGGCGGATCTCTGTGAGTTTGAGGCCAGCCTGGTCTACAAGAGCTAGTTCCAGGACAGGCTCCAAAGCCACAGAGAAACCCTGTCTCGAAAAACCAAAAAAAAAAAAAAAATTTGCATTTTTAATTTAATAACTAATTTTAATAGCAAGGCCGATCACTAGCAGCAAGCAATAGAGAGAATTCATCTTCTGTAGAGAATGCCGCTCACACACAGCCATCGCTTGCATGGCAATGGTGACAATAAAGGGTGGTAAGGAAGTTCCAAACAAAGGAGCACTCCACTGGGATACATCCTCCTTTTTATTACTGTAACTAGGAAGTGGAGTGAGGCAGGGGGATGGGGCAGGGGCAGGGGAGTTGAGGAAGAAAGATTACAGAAATAGAAAAGTTCTCAAGTTCACTTTCATCTAGAGCTGACTTTCCCCTCCACAGCGGGCAGCACTGTCCTGAAACAGGATGTCTGAGCAGTTTGGTAAGAGTCACGTGGCACTGCGCACTTTTCCTTTCAGACTCCTGGGCTTCTTTCGGCTAAGCGTTTTGTAGGTGCAGCACACCAGCGCATCCCACCAAAGCATCTTCATCTTTTCTGCGGTGGTGAACCAAGGAGGCAGAGCGCCAAGGATGAAGGTTCAGATGATGCTGAGCCCTGGTCTTGTAGTATGCTTAGATGCTCCAGGGTTAACTGCTCAGTTTACACGTTTATAGTGCATCTTTGAAAGAGGCAAAATAAAATATTTTGATTTTTGAGTACATGGTTGTAACTCCACTACTAGGGAAGCTGAGATACGAAATCACAGGTCAAGGTTAATTTAGTCTACATAGAAGACCCTGTTTCAAAATAAATAAATAAAAGTAATAAAATGCCATGGTTTGGAGTAAAAAAAAGTCTTCTAAAATATATTTATCAGACATTTGTGTCAAAAGGAACATTAACAGAGGCTAATTATATTTTAAAGTGTCTCCATTAGTAATTTGTATTAGGAGATATGAGTTTTCTGTATAGAATATAGTATATAATAAAGATTAACCTGATCTGCGCATTTATTTTTATTTTCCAGATCTGGTAGACAGCCTAGCACAGTGGTGCTGCTGAAGGTCCTTTCAGAGCCAGCCTGGTTGCTCAGTACCACTGTCTTTAAAGAGGCAATTGTTAAAAATTGGCTAACGGGAAATTGTTTAAGATCTGTAAACAACTCTCAGAAATCTCTCCTTCATCTACTAGGGAAGCACCCTGCTTAATCTGTGGCAGTAAACTAAGATTAAAAACACCTCTGGGTGGTGGTGGCGCATGCCTTAATCCCAGCACTCGGGAGGCAGAGGCAGGTGGATCTCTGTGAGTTCGAGGCCTGGTCTACAAGAGCTAGTTCCAGGACAGGCTCCAAAGCTACAGAGAAACCCTGTCTCGAAAAACCAAAAAACAAAACAAAACAAAACTGTAAGATAAAATCTGAAACAAAGCGCATACAGACTAACAAACAACTAAGACTAGCTCAAGCTGCTCTACAAATATGTTCTCTAAATAGGAAAAGAAGCTTTATTAGGCTACTGTTTCAGCTCCTGGGGAAATTTAGACCCCGAGAAGGGTACTTAGTTTCCTTTTACCTTCATTTTCTTTTGCATCACAACTATTGTCCCTAGACAAGGGCATCTTTGAGAACATTTATTTATATGTATTTTAGAAAGGAATTTGATAGCTTTTGAAAGAGCTAAACAGACTCTGTTTAGTTCGTTATTTTAAATAACATCAATTCAATTTAAGTGGGCAGAGCGTTTATAAGAAGGTAAAGAAACCTTTTCTCAAACCCTGTCAAAAAACAAAATGTTTTTTTTCCATTAACACTAAGTTGGCTCCTGTCATCAGTTCTCAGTTTGTTCACACCCTGGGCCTGGTTTTTCTCAGGCCCCCAGTGCACTGAAGAGAAGAGGGGAAGGCAGGCGCCAGCATCCTTTCCATCCTGGGACCAAGAAGGGCCTAACTCTTCTTTTAAGTCCAAATCTTCAAAGAGAGTAATGGCTAGAAGAATTAAAACTGTCAATCAAGGAACACACGGAGGATACCTGGCTAACACGGAGGCAACTCATAACATTGCTCCACAACTGGAAGAAGAAAGAAATCTTTAGAATTACAACTAATAAAACACACATGTGAATAGCTTATGAAATCTGCTAAAGTTCCAAGTGGGTTCTCCATTATTGAGAGAGTTTTCTGGGAGGGTGCTCAGGAAACCCAAAGATTCTCTAGCACAAGATTCATAAATCCAACACAAACCAGGCCTGCTTCTCTACTTAACGATACTTGTTCTGGCTAAGTAGAAGCTGGTAGCTGTGTGCTATTTATACTTTGTACTTATGGAGAAACCAAAACAGAGAACCCACTAAAGTAACTCTTCAACCAAGAACATGTAATCAAACTTCTACAGAGGAGCTTATCATTTGTAAGTGAATCCATCATTGTGCCATGTGGTATCCGGAAATATTAATGGTCTTCCTGCTCTTGATTATGTTTCCATTTTTGTTACCATTTACATTAATAAAACTATAGAATTACTAAGCATAGATTGTAGAACCTGTATGTTTCCATTTTTGTTACCATTTACATTAATAAAACTATAGAATTACTAAGCATAGATTGTAGAACCTGTGTACTTTGGGAAGAGAGAGGGAGAGAGAGGGGGCAGGAGAGGGAGAGAGGGAGAGGGACAGGGAGAGGGAGAGGGAGAGAGGGAGAGGAGGAGAGGGAGAGGGAGAGAGGGAAAGGGAGAGGGAGAGGGAGAGAGGGAGAGGAGGAGAGGGAGAGGGAGAGGGAGAGATCAGGGTGTAATGGTTCACACCTGTGGTCCCAGCACTTGGGTGACTGGGGCAAAAGGATCGCCATGAATGCAAGGCTAGTCTAAGCTACACAGTTCCAACATAACATGGGCTATAACATGAAACTATCTCAACACACACATCGCACACACACACACGTGTGCACACATCACACACACACACGTGTGCACACACATACGCATGCACATGTCGGGAAGGTGTTTTACATTTCCTTCTGTTTTCTGCCTAACCATGTCTTGCCTGCTCCCGTAGCCTCACCTCTTGCAGGCTTCATCCATTTGTCCTGTATCCTCTCCACACCTCAAAGCCCTCAGCAGCTCTCAGAGTTTTGGTGGACAGTGAGCAGGAGCTGATCTTTTTGTTATGAATAGTGTTCAATCCATGGGGTGTTCCCTACTTAGTAACTAATAAGAAGCCCTCTGTTTGGTATGCCCAACCTGCAGAGCTTAAATTATGCATTCTCAAACTTATTTTCAATAAGTACTCATTGAAAATTGGCCACACTTTCTGTGATCTTGGATGTTATTTATGGAATATTTCATTGTAAAACAGGAATGGAACTTGCTATCTTTTGTGGTTGTGGAAGATTAAGATAACACGGCAGTCAGCGCCTGTCCTGGGTTCTGAGAAAAACGATTGCTTACTGTCTCTTTTCTGAAAACCAGGGGGCGAATGAAATGCTTGACTTGTTCTAAAGAACTCGGGTTATCCTAGAATGAAGATTTCCTGGTGCCAATAAATGTCTCCTAACTAACTATCAACTTTAGGTATTCATATCTAGGAAATATGAACCTTTCCTGTTTATTTATTTTAAGAGACTCCCGTGATCAGATGTTTGAAACGCTACCATTCAGGACGTGAGAGATTCTTCTATTTCTTTCTACCACAGCAAGGCTTTTAGACATTTGTACTACAGTTAGATTCTTTATCATATTTTGGTTCCATCCTCAGGCATTAATTTCTAAAATTTTGCATGCTGTACGAATTTATTATTTGTAAACTTCTTTGGCTTGGCGAATCTGTAATGCCATTTATCTATCATTTCAATGCCAGGCAGAATTGCACTGTTGCCTTGAAAGTCTGCTGTGTTCTGTCGGTGTAATACTTACTCCCAAGCCCTGGCGCCCACAGTTCTGTTCACTGTCATTATAATAGTTTTTGTGTCATTATAGCCTTGTCCTTCCCTGAATACTGTATAACCGGAATCATCAGGCTACTTTTTTTTTTCATATGGCCTTGCGTTTTTAAAGAGTCATCTACATCTATGCTCAACTTGATGCTTCATCCTCTGTACCATCGACTAGTATTTCATTGGGTGGGTGCATTTGAATGCTTCTCTTGTTTGCTTTCTATTGCTGTCATAGAAACCATGACCAAAAACAAGGGAGGAAAGGGTTTATTTCAGCTTACAGGTTCAGGGTCCATCATTGAGGCAGACCAGGGAAGGAGCTTGAAACAGATGCTTGAAGCAAAATCAAGACAGCAGGACACCGGGGAGTGCTGCTCACTGGCTAGCTCACTTACAGCTACCTGCCTAAAAGTGGGCCCGCCCACAGTGGGCTGGGCCCTTCCACAGCGATTAGTAATTAAGAAAATTCTCTTGAGCACATACCTAGGAGTAGAATTTCTAGATTATACAATAATTCTGTGCCTAATCATAGGCGTACCCATAGGCCAAACCAATGGCGGCAGTTTCTTCCCAGGTGTGTCAAGTTGGTTAGCCATCATGGACATTCAAGACATGTTTTTATTTCATGCACAGGGTATCTTAAAAACTTCTGATATTAGTATTAGTCTTTTTACATGTCTTTGTCTTCTGTTTGTGTACCATTTCCTTCAGGTAATTTCTCTGGCTGTTTTTGTAAGCTTCTGTTCTTGCCTTAGTAGAAGCATCTGCGCTGGCTGGCTGCCTGCTGAGGAGTGTGAGACCTGAAGGCCCCGTTGCTCTGTTGACAGGGACACCCTCTGCAGCAGGACATTCCCTTGGGCTGCTCAGTCTCTTCTGAGTTGGTCCCTATCCGGAGGGGAATATTGCCAACTGTCCTGTCCATAAACTGGATAGGTGGGAGGCCCCATTTTAAATTCAATTCCAAACTTCAGCCTGACCCTACTGCTCGGTCTGTATGGACCAGAAAACCCAGCTTTGCCACCATCCAGAGAAGGCCCACGCCCTTGTGAAAGCCTCTCTGAAGTAGCTCACACCCACAAACACATTGTTGGTGTGCAAGTCTTTGAACATCTGTAGTATTACCTTGCTACTGTTTTCAGGTTTGAACATCTGCCGTGTTACCTTGCTACTGTTTTCAGGTGGACATTTTCCTCACCCAGCAATGACCCAGGTGCTCTGAGCAGTCTCTCCGACACATTCCTCCACCTTTGCCCTAGCTGACCTCTAACCTACTTTCTCTTTCTATGAATTTGGCTTGTCTGAACATTTTATATAAACAGAGTGATACAATGTGGCCTTTAGTGACGGAATTATTTTCCTTAGCCTCGTGTTTTCCAGCTCCATCTCTGTTGCTGCACACGCCAGCATTTCATTTTTTAACTGCCAAATAAAGTCCGTTGTATAAATACAACATTTTGTTCTTATTTGTCAGTTGGTGGTTTGGAGAGTTTTGCCCTTTGGGGTTTTATTATGACAATGCTTCTCTATCCCATGAGCATGTTTTCATATTCCTTAAGTGCCTATTTGGGAGTAGAATTTCTAGATTATACAATAGTTCTGTGCTTAATCATCGGAAGAAGAATCCGTGCTTTTCATAGGGTTTATTTACTTATGTCCCCAGAGCAGCACTCGAGGGCTCTAGTTCACCACGCCTGTGCGACACGACTTGCCTTTCACCACAGCCGTTCTCGCACGTGTGACATTTCGTTTTGTCTCGCTAGTCTTTTTTTTTTTTTGGTTTTTCGAGACCGGGTTTCTCTGTAGCTTTGGAGCCTGTCCTGGAACTAGCTCTTGTAGACCAGGCTGGTCTCGAACTCACAGAGATCTGCCTGCCTCTGCCTCCCAAGTGCGCCACCACCGCCCGGCTGTCTCACTAGTCTTAACAGACTCTTTTAGTCCCACCTTACCCTGTCTCTCCCCTCACACGTTGGTTTATGATGCTTGAGGTTTTTCTGAGGCATCTACTGCTTCCGGCTGGTCTCAGGGTCCCAGCGTTTCTACCTGTGAGCTCACTGGCCTGGGAGTTTCTAGCTTCCCAGATTTTGCAGCTTCCTTTGTCTTGTTTGCGTTCATGTCCAGCCGTTCGCTTTCATTTATTTTTAAGAGGGGAAAGTAGATAACACATAACATCATAGCACTATCCCTCAAGCAGAAGTTTGCTTTCGTTCATATTTACACTGTTACCAGATTTTTATTTTTATTGGTAAGGGGACGGAGGCCACGTGAGTGTTTCCTGTTGCTGAAGGAGGTGACGGTGCGAAAGGCACACTGACTGCATCGTTGCTCTTGGAAACAAACGCAAACAGACTTCACTCCTTCACGGTGCGTCTTCACTCTTGGGATCCCTGACATTTTATATGGATGTGGCTGCTGTTGCGTTCGTCATTTAGACTGAGTGGTCACTGAGACTGGGTCTTTTGTGCTGTCTGCAATGGATGGTCGCTGACTTCATTTTAAATACTTTAACAAAATAGTGCTATTTATTTATTTATTTATTTATTTATTTACAGAACCCAGGCAGTGTGCTAAACGCTGTGCTTGCACTGTCTCGTTTGGTGCTTTAACAGCCTTTTGAAGTTCATTCCTCCCAGAGTAACATTACACAAGGAGGCCAAGCCCCTAGTATCTCGTGGAACATGCTAGGGCAGGGTGGGAATAGGTGTTCATGTCTACCTTTTCTGATCCTAGGCGTCTCTGTCTTACTAGAGTTCTACACTGTACTTCCTGAAAGCCTTGGTTTGTTCAGTTTGTAGGCCGGCCAGTTTGGCTAAATCTGTCAGGGCAGTATGCCTACAAGTTATTTATGGATCTGTCACCAACATATCAAATTAAACATATACAATGGATTCAATACATTTTCCTATATGTGGATTTTCTGGATTGTTTGTGTTCTTCTTGTTTTGTTGAGATGGTCTCATTATGGAGCCCAGGCTGGCTAGGAGACTCTGATCCTTCTTCTTGGCCTCTGAGTGCTGGGGTTAGAGGTGTGCACCACACCCCCAGCCTTGGCTTTCTGTTCTTTGACCCAGGTTCAAGGCTACAGAATTTATTACTTAACCTTATTAACACAAAGCTAGAATGCAGAGTCATAGATGGTGATTCAAGTAGGACTTTGACAGCAGAAAATGACAAGCACAGGATCTGTACT
Organism: Arvicola amphibius; assembly: GCF_903992535.2. Taxonomy (NCBI): domain Eukaryota; kingdom Metazoa; phylum Chordata; class Mammalia; order Rodentia; family Cricetidae; genus Arvicola; species Arvicola amphibius. Next base: position 52,334,799 of record NC_052052.2, on the reverse strand, counting down.
CTTAGCTTGTGAAGAAATATTCTGCAAAACACAAGAGGAAAAAAAAAACCTCTTTACTTTAGGAAAAGTTAGTTTCTAATTCGGGTGTCTCTGTTAGATTCCACATTCCAACTGCCATTTGTCTCAGCATTCAAGGGGAAGAGCTGATGGCCACCTTGGGAGCACTATATGCTTGAGGAGACTCCACATAGCCTAAGGGTTCCAGGTTCAGGTTTTTTTTCCTTCTCCACATTCTGCCCCTGTCACCTAAGCGATAAACAGAGAGAGAGTTGTTAAGACAAAGGGAGAAGTTACCATAACTCCAGGAGGGCGGGATGTCTTGTGGGAAATTAGCCTGAATGTGCCAGGAAAAGAGAAGAGGCTATTGTACCCGCAGTGCAGAGGGCAAAGGGTGGTGGCCCCAGATAAAACCGGAGAACTTGGTACAGTGGCCTCTGGAGGGTTCCGCAAGTCAGGCCAACGTTTCAGGACAGATCTGGTGAGGAGCCCTTGAGTCATGAAAGGCAGGAGACTTGTGTGGTCTTACACTGAGTCCCCACTCTTGTATCCCTCAGAGATCAAAAGGCAGAGATTTAGGACTAAGTCTTTAATAGTTCGGGGTGGTACTTAGTTTTCAGAGGAATGTTGCTTAGTTATTCTTACTGTGAGGAGCCTGTGTTCTTCCAGCAATGTATTCTTACGGTGATGAGCCATTTATCATTTGTGGACACACACACATGGATATTATAAATCCTGTGGCAAAGATGGACTATCTTCTGAGAGCTTCCCGGGACATGTAAACCATCAGGATAGCAACACGGAACTGAACAAACTCCTGACTAGCTGAGATGTCTTCCTTTGCTTTTCCAAGTGTCAGAATAAACTCCAGTCCAAAACAGCTTCAAGTCTCCACATTTCGTGCTGTAGCATGAGACATAGTTATGGAAGTATCTGCAGGAGACAGAGTTAAATGGAGCAGAGTTGTTACTATTGGGAAGAGACAGTCTAATAATGAAGGGAGGACCGGAAGGCAGGTGTTCTGCCTTAAGAGGCCAGGTGCCACAGCAGACCCTGACTCAACTTTGCCTGTGGGGGCTACAGGAAGTCGTGTTCCGTGAGGATGATGGTGACAGCTATCATTCTTAGGCACTGTATTGGTGCTTTACAGCAAGTGACAGGGCCGCAAACTCAGACCGGCTCTAGTCTCCTCGCTGGCGCCCACCACCTCGCCGTCAATAAAATCCGCGTTTTCACCTTAGCATGTCCAATTCTCTCTGACATTAATTTTTTTAAGATTTGTTTATTTTGTACATATGAGTATTTTGCCTGCGTGTCTGTTTGTGTACTACATGCATGGCTAGTCCCTCTGAGGCCAGGAAAAGGTATCAGTCCTCTGGAACTGCAGTTGCAGCTGGTTGTGAGCCGCCATGGGTTCTAGATATGAACCCAGGCCTTCCGCGAGGGCAAGAGCTCTAAGCCCCCAAGCCGTCATCTCTCCAGCTCCTGTTCTCTCCAGCTTGGATGCTGCTTTAGACTCGTAGTTCATGTGTTTCGATGCAACATTTCAATATTCATCTATCAATGAGTTTTCTGGGCTTCAGTTTTTAAAAATTGAGCATGCCATTGCTCCCAAAGTGATCTCAGGATGAAACGCTGATCATGACAGTTTCTGACTCAAAACATTTTATTTCCAGTTGTTAAAACTTTAGTGGGGATACAAGTGGGCCCAAGTTTTGTTCTTGCTGCTTTTTTGTTGCTTGTTTGTTTTTTAATGGAAATTGTCTCTGGAAACACCTTTTCCAATACATTTCATCCTCTGTCAAACACCTACATTTTGTCCCGTGTGATATATTATTTCATACTTAGGTATTTTGACTTATATTATTGACCCATTAGTCAGAAATGCTAGCCTCTCCTCGCTCTAGTACCACGGTTCCCCTGGTAAGCAAAAACCTTGGCCTCAAGCTCCAGATTCGCTCTATGCAAGGTGAAAGTCTGAATGAAGACATGACCACGAGGAATAAAAAGTCTGCTGTGTTAAACAACAATAACAAAAAACACCCTCATAATTAATATTTTTTAAATAATGCTTCCAAATAAGGAACTCTGAAGATAACAATTTTTAATAAGGATAAACGGATAACTTTAACAACATCAGTAATAAAAGAAAATTTCTAAATTTGAAAAAACTTAAGAAATGAGTTACATACATGAAAAATTGTCAGAACTAAAAAGGTAACAGTCAGTCTGTAGTTAGAGGTGGAACCTTAACTTTTTCCTCTTAGAAACTGGAAACATAAACCCTGAAGATGAAGTCAGTAAGGTCTAGAAGCAATCAAGCCAAACTGAAGATTCCAGAACATTCCAGCAACAGTGGAGCACTCAGGGATTACCAAGAGTGACCACACTGTGGGCCGTAAAATAAACCTTAACAAATTTAAAATGGCTAAAGCACACAATTTATGTTCCCTAATCATAGTAGCGCTGACCTAGAAATCTTTTACAGAAGAGACCTGGGATATCCCTAACATTTTGGAAACAAAACATTTTTCTAAATTCATGGCATAAAGGGAAAATTTGAATTAAATGCAAAATAAAATCTAACGCTTCAAAATTTGTGGGCAAAACTAGAGGAATTTTCCCTTTTTCTGTTAATAATTTTTTAAAAACTAAAGCATAGCTACATTATTTCCCCATTTTCCCTTTCATTTTGTACATGAACACACACACACACACACAACTTGCTCAGTTTGTATAATGTTACTTGTAAATATATGACTTTAGGACTGATGACTTGGTATTGAATAACTAATTGTGGGGCTTTTCCCAGGGAAAAACATATCTCTCACTCTCAGCATCCCTTAGTTACCTATAACTCTTTGTCTATGGGTTGGGACCCCATGAGAGTCTCCTTCCATGTTAGGATGTCAAATGGTGTCATTCTTGTTCAGGTCTTCGTTAGGCCACCATCTTGACGTATAGCATTATACGATTATGTTAAAGAAATGCTGCCAATTATCATCATGTTTCTCCTTAAATAGATTGGAAAACAACAGATTAACTTCAAAACAAACAGAAGGACACAAGAAAACACAAACAACTAAAACAATGTTGAGCAAGTAACAAGTCCTGGCAAGGATACAGAGGAAAAAGGACTCAGTATACTGTTGGTAGGAAGGTGGTTTAGTAGAGCCACCGGGGAAACTTATATGGAGGTCCCTCAAAAAAGTACAACTAAGACATCCATATGAACCATGTAGCCCATCTTGTGTATATACCTGTCTTACTTTGCTTTCTATTGCTGTGATCAAACACCATGACCATAAACAACTTGGGGAGGAAAGGGTTTATTTCATCTTACAGCTTGTCGTCCATCACCCAAGGAGGTGAGAACAGAAACTCAAGGCAGGAACCTGGAGGCAGGAACTGGTGCAGAGACCATGGAGGATGTTGCTTACTGATTTGCTGCTCATGGCTTGCCCAGCCTGCTTCCTTAAATAACACAGGATCCTCTCTCTGACCAGGGGTGGTACTACCCACAGTAAGCTGGGCCCTTCTACATAAATCACTAATCAGTGTAATGCCCCCCTCCCAGGAATCTTCTAGGAGTGTTTTCTTAATTAATGCTTTCTCTTCCCAGATGACTCCTCAAAACTAGCCAGCACAATACCCAAATGAACGAAATCAGCATAGAGAAGAGATTCCTTAATACTCAGGTTTACTGCAGCAGTATTCATAATGACTAATAAAGTAAGTCACCCCAGGTGTGATGGATGGAGTCTTTGATGGAATTGAAGAATGGTTCAATAGTTATAGTTTTCCTTAGTTATGATAAAAGATAAAATAGATCTAAATATTGTAACTGTAATTCTTGCTTAATAACTGTTTTGTTACATGTAATTTTACTATGTTAAAGTTAAAGCCTTTCTTTTTTGTTTAAACAGAAAAAGGGGAAATGATGGAGGAGTGTCTATGTGTTACTTTCATTATTAATAAAGAAACTGCCTTGGCCTTTTAAGAGGACAGAAAATTAGGTAGGCAGAGTAGACAGAACAGAATTGTGGGACAAAGAAAGCCGAGTCAGGCAGACGCTTCAGGCAGTCGCCATATGCAGTCGCCATGCTTCTTTCCGAGATGGACGCAGGTTAAGATCTCTCCTGGTAAGGCACCACTTCGTGGTGCTACACAGATTATTAGATATGGGTTAATCAAGATGTGAGTAAGAGGCTGAAATTAATGGGCCAGGCAGTATTTAAAAGAATACAGTTTCCGTGTAATTATTTTGGGTAAAGCTAGCCAGGTGGCGGGACACAGCCCCGCCACTCCTTTCTACACAGGTGCCTATCAAAAGGGTAATTGAATGAAGAATTTATAATACATAGATACATATAATTAATAATAACAACAAATAATAAAACCTTGCCATGTGCAGCATGGGATTAATGATCATCATGGTAAGAGGAATAGCCAATCGCAGACATGTTGAAAAATTCTAAAATCTAGCTGGGCGGTGGTGGCGCACGCCTTTAATCCCAGCACTCGGGAGGCAGAGGCAGGCGGATCTCTGAGTTCAAGGCCAGCCTGGGCTACAAGAGCTAGTTCCAGGACAGGCTCTAGAAACTACAGGGAAACCCTGTCTCGAAAAAAAAAAAAAAAAAAATTCTAAAATCTGTGGCCGAACAATTTAAGTATGATTAGCATCATGTACTTGGACAGTAGCAAAACAACTGCCCCGCTTTTGATCTTCAACAGTGAGGGTTGGGTGTGGGGTAGGGGGTAAATCCATTTTTCTACTTTAGATCTAGTTTTAGCTGTGTGGTTCACTAAAAGAATGTTTCAGAAGCAATGGTGTACCAATGTTTAGCCTATGCTTCAAGAAAACTTCCTTATTTCCACTCATTCTCGGATTTCTGACCCTGCCACATAAAAAGGCAGGCTGATGTGCTAGCAGACGAGAGGTCTGGGGTCCATCCATCTCCATCTTCATGTCTGAAGTTATAGCTAAACAACTCACATTTTAGTGTGGACACAGGAGGCCGGCTGAGACAGAATGACCCAGGGCAACTGGAGTTCACAACAGAGGAATGAGACCCATAAGTAGACATGCACTCAAAAGAAGCCCATGTCAACTGGCTACAAGGTGGATGAACTGTGCAGATGTAGCTCAGCATTGGAGTGGTTTGTTATACCATCAGTTACTGCTGCAGGAATGGCTCACGGATAAGAGGACATCTGAACTTTATTTTCAAAGATGAGTAGAAGTTCACCTTTTCTTTTTATTTATATTTATTTTAAAGCTTTTTTTTAAAAAAAAAAAAAAAGAAAATATTGGGATTTGCTCCATTCCCATTGTGAGTATTTTTATTACATTTTCTCTTCTTATGCTAAAGATTGACCCCCCACCCCCACCCCGGGATAGTACATGTTAGGCAAGAGCTCTGCCACCAAGCTACATCCTCTGCTTGAGTTTTTCTTCCTTCGTTCATTCATTTGTTCCTTCCTTCCTTCCTTCCATTTTTCTTTACTAGGAGTTGAACCAAAGACCACTATGAAAATGGTAAGGGTTCTACCACTGAGCTATATCCCATCCCATGCCACGGCTACCATGGCAAACACTGTTGCCTCTTCATCTTCCCCTTTCCTCCTCCTCTGCAGTGTTTATTTTCAAGTAGGATCTCACTAAGCCTCCAGGGCTAGCTCTGAGCTCACTCTGCAGCCCAGGCATGCTTTGAAGTTGTGATCCTCCATAGTAGCGGGGACCACAGGCTTGCTCAATGAAGCCTGGCTAATTTTTGAAGGCTTCTTTCTCCTAATAGTTGAGGGTATTCTGGTCTCTCTTTGCTTTAACAACACAGGTTCATCAGAAATAAAGTACATAGCTCGGGCCTTAAGGGACTTAAGTGTATCTGAGAAGATACCACCTGTGCCTAGAAAATATCAGGAGGATAAAAAAAAAGGCATGGTAATGGGTGATTTATGGCCCAAAGGGTACCAAAGCAAAGAACGACGGAACCTCTTGCTGCCGGTACCACTCAAGGCATTTAATTACACAATGCTTGGTTTTGTTCTTTAACCTTCCTGTTATGATGCACTGCCACTGCTTGTGTAATTACGGACTTCAAAAGCAGACGGCATCCGCTACTGCTTGTCTCTTCTTCTAAGGACTTATTGTCCACTTACCAGTTATATGCTTACGACAGAGAAAAGGAATTAGTAAAACAGAAAGAGAAAGGAAAGGAAAATGGCCCCTAACAGGGTTTCAGGAAAGCGGTGGGGAGAGGGTTAGGTATTTTCCACAGCCGTCCCCCAGAGTGGGTGTTGTCGCTTCAGCTGTGCCGGCCTGGCTGAAGGCCAGGGCTCGATTGTTGAGGGCCCTTCCTCTGCTGCTAAGTGTTAAGGACAGCAGGTTCACAGAAAGCTTCATGGATGCCTGGAAGAAGCCAGAGGAGATGACGTGAAGGCTCAGTGCCACTGAGCAGCAGAAAGCAGAATGCCTGGGCTATGCTACCAGTCATGGACACCTGATCTGACCACTCAAGTCCTGTAGGCGAGGGTCACTTGTATTCAACCCGTTTTGCCAGCGAGGGTTTTAAATACATCTACTGCCAAGGCTCTGCAGCTGTGAGGACTCCCTTTCAGCTTCTTTCATATATTTTCTCATTGCTTTAGCACAGTGGTTCCTAACCTTCCTAATGCTGAGACCCTTTAATACAGGTCCTCACGTTGTGGGGATCCCCCAACCATCAAATTATTTCATTGCTGCTTCATGACTGTAATCTTGCTACTGTTATGAATTGTAATGGACATATCTGGTATGTGGGATATCTAATATGCGACCCCTGGGAAAGGGTTGTTCAAGCTCAAAGGGGTTGCGGACCACAGGTTGAGAACCAGTGCTTTAAGAGGTACTGGGCTTGTAGAAAGCACGAAGAGTAGAGTAACGATGGTTATTTTGTTTTGTTACGCCACAAAAACAATCAGCAGGCACTTGAAGGTTTTAGTAAGTTTAGTAAGTGTGAATGTATAAACACGTCACCTTGTTCTCACCAGTTCTTAATCAACACACCCTAACACCTCTGTCCCTCCCCGTTCATCAACTCCACCTTGTAGTCTAACATTTGGGCACTTTATCCTGTACTAGAATAGGTATACATTTTGTTGTTAGACTGTTTCCTGGTTTTGATTATTATCAATAATGCTCCCAGAACATAAATTTTAGAGCACATCTTTTAGTTTTGCTTGTAAATATCATAAAATAGTCCAAAGGTGGTAGTGGTTGTGGGTAGAGAAGGAAACCATAAAGTGTTTTTATTCAATATGTATTTGATACAAATAATTATTTTTCCCTTTTCAAAGATGTGGAGTCTGAAGTTGAGACACCTGAATGGAAGCAGCCACATCACACCGAGAGTATATTACAGATATGAAAAAGAAAGCCTGGTCTTGCCTGGCTTCAAAGCCCTTTTATCTATCGATCTATCTATCTATCTATCTATCTATCTATCTATCTATCTATCTATTTATTTTTATTGAGCTCTATATTTTTTCTGCCCTTTTCTTGATGTGCACATATGAGTAACAATGGAGATACCTTAATTTTTATCAGCCCACTGGATATTTCTATAAGACTTAATGTGAAGGGAGATAGAAGGGTACAAGATGGGTTCATGGGAGTAGAACAAAGGTGGGGAGAAAGAGAATTAACAAAAACTAGTTCTGTTTGAATATGTCATAATGAAACCTAAATTACAAAAGACCCACTCTATGTTCCTCTCTGTGCTCTGTCTTGGAGATTTAGTGGCAAAGAAATTAGGTATGTTCCCAGTTTTGTGGATGACGCAGTCAATTAGGGGGCAGAGGAAGACATACAAAAAGATAGACACGAGTGTATGATTAGGACCATGAAAGAAACGAAGAGGAATAGGGCAAACTATTCCTATTTAGATGGGGTGGTCTTCAAAGGCCCATTAGACACTGAAGTTTAGAGCAGTGGTTCTCAACCTGTGGGTCGTGACCCCTTTGACAAACCTCTATCTCCAAAAATGTTTACATTATGATTCCTAACAGTAGCAGCATTACAGTTATGAAATATCACTGACGTTAACTTTATGGTTGGGAATCATCACCCCATGAGGAACTGTTTGAAACAGTTGCAGCATTAGGGAGGTTAAGGACTGGTGGTTTAGAGGCTGAGAGCTAGAAGACAAATGACCAGGTGAGGGCAACCATTCCAGCGGATGGAGCGGCTGAGGGCACAATTGATGCCCATCTCCATGGTGGATGGAGCGGCTGAGGGCACAGTTGATGCCCATCTCCATGGTGGATGGAGCGGCTGAGGGCACAATTGATGCCATCTCCACAGCGGATGGAGCGGCTGAGGGCACAGTTGATGCCATCTCCACAGCGGATGGAGCAGATGAGGCACAGTTGATGCCCATCTCCATGGCAAGGCTCCTCAGGGATGAAGATGCACAAATGATGACCACATCCACTTTCTAAAGATGGTTTCTGAGAATGTCCAAGGATCATTCATTATGCCTTGGGAAAAGGCTTGTCTAGTGAAGGAAATGGCCTGTCTCTCTTATTGGCTGTCTCAGCAAGACAACCCATTTAAAAACTTCCCAACCTACTGCCCATCAGCTCTCCAGAACTATTGGTCCCAAAGCATATTGGGACGCCCCCATTCTTGTCCTTTGATAGGTTCTTTATACTCTGAGATCCAAGGCGCGGATATTCCAAGTAGAGAATCTTGGAAAGTCTGCCCGTGACTAGCTTCATGTTATACCTGTACATTATAACACATCCTAAAGATTCTGATTCGCCAGAGAAAATTTGCCCAGACCATTTGACCAGCTGCAAAGTGGAAACCCAGGAGCACTTAGGAAACTAAGTCACTATTCTGGATGATAATGGAAAGAAACAAATGGGATTATTATCTTTTTAATTTTAAAAGTTGCGTATTTCATTTTTATCACATTTTATTTATTATCACTTTTATAATATTTTATTCATTTAAAATACCAACCATAGTTCCCCCTCTATCCCCTCTTCCTCCTCTCTTACCTCCCCCCCCCCCAGCTCACCCCTATCCATTCCCTAGAAAGGGTAAGGCCTCCCATGGGGAGTCAACAAAGCCTAGCACTTTCAGTTCAGGTATGACCAAGACCTTTCCCCCTGCTTCAGTGCTGAACAAGGCATCCCACCATAGGGAATGGGCTCTAAAATGCCAGCACATGCACCAAGCGTAGATCCTGGTGCCAGTGCCAGGGGTCCCACAAACAGCCCAGGCTACACAACTGTTGCCCACATGCAGAGGGCCTTATTGGGTCCCATGCAGACTCCCCAGCGGTTGGTTTAGAGTCAATGAGCTCCCATGAGTTCAGGTCATTATTAAAGTGTCTGGAAGATTAAAATAAGCCACATCACTCTTCTGGATAATGGAGTATTAAACTTTGGCATCTTACCTTGCCTGCAGAAGGAAGACTGAGGTGGAATCAATCTTTCTGGGTAATGGAAGAAGAAAGAATTGGATTACTATTTGGGGGGTAACATTACATCTTACTGGCTAGCAGGGCAAAGGACACCAAGCTGCTTTTCAGAGTAGCAAAGAAAGCCACCCAAGTCGATGCAGCAAGATTGTCCTTTCGACTCAGGAGAAAGTCAACAGGGCAGGTGTGGCACATGCCCATAATGCCATCACTGAGGCTGAGGCAGAGGATCATGAATCCCAGACCAGCCTAGTCTGCTTAACAAGGCCCTTTCTCAAACAAAAATTAACCAAAAAAGAAAATAGCTACCCGGGGAGGCTGTGAGCAACAGAGACCACCTGAGTGGTCACCGAGCATAAGGAAAGCTTGTCTGCAAATGTAGGTGCTTGGAAATGGTCTCAAAGGCTTTCCATCACTGCCTCATACGGCTTGATCCTGGTGGACTTCGGAAGGCCTCTGCCGCCATGTTCTTATACAGAGCACATTAGCCGGGCGTGGTAGCTTGTGCCTATAATCCTGGCACCTGATAGTTTGAGGCAAGAGGATTGCCATGAACCTCAGCCCAGTTTGAGCTACTGTGTAAGACTGTCTCATCCCCTTCCCAGTTCTACCAGAAATCAAATGGACAAAGAAAAAAATCCAGACCACAGGCTTTCACTGTGACATTGGCGCGAAGAACTGCCCAGATGAAAGAGTCTGGTCCCAGCCTGGGAATGCCAAAAGTGGGACCATTGGTTTAATAATTTCATACTTATAAGATGATAGATCCAGATGAGAAGTTTTTTTTTTTTTCAAGTCTTTATAACTGAAGAAACAGGATGACTCAGAAATGACTAAGGCAGAGCTGGGATTAGAACCCAGTAAGTCAGATTCCGAGTCTGTTTTATATTGCCAAAACAGGACTTTCTTAGGAATTCTAGAGAATGCCTTTTTGGCAGAGCTCTTTAGACTTAACTAAGAACAGATTGGAAAGATGAAAAGAAACATACTAAAATCTAACAAAAATTAGGCACAGTGCCAGATAATTCTGCATATTAATATGATTATTTCCATTTTTGAGACAGGGCATCTTGTAGCGTAGGATGAATTCACTATGTAGTCAAAGATGACCTTGAACTCAATCCATTCCAAAGTGTTTGTGTCCCTTATTTGCACCACTGTTTCCCCAAATGTTTGATCTTAAAACACCTGTGGAGAACGGCATGGCGGCTCACACCTCTGGCCTCAGCATTTGGGAAACCCCCAAGATGGGTGGTGGCAGGCTAGCTATAACATACAAGTTTCAAGTCTGGGCTGCAGGGCTCCATGAAGGAGCTATTACTGCCATTTAAAAGGTGCTAAAAGTGATAACAGCTCTCAGAATCTTATGTCTGAGCTGGTTGTGGCCATGTCAGAGGAGCGGCAGGTGGCAATTGACTTCAGGAGATTGGCATGCCAGAATGTGAGGCACTACTGATGGTGAATCTCGGATTGGCAAGGCCTCTGAGGGCTTCGGCTCCAGAATGTCTCTTGCTTCTGCTGTGTCTTTACTTGCTTGCTGCTGCCATTTTTCTCTGGTATCTGGCGAGGTGTGAATGGGTAATGGGGGTGGGGAGGGGCGGGGAGATCCCCACTGCCTTTAATGTAGTGTGATTATCTCATGTAAATATCCCATTGTACTGGGCATTTTTACCTGTGGATTATTATGAAGATGATTTCCTCTTACAGTGTACTGTTTAACTGAAGCAATGATTTTATACAATCATAGTGTCTGCTTAAATAGGATTTTCATGACTGAAGGTGTTTAATAATTATAGTAAGGGACTATGATAGAGGTTAGTTTAGTGGAAACTTAATATAGGTAAAGGCAGGATATAGCATTGCCCCCACCCCTGATAAAGCAGGGACTGCAGAGGATAGAAAATAAAAACGAGGAAGTGTCATGCAGCTAGGACTTAAGAGTTTCCTTCGAGGAGCTGTGTAGACTGTGGTTTAGGTTAACGATTAAGAAAAACAATTAAGTCCCAGAAGCTAAGCTTGCTCGGGTTCTTTTAACCTTAATGTTGAGAGCTGTGTACAGGTTTTCAGTGTGCATCACAGCTGAAACAGAGCTTTAAATAATGACTTAAGGTTAAGATGTTTCTGTTAATGACTTTGAGATAGAAAATCTTGGGGAACAATTTAAATTTTAGAAAGACAGTTTTAATAGTTGAACAAGAGACTCTGGGAGCAGGAACAATGGCAGCCTGGCTATTCCTGGCTGATGTACCTTTCTGGCTGGGATGGGTTGGTGATCAAAGGTGATGATTAATTCCTTGTACCCATGTCTGCCCTCGGCTTCCTGATATAAAAAACTGTTGAGTGGATATGCACTCTGAGGATTTAAAGCAGAGCTGACTGGTTGTTTTTCATATATAAAAGTTTAGATTTGTGATTCCTGCAAGAATTTTTATAAGATTACCTTTTAAGATAGATAATAAAATAATTGATCCTATCCTTGTAACTGCAAAATGCAGCCTGCCAGTAAAAGAACTGACTAAGAAAAATACCTTGCTTGCTTACACTCTGTTAATCAATAACAACTGCTTGGACACGAATGTATGTGGGTTCTTGAAAATAACTTTTCACCTGTAATACACAAAATGCCTAATCATGTAAGGGAAATGGGAAACATGTCGCCTTTTTACATGTGTTCTTTGTAATCACTCACTTGAAAAATCGGATACAACCACATTATCATCTTTATATTGCTTGAAAGATTTTGCTGGAGGAGGAAAATACCAGGAAAGAGGTAGAAGGAAAGTTAGAAGGAAGACGTCGAGAGAGGTACAGAAGGGATACATGTGGAGAGAGGAAAGAAATGAAGAGATTAGGGAAGATGATAGACCCTAAAGGTGTGTGTGTGTTCCCCCCCTTTTTCGCTGGCCCCAGAGAGTTAAGTTTTGTCCCCTCTCTGTACCCACAGAGTTAAGTTTTACTCCCTCAAATAGAAAAGTTGAGTGACTAGTTCGCCAACTCTATGGATCCCCCTCAATCCCTGAGCTGCTGAAGGCTCATCTTCATGGCAGCAGTTCAAGCCAGTGTCCGCCCTCAGATGTGCCTGAGGACTGAACTCAGCTCTCCACCCCTCAGGCTGGAAGCATCCCTGGCTCTCAGTAACTGCTAGCAAACTGCTAAGGTTGAATCAGTGTTGAGGGGACTCAGGGGTGCTTGAGGCCAGAGCTGAGTGATCTCCCCGCTCAGGTCAGAAGCACTGTGGACACTAAAGATCATTTCTGAAATGATAACACCTAGGGCAGAAATTGTTCAAGACCAGCAGCACAGTCTTTTCCTGTGTCTCATGGGAAAGGGAGGGGCAAGTCTTTCTTTGTGCAAATTCAGGTGAAGTGGGATGCTTGCTTTATCCTTCAGGGAGAGATTAACACTGAGAACGAACGCTCAGCTGGATAAGCTTAGGGTGCCCCAGCTTGCTGGAGAACCCATCACTCCAGTGGTTCTGTATCTTTTGACCCATAGACTCCGCTCCTACAGACATAATCACTTTTGCTTGCTCTTTATAGAGATACCTTAATTTTTGTTTATATTTTCTATGTATGTATGTATGTATGTATGTATGTATGTATGTATGTATATATGTATGTATGAGGTCACATATGAGGTACACATTTCCAGGTCTCTGTCTTTCCATCACATGGGCTTTGGATTGAACTCAGGTATGACTTTACCTGCCGAGCTATCTTATCTGCCTGATATTTTTCAAAGATCTGGACTAATCCAGGAGTGGGGTTTACAGTTGTCATCTCAACACTCAAAAAGCTGAGGAAGGACCATCGTTCAAGGCTAGCTTGGGCTATAGAGTTTGTTTCCGGTTTACCAAGGCTATAGAGTAAGTGCCTCTCTCAATCTGCTTCTGAAATACTGTCTGCCAATAACCATGAAATTATTCATGTTACTAAAATCTTCCCATGCCAAGTTCTGCAATAAATTAGATCACCCTCAAATGAAATGCTAATAAAAATTAAAGCTGTAGCCAGTAGCATGCGTATATTTGGGCTCGGGGCCAACAAACAAGCCGTCTGGGTGTAAGAAAATAGGCTAATGGTTGTGGAATCTAGTCTCCCGTGGCTACACTGAGAGCTGACCTCAGCCCTGCTCACTCAAATTGATTGCTTTCCAGGTTATGATTCCTCATCACAGGAAGCTTCTTTGCCCAATTCACACTCTGCCAGTTAAACTCAAACACAGAGCAAATGCGGATCCCGGAGCCCCTTCTGTCAGGGATCCCGAGTGCACCCCAGAGAACTGCTCAGTCCGAGAAGGGCTGGTCCTCAGCGCATACCATACATAGGTGGAGGGCTTGTTATTCAATTCCTGGCCTATGAGAGGATACCCCTATTGTTCCTGAAAACGCTGACCAGGACCTCACTTGTAACAAAGATCCCTCTGCTCCACAATCCAGGCAAGGCAGGAGCCGAAGCAGGAAAGATAAGTGTTTGGATGAAGGGCAGGATGGATAGGGCTTGCCGTGCCCCCAGTCCTGCTGATACCAAGTGCCTTTAAGATACAGCCTTTCCCATCCTAATCTACAAAGGAAACAGGAAAAAGGAACTTAAAACTCCCTGCGCTCAGACAGAAATGAGACTGTTACCGCCTGCTTCTGTGCGATTCCTTCTTGCCTCCGACTTGTAAACAAGAGCAAGCAGACCATGCAAGTGGCAAGTCACGAAGTTGTGGGTTTTTGAAAGGCTCCCAGGGACCTCATGCTCATCTCTGGACGCTGGATGGGGAAATCTGGGGAAGTATGGACTCTTTAGCCGGCTTAGTTCTCTGTGGGGTCAGCTTGCTCCTTTCTGGTAAGTTTTGGCTCGATGTTTATTTATTATTTATTTGTATGTCATATTTTAAAACACAGTGACGGCTCAGCTTTCTCTCTCACCAATCCTTCATTTTGGTGATGCTGACACTTGCTTTTCTGTGACTCTCCAGTTTACACACGTAAAGGCTGAAGTTCAGATTCCCCGCGGGCGGCATGAGTTGGGTTTCCCAGCCATCCCTTGTGGATGCTGCCTCCTGGGTTGCCATGGCCTCTCCCAGGACGGGGTAGCCACTTTATTTGAAGGGATCTGCTTATTTAGGTGTATTCTTTCTTGCCTCTCATTCTGGTGTGTTTCCTTATCGCTAACAACAACAAAAAAAAAATCAGGTTGTAATTACTTCAAAGAAAGTCTTTTTTTTTTTTGTAGCAACAAAGTTCTTACCTATCAGAGTACAGATTGTCATTATTAAATAAAAACAAAGAGTGTTTTTCTGTTAAAATTTCAAATCTCGGTTCATTTCAATCCCACTATTCCAATTCGAGGCTTTTCTTTCTTTTAGGTAGGAGTCAGGGAAATTAGGGTTATGCCACTGCCTTTAGTCTTTTTGATGTTTCACACTGAATAAATCATAAAGAACAGCGCGATCTAACTTAGCAGTTACCAAGGTCACTGGATTCAGGACTTTACCAAATCCTGCAGTGGCCACAGGAAAGAGCTGGTAAGAATAAGCTTGGGTTTTGTGTGTGTATCACAGACACTACACAGTGGGCAACCTTGTAACTCACCCAGCATATGCAAAGCATGCTGGAGAAACATCAGGATCCAAACTGCGGATCACAGATGTATTATTGCCATGGGTTCCTCCCTAGTGGTTTGAAAATAGTCTAATTATCGTAATGAAAATGGAATTAACACAAGAAATGAGTTTGGGAAATTTTTACCAAACTTACTGGTGAGGATTTTATATAGCAATAGAAATTGGATATAAATGCTTGTGATGTTATTTTTGTATTTCTCTATATGCTTAAATGTTTTGTTATTAACCCAGTAAAGTAACATAATGATACATAATTTGCCTTACAGATAGCTCTTCAATTTTATTTCAACAACCGATGTATCAGAAATGTAATATTTTAAGAATAACACAAACTGCCAAAAGGAATGAGTATCTACGATGGTGTCAACTACTTATATAGTAATTCATAACTAGTATAAGCTACTACATGTCTATATTACTACTAATATTAATGTAGAAATAGGTTGATTTCTCCATTATTATGTCTTTAAAATAATTATCAAGAATGTCTACTTTTGTCTTGCTTTCCAAGTGTCAGATTTATTGGAGACATAATCTGGGACTGATTTATACCAGAGATTATAATAGTGCAAAGCCCAGGTACCAGCTTTTGCTCTGATGTAGTTTTAAGTTAAATAAAATGGTAGTATGCTTATGTGCACACACATGCATGCACACGCACACATAAATACACCTGATTTTAACTTACTATTTCCCCTTCAGTGACTTTGTTATGGCATTTTGAAATAAAAGTTCAGAAAAATTGTCATAAAATCAAACAGAAAAATTCTGTGACCAAAATAGTTGTCTCATTGCTGCTTGACTTTAATTCCTTGAAAGCAGTTTCTGATGGGAAGGTGACAAGCAGGAGGAGGCCATGCTCTTGTTAGAAGGTAGAATACAGAAAGGTTAGTTTCTGGGGAAGGTCTGTACTGATTCCTAATTTTTATTCTGATTCTAAGCCTCCATGAACGTGAATGTTGAGGCTCGGTGACCACAGCAACAGCCACAGGAGTCCCTTTTTCGAGTCAGTCTCCAACAGTAGACCTCATTAATGTGGCAAGGGATGTAGGGCTAATATGTTTATTGTCTGCTTGGTGGCCTCATATTCCTTTTTGGGGGGAACAAACATGATTGAAAAATAAAGATTTTATATTTGCCCATATAAAGGTTGTTCTGCATGGCAAATCAGCCTCTAATACATAACCTCAAAGAGGTCTGTAGCTCAACAACTCAAGATTCTGGACTTTGCTCCTTCTACTTGAGAATTATTGCCAAGTTCAGCTTGCAAATAAGTTCTCATAACTTAGTAATATTGCCCCACTTCTTAATTCACTATCTCATCAAACCTGGCTGCTTGCTCTAAAGAGCTAGATACCCTTAAAAAAATCACCTTTCTGTTTGATCATAAATGTCCTACATGATTTACACTGGTGGGAAATCTAAAGTCTTTAGGTCACACATCTTAAGCTATCTTTCCTGTCTTGTCTGACATTTTAAACAACTGGATTCGGAGATAGCAACGATGTTGTCTGGGGTGGCGGAGGAAATGCAATATTTAGGTCAGGAAAGAGGACCCAGGTGGCGCCTCCTCCTTGAGCTTGGGATCAGGACACCTCTTGGAGTTGTTTTCCAAAGGAAGAGCTGGCCTTCTTCAGAGATGTTCTTTTCCAGCCATTGCTGTTGTTAGCACTTCCCTCTCAGCCTTGCCCTGAGGAACTTCCGGGAAGAGTCCAAATCTTCTAAGATGTCTGTCCAGCAGGAAAAAGAGTTGTTCAATTCACTCTCAAAAGACCAAGCTGTGTCCTCTAGACCAGTGATTCTCAACCTTCCTGCTGCTGCAACCCTTTAACACAGTTCTTCATTTGTCATGACCCTCCGACCATAAAATTATTTTTGTTGCTGCTTCATAGCCGCACCTTTGCTACTGTTATAAATTATAATGTAAATATTTTTGAAGATAGAGGTTTGCCAATGGGGTTGCAACCCATAGGTTGAGAACCACTGCTCTAGACAGGATGGCTCTGAATTCTTCTGAAAATATCAGTTTGTTACTTGTGGTTCCACCTGTCAGAGGATGGGTGTTACCATGTTACCTTTGATTCCTCGTGGGTGGCTCTCTAGTTACCACATAGAATCAGGATTCAAGAAATTTCTTTAATCTAGAAGGGTTGGCCCAAAGCAGAAGATACTGTTTCAAAAATAGTTAAATGTCAAATTTGTTATTTGAGTTAAAAACAAATTATGAGCCGGGCGGTGGTGGCGCACGCCTTTAATCCCTGCACTCGGGAGGCAGAGGCAGGCGGATCTCTGTGAGTTCGAGGCCAGCCTGGTCTACAAGAGCTAGGTCCAGGACAGACTCTAAAAAACAAAAAAAGCTGCAGAGAAACCCTGTCTCGAAAAACCAAAAAAAAAAAAAAAAAAAAAACCAAATTATGAACGTTCATTGTTGGAGAGAAGTGGTTAGTTTAAAATTCTTGAGAATCATAAGTAGGTTTTGATAAGACACAAAATTAATAGGAGCTCTGCTTACGTGAAATATGATGCATAAGTTAGGTGCAAATGAGAAATGATATCGCCTCAATGTGCTGCGTAGAGTGTACCCATTAAATACCAAAGACCCAGAGAAACTTGACAGCCGATTGACAGGGAAGATGTAACAGTTTAAAATATAGATGAGGAATCACATGTTTGAGTTATATAACATCAAAGCTCAAATAGATAATGACAGCACACTAATCATTTGTCTTTTTGGATGAGAATAATCATTTCTCCGGGTTGCTATAGTATCAAATATGACTCTGCATGTCAAGTGCTTAGTAAGACCTACCTCAATGAAGCCTGTTTAACCAAAGGAGAAGCCTGCCACCAGCATCGCTGTGTGAAGCAACAGTGATGTCATCTCTTCCAGCATCTAGGTGAAGCTCTGATCCCTTACAGTCTTTTCTCATGTGTCTTGGCTCTTGTCTATGGAATCTTATCCATTTAGAAACAACAATTTAAAATTTAAATACTTTTTTTTTTTTTTTTTTTTTTTTTTGGTTTTTCGAGACAGGGTTTCTCTGTAGTTTCTAGAGCCTGTCCTGGAACTAGCTCTTGTAGACCAGGCTGGCCTCAAACTCACAGATCCGCCTGCCTCTGCCTCCCGAGTGCTGGGGTTAAAGGCGTGCACCACCACCGCCCGGCTTTAAATACTATTTTTTGTATGGGTTGTTTGGCTGCATGCATGTCTGTGTATTATGTGTATGCCTAGTGTCAGTAGACACAGAAGAGGGCACTGGGTCCCCTGGAACTTATGGATAGTTGGGAATCAAACCTGGGTTCTTAGAACTAGATGCTTTAACTGCCGAACCATCTCTCCAAACCCATAGAAATAGCATTTTTAACCCCCCACCCTGCAAACAGTGCAACTTTCCCTAGGCTAGTTCTTCCTTTTCATGTTTTGCTCCTAATCCCATACAGACCAGTGATGTCTCTTTGAGTTTGGGGCAAGTAGATTTAACTCAATTTGATTCTTAAAATTTTTTACAACTGATGCCATTCATTTTCTATTATTATTAGTGCACTCATTTAACTTCTAGTGATTTTTTTTTTAACTAAATAGAGTTTAACAGTTGTGGTAAGGAACACTTGGCACTCTATAGTAGACCTGGAAGAAATAAGGAATGTTGTAGACAAGGTTGAAGCCACATTCAAACACTATTTATAGTAGAGCAAGTTCATAAACAATGAAAGTAATAGATTTTGTTATCTTAAAAGGTTAATTTTTACATAAAATTATTTCTTTGGGCATCAAAAATAAAGGATAAATGCAAAAGGATGTTTAGCAAGACTTTTACTTAGTATTATGCATTTTATAATTGTTGAATACTTCCTATAACATATGCACAGGCTTTATTTGATAGACATTTAACACATTTTTGCAAGCCTTTTGATATCCATTATTTGTATTTGGTTTCAGTCAGTGGTAGTTTACTGAAGACTTACTTTGGGCCATGTCAGCACTGGAAACTAGGATAAACAAGGTTGACCCATCCCCCCCTTTACCTCACAAAGCTCATATTTTAGTGGGAAAATAGGTGCTGAATTGTAAGATTTTGTGATAAATGATGTAATTGTAATTAATACAAAATAAAAGTATTTACAAGGGTGATAGAATTATTTATTAGATTTCGTGATACAAAATGAGATCACAACATCTAAATTCTATATAAATATTTCTTTTTGGTTTTTGCTTTGCTGGGGATCAAATTCAAGGTCTCGTGCATGTTAAGCAATCACCCTATTAGTGAGCTAATTCCACAACTCTGAAACATAACTTTTTAGCAATATGTAGACACATGCATCTTTAATACCATCATTTAGATGGTAGAGACAAGAGGAGTGTGAGTTCAAACCAGAACTGGATTGCATAAGGCATTTAAGTCTAGCCTGAACTACACAAAGAATCCCTGTTTCAAGAACGAAAGACTGGGTATGTAACTCAGTAGCAGAGTCCTTGCTTAGAGTTTACATAGTCCAAGGGGTTGGTCTTCAGCATGATAATTGTTAAAATTATAATAAAAAGTAAGTAAACATTTAATTAAAAGTCATTAACCACTATAATGACTTCACTGACTGCTTATTTTAAAAAAGAGAAAAGAAATGGCATGGGAAACTTGCAGGTTGAGGTATTTTTTTCTCTTTAAGAACTTTTAAATAGTCACAAATATTTTTTATGAGTTATGCAGAGGCAAAGGTTTTGGAGACCAGTCTCCTTGTAACTTGTGTAACTTGTCTCTTGGACTGACTCGTAACTCTGTCTAGCCAGGCAGCTAACTTGAGATCCTCCTGTCTCTGCCTCCACGGTGCTGAGATGGTGGGAGGAAGCTACCATGTCTGGTCCAAATTATTTTAAACTCAGAAGAAAAACAAAGACTTTCTGTTAGCAGAAGCAACCCAAAAGTTGGTTGGTGGTATGAAACCGTGGGTCAGGCTGCAGGAAGTGGAGTGGAGTTGGAATGTAAAGTATTAAGGTTGGAGTCAGGCTGGGAAGGGCCTTGGGGACTACTTTAAATAGCTTGGATTTTGTTCTCTATATGTTAAAATTTAGCAGAGTGCTAGTCCCCTTATAACACATCCGATTTAAGCTCTGGAAAATTCACTGTCATAGTTGTGTGGAAGACAGATTAAAATGGTGGAGACTGTAGGTTGGGTCCAATATGGCTTCTCAGCCTTGTAAGCAAAAAGGCTACAGGGATGAACAGCAACTTCGAAAGAGGCTTAGGAGAAGAAAATGCAGGGTTAGCGATTGGTTGCATAAGGGAGAGGGGAGCAGCATTCTGGTTTGCGTAGAGATGGTGCCAATCAATTTGCCGGGAAATATGGGAAGTATGGCAGAAGTAACTGGTGGAAGAAGGGCTAGGGGAGAGCCAATGATGATTTTGTACATGTTGACGATGAGATTGCATTTGAAGGAAAACATTGAGCAAAACTTGTTTTTTGAGATCTGAAAGTCGAAAGAAGAAAATTAGGCAAAGGAGACACAGAAATCTTGATAGTGAAGGGTTTTTATAAAGAGCTAGCCGGGTACGGTAGAAAGAGAAACGCCAGTCAGATCTCTTTTGTGAAATCGCCAGCCACAGGAGGAGTTGTCAGGGGGAGGACAGCTAAGATGCAGGTACCAGGGTGACAGCCTCCAGGCCTGCGGCATTAGCCTACAGACGAGTTACTTTACAGAGAGCCAGGCAGCTGCACTGGCTGAACCAGATCTGGGAGAGGGGTCAGGAGATCAGCTGGCGTCACTCCCAGCCTCCAGGAAAGGCAACATCTAAAGCTGCCTCCCTTGCTTCTGGTATTTTAAACTGATAACCCAGTTCCCACCAGTCTGACCAGGCTCTTCCTTAGCTTACATCACAAATAGAGAACGAGTTTTAGATGGAGTCGTGCTTGCTCCCTTCTATCTCCAAGAGTCTATCTATCTATCTATCTATCTATCTATCTATCTATCTATCTATCTATCTATCATCTATCTATCTATCTATCTATCTATCTATCTATCTATCTATCTATCATCTATCTATCTATCTATCTATTTATTTAGAGCGCGCGTATGCCTGCGCGCGGTCGTGCGTCATGGCGTACATAAGGAGGTCAGAGTTTGGTTCTCCCCTTCCACAATGTGAGTCTTGGAGACAGAACTCGGGTCTTGTGAGCTTAGTCTTGTGAGCAAGCACTTGGCTGCCTCCCCTGTTTCTTCAGGAGTCTGACCATGTTCCCTCGCCAAGGCTGTGGGAGCAGGGATGAGGATCAAGGTCTGCCAGTTGGGCAGAGTCTTTACTCTCTGGTACATCTGCTGATGATGGGGAGTGAGCTTCCGTGGTTCTAGGACTGACTTTGTGTGCAAGCGACAGAGATGGAGACATCCAAGGATCAGTCACAGGAGTCGGTAGGGCTGAGAGATGTTGTGGGCGGCTGCTGTTTGCTCCCCGCCTGTCACGGCTTGATCAGGGAGGTGTGCGTGGTGGCCACACCCATCTCAACAGATCTGTCAGCTTTCCCGCTTTTGTTAGAGGGTGATATCATGCTTCCTGGGGGGAGCTCTGGAAGACAATGCGCAGCCACTTTCCTCTAGATACAATAGGCGGAGTCAGGAAGGTAGTATTGACATTGCTGGGGCCCAGGAGCTACTCGCTGCTCTGCGGCCATCAGATGGTGAACCAGCGTAACCTTGGCACGCTGGCCTGGCTCGCACAAGGCGTCTGGCTGCGGAGCCAAAGAGGACTCCACCCTAGGGACAGGAGTGCTTTAGACATCTGGGAATCTGGGATGGGCTTTAAATTCAGATCTCTATGTCAAAAGCAATCCAAAACAAAACAAAACAAAAAACCCAACCCAATCCAACCAAAACAAAACAATAGTCTTACCAGCAATAACAAAAGTGAGTAGTGTAGAGTGAACACGGATGTGCCAAGGACTTTAAAGTAACTTTTAACATCTTGTCTAGTAGGTATTGTTCCTCATTTTTTAGCCCAGAGGTAACCAAGGCTCACATGGTTAAATTACTTGCCAAAATCTAAACTGCGTGGCAGATATATAATATTTGGAACCTCCTAACATCTGGATTCAACAGATGTCATCCCTTCCGTCTGTGACTCGTATGGGGGCTGTCGGTCACTGGACACAGAGTGTCCTTTCCATCTAAGGACAGCTGTTGGCTCACTCGGAAGATGCAAAACCCAATAGGAGTTTAGAATTTGCCTGGGATTTTATGGGGACTTTGAATGAAAGAAGTTCATTCTCTTTCTTCACCAAGGTCGGAGTCTGTGGCCACTCAGGGAAGCTGGTGATCTGGATGAGAACTAGCCTGAGAGCAGAACAGAACCATGACAGGCACTGATAGTATTTAACGCCTGGGTCCAGCGCTGTGGGACCAGAGACCCATCCCTGTCTCTTGTGATAATGTGGGGTTTCGTTATTTGCTGCGACTACCTTGACCTGGTTTCTGTCTTCGGAAAGTGAAGCATCCCCAATGACCACGTACTTGCCTGGGAATGATGGGAAACAAAGCTAAGCAGAGCAATCCTTACAACATGCCTCTGGGCTGATTTCTGACAGGTCGCTTCAGGCTGCATCCTGGACAAGGCTAATGGCATTCATTCATGTGGTCTGGGGAAAGTTTTCAAAGGAAAGCTACTTAGCAGGACTTGCTACAGTGTCAGCGTGTGATAAGCATCCAAATAATCAGATATTCTTAACTGCTTCATGTCCAAAGCAGGACCTTCTTATGATGCCTGATGTTGGTCTGTTCAGAGCAGGCCTTCATTCCTGAGCTAATCTGTTGATGTATATATGGGGATGACTCTCTGGCTTCTTTGACTGCCTTAAGACCAATCTTGTATCAGAAAAAAAGGAGAGAGGGCCTTAAAGGTCTGGGTTCTTGGGCATCTGCTAAAAGTCTGGATTGTCAGGTAGGGAAATTCCTTGTTGGTGCACTCATCCAGCCAGCAGGATGGAGCCGCTACTTTCCCCAACTTCTGTCCTCTGGCTCTTGGCTTAGCAGAGACTCTTAGGGATGACTACCACCTGTAAGTGTCTGCCTCCTTTCAGTTACCCTCAGCCTATCTAGTTGACAGCTGGTGAACTCAAGCAGACTCTGTCACTTCTTTTTTTCTGCTTGTGGGGTTTTGAACCTAGGACTTTATGTGTGCGGGTCCAGATGTGACTACTGAGCGCCACACCCTGAAAGTTGGCCTCACTTGTGATGAAGCTTGTTGCTGCCTCTGCTCTGCTCACGTTTCCCCACTTCCTCCTCCTAGTTGCCCCCTTTACTCCATCTCTCCTTCTCCTAGTTGCCCCCTTTTTTCCGTCTCTCCTTCTCCTAGTTGCCCCCTTTTCTCCATCTCCGTTCTTGTGTCCTGCCGCCTGCATCTGAGAACACAGTGCTCTTCTTGGGTGGATCTCATCCTCTTCCTAGTTTTCTATTCGAACCTCCAACTTCAGAATCAAGGAGGACGAAGGGGGTTGTAGTAGGTTGTTTGAAATCCTTCTGATGCCAGTTTTGCCCACTGCATCAGCCTGTTGTGGCTCTCAGTCCCTCACATGATGGAGCTGTGCTCCATTCCTACTGGGTTCCTTTCAGTTTCTAAACCTTTACCCTCAAACCTTTGTGCATTTGCATTTTGTTGGGTAGTTTTTTTGTTTGTTTTTTGGTCAGCTTGATGTGAGTTAAAGCTATCTGGGAAGAGGACCCTCAGCTGGGAAAATGCCTGTTTCTAATTGGCCTACAGGTCAGTCTGTGGAGCATTTTCTTGATGAATGATTGATGTGAGAGGACCCAGCCCACTGCGGGAAGTTCTGCCCCTGGGCAGGTGGTCTTGGGCGCTATAAGAAAACAGTCGGAGCAAGCCAGCAAATAGTGTTTCTCCATGGCCTCTGCTTCAGTTCCTCCCGTGAGTTCCTGTCCTAACTTTCCTCAGTGATGGACTGAAGTGTAATATGAAACAAACCCTCTCCTCCACAAGTTGCTCTTGGTCATGGTGTTTATCACAGCCCAGAAACCTGACTGAGACATGTATATACTGTTTCCTCTGCTTGGACTACGTCACCTATCAGACATATTTATAATTAGTGGTTGAGCTCACCTGTTATTTCTAGAAATCAGTCTTGACCTTCCTGCATAAGTTAGGGGCCTGCCTTCTATTGAGGCAAAATAAATAAATAAATAATAATAAAAATGGCCCTAAGGGCAAAGGCAGTCACTCGGGATATAATCACATGGACTGAGAGCGAAGGGCCAGAATCGTACAGAAGGTACGGTCAGGTCAGCCATACAAGACTGGTGCTGTCAACTGACTGAGGAGTCTTAAGAAACAATATTCTCTCTGGTTCACATGGGAATGAAAAGGAGGGACATAGTTTCATTGTGGTCTTCCTCCATCATTGGTTAAGAGTTTCATAGGAAAAATACAGCTGGTGAGCAGTGGGGGCAGTGTGAATGGGCCCTGGAGGAGCTACTTTGTGCCTGAACCTGCTCAAAGTTCAGAAGTGGCGGCTGACCAGGGAACCTTTCAATCTGGCGCCTAGCAACTTTCAGATATAGGATGCTTGCCTCTGTTATTATATTTGGAACTTTGGCTTTATTTTTTGCCTACTATCTTTATTTGTTATTTAAATATTCTTAGCACTAGGCATATGTTTTACACAAGTACTGGCAGAGCCATGCTTAATAAGCAGGTTTGCTTTAGATTTAATGTTCTGAGTGTTTGTTCCTCTGAATGCTTTATACAGTAGAATTGCTCACATTAAAGTTGCATTTATGCTTAGGAGAATGTTTTAATTATAATACCCATACGTCTATGTATAGGTGAGTGTTCAATGGGCTATGTCATATTAATCAGGTATTCATATGCAGAAAAGATCAGCATAAGTCCAGGAGCCCCTGCATCAAGGGGCAATATGGGTAGATGAGGAAACATAGGGTCCCACCTGAGACGATGAGCCCAGAAGGGAGGAACTTTTACGAAAAACGGTGGAGGCATTAACAGGAGAGGAGAAGACCTAGAGAATCTGGCTATTGACTGTCATTGTTGCAAAATGTTTTTAGTGACTGGACAGGGGCTGGGTTGCAAACTAAGAAAGTATATCAGGTAAGCATAGATTGCTTTCTGAGAGATGTCTCCTGTCTGGCAGCTCCCCAATTCCATAGGCTTTTCTGTGAGCTTGATTAGGGGGTGGACTGACCAGGAGAAGGATCCAGGGTCTTCTCTCTACCATCACCGACTCAGGATAATAGAAGGCTGTGCAGGAGTTTGAAGGAGGTAGGGAGAGCATACTGTCCACTGCCGCTGAAACAAGGAATTATTTTAGGTTTGTGAATGTATCTTAATAGGGATGAGTGGCTTTTTTGAGGTGTGTGTGTGACACTTTGTTATCTAGTACAATAGTGAAATTGGCATTTTCATGCATGTATATGTATACTATATAGTATACTATATACTCATGTCTACTCTCATTATCCTCTCCTGCCCTACCCCCAGTAATTTTTTTTTGCAATTAATCTTCTTATTTTCATGTAATTTGGCAGGGAGTTGTGGATCTATGAGTTTAATTAGGTTGCTTACTGGACCCTGGGCAAGGGTATTTTTTTTTTTTTTTTTGGTTTTTCGAGACAGGGTTTTCCTGTAGTTTCTAGAGCCTGTCCTGGATCTAGCTCTTGTAGACCAGGCTGGCCTCAAACTGAGAGATCTGCCTGCCTCTGCCTCCTGAGTGCTGGGATTAAAGGCATGCGCCACCACCGCCCGGCTTGGGCAAGGGTATTTTTATAGGAGCATGAACAACTTACCAGTGACTACATGATTGGGGAAGATGTCTCTCCCTCCTCCAGCAACCATGAGCTGTCTACAGTTCTTTGGGGTAGGTAGAGCCTTGTGAGTCTTCCCTCAGGCAACAATTAACTGCTGAAAATCTAGAATCCTCAGAAAAACTTTAGTTTGTTGGTTACTGCCTTTTCAAAACAGAGAGGCAGAAAGAGTGGTGGGTGGAGGGGAGGAAGGGGAGGAAAAGAGAGAGACTCCCAATGTGTTCATGCTAGCCCCATGAACTAGCTGGTCCACTTCCTGCCTAAGCCGCCTGAGTCTACAGGTGTGTGCTGCTGCACCTGGCCAACCTTTTAAGAACTAGAGATCATGTGACATTAATGTTCTTCATTGTAAGAAATGCTGTTTCAGTTCAGCCTGCTCATTTGATAGATGCTGACAGAGATGCAGAGAGCTAAGCATTTTGCTTGAATCCCTTAGCTCTTGAGAGTTTAAATGTCTTCATTTGAGAGAGCGTGGAAGGCAAAAGGACATTGCTGTGGTGTAATGCTCTTGTACACTTGTAATCTTGTACAGATTTGTTACTTGTATTGGTTTAATAAAATGCTGTTTGGCCAGTAGCCAGGCAGGAAGCATAGGCAGGGCAATCACACTAAGAAGAGGAAAGGCAAAGACACAGTCGCAAGCCAGACGCAGAGGAAGCAAGATGAGAATGCCTCACTGATAAAGGTACCAAGCCACATGGCTAACACAGACAAGAATTATGGGTTAATGTAGGGTGTAAGAGTTAATAATAAGCCTGATCTAATAGGCCAACCAGTTTGTAATTAATGTAGGCCTCTGTGTGTTCCCTTGGGACTGAGCGGCTGTTGGACTGGGTGGGACAGAAACTTCAGTATATACATAAGCACTTAAAACGAGTCCCGTGTGGTTGCCTGGCTTGAAATCGTAGTCCTGCTTGATGGTTACATTGATTAGCTCTGTGCAAGATGTTACTCCCCAAACTCAGTGGCTAAACTGATTTAGGATTTGGTTCCTCACCTGTGTCTTGGGCTGCCCATGCTTGTACATCAAGGAGGTTCTGCTGCAGGCGGCAGCAGCTGGGGCAGCTCAGCTGCTTGCTGCCAGTGTGGAGTGTGGGTTGTTCAGCTGGCTCAGCTCATACACCTGCCTCTGTGGGCCAGCAGGTTAGGCTGGGTATTTATTTTCCTGATGGTATTGGAAACTCACAAGGGCTAAGTGGAAACTGGTAAGTGAGATTTCCTTAAGAACTCATTTAGGATAGCATTTAATAACCATGCCAAGCGTAAACTCAAGGACTAGAAAATACATTAGACCCTGCAAAGGCTAAAACAAGTACATGGATGTAAAGAGCGAGGAAGAGTTGGAGCCAAAAGTTCAATCTAAAGCACCTGCTGTTAGCTTTGAGTACAAGAAACTTCATCTGTAAAGCTTCCACTGTAACAGTACCCACATTAAGGTGCTATGTGGGGAAGAAAACGAGTCACTTCTTACAGACATCACATAGAGCAGGGCTTGACCATAGAAGATATCAAGGAAATGTTAGCATTGTCTCTACTTTATCTACCTAACATGACCATGCACGCACAGACTGGAACAGAAAGGTTTGACTTCACCATTTGTCTGGATTCTCAGTCCTTTTCCGTCAGCAGAAGGACCCCGAGGAGAAGCCTTCTAAAGAACCCTCAGAGAATTCATTTGTAAGAATTTCATTTTCTCGGTCTTGGAAGTACCTCAGAGCCACAGACTCCACTTCCCGCCCCTGCTTGGGCTTGCTCTGTTCTGCCCGGCTTCCCAGCCCCCCTCCATCCTGCGCATGTCACAGCCAGTGTCAGCACCGCAGGGCACACAAACCACCTGCCAAGAGGTGTGGAACCGGAGCCAGAAACAGCCGCCAGCTGCAGGAGCTCTGCCTCGTCCAGAGGCCTGGAGTAATCTAACAGGCCTGACACAGCCTGACCACAGAGTGACTCCAGACTAATTCCAGCATGAGTAACATGTGAGTCCTCCCAGCTGCTTCTGGAAGCAAACAAAGGCAGGGCTGCTGCCAGCCCCGGGGGAAGGATCCCCTCTGACTGTATCAGTGTTTTCCCAGGGATGACTCTCTCTAGGGAGAGCCAGTGACTTGGGCTAGCTTCTTTTAGGCATCCCCAAAGTTTCCAATAGATTAAGTTCTGACAAAACTCAGAAGTGTATAACCCTCACTTAGCCCACTTTCCCCCCTTATGGAAGGTGATTAAGAACACTGGTAACTGGGCAAAAGGATGTGGGCCAGAGCCCTATTCCACTACATATGACCTTGGACAGGCCATGTTGCCTGTGTGGAACAAGGATAACAACGTCACCCACCCTAACGAGTTGTGATATGAAGCATGACCAGTGTCTAGAAAAGTGGAAATTAATAACAAATATTCAAAACTATTAGCTGTCATTATTTCCCATCTCTCTGGGCAATAATGCTAAATTTTCCTCAAAGCCCCTGTCTTTAAGATTCTACATCTATTACTCTTCCCTTATCTGTGGTTTTCTTTTCCACATTTTTTGGTGCTTATCTGTTAATGTCAGGCCAAAAATATTGCATAGGAGACTCCAGAAGTAATCACACGTTTTCAGTTGCTCACCATTGTGATTCAAAATCTCTTCCTGTTCAGCTGCTCTGCCTCGCAAAGGCCTTTGTCCAGTGTGTCCGTGCTGTATACACTGTCTGCTCCCTGGTCACTGGAGCCGCTCTCTGGGATGCCATTCTAACCATTGTGGTGTCACAGTGCTTATATTCAAACAGCCAGCATTTTAAACTAGTGGTTGAAAGGTGATAAAATTGTCATGGCGTCAATGTGCATGCGCTAAGGAGACTCCACGGGCAAGGCAGTATAAGATGTGACCTTGTTAGGGAAAGAAAATGTATATGCTGAGGTTGCCGAGGTTTATAGTGCGAGTCTGCGGAACTGTGAAGAAACAAGAGGTTGTGTTAACTTCACTGTTGTTTGTCATCTGACAAATGCTTAGTTCATAAAGGCATTAAATGAGTGTGTTCATTAGATGAGTGTTCATGGATAGCCAAAACAGCATGCATGGAGTTGGGTATGTTCTATGATTTCAGACTTGCTGTGTAACATGGACCGTCCCGCCATGGGTAAAGGAGATTGCTGTGCACATTATTCTACTCCATGCCATTCCCTCTCAGCACACTTCATGGGTCCCCAGCCCTTTCTGTTCTTGAACTATTTTCCCCCAAGACTGCTGTTCATTTATTTACTTAGTAAATGAGTATAACGTAGATGACAACTTAAATCCTCTTCGTTCTACCATGTGGGCCAGAGTCTTTGCAGATATAATCATGACCAAAACATCCACCTTGCTATAGAAACCGTTGCTTCGCAGTGTGAGTTGTCGGTAGGCATTCAGCAGGTGGATATTCATGGTTGCTGTAAGCCCTGGGCACAGGACTAGCATCCTGCAAAGCTCTTGTCACAGCGTTTTCATTAGTAGATCAATACATAATTCCAACTGTTTACATCAAGTCATTTTTTTTTAAGTGGAGAAAACATCCCAGTCTTCTTGTGTTAGGAAACTAGATAGTGCTTGGAGACTCTTTCAAAGGTGAAATTGTAAGCCAAAAGTACAAAAATGTAAAAAAATGCCCCTAAATAAATTTACAAGAGATAGTTTGTAGTGTGAGAGCAGAGTGGGAGAACGCCTGCTCCACCCGAGCTGGTGAATTAAGAATCTGTGGTCTCTTCCTGCCTGGGAAATACTGCAGCATGGGTTTTGAGAACAAAAGTTAACCTTAGCGAGTAGGTGCATTCATAGAAACAGCTCCTGTAACTAATCAGGACCCCTCCCCTTTGCACAGACTGCTCTGTAGAATAGGAGTCAGGTAGGCACCCCGCTTTCCCCAGCTCCTTCTGGAAGTTTTAGCAGGATCCTGTATTTCGGCAGAAGCACGGCTTTCTCTCGTCACACTGTTCTCTATGTTTGCTCTGAGAAGCTTATCCAAATGCCCATCCAGTGCAGGATCTTCTCTGTGTTTTGGCCTTAGTGCTCAAGAAGAATGAGGTCCTGGGGGGCTGCCACTCCGTATTACTGCCTCAGCCTGTTCTCTACACAGAATAGTCTCTCATTTTGGAAGCATGATTCTAAACTTCTGCAGCTTCTAAGCAGCCCATCCAGTCCCAAGCTACGTGAGATATGCAAAAGTGATTAGATTCCCACTAAACGGATGACCTTGGGGGAAAGAGCTGACTTGTACTTTTATAAAAACTACTTTGTAATTCCAATCACTTTCTTCTTACATGTGATACAACAATGTTTTATAATTTTTATGCCATGTGCTCTAAAAACTGCTTCCTAATAGCTGGCCATGGCGGCGCAAGCCTTTAGTCCTAGCACTTGGGAGGCAGAGGCAGGAGGATCCTTGTGAGTTTGAGGCCAGCCTGGTCTGTAGAGAGTTCCAGGAGAGCCAGACTACACAAAGAAACCCTGTCTCAAAATACCAAAAGACAAATCATATCCCCAAAGATACTAGCTTTGAAACTTAACAAAATAATTATGTATTTTTTATATGAAAGAATAAGAATATGGTCTTCAGCAGGAAAAATATCAGTGAGAATTCTGAAAAAAAGAATAGTGTTTTGGGACTAGTTCTATTAGGTTTTAATGAGGACTACAATACCTTTTCTATTTTAAAATTATTGTTTCTATGTGTATAGATATTTTGGCTGTATGAATATCTGTGTACCATGTGTATGTGCCAGCACCCTGGAGGCCAGAAGATGACATCAGATTCCCTGGAGTTACAGATGGTTGAGGGCTGACATATGGGGCCTGAGAATTGAACCTGGGTCCTCTGGAAGAAGAACAGCTAATACACTTTCAATTGAGCTCTCTCCCCAGTCTCTATAGGAGCCTTATGACCATGGAAGGCAGTGTCAAGAGTATGGACACACAGATTATCAGAAAGGGCAAACCAGATCTGAATTTCTATAAAGTTTTGTTACAGTATAAAGGACACAGAATTGTGAAGGAATGAATGGTAATTCCAGGAAACTGGTATTTGTTTGGAAAAGAAGTTATTTAATAAACACATCTCTTATAAAGCAGAGCATAGTGGTATATGCCTATAATCATAATTCTGGAGGCCGAGGCAGGAGGATTGCCACAAGTTCAAGAGCAGGCTTGGTTACATAGTGAGTCCCAGACCAGACCAGGCTTCTGAATGAGATACTTTCTTAAAAAAGAAAACCAAAAACAACCGTATAAGACAATATCAATAAATCAAGTCTTCACAAGAAGGTGGAAGTAAATATATAATTCAGTTTTCACATAGAGAAAGATCTTTCAAGCTTAAAAAAGATGAAGGAAGTCAGAAAAAGTGAAAGTCCTCTCTGGCAGTGGAGACACTATGGCCATCAAAAGTAAAAATCAATTTACCTTGTCATGTAAAATTAGGAAATCATAAATCAGTATACCCAGAATCATAAATCGACGTCACCTCATTCACAATAATCATTACTATAATCACTATGTGTTCTACTGTGTGCCACATAGTCTTATTTTGGCACCAGGGTCTTGTAGTATTTTTCTATGTCGCACAGGCTAGTCTTAGCCTTGCCTCAGTCTCTTGGGTGCTAGAATTACAGGTGTATTTTACTATGTCTACATATACTCTTTTTTTATCAGCAGATATGTATTGTATACATTTATGGGGTACCATGTGATATTTTAACTCATGAATACATGGTATACTAGTCCGTTCAAGGTAAATTTATCCTAAACATTTATCACTTTGTGATGAAGAATTCTTACCCTCTTCATTCCCTTGCCCTCACTCCCACCTTCCATTCATTCTCTTCTTTTTGTTTCTTTCTTTGTTCTCTTTCCTTCCCTCCCTCCCTCTCTCCCTTTCTCTCCTCCTTCCTTCCTTCCTCCCTCCCTCTCTCTCTCTCTCTCTCTCTCTCTCTCTCTCTCTCTCTCTCTCTCTCTCTCTCTCTCTCTCTCTCTCTCCAGTGTAGCCCAGGCTGGCATCTAACTCCCTACAAAGCGGAGGATAACCTTAGGTTACTGCTCCTCCCACTTCCACGTCTCAAGTGCCGGGGTTGCAGTATGCACTAGCATGTCCAGCTATGTTAAACGTTCAAAATTCCCCTTTCTAGCTTTTAAAAGTATTCAAGGCATTATCACTATACACAGCCATCCTACTGTACAGTAGAATATTAGACTTCTGTATTATATTATACTATCTAACTCCATGTCTGTTTACCAACATTTCCTATCCCTTCATGACCCTGCTATCCCAACCGAACGTTACCCACACTTAATATATTGCAGCTATAAAATCTACAAAAGATGTCTTTTTTTACATATGAGTTTATTTATCCATCCTCAGGGTAATGCTTAGAGATAGGTATCTTGACCTCCTCTTACAGATGACCAGTCTGAAGTGTAGAGGCTAAATTAAATAACTTGTTAATGGTTCAGAATCACACATGGCTTAGTATGAAGAACACTACTCCCTTTCTTCTCAAGAATTCAATTTTGACTGTATTTATCTTTTTATTCTTTGTGTACAATACTGCCATCCAGACATAGCTACTGTTAGAATTTTCTAGATAAGGTTGAATTTATAGCCCTCTCTATGGAAATCATTTGCCCTCTGTAAGCATTCCTTGTGCGTTCCTGGAGTGCTTACATTCTCACTGTTCCTCTGACACTGAGCTTGGGCTCTGGGTCTGGTCTAGTTTACTTTAAACATCCCCCCTCATTCATTCTTGCCTGTGCCTCCTTGCTGGTCAACTTGCTAGTAACCTCTAGATTTTGAGTTGTGCAATGTAATAGTACGTGAATCCTTTTGAACCCTGGTATTTAGGCTGTAACTCCGAAGAAACTAGACTTCAATGGGTAACTGTGCGCAGGGAAGAACACTTCTGGTAGAAGGAGCAGCAGTAGCTGGAAAGGAAGGGCGCAGGAAGTTCGATCACCAGTATTGGAACATTACAGTAGTTCCTGTGAGGGAGAACGGAGGTTGAGAAGAAGTGGCTTGTGACAGGTACAGGACATGGAGGCTCTGGGCTCTGAAGTTAGGGCGAAGCTATTGACAATGGCACATCATCTTCAACCACCTGAAATTAGAAAAGTGGGCTTTAACAAATGGAGAGACAGCTCAGTGGTTAAGAACACTTGTTCAAATTGCAGAGAACCCAAGTTTGGTTCCCAACACCCACATGATGGATCACAACTATCTAAAACTCCAGTTCCAGGCATTTGATGCCCTCTTCTGGCCTCCATGGGCACCTGTATGCACATGTATACACCCAGGCACATATCCACACACATAAATAAATGAATAAATAAGGAAGGAGATAAGGTTAAGAGAAGAAAAGAGCCGGGCAGTGGTGGTGCACACCTTTAATCCCAGTGCTTGGGAGGCAGAGGCAGGCGGATCTCTGTGAGTTCGAGACCAGCCTGGTCTACAGAATGAGTTCAAGGACAGTCAGGACTGTTTCACAGAGAAACCCTGTCTCAAAAAACCAATTTAAAAAAAGGAAAAAGAAGAGAGGGGGGAGGGAGGGAGGGAGGGAGGGAGGGAGGGAGGGAGGGAGGGAAGAGAAGAAAAGAGAAGAGAAGGGAAGGGAATGGAAGGGAAGGGAAGAGAAGAGAAGAGAGCCTGGGCCATTCTACATCTCTGATGCATACTGGGATTTAGCAGGCACTTTTCTCTGGGGTGAGGGCAATGCCACATCATGCTGAGTGTTAAAAGGTCCAAGGGAAACCTGTTATTTATGATCCATGGTCTTTTGCATGGAGCATAGAGTCACATGTGCTCCTACTAGAATAGGTAAAGAACTCAGGCAAACGAGCGGTGTCACACAATGTGTAAGAAGAGACTGTCAGAAGAGGAAGGGCTAGGGATTCCAGGATGTGTCACATAGGCAGTCTCCTGCAGCCACCTCTAGTTCTTCCTTTGCCTGAGCCCGTTTCCTTGTCTGTAGTATGGAGATACAATATCCAGATCATGTGGTGCTAGCAAGAATTACAATGAACTTAATTATTGAGATAGGTACTTAATAATTTACAGCTATTGCATTATTAAAATAATTTAAATAATTTGTATAATTGAAAAATAGAACTAGCAGATACTTGATAGCAATGATCTGCAAACTGTTTTCTGTAAAGAAATGGGAACTCTAGGGAGGTGTCCAGGCCTGGGGTAATAAATGCAAAGCCAGCATCCTCCACCCCACTGCCAATCCACAGAAAGTATGGTTTTGTTTGTTCATAGGTATTGCTTATTGTCAGGATAGACCCACAGGCACAAGGTAGCAGTTAGGGAGAGCAGGGGCAAGAGAGGCTCAGGGACAAGGGGGTTGCGATAACAACTACCCCGGCAAACTTCTGCCATCTTTCTCTCTTGCTGGCGCTATCATCCGGTAGCCAAGATCTGGAAAGTCATAGATATCCTCCTTGGATCTAGAGCTGGTGGAGAAGGATGGGAAACAGCTGGAGAAGGGCAAGTGTATTGTATACTGGCTAGGTGTGGTTGTACATGTCCATAATCCCAGCTTCCTGGGATACTGAGGTTGGAGGAGGCTTAGGCACAGGAATCCAGGGCCAGCCCAGGGAACATGGTGAGAGCCTATGTCACACATTGATAGTGGATACATTGGCATAATATATTTGGCTTAAGGTGGAAATAGCCTAGAAATGCTAGGCTAGTATCTGATTGGAATGCATAATGAAGCTCTCTGATTTTCATTTTTTTTAGTTGGCTTTCCCTCAAGAGACTTGCCAGCCCACTTTCTCTCCATCTTTAAAAAATCTATGACTAGGGTTCACCTTGTTACTTAGGGTCTCTAGGGTCATGGACTATCTTTTGCTCACTATCTTTTGCTTTACAGCTAGTATCCACTTATGAGTGAGTACATACCATGTTATTTTTCTGGATCTGGGTTACCTCACTCAGAATGTTTTTTTTTTTCTATTTCCATCCATTTGCATGCAAATTTCAAGATGTCATTGTTTTTCACTGCTGAGTAGTACTCAGTTGTGTAAATGTAACAGTTGTGTAAATTATAGTCTATGACCCCAAAGAAGCTAAGTAGCAAGGTGAAACCTAAGAAAAACCATATTGATCCACCTGGAAAGGGGAAATAGACAAGATCACCTGGCAAAATTGGGAGCATGGGGGTGGGGGGAGAAGGGAGGGCAGAAGGGGAAGAAGAGGGGAGAAGGGGAAGGGGGAGGAGAACTTGAGGAAATGAGAGAGTCAAGATGGAGGAAGGACAGAGATGAGGGTAAGGAAAGAGACATTTTGATTGAGGGAGCCATTATGGGGCTAGCAAGAAACCTGACATCAGAGAAATTCCCAGGAATCTACAAGGATGACCCCAACTAAGACCCTAAACAATAGAGGAGAGGGTGCTGGAACTGGCCTTGCCATGTAGTCAGATTAAAGAATATCTTAAATGTCACCATAGAATCTTCATCCAGCAACTGATGGAGACAGAGGCAGAGACCCACAGTGGAGCACTGGGCTGAGCTCCCAAAGTCCAGTTGAAGAGTGGGAGGAGTGAGAATATGAGCAGAGGGGTCCAGACCGTGATGGAGACACCCACTGAAACACTTTACCCGAGCTAATGGGAGCTCCCCAACTCCAGCTGGAGAGGGAAGGAACCAGCATAGGACCAAACTAGACCCTCTGAATGTGGGTGACAGTTGTATGGCTGGGGCAGACTGCAGGGCCACTGGCAGTGGCACCAGGATTTATCCCTACTACTTGTACTGGTTTTTTGGAAACATATTCTCTTTGGTGGGATAAGTTGCTCAGCCTAGATATAGTAGGGAGGGCCTTGGACCTTCCCCAAAGCAATGTGCCTTACCCTCTCTAAGGAGTGAATGGGGTGGGTGAAGGGGAAGGTAGAGGGAGTGGGAACTGAAATTGGAATGTAAAATGAAAAAAGGTAGTTTGTTTTCTATTTTCAAATAAAATAAAATAAAATAAATTTTTAGAAAGTCTGACTAGTTAATAAGAGACAGCTGCCAAAAGTTTTGTGGGATTTAAAAATCAAACTGGCATCCATCCTCCATCCCCTTGCTTTAGTATTAAAATGCTAGTCAAGCATGTCTTTGTATGAAGAACATTATGAGGACCCAAGAGATCTACATGAAAGTGCCAGGTAGCATGTACCTTTTTCTTAGGAAAATGCTAAATACTTTCCTGGATTTTAAAACAACAACATCTGTAATTCTTGCCCCAAGGACTCAGCAGATAAAGACACTTGCCATCAAGTCTGACAACATGAGTTTGATCAACCTAAGTTTGATCACATGTAGGACAGAACCAGCTTTAAAATGTTCATATGCC
Source organism: Arvicola amphibius (assembly GCF_903992535.2). NCBI lineage: Eukaryota > Metazoa > Chordata > Mammalia > Rodentia > Cricetidae > Arvicola > Arvicola amphibius. The sequence goes on along the minus strand of NC_052052.2, from coordinate 52,298,563 downwards.
ATAGCATGCAGGTATGCATGATGTGAGTGCATGTGTGTGTGTCTGTACACACACACACAACATCACAAAGAAAGGAATGTAATTTTTAAAAAAAAAAATCAAAAAGAAATGTCAGGGAGGGCTATGAGGCCCCGAGAATCACCAGGTTTTGGTTTAGCCCCGTGCAGATATCTATGGCGATGTCTCAGGTGCATTCCTCAGTAACCTTCATCCTGGCCTGCCCAGGAGTGTGTCAAACGGCTTTTCGGTGTGCAGAGAGTTGGCTTCCTATTAAGGTCAACCCTACAAGAAGAGGGCAAGAATCAAAGGGCTTCAGAAAGAAACACACCATCCTCCTTAGCTCTCCGTTGGCCTGGGCCTGCTTCCTGTGCATGAGTGTTTGAAGTTTATGGGAGCACAGGCACACAGCAGGACACAAAGCATTAGCAGTTCTCTTTGCTGAGCCACCTTAGCTCCCAGACCTCGTAGCGAAACAATTATCTTTATCTGCATGGTCAACAGAGACTGTGGTTTCGTGCAGCCATACGTATAACCTTTTGCCATGCTATTACACATATCCCTTAATGCAAGAATCAATTCTTTTAGAAATTAGTTCCCATTTTAAAGTGAGGACGATGTGACAAAGGTTCGGTATGGATTCCTTCACTGTCCTCTGAGTGGCTGCCTGTGTGAGGCAACTAGCAAATCATAAAACAATTCCCAGGGCTTGACGTGAATTACTTTCGGTTGCTGCTGAAGTTCTTCCAGCTCAACCCGGTCACATTAGACAAAACAGTAGTCTGCAGACACAGCGCCTGGGCACTGGGGAGGTGAAGGCGAGCTAGTCCTTTTTTTTCCCTCTCTTCACTCCCTAAGGAAGGGGATAGACAAGTCGCTAACACATTGGAACCCTTCATTAATTCGGTTCGTTGTGTGTTCTTTTCTATTTAAATACTTTTTTAAAACTTAAAATGATAAAGGGAACGGAGTACTAAGTGCGCATGTGCAAGTCCTAAGTGCGCATGTGCAAGTCGTCAGCGCGGACCCACACGGTTTCTGCCCCACTCCTGGTCCCTGTGCCTCGCAGTTTATCAGCCACAGGTAGCCATTGCTTTGTTGATTTCTATAATTTTTAATACGTTATAGACGTTATCCTTAAGTGTTATGTGTAGTGATGTTTCCACCACGTGAAAAACTTTATTATATAGCACTCTTTAGCTGTGGAGAGGTTTCTGGCCTTTTCCATAGTCCTGTCTGTCAGTGTTTCCCTTCAGGATTTGATTATGCCTTTGAACGAACAGACTGGGAGTCTGTTGAAGGTAGAGACTATATTTTATTCTTCTCTTCACCACAGAATGTAGCACCAAACACAATACTTACATGTTTATTGACTAGTTTTATTGCAGTCTTCTTTTTGTCTGTATATGTGTATGTTAGTGTACCCGTGAGTGAGTAGGTGCTCATGCATGTTTGTGGGTATGCATGTGGAGGCCAAAGAAAAAAACCTTGGGTGCGATTTCTCGGTCATTATGCATCTTGTTATTATGGAAACAGGGTCTCTTGTTGGTCTGGGCTCACCAAGTAGACATGGCTGGCTGGCCATTGAGACCCAAGGAACCACCCGTCTCTGCCTTTCCGGTTCTGGGATTTCAAGTGAATACCAGTGTGCCAGGCTTGAGCATCAAACCCTAGGCTGACCGAGCTATCTCCCCTAGCATCTAGTCTTGTTCATTTTCACACTGTTCATTTATGAATGTGGGGTCTATATCGATTATGTCTCAAGCATTCTATTAATTGTTAGAGGTAGAATGATGGGCAAAGTAGATTTCTTTGTGGTATTTGCAATGGAGAATGGTAAATCATAGTAGATATATTGTCAGTCAGATATCAGTTTAAATTTCATATTTGTACCAAAGGATCTTGGATGTACTGAGCTTTTTTATAGTGAGTTTTCTTTTCTTTTGGAGACAGAATCCTTTCTATGCAGCCTAGGCTGGCTGCAAACTCACAATCCTTCTCTTCTTAATTCTAAGATTATAGACTATGCTCTGCCATGTCTGGCTTGGGATTTTAAATTTTTAACCTACAAAATGGACTACAGATGCCTTTTATTCAACATTTTGAGACCTCAAATACACAGTGTTTGTAAAGGCCGTAACAGTGTTTTCTGTACAGTGTATAATACAAACAGTAGCTTTCTTTCCTGGATGATGTAATAGGAAACTCTTGGTGGTCTAAATTTTTTTTTTGGTCAATCTCAGAAGGTGTCATGATTCTGGATTGCTTTCATGGTAACTGTATGTCCTTCGTTTTCAGTGGGCAATTCCTAGACACTGAGTGTGTTCAGGACAATGCATCGAACTGCCTTTTTATTAGGAGCTAAAGAACAGGGCATTGAAGAGATAAGGAGTCTTGTTTATTGCTGCCATGCAGAACAGAGGTGTCCTTTTGTGGGTGATGACATACACCTTTTGGGGCAGCATAGTAGAATAGGGAATTTGGAAGTCGACTTAGGTAGCAGAAGAGGCCAGAAAGAAAAAGCGGCTTGAGTTCAAGGACAGGGTCATGCCATACCAGACACATTTCCCGGTAATGAATAAACAAGGTTTCAGTTAGAGAATTCGCCTCTGTGTTAGTCAGTCCTATCATTGTGACCAAATCCATAAGAAAACGACTTAAAGGAGGAAGGGTTTCAACTGGCTTGTGACTTTAGAGGTCTTAGTCTATGATTCACGTCATTGTTGACTCCGTGCTTGCCATGAAGTGGCACATCACATGGTGGGAGTCTGTGGCAGAGGTTACTCACACATTAGCCACAGGAAGCGAGGAGGAGGAGACTAGGTAGCCTTCTGAAGCAAGCTCCCAGTGACTGGCTGCCTCCAGCAAGACTCTGCCTTCTCTTATACCTCCCCAAATAGCATGGCGAGCGGAGGTCCAAACAGCAAGCACAAGAGGCTGTGGCGTGCAGTTAATACTCAAGCCTCTTCAGGTTAAATTGGGTAGGAGAGTTCTCAACCCTGGGTATCTCTATTCTCTTTGCCTACTTCCCCCTTCAATGTCTTTTCTCCATTGTTCTAGTTTTTCTCAACGCTACCCAGAGTCGTAAATGCGCTAAATCCCTCACATCTAGTATCCATTAGGTCACTTATATTATTATCCTGGAATGAGAGAAAGGGTTCCTGAGAAAAGTGAGAACTTCAGGACTGGCATTACCTTTAGTACGACAACAGATCATTGATCATTGATCTCTCTTTTTTTTGTTGTTGTAAAATGTGTGACTTCTATCAAACAACCCCAGGCTTCAGTTTTTGAAAGTCCTCAGCTTGCTAGTACCGCACTCCTTCCATTTCAGACACCCCCCAGGGTAGAGTTTGCATGTCAATGCACACATGTGCCAAATGTCTAACAAAATCTAACTGGCTGGATGCTCAGCTTCATCTTTGGAAATAAAAAGGTTGCCACCAGTTGTCTGGTCCTAATTATAACTAACATGTATTATTTATTCTCTATGGAAATTTCCAGCATTTGAAGATGGGGAGACAATGTCTTTCCCTCCATCAGACAGACAAGGACCACATTTGGCTGGAAAGCAGGGAAGGGAAGTGGGAATGCCCTGGGAAGAAACTGGCTTGGCACAACACCTGCATGAAAACAGTTGTGGGAGGGACATAACCTATTCATATCCAGGATGCTCAATGCCTCGCTATTCAATGAAACAGTAACTTCCTTCATTGCTTCCAGTCTTGTGCATTTTGGTCATCTTGTTAGCTGTCTAGCGTCTTAGAAGGAATCTTGAGGATGAAGCCGTTGCTCAAACACTTGCTGTGTACATGAAAGGATCATGGGGGAACAAACGGAAAAGGGGTGACCCTGTGGCAAACAGAGTCAGGAAACTTGATTCCTTCTCTGGAGATGAGAAGGCAGAAACATCCTAAAGGTAATTTAACATAGGTTTAACAATGCAACAAGTAGATTTTAATGCCAACTTTAGGACGAATTTAAGAATTTAAAAAGATACCAGAAGGTAATCCTACTAAGTATTTAGTCATTTATTTTTAGAAACCTGACCAGTAGTTACCCTTCTGGGGAAATTCTTCTGTCTTTTCATGACTTTCATAGCCTCAGTAACTCCAATCCTCTTTTGTTCTATTTTAGAAATGTGATTATTTATATTGTTAGTGTGTGTCTACATCTGTGTCTGTGTGTGTGTCCTTGTGCACATGTGTGCATGTATGTGTTCCACAGTACACGCATCAAAGTCAGAAGACAAGTTAGTTCTCTTTTTCCACATTTACATGAACCCCAGAAATCAAACACAGATCACCAAGCCACCTCATTGACCCCAGTGCTCTTTTATGCCAAATATTTACAAACTTTCCATTCCTGTGCCAATCAAATCTTGTTAAGTTCACTATTAAACAATGCCATAGAGTTGTGCAATCCCCACTATGGTGCTAACATTATATTTATTAGTGTGATTAATTTTATATATCTGTCTTTCTTCTTTGTGGTAAGCCATGGGAGATTTGCAATCTCTAGGGCTTATCATAAAATAAATAAACATTGTTTAGTTAATGAACATAAAAATAACAGTTTTTAAAGGATAATTTTCCTCTTATAACTGTACTCCAACTCCAACAATTGCCCAACTTTTCTGTATAGCTTTTTGGCTCATCACAAGGGTCTAAATTCCAGAACTGCTTTTGGTTAAGGCATTTTGGGGTTTCCTGCCCTTCACCTGGATTTTGAAGTGCTTTGGGCCAAGAAAGAACCAATAGTCATTACAAATGCACATGACTTTAAGATATCCCTTTCTGTTATAAAAGCAAGGGGGATAGTTTAACCCTGTTTTCCTCTGAACTTGCCAGTCCTTCAAAACCAAGGACCCTGGTTAACCAGCAGTTGATCATTGGAGCCATGTGGCACTTGGATCTGGATTATGCCATTTGGAGCATACTATTGCTCTCTGATAGTGGATGAGTTCTCATGGACGTTCATGGTCAGATCTTTCATTCATCTGTTTAAAAATGAGTTAAAAATTGATGACCTTTGAATACATTTAATGAAAAAAATATATTTTTGTCAAATAAAATCAAATGTAGGGTCTAAATGTCAAAACCGTCCAGACTCGAGCGGCTCAGAAAGACTGTGAATGTGTGGGTGGGACGAGGAGAGAGGGGTTAAATCCATTCTGTTTATTTTTTTTCCCATTTATTCTCAGAAACTTCAAGAATACATTTAAGAAAGTGAAAGATAATGATTTCTTGAAATCATATTTTAAAGCATAATTTTTTCTCTAGTTTTGAATTCAATTTAATTTTTTTAAGCAGGTGTTGATTCAGGTCTAAAGTCATCCTGTGACGACTTCTAAAGAAAAGTATTTTCATTTCTTCATTGTTGTTAATATATTACTATCCACAGCAATGTCAGCTGGAGAAAATTCTAAGTGTGAAAACAAACATTAAGGGCTGGAGACATAGCTCAGTGGTAGAGCGCTTGTCTAGCACGCTCAAGGTCCTGAGTTCAACCCTAGCCTCATTAAAAACAGCAACGAAAAAAGGAGTTGGGAAGGTAGTTCGGTTGGCAAAGTGCTTGCCATGTAAGCGTGGAGATCCGGGTTCAAGCCCCAGAACCCGTGTGAAAGTCACGTGTACTGCTCCATTCTTGTAATCCCAGACCTGGGAAGGCAGAGACAGGCAGACCCCTGGGTCTTGCTGGCCAGTGAGCCTAACCTAATCAATACCCCCAAGTACCAGTCAGAGACCCTGTTTCAAATAACAAGGGGGGATGGCTCCTGGGAACAACACCTGAGGTTAATCTACATTCCTCACATCCGTATGCGTTTACATGTTTACATGCACATACACCTGTACACCCAAACATTGCTGTAGTTTCCCAAGGATTCCTAAAGACACGGCAGCAACAGCAGTGGTGTTGGCCTCCTGCAGAAGGGCCCACTGTGGCTCTTGATCCACTTTTTTCCAACAGAAGGGCAATGACATGTACGTTTTTTGCACTTACATTGACATTTTACATTGACATTTTAACTTGGCACATCTAAGTAGACAGTGAAAGATTTCCTGCCAGCATTTCCTGACCACCCAGTACTCCCCTGCTGGGTCACTTCTGAGCTTAGTCTCATGTATCACCTTCTAAAAGTTATAGAGACACATACATAGATATAGACTCTATTTTAAGAAAACTAAAGAGACAGTTTTAAATATATATTCTAAGACTCTAGTAGGTATTTTGTTACGTAGAGCCCATATATACAATCCTGTTTCTGTCATAAATGGTCTGTCTCTGTTGTAAATGGTTCCTGTTGGAAATGAACGCAGAGCTCACTGATGGAGGGGGGCTGATAAAATTGATATATGAAAAAGGTGGCAAATGCGACCAAGTTTAGACTCTCAAGCATTTAGTTCCATTTTTCATCATTGAAAGTAAGAAGTAGCTGAAAGGGGCTGGATCATAAAGAAACCTGATTCCTGATTCGTTAGTCTTTTCAAACCAACTGTGTTGTCCTGTATTTCCTAAAGTTGTAAAATGAGCCATAGGCCAGTGCTAAGGTTGAGATGGGACCAGACCTCATGGTTTTGGCAAGTCAGTTGACTGGGCCTAGAAAACGGGCTGGATGGAACTTCAGTTGGAGGAATAAGCGTGTTTCCTTCCTGAGGAAGGCCTTTTGTGGAACGCGCCTGGAATGAGGACATCAGGAGGTGCGGTGATGTTCAGTCAGGGGCTTGGCTGGGTTTGTGTATGGAATGGGAGGTGTGAGCTATTTTTGGAGGCTATCATTTCCCTTTGAGGTTTTTCTGGCTCATCCTATCTGCAACAATTTTATGATCTGTCTGTGTTGGCCTCGGCTGTCAACTTGATATAGCCCAGAGTTACCTGAAAAGAGAAATTTCAATAGAGGAACTGCCTGGATCGGCTTGACCTGTGGCTCTGTCTGTGGAGGGCCGTCTTGCTTATTAATTGATGTAAGAGGGTCCAGCACCGTGGGCACCACTCCTGAGGCCAGTGGTCCTGGCTATGTAAGAAAGCTAACTAAACATAAGCAGGGACTGAGCGAGAGAGCAAGCTAGCAAGCAGCATTCCTTCACAGGCTCTGCTTAGAGTTCTTGCTTAAGTTTCTGCCCTGACTTCCCTTAATGATCAACCTTGACCTGGAAGTGGAAACTAAATAAACTTTCTTTTTTTTTCAAAATATTTATTTATTTATTATGTATACAATATTCTGCCTGCAGGCCAGAAGAGGGCACCAGACCTCATTACAGATAGTTGTGAGCCACCATGTGGTTTCTGGGAATTGAACTCAGGACCTTTGGAAGAGCAGGCAATGCTCTTAACTGCTGAGCCATCTCTCCAGCCCCCTAAATAAACTTTCTAAGTTGCTCTTGGTCAGAGCATTATAGTATGTCAACAAAATGAAGCTAAGGCATTATTGCCAACTTCACATTTTTCTGAGATCTTATAGTTGAGGTTAGAAGCAAGAGGGATACTTTGAGATCAAGCTTGGAAAACTATGCTGCGCCCACACCCCTCTCATTCTCATATATAAAATGTAACCAACTGTAAGTCCTACTTACATTGACTTGACCTTGGCGTTCTTCTTCCCAATGAATCCGATAAGGATGTAACTCTCACTAAGACCATCCTTACAACACCACAGCATATAGCAAACAGCTTGCATGGACAACAAAGTGTGCTAGCAATACTGTGCCAAGTGCTCAGCTGCGATCTGGTAAATAAACTCCAGTCAGCCTCAGATCCTTAGCCACCTTTCTGTGACATTCTGTCAAAGTGATGACATTTGGTTTTGTTCCCTTGTAATCCAAGTATTGAAGGAAGAGAGAAGCTGGAGGAGGGACTGGAAGGGAGGGCGGTAGATGTACGACATGTGGATGGATAAAGGAAAACAATGAAAGCAAACAAAATAAGATTTCATTTTCTTCTATACCTGTCAGTCTGTCTATCTACACCAGTACCCCTCCCCACCATGCTTGGGTTTGAACCCAGGGCCTCACGTATGCCAGGTGAGCACTCCACCGCTGAGTTACTCTCCTAGCTCCATTTTCATTTTTAAAATGATATATACATTTAGTATGCTTAGTGGGCAGTATAATGGCATAAATTCATTAATTAAAGACTAATTATGAGAATATTATATGATCTTAATTACTTATCTCAATTGAGCAAACATTTAGTGAATGTCTAACTATGTCTCAGGCATTATATTAGAGAGGTATGGGGGAATATACATGCATACATACATATATACAGGTATACACACAAATATTGTTGGGAGGAATAATAGTTCAAGTATATTGCAGTTAGGATATGCAGTGGGGAATTGGATAATAAGTCCTAGAAGATGAAGATACTTGATTTCTTAGTAAAGAGTTTTGATTTTGTCCAGTGGAATATGGCTACATTTTAATATCAGAGCATTTTAAATGACTGTTCATATGCCTATTTTTAAATGAAGCCTTAGGCAAGAGGAGCTTGACCTGCGAAGCCATGTTAATGTCATCATCATGGGTCACGTTCTCTCGTTTTAGGAATGGCAGAAGGAGCTATGGACCTGATTTTGATCAATTCCCTACCTCTTGTGTCTGATGCTGAAACATCCCTCACCTGCATTGCCTCCGGATGGCATCCCCATGAGCCCATCACCATAGGAAGGGACTTTGAAGCCTTAATGAACCAGCACCAAGATCCACTGGAAGTTACTCAAGATGTGACCAGAGAATGGGCAAAAAAAGTGGTTTGGAAGAGAGAAAAGGCTAGTAAGATTAATGGTGCTTATTTCTGTGAAGGCCGTGTTCGAGGACAGGCAATAAGGATACGAACCATGAAGATGCGTCAACAAGGTAACATGCCTCTCAGTGATGGGCAGGTTGTGTCCACGGGGGACACACATTTTTTACCAGCTGCTCTTTTTGAGGTTGCACTAGCTGCCTAAGTGTAAAGAGTAAAGACACCATGTTCCTCAGCATGGCTTTGCTCTGCTCCCCACACATTAGAGATGAAAGGTATAATCCCTAGACTGGGACCAGTCAGGCCAATGCTATACATCATGTCTACTTCATAATTTGAAATGAAATATGTTATACATTCTAATTGTCTCACGATATTATGAGCATGTAATTATGTTGCTTGCAAATAATATGAAAATATCCCTGCCAAAATTATTGCCTACATATTTTCTTGATTTGATATTTTGTTTGGCCTGTTGATCATTGCTCCTAAAAGCAACTAATGTTTTAAAAAAAATAAATATGCTTTAAAAAATTACACAACGGTAGCTGGAGGGATGGCTCAGGACTTTAGAGCACTCACTTTTCTGGTAGAGGAGCTGGGTGTGGTTCCCAAGACCCATGTCAGGAGGCTCACAGCGCCTGAAACTCGAGCTCTAGAAAACGGATCCGCTCTTCTGGGCTTTGAGGACACCTGCTCACATGTGCACATACCCATAGACACATATCCATACTCATCCTCTAAATAAAGGAGGTCTCATGGCTGGGGAGGTAGCTCAGAGGCTAAGAGCTCTTGTTGCTCTCTCAGAGTACCTGGGTTCAGTTCCTAACATCCACATCCTGTCTCACAACCCTTCACAATACAGTCCCAGGGAATCTGATGCGCTTTTCTGACCTCCAACGGAACCAGGCACCAGACACATAGACAAACATGCAAAAACACTCATGTACCTAAGTAATCTAAAAAAATCTTAGACATTGACAAATTAATTAAGAACAGACAAAATCACTGGGAACTATCTATCTGTAACCAAATTAAGTTGGTTTCTCCTATTTTTATTTTTTGAACAATGATATTATGTAACATAACCACAAATAGGTATACAGCTGTATACATTTATAGCTCGAAAAACTAGACTTGAAAAATATGTAGTGTTTGTTGGCTCTAGCTATATTGGACTGACCTTGGCTGAACTTGGCTCAGTTCAGTATGTCTATTGTCTGCAGCAGCCTAACCTAGGTATGTTCTCATGGGCATGGAAGAGGAGGAAAAGAACAAATGCAAACTTGAGACGTTTTGAACTTTAAGCCAGGACCTCATGTTATTAGTTATGCCTCATTTTATTGCCCCAGAAAAGTCAAACAGCTGAGCTTAGAGTTAGAGCGAGGATTGCTACAAACATACACAGCAAAGAGAAAAATTTTAAAGAATGGGGAACTGTGACCCTCTTTGTAAGCTACCATTTTGGGAAGGAGAACACGCTTTACTTTTAGTGGTTGAGGACTTGGGCTTCATTTAGAAAATATTAGAACACAGAAGGAGAATTTTGAGAACCTCCTCTAACCAAAAAAAAAAAAAAAAAAAAAAAAAAAAAAAAAAAAAAAAAGACTCTGCTCCTGTCTCTTTCTCCACGGAGTGGGTATGATTCTGCCAAAACTGAAGTTTTAGAGCAATGGCATTTGGAATAGATGGTGTGCAACATTCTTCAGTGATGTGCTCGGAGGCCCCTGGACCTGGACAGGCAGGCAGATAGATGTCTGATAGCTTTGATTTGTCTGATGAATTTGATGCTGTTGTTCTATGAAGAAAGCACAGATTTCATAATGTGGTGACCTTGCCTTGATCTCAAAGGAGTGATCTGGCTCCTCATCCATCAGCCGCCTCTCTGAATGGCTGACACCACAAATAAATACTTCCTTTTAAAGTTTTTGTTACCTAAGCCTAGGGCTCAAGAGTTGCCATTTCATGAAAGGATGACAGTGTGAACACTTTCTTAACTCCTGAGCCACATCTCCACACCCCTCAGGGATTTCATTTTAGAAGCTAAAGCTGATGTAGGTAAGCTGAGTCCCTCTGCTCATTTTGAGGTAAGAACCTGCAGGACTTTTATGTTTTTATTTCTACTATTTTTCTTTTAGTTTGGATTATTTTTCGTGTGTGTGTGTGTGTGTGTGTGTGTGTGTGTGTGTGTATGACCACAGCAAGGGTGTAAATGTCAGATGACAACTTTGGAAGTTGCTGGTCTCTTTCCACATTCATCTGGCATTCAGGGATCAAACTCAGGTGGCCAGATTGAGAGCAAGTGCCTTCACCTGCTGTGCCACTTCACTGGCTCTCACAGGGCTATTTAGACCCTTAAAGGTATTTGCAAACCACCTGTGGCTCTTTTTACATGGAGGCTTTGACTCAGAATTTTGCTGAGCAAGCCTTGAGCTTTTGTGTTTGTATCAATGGGCCCAGAGACAAGTGCCTACTCTTCCACTGACTGTACCCTGGGTAGTGAGAGTTTAGAATCAGCCCCTCTCTGACATCCACCTGAAGTCATTCCTTTGAATTTGCAGTAAGTAAAATATTTGGAGGCGGCAAGCTCAATTTAAGGTCAGAAGTGATAAAAATCTGTATTCCTCACAAACAAAGGACTTTCCTAGAAAAACTATACTATTCACCTTTAAATGACAGCAGGGTAAGTGGGAAAGGCACGGGGCAGACATTCCCAGGAATGCAGCTCTCCACTGAGGGAACAGAGGTTGAACAAAGGGATATGAGGTGTGCCAAAGCTATCATGGCCGACGGTCAGCGCTGTTATTTTTCACGTGTCACTTGCGTTTGATTTGTGTAAAGCGGTGTGTCGTTTTGCTGAGTCTCCACATTCCTAGAGAAGATGATCTGAGATTTGTGCCCCATTTGTTTAGAGTATGGAGGGTCAACATTCCCTCGTGGGGTTGTCTCGAGGTCACCCTTAATGAATATAAATGATAATATGTAGAGAATACTGAACAGAGTGTTTGGACTTAAAAATTGTCACTAATGAGCTACCCAGACGAAGAGCCTGGGTCACAGAAGAAAAGGGTATTTTAAATGAGGCAAGGCAGGTAGACGTGAGCCACATAAAATGGGGGTAACTTTTATACTTTTACCCTAAAATCTGAATTCTTTCTCTACTATTCACCGGCTCTTCAGCTCGAAACAAGCTAGCTGACTTCTGTTTGTCTTGTTTGTCACTATCTGTGAAATGGGTATTACACCCACACTACACAGTTATGTTCAACTTTGAGTAAAGATTATGTATACATACATGTACACACACACACACACACACACACACACACACACATTGAAGCTCCATCCCAGAAGCACACTGATTTATACAGCTGTGCTCTCAAACGCTCGTATAAAATAACACAATTCAACATAAGGTACCCATGAACAATAGGAATGGAATTTTTATGATCCTAATTGCAGAGATTGCGTTTATGGCTCTACATAGCCTTTTGTATAGCAGCCTGAATATTAACAGTCCTTTCTTCAGCTCTGAGCACTGGCTTTGGAAGCACAAGGTCTCTACTTAAAGCCCCAGGCAGGAACTAGAGCAAAGAAGGGAGGCGTGAGAGTGGACGGCAGCCGTGGTCTGAGCATGGGAGCCCTGGCTCAGGACAAGTTACTCTTCATTGAAATCATAGCTTTTCCTTATTTGAAAATTAAGGAAGATAAAGATTTTTTATTAGATTTTTCTGAAAATCAAATGAGGCACTTACAGCTTAATAACCCTATCTGGTTCACGGGAAATAGGACACCAGAGTAGTAATTTAGTGGGATTTTTTTTTTTTTTTTTTTTTTTGCAGGGGGTTGTTTTGCTTGCTTGTTTTGAGTCAATGTCCGCCTCTGTAGTCCTGGCTGGCTACAAACTCTTGGTAATCTTCCTGCTTCAGTCTCCCAAGTGCTGAGATTAGAAGTGAGAACCACCGTACCCAGCTCTAGGGGGATTATTTCTCCTACTCAGAATTGTAGAGTGTATACTCATTGTGGAGGCATACACAAAGAGTGACACATTTTCTCTAGGATTCGGACAGTAAGAACATTTGATACTGGTGACTGGGTCTGTCTTTCCTGTTGGTCATTCAGTGGAGGAAGGACGTTCTACAGAGAGTAATATGGATTGTGCTATCAGGAAGACTTTCAAAACTATGTCTTTATGCTTCCGCTACTATGAACTCCATAGTAAACCATCTTGGGAGGGCTAGGGTGATGGTGCAGTCAAAAAAATGATGTGCTGCTTTCCTGTAACTACAAGGACCTGAATTGGATCCCCAGAAATCTTCTGGGAAGTACAAGTTTGCAATCCCAGAGCTGGGAGGCAGAGCCAGGAGGAACCCCGAGTATGGCTAGCCAGCTAGCTTACCCTATTGATAAAGCTTCAGGTAAACGGAAGACCATTTCTCATTAAAGAGAGCAGATGGAACTCCTAAGGAACAGTTCCAGAAGTTGTCTTCTGGTCTCCACATTAGCCCACACATATTCATGCATACCAGAACACACCATCATGGGAACTCACATGCCTGTCCAGGAACACAGCATGACAGGGACAAGCAGCAATCTGTTCCTCCTTGCTGCTGAATCATACACCTGGGGAAGAAGTAGAAAGTTCATTTGAGATGTGCCAAACACAGTTTAAGTTGGCTTACACACCCCAACAATTAAACTTCTTCTTCTTCTTTTTTTTAATCAATGAAATCTAAAACTATCAAGAGCAGTTTGCTCAAACCTCAGTGGAGATTTCATTTTGGGGTAGTGAGTTACAGATCAAAGTTTGTAGCAGTCTTAGGTCCAAAGATCTGTTTCAGAAGGAACCAGAGAAGAGATGGAAGTCTTTCCTTTTTTACTTTTTTTTCACCTGAGAACTAATTTTACAGTAGAATATCAAACTGCCTAATCATGATGATAATACTGAGAGGACGAGCCCTCTGTATCGAATTAACATAAATATGTTACGAATATTAAAAACAAAGCAAAACAAAAAACAGGAAAGAAGTTAAAATCAAATGCCCCCAATTCATTCTTCTCATTGAGACAGGGGCTTATGTAACCCAGGCTGGCCTTCACCTTGGTATGCATACAAAAGAGTATGCACCTTTGAACTTGGGCTCCACTTCCCAAGTATCAAGATTACAGGCACACACTACCCTGTCTGAGCTCTGCAATGTTGGGGGTTGAACCAGAACTTTGTTCAAGCAAGCACTCCACTGAAGAGGTCTCAGCCTCAGCCCACATTAATTTTTTTCCCTACAATTATTTTTGAGTATGTCATATATTGGAGACTATTTCCAGAAGACGTCCCTGCAGGACATTCCTCTGGCAACTTTACAAATGTTTCTATCTAAATTAATCTTTTTCAAATGCTAATGAGGGCTACTAAGACCCCATTAATATGTGCAGCTCATCATTCTTGTACTCAGCTGCCTTCACTAGCTAGTGAGTGTTGGACCCAGGAGAGTGAAATTCAGCCTGATGCAAGGCCTGGCTGCAGCTCCCATCCAGTGCTATCTTTTGAGACAGATGTGATCTTGTCCTTCTGGAGCCTCGAGGGAGCAGCAGGGGATATATTCTATAAGCAAGGCTGTGACAAGGAAAGTGTCACCAGGGGTCGCCTAGCCTGAGTTCTAGGGGTGTGTAAGGCCCTGCAGTTATCGAGCTACAGAATGGATGCATGGGTGGGAGAGGAGCAGGTGAGGCATACGGGAATGAGAGAGGATAGCATCTATGTCTTAGACCAGAGCCATCAGAGTAGGGATGAGGCCGTGTGAATCGTAAGCTGAGTAGGATGAGAGTGGTCCTGGGTCTTTATCTCTGACGACCCAAACTGAGCTCAGCAGTGTGCATCCAGGAGAAACAACTTTGCTTGCAACTTCGTCCTCATTGGCCTTCTCTTCCTGCCCCAGAGTGAGCAAATGAAGTGTGCTCGCAGTTTTCCCATCCAAGGGATATTATGCATTTCAGCTTCCAGTATAGGGCTCGGCAATCTCATTTATAAAATGAAGCAGTTGGCCTTGGAAGTCCTATGAACATAACACTGATATATAACCCGTGAGCTCCCTAATTTTAACAAAAACCTGGCTTTCCTGGAATTGCTGTGTGACCTCGAGCCAGTTACTTAAACTCTCTGTACCTCAGTCTTCTCATTTGTAAAATGGGGATAATGGCAGTGCTTATATCATAGGGATATTATGAAAAAGTAAACTCTTGTGTTTAGAACAGTGTTTGGTTCATAGCTCTATCAAATGGTGCTTGTTATGATCCAGGCAAGTCATAAGGCTTTGGTAAATGCACACTGAATATATAACAAGCTTTCATACCGTAAGAAGCCTGAAGTTGAGCATGCAACTTGACTCCATTGCTAGTACATGGCAAAGAATGACCAGCTTAGAGACATTCCTGCCGATGGCAGCCACAGACCTTCAGGGTGAAGGTGCCCCTAAGAAAACAGCGAGCTGTGAGACCGAGTCTGAAATAATAAAAAGCCACAGAGTAGAGGGAAAAAGCTACATTGGAGTCAAGCCTGAGGAGGAATCTGAGTTCCTTTCCGAATACAATGCCCAGGGAGAAGTCCCACGCTCAGCTAAACAATCTCCACACAAAGGGGAGAAAATATAAACAAACTGCAGGGAAAGTCACCAAGATGAAATGATCAGAAAAGTTCTCACAGGAGCCTCTCCCAGTCAGGAAGAGCTTTGTGTGTTAGGGTGGCCAAATTGTCAACATGAGAACGAGCACTCTAAAGTCTGCCCTCTATATCAATGTCCTCTGTCCCTGCCTGCCCTCTCCACATGGTGATCCATCTCAGTTCCTGCCGCTCACACCCGTATTACAAATTCACCAGGGATGTCATCTACTGATATTTGGCAAGGACACCATGAGTGCCTTGAGGCTTGGCTTCTACTGCTTTATGTTCATAACAGCCTTCATGGAAGATTTTCTTTCTGAACTCTAGATGAGAAAGCTGCAGAGGTGAAATGACTTGGTGAGAGCCAGAGGCTGGATTCAGGCCCAAGGCCATCTGTTTCCAGTGCCAGCACCTCCTTCTAACCTATACCTTGTTGCCTTCACGTTTGCCCTGGACATCAAATACATGGAAGACTTCACTTTCCTGGCTGTCCAGGGGAGACCTGGCAGGGAACTCTTCCATTAACAGCCGCTGCATATAGCCCCAAAATAAGCAGATCACCAAAGTCTTCTCAGCGTGGTTCAGAGGCCTTTCCTCCCTTCCCAAGGTGCTGTCTGAGCTAGCGGGTCTCTCAAGCTAGCCCCCATGCAAAAGGCATAGGCAAAACAAGAATGAAAGATACTAACCAGGCCACGAAGTCCTTAACAGAGCTCTGATTTCAATACTTGGTCCTGGGTTGAAATTCTATAGGAATCTTGTGATTTTGCCATCAAGGGTAGAATATTCTGCTGTTGATTTCTGATTTGGGTGTATTCTGACCAGAAAACTCTATTTTTGGGGCTGTGCTTTGTAACATTCATATAATTGGGGATAGGGTTCCAGGAATATCTGAAGACCTTTAATAGTATTCTTCAAGCCATCTGTACTTTTGCTTGGTAGTGTGTGGGGCTTGATGACTTGTCGGTTTCTCCCTTTTACTGTTAGCGTCTTGTTTTATGGGTTTCGAAGGACTAATGTTATTCTGTGGGCAAGCCGTGTGAGTGAGATTTCCTGATAAGATTTCACTAGATGGCTCCTAATCATCATATAAAGACTATCTTGATCCGTAAATTTTTTGGCATTAAAAATACTTTTCCAATATAAGTACTGCAAAATTAGTTTCTTTTTTTAATATTTATTTTTTTTATTTATTTATTATGTAGACGATATTCTGTCTGTGTATATGTCCGCAGGCCAGAAGAGGGCACCAGACCTCATTACAGATGGTTGTGAGCCAACACTGAAGTTGCCACTTCGGATCTATTACACTATAGGATACAGTATAATAGCAGATTTCAATCATCAAATCCCTACGTTCCCAGTAATTTTCATGATAAAATTGTCATATGTATATTGTGTGTATATATTTGTATTTTATAAAGGAAAGGGGCCTTCCTTTCATTCGATTCTTCAAAAGGCTCATACAGTCTATTATCTACTCCTGTTCTTCATATCGGAAAAGCCAGGTAATGCATGCCATGTGCTGGGTCTCAGCCTCTGGACTTCGGTGTTTTTTAGTTCCAGAGGAAAATGTAGGAACTCATTTTTGTGTGTATGTGTTTATTTATTCATTGTCTTTCTCTTTTCAAAGCTTCCTTCCTACCTGCCACCTTAACTATGACTGTGGACAGGGGAGACAATGTGAACATATCTTTCCGAAAGGTGTTAATTAAAGAAGAAGATGCAGTGATCTATAAAAATGGTGAGTCTGTTTCATCCCCTTCCATTTCTGTGGTACGAGACCCTGGGTAACCCCTAATCCATTAGACATTGTCATAGTGCAATTTCAATGGTAGTTGCCTAAAAAGTTGCTGTGATTCAACCTTGTCAAATTTTGCCTATGACAGAAGCCCTCTTAGACAGTGTGTTTGGTTCTTTAATTGAGCCAATGGAGATAGGGATTCAAATGTCCACGTGCATGCACGCATGCACATATTGCCTGTGGGTGCATGCACTAAAAGCTGACTGATAGAAGAAGTGAAGTCTCAAATCTACCCAGGTGAGATGTGAGGCTGTCTCATTGAGAGGCTGTTTGATTGCAAGGACAAACAGGAGCATTTCAGCACAGCTTGTTTTCCTCCACTTCTCTCCTTTGCCAGGCTCCTTCATCCATTCAGTGCCCCGGCATGAAGTACCTGAGATTTTAGAAGTGAACCTGCCTCACGCTCAACCCCAGGATGCTGGTGTGTACTCGGCCAGGTACATAGGAGGAAACCTGTTCACCTCGGCCTTCACCAGGCTGATAGTCCGGAGTAAGTGATGGAGATGCCGCCGCTCTGTACTGGTGTAGCTGTTAGGATTTGTGGTTGCGAGTTCTGGAAACTGACAGTTGCTACAGAAGCAAAAGGGAGGCATAGGCAGCATACCATGGACTCTGCGGAATTTGGCGCAGAGGCTAACAACCAAGTTACAGAAAAAATAGACTCTAGCGAAGATGTGGGGTTCAGAGATAGTGGAGTTGGACTAAGCTTTTCATCTAGGAGTTTGCTGTTACCACAGCTTGGGTCTAAATTGCTTTACCTCTGGGTCTTATATTCCCAATAGAAAGAATTAGCATGGTCTAAATAGATGTCTACCAGCCTGAACCAGGGGGCCACAGGCAAGAGTAGAGGCATAAAACAGAAGTCAGGACAGTATTGCAGGACCATTCCCACTAGAATGGGGCGTTGCACTGAGGAGGATGGTCTCACTGGGTCCTATAATGTGACTGTTGAGCCACCTGGGCTTCTAGGCAATCATTTCCTCCAAGTCCCTTGGATGTTAGATCATTTAACTCTCTAATGTGATCTTTAGTTTTCGATTTGAAGACTGCGAGAGTCAGAACTAGGGGACTTTCCTGTTCACCGTGATATAATCATCATCAAGGTAGAGGGTGCCAGAAACAGTAATTTTTTATGGAGAAATTGATTTATAGAAAGCAAGAGACTTGAATTTCCCCTCAGTCCTGCCAAGTGATCTGTGCTTTTAATCACTCAGGTCTTTGGGTCTAAGTCACTGTTATTTCTCTGATGATGGAATTCTCTCATTCATGGAGATGATTTATTTTGCTTTGCCTTGTGTTCGTTCATCATTCATTCATTCAATAAAGTGCAATGATAACTGTATTGAAAGGCATTGTGTTGGTGTTAAAGACAGAGTATAACACAATAAACCCCTATCCCTTGGGTAATTCCCAGTCAGAGCAGGTATGTAAATAATTAGATAAGTCAGCATTACAGTATAATAGAAGAAATATGGAAAGTGTGGCTCACCTCATTTATACCCTATGCCATGACACCTCAAGAGATATAAAGTAAAGTATTTTGTAGTTGGGATAATTTGAATTTGACTCAAGAGAAACCTGCTCATGTTCCCCCAACTGGTTTCTTGTGCAGTGCTCATGTAAAGACAATCTTTGAAGCATGATACAGGATGTTAGTAAACCTGCAGGATCCAGCTTTTGATGTCTAGCTTTTCTGCTACTTCTTCTTGACCTTTCCCCCAGTTCCCTTTATTCCACTACACAGGAGAGCTCAGATGGCAAAGGAGCAATTTGCATTCGTTTTTAAAGATAGTTCTTTTCGGATAAAATGCTATCTACTCGAGGCCTCAGAATCTGGGACAAATGGGTGTGTTGCCTTGGACCAGACATTAAACTGGTGAATGTCTGCTTGAGAATGGGAAAACCAGAAGGGCTTCCTACTCGTAACTCTCACCTGAATGTATGATTTCTGGCACAAGTGAGTGAGTACCACCAACACCGAGAAAATCCTCAGAAGATGTCACCTGCAACTCTGTTCTGATTCTGCCTTGAGAGACTGTCAGATCCCACAGAGAAGGGTGTAGCTGTAAGCTGAAAAGCACAGGTCGTGCCCGTGCTCCTGACTGGATAGTTGTAAATCATGGTTTCTCTAGTTTCTCTCTGTTTTGGTGAATTGCTAGACCATCTCTCAGAACTCAGGGAAATAATTCAGGTTTATTATAGAGAATACTACAGAGGATTCGGATTAATGGCCATTGGGCAGAGATACATGGGTCAAGGTGCAGGGACGGGAGAGGTAGCCCCTCCAGGCACTCTGCAGGAACCATCTAATTCAGAAGCTCTCTCAATTTTGTACAAATCATTACCCAAACTTCAGCCCTTAGTCCCTCCTAGAGATTACAGGTGGGACTAATGTCCCAACTCTCTAGTCAAGCCTTGATGTTTCTGGTGTCATAATGTTAGTTGAGGGCAGCGTCACCACCATAATTAGCATACAAGAATAATCTCATTAGCATACAAAGATGTCCATCACTTTGAAGGTTTTTGAAACAGGGTACCAGGAACTAAATATAGGAACAAAATTTTTATTTCTTAATATACTACATTGTCATCTGTAAAAACGTTTTAAATGTTTGGTTTTTTTTTTTTTTTTGTAAGATGGTCCCCTGAGAGTCTCCTAGTTCAGACTCCCAGGTGCTAGACTCACAGACCTGAGCCACCATGTCTCGTTTACAGCTTTTTGTAAAATGTCAAAACATGAGTAGGGATTAGAATTTGGAGCTTAGCTGGTCTTTTCTCATAAAGCAAAAGATCCCACTTTAATCTCCATACTGTTTTCTGGTTGGCGTATATGTCATGGCTCTGTGCTAGCATCTTTAATGAAGCTACTTGAGAAGTACTGCTAGTGTCTAGAAACATTCAAAGGAAGCTATGATCACCCTATTTAACAGTAACCCACAAAGTGACTAGTTTGGTGTTTAGGAGGGAAGCTGGAGGCATTGTTTCCTTTCCCATAACCACAAAGCATCTCGTCTGTGTGAACTCAAGCATATAAACATTTAACATTTTGTCTTAGGAATCCCACTGGTGGTATTTATAGATGTCAGCATAAATTTTCTCCTTGACAAAAGATTTCTTAAAACATAGTTTTTTCCCTTTGTGTGCCACGAATACATGATTTCTTAAATAGAGAATCACAAAGCTTGAAATAAAAACAGTCACGTAAGCGGATATTATTTGGTTACTAACAAACTCTTAGTTTCTCCAACCCAAGAGATCACCCTGTTATCCCCTAGAGTTAGTCTTTTCTCCGTCCTGGGATTGGGAATGAAACTGGGCTTCAGCTACAGGTAGACACACTCGGCTGGGGAACGCAGTCTCCTGCGGGAAGAGCCTGTTCCACTTACATCGTCTGCCATTCTGGTTACCATGTGTAAGCGCCTCTCACTATTCATGTCGGTTCCTTTCTCCTATTGTAGGCCAGGGAACCTAGCTGTTAGCGTTCAGCCATCTGTAATTTTATCTATTATGTGGAAAGCTCTAAGAAGTGGTGGGTGTTGATAGTCTTCCTGATTGCTTTAGAGAAAATACTGATAGCCAGGAGTTCTTGCCAAAGAGGTTTGGAGCTTACATCAGCCGCAGGCATGTATCCAAGCTGTGAGATTAGTGCCTGGGGACAGTGATACTAGTTCCCTACATGAACTACTGAGCTATTGATGAAAACTGAAACTAAGTTTTCAACCACAGAGGGCTGTACTAGCGCTCCCAATGTTTCTGTATGTTTGAAGTTATTCTTGAGTCTAATCCACAATCTAAAATTACCAAGTATTGGAAGAAATCATGGAAAATGAATCTAGGAGCAGTTTTACCCCCTTGAGTCGCGTTTGCCTGTCTTCGTGTTTTCCTTCACTTGTTCCTTATATAGCTTCCCCCTGAAAGACTGTGTGGACCTGGCTATTTCTTTTTCTTGGCCTTAGCCTTCCTTCATCTACTCCATGTAGACTCAGTGTGCAGGCTTGCTGGGTTTAACTTCCTGGCACGAGAGTTTTTCATTCCCATGTTGTGAGTCTAAAGTTTGGATTCCCGCCAGGTTCCTTGGTGGTTGAGATGCCATTGATCCGTATTAGAAATGCTTCAGTCTTGGACCATCCCATGGACATGCCGAAGTTCCTTTCCTCACAGCGCCTCTGCCTGGAACACATCCTCTAGTCTCCTCTTTCTTGCCGTTTTTGTGGTCCTGCACACCCAGTACACATCCCACTCCCACAGAAAGTCTTCCTTGATGCCCCTTTCTATCAGCAAGGCAGGATTTGGTACTCCTTGTCTCTGCTTCTGTTGTTATTTACTGTTTAACTCTTTTTCCCATGTTACAGTATGAGCTTTCTGCGTGTAGAGACTGTATTTCCTCTCCGTTCCCCATTGCCCACGGAAATGACTGTCATGTGTCAGCTGTTCAGTAACAGTGTGCTGAGTGAACACGTTAACATCCCACCCCCATGTCTTTCTTAACCACAGGATGCGAAGCTCAGAAGTGGGGGCCCAACTGCAACCGCCCCTGTACTAAATGCATGAACAATGGTGTCTGCCATGAGGATACTGGGGAGTGCATCTGCCCTCCTGGGTTTATGGGGAGGACATGTGAGAAAGGTAAGGGAATGTACGTGGTGACTAAACCATGGCTTGAAAGACCCGTCATTACCGAATGGAGTTTAAAGTCCGGACAGAGATGAGAAGGGGCTAAGTGGCTTTCCTTAGGTCTATGGTGCCATCTTTGTGGATTAGATACTTTTTCTAAAAGTTACTTACTGCAGGCCACTGGAAGCTCATAACAGAACACACCAAGCTGTGGTGCTACAGTCAAAGCGAAGGTTCCTGACCTGGGAAACGGTGCTGGCCCTGAGCCCCTCTCTGTGACACAGTTTCCTTTTTTGTGAAGTGGACCGTGATGGCAGGCTCATCCCGGCCCCCACCAGCACACAGACTGGAATCTCCCGCTCCAGGACAGACTTTGAAAGTAGAGTCCAGCGATTCAAGGGGTTGCAGTTTGACTCTGAGTCAGTCTTTGTGTCTTCTTCTCCCACAGCTTGTGAGCCACACACATTTGGCAGGACCTGCAAAGAGAGGTGTAGTGGACCGGAAGGATGCAAGTCTTACGTGTTCTGTCTCCCAGACCCGTATGGGTGTTCCTGTGCCACAGGCTGGAGGGGGCTGCAGTGCAATGAAGGTAGGTCCCACTTACCCTGGGAACAGGAAAAGCTGCAGCTGGTGCAGGGAGGGCATGCAGCTAGCAGACATCACCAAATAGGAGCATTGCTTGGTTATTTACTTACTCCTGGGTGCAGGAACTGCAATCCCTGGCATTTTCAAGAAAAAGACTTTATTTGGACAGTGAGACTCTGGACCTGGGAGTAGGTGTTTCTTGTGCCCATCACCTAGGAATCTTGTTAAAACACAGATTCTAACTTGCATGGTTCTGGACTGGGGTGCAAGGGTTGGCATTAGTATCAGTATCTAGGCAATTATGTTGCTCTTGGGTTTTAGACCATGCTTTGCATAGAAAGATTAAGGAAAGTTTTATTTTATTTGATTTACACTGTAAAATCAGGCTTTAGGACAGATCCAGATGAGATTTTGTTTTGTTTTGATTTTTGAGATAGGGTTTCTTTGTAGCTTTGGAGCTTGTCCTGGAACTAGCATTTTTAAACCATACTGGCCTTGAACTCACAGAAATCCAACTGCCTCTGTCTCCTGAGTGCTGGCATTAAAAGTGTGTGCCACCACCACCAGGCCAGATAAGATTTAAGGTTCAGAGGCAGATGGTGGCCCGGCCCGAGAGGAGTGTCGGCGCCACCACTGCCGCCACTGCCCGTCACTGTGGAGATGGTGTAAAATATGGATTTGTGATATGAATTCATTTGAAAAGCCTCTTTTGGGGTATGACCATGATTTCTGATGAAACCAAATTGAAATAATTTTCATATTTGTGAGTGTGTATTAAATTTTTCCGTTTGACTTAAAGTACCATCAGAAAATTTGCATGTTGCAAGATGATTCTAGTCCCCTCTTTAATTTGGGTACTTTTGGATATGTTCCTGCTGCTGTACTTCAGTGAGTGCAACAGGAGTGGTGGGAAAAAGTAGGGAGGACTTCCTGCTGAGGATGTTCTAGAGCCAGTGCAGAAGGAGGAGGACTTCCTGCTGGGGATGTTCTAAAGCCAGGGCAGAAGCCTCATGAAGGTCCTGGAGAAATGGGGAAACCAGTCATCATTCCTAAAGAGGATCAAGAAAAGATGAAAGAGATGTGTGAAGCCAATCTGTTCAATTTAATGGCAAGTGAGATGGTTGCACTCAACAGATCTTTACCAGATGTGCAGTAAGAGGGGTGTAAAACAAAGGGATATCCAGATAACCTCCCTATAACAAGCATGGCGATTGTTTTCCACAATGAGGCATGAAGCAAACCCACTTCTTCCAGCAGTCCATAGTATCATTAATTGCTCACCAAGACACATGATGGAAGAGATGGTTCTTGTAGATGATGCCAGGGAAAGAGACTTTTTGAAAGGATCTCTAGAGAGTTATGTGAAAAAAAACTCAAGGTGCCAGTTCATGTAATCCAACTGGAACAATATTCTGGATTGATCAGCGATAGATTAAAAGGTGCTGCTGTGTCCAACGGCCAAGTGATTACCTTAGATGCACACTGAGAGTGTACAGCAGGGTGGCTGGAGCCTCTCTTAGCCAGGATCAAACATGACAGAACAGGGGTGTGTCCAATCATTGATGTGATGATGCTTTCGAGCACATGGCAGGCTCTGTCATGACCTATGGTAGATTCAGCTGGGAGCTCAATTTTCGTTGATATCCCATTCCCCAAAGAGAAATGGACAGAAGGAAAGATGACCAGAATCTTCCTGTCAGAGTACCAACAATGGCTGGAGGCCCCTTTTCAATAGACAGAGATTACTTTCAGGAAATTGGAACAAATGATGCTGGAATGAATATTTGGAGAGGAGAAAACCTAAAAATTTCATTTAGGATTTGGCAATATGGAGGAACTTTGGAAATTGTGACTTGTTCCCACGTTGGTCATGTGTTTTGCAAAGCAACACCTTACAGGTTTCCAGGGGGGACAGGGCAGATTATTAATAAAAATAGCAGACAGCTTGCAGAAGTATGGATGGATGAATTCAAGAATTTCTTCTACATAATTTCTCCAGGAGTTACAAAGGTAGATTCTAGAGATATTTTATCAAGACTTGGTCTGGGGCATAAACCACAAGGCAGACCTTTCTCTTGTTACCTAGAAAATATTTACCCTGATTCTCAAATTCCACATCACTCTTTCTCATTGGGAGAGATACAAAATGTGGAAACAAACCAATGTCTGCATAACATGGCTAGAAAAGAGAATGAAAAGGTTGAACTTTCAATTGTCACGGCATGGAAGGTAACCAGGTTTTCTCTTCTACTGCCAACAAAGAAATTAGAACAGATGACCTTTGCTTGGACGTTTCCAAACTTAACGGCCCAGTTACCATGCTCAAATGCCACCTCCTAAAGGCAACCAGCTCTGGGAGTCTGACCCAGTGAAATTAACCCTGCAGCATGAGAACAGTAGCCAGTGCCCGGATAAAGCCCTGGAAGAGGACTGTCAGGTGCCCGGCATTAGAGACTGCGCTGGAAGCTGGCCCCAGCAGTGGCTTCTTTGAAACATCACCCTTCCAGAAATATTCTGAGACCAAATTTACAGCAATAACAACAAAAAGAATAAAAGTAAGGATTAACAGGGCTACCTCAGCATACGTTTCTGCCACATTCTTCAGTGGCAAAAAGGCGAAGTGTTTCCCTCTTCTGTGGGATGTAAGGTTAATCTGCCTTAAAGACTCAGATGCCTCTCGCCTTTCACTTGCTGTGAACCAGCTTTCCTGTCCCAGCATGCGAGACTGCAAAGTAATGAGACTGCTCACACTGATGTTTACAAGGACGGAAGAGTCTTGCACAGTGGCGAGTGGCCTTCCGATCCCAAACAGGCGCGGAATGAGCTCTCTGGATAGATACACCTTCCACAGCTGTTGTGCACGTCAGCCATGTCTGCTGAATGTGCCTTGTGAAGACGAGATCTCCTGATTAGAACCAGTAGCTGGAATATTAAATATTGATAGAAAAGTGGAAAGGAACTGGAGCCAGGTTCAGAATCATGACAACATTTTTACAACAATAAAAATTATATCAAGAAGCGTTTAAGGGAAATTAAAACAGAGTTATGAGAAGTACAATTTGTTATAGTATCGGATTTCTACATAGATTTTATACCTCAGTGGGGAAAAATGGATTCCAGTGACATGCATTTTGTTTTCATCTGTGATAGTCATATGGATGCCTTTATTTTCCTTGGGGTGCAGAAAATGAGATGGGGTGGAGCTCTGCACATAGTTTTGATTCCTTTTTACAGTATTTTTATGTGGTTTGTGGGCTGTTGGAATTGTAAGATTTAATTGCCTTCTTTTAAAGAAATGGAGATTTAATATGCCTGGTCTCGACTGAAAAGTTAGAGATATCTCAGTTGCTCTTGGGTCAGTTGGCTTACAGACTCTCTCTCTTACCCCATCTCCCCGTCTTCACCCAGTTTCTTACCGCAATTTCAACTTTTCAACTTGATTCAACCGATTGTCTTACTACCCAAGACTCCTGCTGCTGCCTCCAGATTTATTTCCCTGCAGTGACTCCTCAGCTCCCTGTGAGTCACTTCACACAAGGCTTACTATAGTGGTTGTTTGTTTGGGTGTGTGGAGATCGTGGACCTGATGGGCTATTTTGAAAACCTTTTCCACTCCACACAAAGATGGGCTTCTCTGTCAGGTGCCCATTTAGATTAGGCTTGAGTTGTCATGTTGATTTGCTGCTTTTCCAAAAAAAATAAAATTGCTGAAAATAAAAAAAAAAAAAAGATTTAAGGTTCAAAAGTAAAGTTAACTCCTGTTAACTTCGTTGCCCTTACTCAAGAACTAATGATTGCTACTGCCAAATTCATTCACAAATCCATTATCTCAGACTCCTCTTTGTGTGTATGAGCACCCTTGAGATCTAGGTTCACCAAATTTGAGGTACACAATGCTATATACCTGCCTGGACTTGCAACACCACATCTCTAAGAAGGTACTCAAACTGCACAACTAAAACTTTGTACCCTTGTCTAACATCTCCCCACTTCCACCATTGATCCCTGGAAACCACTGTCCCATGCTTCTGTTTCTTTAGATTCCATCTCCAAGAAAGAACATACAATATCTGTCCTTTTCTGCCTGGCTCATTCAGCTTGGATGATGTGCTTCAGATGCACCCATGCTGTCAAAATTAGTCATAGAATTTCCTTCCCTTGTGAGGTTTTCTCTCTCATACACGTATACACATGCACACATGCACACACACAATCATTTTATTTGTAGAATTTCTGTATTGTATGGTAATTGTGTAATTATTTGCTTGTTTTAAGGGAGCTTCCATGTATTTTTTTGATAGTTACATGCCTGTCCAGAGTGTGTGAGTGTTCTTTTCTTTATATCACCCACATTTGCTAACTTTTGTCATATCGATAACAGCCATTTTAACAGATACAAGATCATGTTGCACTGAGATTCTAATTTGTGTTTTCTTGAAATTGTCTGACTGTGGGCTGCCAGTGATCACACCAGGGCCATGTGCATGATGAGTTGAATCACTTACCTTTCCCTGATGACCAGTGTTGTCAAACGTGTTTCCATGTACATACTGGTCATCTATGCATCTTCTAAGAAGTTCTTTTGTTCCCGTGAAAATATACCATTGGAACTTTGATATAGATTGTGCTGACTGAGCTGAAAATGCAAGCTGCCTCTTGGCTCCTTGAACACATTGTCATGTTAAAACTACCCACCAGGAAAAACCCAAGGGACAATATTGCTTTTAAATCAGTTGACAAGTAAAAGTAATGCTATCGTTGATCAAAATAAGACCAGCTCTCCAGCAGAAGCCAATCATGGTCTACCATTGTTGTCTGAGGAAATACGGTCCTCACAGGAAATGTCTAGTTCCTGCTCCCCTTGAAGGAGCTTGCGAAGTTCAGAAGTGCAAACAAGGGCAGAAATACTCTGTTGTGAGGAGAAAATAAGGGACAAGGCAAGACAGCCAATAGCATCACAAATTCTCTTATTGTAGTTTTTAGTAGTTTAACAGATATTTTTCTTAATATTTGCCCCTCCTTGTGTTTCCTGAAGTATCAGATGTCAACAGATTGGGGGAACCTAAAGCACTATTTCTGTTTTTTAAAGCTGTTTATTTTGTATATGTGTATGTGTGTGAATGTGAGCATGCCTACACGTAGACATCAGAGAGAAACTTCCGAGAGTCAACTCTCTCTTTTTACCACGTGGGCCCGGGGGTCAGATTATAGCTGTCAGTCTTAGCAGCAAGTGCCTTTGCCCACTGAGACATCTAACCCAATGATTCTCAACCTGTGGGTTGTGATCCCTTTGGGGGTCACATCTCAGATAACCTACATATTAGATGTTTACATTACATTTCCTAATAGTAGTAAAATTACAGTTATGAAGTAGCAACGAAATAATTTTATGGCTGGGAGAAACCATAACATAAGGAACTATGTTAAAGGGTCACAGCATGAGGAAGGTTGAGAGCCACTGAATCCAGTCCTACAGCACAGTTTCTGCAATGTTTTTTCTACAGTGCTCTTTCCACTCGAAGGAGTTTCACCTTAGCTATTGTTCCAAGGGCACTGATCATTGCTTCCGTCCCTTTCTTCCTTTTCTTCAGGTTGAATGTCTGTGGATATAGCTTCAAATTTGATGTTTTCTTTTTCCATCTCCACTGTTTCTGAGTTCGCGTAGCTTTCTTGTAGTTTAGATACAGGAATTGTCTTAGTTGCTTTTCTATAGCTGTTTAAAAAAATACCCTAAAAAAGCAACTTAAAAAATAAAGGGTTTGTTCTGGCTTATAATTCAAGAGCACCTTCCGTGTGGTGGGGACATCAAGGTAGCAGGAGCTTGCCGCAGCAGGTCACATGACACGCACAGTCAGAAGGCAGAGAGTCATGATGCCGTTGCTCAGCACGCTTGATCCTTTTTATGTCCTGGGATCCCAGCTCCTTGGACAGGGCCTCCCACAACTGGCTGGTCCTCCACCCACAGTTCACCTTATCAGCCCATTCCCTCACAGGCACACCCCGAGCGGCTCATCCTCCAGGTGTTCTAGGTCAAATTGATAGTTGAGATTAATAATCAATTAATAATCACTGTTTTCTCACTGTAGTTTTTGAGGGGTATTTTCACATTTCTCTGCTGAAATTTCTCATTGTCGTGGGTGTTCTTTCTGTGACCTCATTGAGCATAATTATTTATACTTGATTTAAAAATCGTGTCTTCTCTTTCTAATAGTAGATGCTTGCAGTTAGTTGCTATTGAGATTTTCTTTTCTTTTTTTAAAAAAATTGGAACATAGTTCTCTATTGTTTCTTATGTTGAGCAATTTGAAATTTTACCACGAGCACCCAATATTACACTGTGGGGATTCTGAAGTACGCTACATCCCTTAGAAGGAATGCTCATTTTGCTTTGTTCTATTTTAGTAGGCAACTACCGAGGTAGGACCACACTACAGGCTGTGACTCCTGGTGATCAGGTCAAACTCTTCTGTTAGTTCACTTTGTCTGGGCTTCTCTCGCTAGGCTGAGCCTGTGTGGTTCAAGGGTCAGCCAAAGAGCTGAGTTTTCTTTCTAACTCACTATTTCTGATTTCCCTTTTCTCTCCAGCTACTGATTTCTGCAACTCTCTTCCCCAGTTTGTCAGGTCAGTGAGATGACAGATATTTTTGTGTTTTATTCTCTCACACAGTGTCAGTATGTCTCACATAGGGTTATACCCAACACTTAGGCAAAAAGCTGAAAAATGAGAAACACACCATTCCTGTCTTCCAAATTTCAATTCCCCTTTGGAAATTCTATCATTTCCTCTGCCCTTCATACCTTCTCCACTGATCTAGAGTAATGGTTTTCTGAATATTGTATTTAGAAGAGTGTCCTGGTAAGAAGTTACTGAGTTCTCTAGGAGCAAAACTGCTTAGCCTTTAAATCTCAGTAAATCTCACAAATGACACACTGCTGTTTATAAGTCAGAGAAGTTGATAGTATGGAAGGAAACCAAAACTAGCCATTGAGAGCCTTAGTTTTCTTCCTTCCTCTATGCTAACGCTGGTTTATGACATCTCTGTTTCCAGCATGCCCACTCGGTTACTATGGACCAGACTGTAAGCTCAGGTGCCGTTGTACCAATGCAGAGAGGTGTGATCGGTTCCAAGGATGTCTTTGCTCTCAAGGATGGCAAGGGCTGCAGTGTGAGAAAGAAGGTAAAGCAAGGTAACCTGTGGTCAGGGCGGTGCTCGGCGTATCTGAGGAGAGCCCTTCTGGTGCAGTTCCTGCCCTGGCATCCTAACATCTTCTAGCTTTTTCCTATATGCTGCGCGCATGTGTACGTACACACACACACACACACACACACTCACACGCACGCACACACTCACACGCACGCACGCACTCACGCATGCACGCACATACACCAAAATAAGACAACAACAAGAAACACCATTCTAATTCTTTCTAAGAATCTTTATTAATTTCTTTCCTATTGCTGTGATAAGACACCATGGCCAAGACAACTTATAAAAGGAGTTTAATTTAGCCTATGGTTAAATTAAAAGAGACTCCAGGGGGCTAGAGTCTCTTTCTGATGGCTGAGTAAAGGCATAGCCATAGGTAGTTGGAATTGCAGGAAAGAGATCACATCTTGATCCACAAGCAGTAGGCAGACACACACACACACACACACACACACACACACACACACACACACACAGAAAGATTAAGAAAGACAGAGAGAGAGAGAGAGAGACAGACAGACAGACAGACAGACAGAGAAACAGAGAGAGACAGAAGCAGAAAGCAGAGTACACACTGGAGATGACCCAGAGGCTTTTAAAACTTCAAAACCATCCTCGGCAACACATCTCCTCCAACAAGACCATATTGATTAATTTATCTCAATTCCACCAAGTGGGGGCTAAATACTAAAACACCGGGGCCCATGGGTGCCATTTTCATTCAAACCACCACAGAATCCTCATATGACCTTCGACCTTCGTTTCTCTCTACTCTGAATTAAGCCAAATGCTTGCTGAGATCTTCAGCTGCTTCTTATGATCCCTTCTGGAGAACCAGACTTGTCCTGGGTCTGAATAACAGGGGAACAATTACTTTGGAAGGACTCGGACAAAAACTACTTGGAGAAGAGTGAGAATTGAGGAAATACTTCACTCACTTACCAGGGTTTTTTTTTTCTTTTTTTGAGGTGTGCCCACGCTGAGTGTATGAACATTTCAATTCCTTTTCCTACACACTGTATGTAAATTCCACCTAAGCTCAGCTATAGCTGTTCATTTATAATGTACAGATTGCGGCTGCTTCTGTGCTCTTTGGCAAGTTTTGAATCACCATAGAGAACATAGCTCATACAACTGAAAATGTTATTTCTCTTTATAGAAAAAGTTCACTAATTCCTGCCCAAATGTACTTTTTTTAATATTTAAAGAAACCTACTATTAGGGATTGTCAGAAATTAGAAATGAGGGCCTGGAGAAATGGCTCAACAGGTAAGAGCACTGGCTGCTCTTCCTGAGGACCCAAGTTCAGTTCCCAGCACCCACATGGTGGCTCACAACCATCCATAACTCAAGTTCTAGGGAACCCACTGTCTTCTTTTGGCCTCCACAGGCATACATATGTTCAGGCAAAACATCTGTATGCATCAGAAATAAAAAGCATGTAACACATTTTACTAGTGTAAATGTGATTTAGGAAGAAATACATTTTTCAACTCTATCTTTGCTCACAATAGGGCAGCTAGCTGGCTGGGCTTTTTGTCCTTGTGACATAATACCTGAGAAAGTCAGCAAGACTGCCCACAGGTGAGGTCACATGATGCCACAGGAAGACAGAGGGATTCAAGGACCAGACTTATTCTCTTTGTGCTAGTCTACTTTTGAGTGACTAACTGTGCTCCCATAAGAATTACATTAATTTTTTTTGAGATCATGGCCCCAGTACCCTGGTTGTCTTGCACAGAGGTCTCACCTCTGAAGGCTTCCACCACCTCAAAACACAGCCATATTGAAGGTCCAGTTACCGGCACACAAAACTTAAACCAAAATCCAACGATGCTAGCCATCTCTGTATTTAATTAAGATAATTAGAGGGTTTTTTCCTATGAAAGATCCTGTACTTTAATTAAAAGATAACTAATTCTTCACAGTATAGGTAGTAGGCACATGGGGTCTTCTGTTAATGCCAGGGAATTGTTCTTCTCATTCAACATCGGCAGTGCCATTTTTATTTGACTAGCTAGAGATTGCTTTGCGGAGTTTGTCTCCTGTCACTTTTGTGATGCAATTGTGTATAATTTAAACCATTCCTTTCTTCTTATTTCATATCATGTACAGACTTCCCAGCCAATGAAAGAGCCCTCATACTTCCACACTGAGGCTCATGTTGTTGACCGGCAACGTTATGAGGCTGTCTCCAGAGGTTCATCCACTCATTCATTCATTTACTATCTGTCTATTTCTTTACTTATTTTGTAATGGTACACTTTGAAAAGCAAGATGGGGACTGAAAGCTAGCTCTGGGGGAGTGTGTGGCTATGAT
Source organism: Arvicola amphibius (assembly GCF_903992535.2). NCBI lineage: Eukaryota > Metazoa > Chordata > Mammalia > Rodentia > Cricetidae > Arvicola > Arvicola amphibius. The sequence goes on along the minus strand of NC_052052.2, from coordinate 52,266,635 downwards.
GACCATTTTAATATTGAGGCTTTTCCCTTCCTTCCAAGTCCACTGAGGGAACACAGCCCCGTGGAAGAAGAATGTGCACCATGGCTTCAGGAAGCCCTGAGCTTGAGGCTGAGTTTTGAGGTTCAGTCCCTTCTTCTCTAAAGTGGAGATGACAGAAGTGCCCTCAAGTGTACTACTCAATGATAAAAACAAAATAGCTGTAAAGTTCTTGAGCACAGTGGCTTCTTCCTTTCTTTCGTCCTTCCGTCCTTCCTTCCTTCCTTCCTTCCTTCCTTCCTTCCTTCCTTCCTTCCTTCCTTCCTTCCTTCCTTCCTTTCTTTTCCTCTTGCTGTAGTAATCTACTCTGACAAAGCAATTTAAGAGAAAAAGATTTTTTTCGGCTCAGAGTTCAAGGTAGGTCCCCATGATGACGGCATGGTCGAGGCAGCAGGAGCTGAAGAGGATGATTGCATTGAACCCGAGTCAAGATGCGGAGAGCAGCGAATAGTAGCACTGGGTTTCTTTTCCCTGGTTCAGGATCCCTAACAGGGATAGTACCACTCACAGTGAGTGCGCCTCTCCACCTCAGCCTTTTCATCTCTTGCAGTGTCTCTTGCAGACAAGTGCATAGACCCATCTCCTGTTGATTGTAAGACTTGTCAAGATTAGCTCAGCTACTGTGAGTGGTTACAGTAGCGATCGCTGTTACGTTGAAGATTAGATTACATGTATCTAATATCTGTATTTTTTTTTAATTTAGGCAGGCCAAGGATGACTCCACAGATAGAGGATTTGCCAGATCACATAGAAGTAAACAGTGGAAAATTTAACCCCATCTGCAAAGCCTCCGGTTGGCCACTGCCTACCAGTGAAGAAATGACGCTGGTGAAGCCAGATGGGACAGTGCTCCAGGTAAGCGTCATTCCTCAGTATGCCCGCTTAGCATCCTAAGATGGCTTCAACTCAGTCATCTGTCTCCGAAAGCTAGGTTTTACTCGGGCTTAACCCGCCCCTGACTGGTGTGTTGACAGCTGTGATAAAGTGGCATGTGCCTGGGGTGTAGAGTCCACTCGCTGCATCACTGAGACTTCCTCTGTGTGGGCAGCGCTGCGGTGCCATGTTGAGAATTTGCCATCCCATTGGGGCTGTTAGTGCAAACTGTCAAGGATAGCCCCGTCCTATAAATGTCCAGCTGTGTGTGGTGAACTATGGACCATGCCAGGCCATGCAAGGCCCTGCCCTCACATTATCTCCATGTGTCTAAATTCTATATCAAAAAGAACAGTGTGGCCTAGGGGCCACACAGAGATATTTAAACCTATGTAGTTCCTGGATTGTTTTTTTTTTTTTATAGTATCTACTAGTCCATGTTCTTTAAATGGGAAATTGAGACCATTAATATTCAGAGTTAATATTTAAAGGTGTGTATTGATTGATGCCATCTCATTGATTTTGTAATGTTTGGTATTTTTCTTCTCTCTTGATTAACTATTATTCTAGTATGACTTTGAGTCTTGCCTATCACTTTGTGGGTAGGTTTTTCTTTTCAGTATTCCTTCAGTATTCAGAGTTAATTCAAGTATTTTCTGTAATATTGTCTAAGTGGTAATAAATTTCTTTAATCTATTTCTTATTGTTGAAAGTTTAAATTTTCTTTGATGACAGATAGCTTTGTTGAGTATAGTTTTCTGGGTTGGTAGTTGGACTTGAAATATTTCAAGTTCTCTGAACTTTTAAAGTTTCAGTAGAATATCTGCTGTTATTATTATAATAGGTCTGTTTTTATATGAGACATGGTGTTTCTCTCTTGCTACTTTCAATGATCTCTCTTTGTCCTAAGTATTTAGTGTTCTTAATTATAACAGAACAAGGAGGTTCTTTTATGATCTGTTTGTGTGGTGCCGAAATGACTTCTGTATCTGAACTGGCATCTCTTTCCCTAGCTCTGGGAATTATTCTGTTATAATTCTTTTGAAAATATTTTCTATGCCTTTAGAATGAGATTCTTTCTCTATGCCTATAAACCACTGATTTGGCCTTATCAGAGTGTATTGGAATTCCTGGTTTTACCTTTTTAATAATTTATCTTTGTCTTTGTTTGATTTCAGTTATTACAGTTCTTCATCCTTCAGTTTTAGATATTTTGTCCACTCCTTGTCCCAGGCCATTTCTAAGACTTTCTGCAGTTTTTTTGATTTGACCCTGATTTCATTTCCAGCATTTCAGACTGTTTTCCTATCTCTTTGTTTGAATTCCTCTTTCACACCAGTCATCAAAATTCATTCAATCAAAAACTGTTTCAACATCTGCTGGTTTGTGTCTTTGAACACACTTATAATCAATTATTTTGAGTTCTTTATCTGCAATTTTGTAGCTCACTCCCACTTGATGGCCATTATTGGAAGATTAGTGATGTTGTATTTTGGAGAAGGTACATTGTCTTAATTTTCACGTTTCTTATGTTACTGTGTTATGATTTACAAATTTGTCTTGTTTTATTTTCTGGCTTTTTTTTAAGTAGCTGTGTTCTTCAGTTTAAATATTTGTAACAGTCAAGTGGTACTTGGATGTCATAGAATTGAGGTGTAGAAAATAGCTCTTCAGAGTGTCTGGTTTAAACTCTAGATTATTTCTGAGCAGGTTACTAACTGTGAGAACAACCGCAGCACCTGGATATTCCCACTATGCAAATGTTATACTAGCCAATGCACAATAGCTGCCCCTTTTTACTTCAATAACTGTTGGGGATACGTAACCAAGATTAACACGGATGTATTTGAATTTCATTTAATAATATTAGGAGTGGGATGGTGAGAAAAGATAAGGAGAAGTCAACTAGATCGACTTTGAAAAGAAAAAAATCAAGTTGATAAAGAAGCTAGGAGGGGAAAGTTAGATATTGTCAGGACACATAGACTTCAGAGATTGTTAAAGCTATGGAAAGCTGTGTTTAAGAAGGAAAAAATAGAGGATAAGGATGAGAGAAAGAGAAAAAAATCATAGCAATAAGGAGGGCATGGCTCATGAGGTCTTGCTGAAGGGAATAAGGAAGAATGTCAAAGAGGATGCTATGTGGAGAAACAATAACAGGTGTTGGAGGAAGCCACTTGTTTTGTTCCCAGCCGCTTAGCCCTGAAATAATCACACAGAAACTGTATTAATTAAATCACCGCTTGGCCCATTAGTTCTAGGTTTTTATTGGCTAACTCTTACATATTAATTTAACCCATTTATATTAATTTGTGTATCACCACATGGCTGTGGCTTACTGGCTAAAGTTCCGGCGTCTGTCTCCAGCGGAGCTATATGGCTTATCTCTTGACTCTACCTCCTTTCTCCCCACATTCAGCTTAGTTTTCCCCACCTACCTCTATTCCCTGCTCAGGCCCAAGACAGTTTCTTTATTAATCAATGGTAATCACAGCATACAGAGGGAAATCCCACATCAAACAGGCCTGAAACCTAAATGAGCAATATATAATCAGAAGCATGACCGTTATGTGACATATGTACAAGAGTGGAAACTAAATGAAGGAAAAGAAGAAATAGAAAGAATATGTCTAGAGTACATTGTTGGCAGAGCTGCCCTGAGGTGAAAGATGAAGTTCTCACACTCTTCTGGCTGTAGCTGGTTCCAGACAGTACTGCAAGTGGGAGGAGCAGGGGAATAGGAAGGAGGTTGTAGGTCCTTCTTGCTGTTCTTCCAGCCCTCTGCAGGTCTCTTCTGGTCCTGCAGATCAGTGTGTGAAACACAGCTTCTGCAGCTCTCTCCTGGGCAGTAGACAGGACCTGTAGCTGGACTCTGATGCTAAACTTTCCCTTTTGCTTTCCTGCAGGGATGTCCCTGGCTTTAGGCAGTTCACTAGAAAACTTCACCTCTTACAGACTGAGGGCTTACTGTGTACCTTTTTTTGATTCAGAAAATTTTTTGAAAAATTATTTATTTTTTAAAATTTTATTTTACATTCTAAGCACAGTTTTTACTCCCACCCCTCCTCCTGTCTTCCCTTGCCTTCCCTGCAGGCCACCCCCCCCCATTTACTCTTCCCAACAGGTAAGGGTTCCCATGGAGAGTCAATAAAGTCTGGCAGATTAAATTGGGTCAGAACCAAGTTTCTCCCCACTGCTTTAAGGCTGAGCATGGCATCCCACCACAGGGAATGGGCTCAACAAGCTAGCTCATGCACCAGGGATACATCCTGGTCCTACTGCCAAGGGCCCCTCAGATTGTCCAAGCTTTACCACTGATTCTTATATGGAGAGCCTAGTTCAAGCTACAGCTGTCAGTCTAGAGTTCATGAGTTTCTGTGAGCTTGGTTCAGCTGTCTCTGTAGATTTCTCCATCACAACCTTGACCTCCCTTGCACAATATTCCTTCCTCCTTCTCTTCAACTGGGTTCCTGGAACTCGGCCTGCTGCTTGGTTGTGGATCTCTGCATTTGGTTCCATCTTACTGTGTATTCTTGACACTGTTTTCTTTTCCTAAGTTTTAATGATGACGCTTCTACTTCACCATCTTCTCCAGAAGTCCTAAATACAGAGCTGTTTCAGTGACTATTTTGCTACTTGTTTTCCATCTTTGTTACAGATCTCTCTCTTCTTTCTTGTGTTTTTTGTTTTGCTTTGTTTTTTTTTTGTTTGTAGCAAAGTGGTTTTCTTCAGTGACATGTTATCGTTCCTTATTATTTTTTGTTTATCTATTATAGAGTTTTGCTTTGTGGTTACAATGAGGCTTGGTGATATTTTTATATAATCGTCTGTTTTCAAATGTTATTGTTTATAAATATAAGAAAAGAAATAGGGAGAGAAAAACACCAACACAGAGAAGCCACGTCTGTACAGGTGTGTGTGTCTTGGCTGATAGGTTGGACCTTGTGCCACAGGGCTCACATCTGGGCAAGGTCAATAATGCCTTACCCCATACTTCCAGCTGCCCACTCAGCACCTACCGTGTCTTGAATGCGAGCCAGCATGAAGGAAATTTCTAGTTCATTGTCAGCCCTCCACTCTGTGTCTTATAACCAAGCTGTGTGGAGTCTTCTGTAGTATGACCTGATCCCTCTAGTTCTGATCCCTCTTGTCAGCTGAGAGGACAGATGAGAACTGTGCTGTCTGGGGGTTTCTGGGGCCTCCCAGGCTCACTCCTGTGGAGGTGTTTCATACTTGGAAGTAGGATCTAAGTTAATATTCCACTGTTTCCAAGGGCAGTGGTGTCCAGTCATGCAGGGCAACTTCTTTCAGTCGTGTTTTGTGAATTTTTTCATGTGTGTTACAATAAAACAACATCTCCTATATGACTTTTTTATTTTATTTTTATTTTTTTCACCACTATACTAACAAGATATAGGACTTTTTTTTATACTCTCTTTATTCCCAGCTAACCTTGTCTCTCCTTGTAGCTCATTTCTCTAATCCTCCCACCTCCCTTCTTGCTTTAATATTACCATTCAGTAGTTTCTCTCTTCCTTTTCCTTTTTCCTGTGTCCGACTGCCTCCCTCCTTTTCTTAGTTTCCTGGCTTCTGTAAGTTCTCCATGTAAAGCAAACAGAACTAAAGAGTTGAAGCTGAGACTCACATATGAGAGAGAACATGAGGAGTTTGTTCTTCTGGGCCTAGGTTACCAAAGGGTTCTCTTTGGTTCTGAGCCTCACTGTGGAGGTCCCCTTATCTTGTATAATGCCTTGGCACCTACCTCTCTCTTTCTTCTTAGCACACAGTCTATGTTGTGATGCCTTGGCCGGGAGAACAGCAGGGCAGGCTGCTCTATAGCAATCAATGCTGTGATGCTGGGTCACCCTGGGAGCCCAGAGCCATCTAAGACCAGGGGTGGAGCCAAGGCACACTTTGCTGTGGGCTAGCTACTGCTGGGGTGCACTCAGCTTATTGCAACCCCTCAGAGCTGATAGTGGCCCAAAGAGAACTCCAAACAACTGGAGCCATGGATCCCCACCTGGCAACCAGGGTAAGCCTGGAGACTTTGTTTGCAGCCAGTATCCTCAGGACAGGCCCCATGTTTGATTTCCAAGCCACAATTCTGTCTCCAGTGCGAGGACTCTTACTGTCTAATGTGCTCAGCAAGGTCAAGGGACGGGCAGTGGAAGAAATCCCTGGGCTGCTTGGGCAGACAGATGTTCAATTGGACCAGCATCTGGTTGGTCAAGGTCAAGGGTCTGCACAGTCTTGAGGATTTGTTTGAGGCTCATACTCTGGCTGTAAATGATGCAACTGAAACATAAGTTTTTTTTTTTTTTTTCACCAGGGGACATGCAGTCCTACTGGGTGCCAAGTCTGGAAGCCCTGTTCTTAAGCACTAATCTCTGGATAACGGAATGTTGGATCCACCTAGTGCCTGGTCACACTGTTTAGCACTGAGCTCCAAGGCAAGGGCCCATGCTCACTTTCCTTCCTTGCTCATCAGTAGATGCAATCTTGCTCTTTGCTGTGACCCAAAGGTTGGGTGATAGAGGCAGTTCTCGATGAACAATGGTCCAACAATTTAGTTTACAGAATACATACTGGCAGAGGCCATGAGGCTCTGCCTGACGCTGAGTTTCACTGTGATGTGCCTGGTGCTAGCTCAAGTCTAAGCCTTGGACTTGATTCCCCCACCCAAGTAGGAGGAATCTCTTTCCACAGTGTGCTGCTTAGAGTTGAGGGAACTCAAAGTCAGTTTACTTCCCACCTTCAGCAGTATCCCTTTTCATATTTTCATGATAAAGCCAGACACTGGTTTCCCTCAGCTGACTCCCTCAGCTCCCGTGAAGGCAATCTGGAGAAGGAATAGTTCTTTGGGTTTATTGTTGTGAAGAGACCAGCACTGGAGTGTCTCATTCAGCCATTTTCTTGGTCTTCTACCCATAACATTTTATCATTGTCTGCCTCGTGTCTACACAGTAGGGAACTGGATGGGTAATTGAGGAAGTAGACAAAAGGAAGAGAGACACGTGTCTTTAGATTCGTGTGTCTTTTCCCATTGCACCATATGCAACAGCCCCTCAAATACGCAGGGAACTACTTGGTCCTTCCATCCTGCCATCTCTGTATTAGATTAGAAGAGAAAAAAATGCTACGCAGAGCAGTTTTTAAAAGAATTAAACTCCTTGCTGGTAAGTGTTTATTCCACACTTCCAAACACAAATACAACAGCAGGATCCGGGAGGGCAACAGTCCAGTATAAACTTTTGGGGCTGCTACAATAGCTTTGGAAAGAAGCCAGTGATTATATTAGCATTGTACTTGGCTCCTCAGTCTCTCCTAGAAAACTTCCTGCTAACAATGAGCAGGAGAGTGTGTTATGGACCTTTGTGTTTAAGTAGCCCAAGAAACGTTAATATGTTTTTCCGTGTTCGACTCTTCTAGCCAAATGACTTCAACCATACAGATCTTTTCTCAGTGGCCATATTCACCATTGACCGAATCTTCCCTCCGGACTCGGGAGTTTGGGTCTGCAGTGTGAACACGGTGGCTGGGATGGTGGAAAAGCCTTTCAACATTTCTGTGAAAGGTATGTTTCACTCGCTATGGTAAGGGTATGCTCTTGAAGCAATGACAGGGCCTGGCGGGTCATGGCATACATTTTAGATTTTAAGCCTTCCCATAATCAGAACCCACTGAAGGGTTGTGGCGATGGCTGTTTTAAAGAATTATTTTTAGTGTAGATAGCAGTAAGAAGGCAGAACCGAATCAGAGCTCTTACAGAGGTAACTATGAGATTAAATCCAGCAGGGAGCTTCAAGGGGCAGATCCTCCTTCACCACTTGACAACAATAGCAAACCCCTAAAACTCAAGAATGAATCTGACTGCTAACCTTTTATTCAGTTCTTCCAAAGCCCCTGCATGCCCCAAATGTGATTGACACTGGACACAACTTTGCCATCATCAACATCAGCTCTGAGCCTTACTTTGGGGATGGACCCATCAAATCCAAGAAACTTCTCTACAAACCTGTTAATCATTACCAGGCCTGGAGACATATTCAAGGTAAGGTCTGGATACAAGAGGTACCAGCAGGAGGTCTAGTACCAGGAAAAAGATTTCCCCCATATATCAAAATTTCCTTCTACCCTTATTAGCCTGATTTTGGTACATGAAGAGGCCAGGAAAGTTCCAGAAATGACTTTCAGAATGCTGCTGAGTACTTTGGGACAAAGATGTAGCCATATTGTGGGTTACTATCTGTATCTGCACTCCTTTCTAGGCCTCTGAGCCTCCAGTTTAAGAACTATATCATGTTTGGCCATGGTGGAAAGTGTGTGTTTCTACCATGACAACAAGAAAGTCCAGGGCCACATTGGAAAAGTAGAGGTGCTTAGTCTGCCCGAATCTTGAGAGCAATTACTTCTGTTCTGCTAGATTTTCTTCTTTCTCATTTCCTATCTTGTTTTATCCTGAAGACTCCTAACACAAAGGGTTTTATAAAAATTTGAACATGGAAAAGTTTAGTCTGTGGCCAACAGGATTGCACTTGGGGTAGGAAAAAGAGAGGCAGTGGAGGTGAGAGCTGCCTGCCCCTCCCTATTTCGGGAAGGGGGGAAGAATGCAGCAAACTGAGACAAAAGATGATGAATGTCATGAAAAAGATAAATGTATCTTAAAACATGTATTTTTTTATTTGCTGTGTGATAATGTAAAACCATATTTTTTTTTTAAAGAAAAGTAAGTAAAAAATAAAAAAAGCATTACCAGTTGCTCATGCTGTTCTGACTGGGCCACCATGCAGGCAGCCAGTCATCAGTGCCCTGCAGGTGGGCAATGTGGATCTGGCCACTCCTAATTTCAGCAGGTTATGCCCTACATGTCCCTTAAATTTCCTTTGTTGTATTTATATAGACACTTGAGAAAGTTATAAAAAATAAGACAAAGAGGACCAGATAGCTGGCTCAGTGGTTAAGAACAGTCTTGCTGATGCAGAGAGGACCTGGGCTCAATCTCCAGGACCCACATGGCAGCTCACATCTGTGTAACTCCAGTCCCAGGGGATTAGAGGCACTCTTCTGACCTCCATGAGCACCAGGAACCCACATGGTACATGCAGGCAACAAACCCATACACACACACACACACACACACACACACACACACACACACACATATCTAAAAATATAAGAAAAACAGGGTTTGGCTCAATAACGCAGCTGAGCTTGACACAGTGAATAGACAGACAGCACTGTTTATTACCGAACTCCTTGGGCTCCATTGTAGACCCGGCCCAAACTTGGAATCTCAAGGATCTAAGGTTCTTTTGTGGCTTTTCTGTTTCCAACATCAATAGTGTGTGTGTGTGTGTGTGTGTGTGTGTAATACGGTTTTAATAATAAAAATGATCTTCTAAGAACTGTTAGAAATAGTCCACTTTTTTCTTACCAATAAGCAGTTTATCATAAGGTAAACCAGAAGTTAAACTTTGCAATATCCACAGATATGAAGACAGAGATGAACTGACTAAACAAATGGTTAAGAGCAAAGTGCATGCCGGCTGTTTGTGGAAACTGTTTTTAAAAGGCTCTAGAACCCTCATTGTGAGGATACGGCTATTAGAGATCCATTGTCTGCTAACATTAAACAAAAACCTTCTGGGCCTTTTTTTTTTTTCTCTTGACAGCTTGATTGCAATCAGTGTGTGTCCTTGAAAAGAATGAAAATAACATTATTTTATATTATGTTAATCGACCCTCCCAAGTCTGGCATCCTGTGTGGTAGATCTGCGAGGCTTAATTTTGCAATTGAAAATGTAACAATGTAGACATGGCCTAGAAGTATACGTGCTAATGCACACACTGAAACCTGACATACCTGTTCAAAGGCCTAAATTCCCTTCCTCTGGAAACGGTGCATCCTTGAAGATGGAATTACCTCTTTGTTTCACCAAGACACTGCTTTTTAAAAACCTGATATAGTTCCCCTTGCAGGAGCAGACGCTCTGTTTAAGCAACATAACAGGACATGAACTGAAGCTTTCTGGACTTTCTCTCTGCCAGTGATGAACGAGATCGTCACCCTCAACTACTTGGAGCCTCAGACTGACTACGAGCTGTGTGTGCAGCTGGCCCGTCCTGGAGAGGGCGGGGAAGGGCATCCTGGACCTGTGAGACGATTCACAACAACGTCTGTTGGTCAGTTGAAGCCAACAGCCATTTATTCCTGAGCTGGGTGGGAGCGGGTAGGAAGGGGAAAGAGGAAGGAAGACCAGGAAGGGTGGTGTCGGCTGAGTGGGTGGGTGGGGACGGAGGTGGAAGGAGCTCGCTGTGGAGTGGGTGGGAAAGTGACAGGAAGGCTCGAGACTTCAAGCCAAGCAGATCCTTTATTTGGGCTGGACTGCTGGTCTGTCTCCCTGGGGGAGGGGGACTGTGACCATCCCAGGGACAGAGGAGGAAGCAGATGAGCCTGCAGGAAGGCAAGGTCATCCCTGAGGATTTGAGATTTACTTAGCAGCCACTGTGTTGAGCCTTGACTTCTGTATATCACCCCCAGCTTCCTGTTTCCATCCCAAGGGACCATACCAGGCTTCTGCCACAAACACACTTCAGAAATACAAGTTTATTTATTTAAAAAAAATAATTTCTATTTTCAAAGTAATCCATGCCCATAGTTCAAACATCAAATAGAAGGAAAGGCTTTTGTCTGAAGAACAGTCCTCCTTGTCTCCACCCGCCTCCTCCTTCAGCCCTGCTTCCTATCACTCAGCCTCCATTTCCATGTTAAGCTGTTTCTTTGTGTTTACCTTCATGTTGCTAAGTCAGTAGTTCTAACGTTAGTATCCATCAGAATCACCTGAAGAGTTTGTTAAAATAAATTGCTGGATCCTACTCCCAGAATCTTTAATTTTTTTGTTTATTATTTTGTGTGTTTGGGTGTTTTGCCTGCATGCATGTCTTTGCAATACATTCATGCAGCGCCAGCGGAAGCCAGAGGACCTCAGATCCCCTGGCACTGGAGTTACAGCTGGTTGCGAACCATTATGTGGGTTCTGGAGATCAAGCCTGGGTCCTTTGGAAGAAAAGTCAGTGCTCTTAAGCCCTGAACTATCTCCCCAGCCCCATCCACCCTGAATTTTTGACACAATAGGTTTGAAACAAGGTTATGGTTCAACAGTTAGGGGTCTCTCTCTCTCTCTCTCTCTCTCTCCTCTTTTTCTCTTTTTTTTCCTCTCTTCTTGCTTTCCTCTCCTCTTGCTTTCCTCCCCTCCCCACCTTCCCCTCCCCTCCCCACTCCTCCCAACCCCTCCCTTCCCCCTTCCCCTCCCCCTCCCCTCCCCTTTCCCTCCCTTTGCTTCCCCTCCCCTCTGCTCCCCTCTCCTCTCCTCTATTTTCTTTCTTCTTTGTTTCCAGATAGGGCTTCACTCTACAGTCCAGGCCTGGCATTCACAACTTAGCCCGTGTTGACCTCTAACCATGGTCGTCCTCAGGCCTCAGCCTTTCCAGAGCTGGTCACAGTGAGTCACAGCTACGGAGCATTTCTTGGTTTATTAGTGTTTTTCATCATCCCCTAGTCTTGCACTGTGTGGATGGAGGAGGAGCTCTCCATGTGTGCACACTCCTTGGTGCTAGCCTGCATTCCAGTTTCCTGCTACTTGACGCTCCTCTGAAACCCTGGAGTGACATGTGTAACATTCTCTTTCTCACCTTTGACTTGTTCCACATGTTCCAGCATTTTTTCACTATCTCCCCATGAGTGTTTTATAGTAGCACGTTCTTCTGTGTTCTCTTTGCAGTACCCTGTGTTGTATAGTAGGGCAAAGCTGTTTAGCCCTGCCTTAGCTTCCTTGTCACTCAGAACAAGTTCCCAAGACACAGGAAGGAAAGATGTGTTTTGACTCGTGGTTTCAGAGGATTTGTTCCACGGTCACCTACTCTATCTGTGTAGACAGAATATATTGGTGGAGGGAGCCCATGGCAAAGGGATCTTCTTCCTCTTATGGTAAGCATGAAAAGCAGTGTAGAAGACAGGGCCAGGCACCAGACAACTCCACATCCAGTAAGTTAATCATCTACATACGTTTTATGTCTCAGTATTCTAGAATGTCCAAAAGCAGCACCAGCCTCTGAGAGCCAAGTTTCTGGTACATGAGCTTTTCAAGGGATAACTGGCATCCAAACTACAATAGCTTCCAGACACAGAAGCTTTTAGCTGGAGGCCCAAAGCTCGGAGTCAGAGGTTTATTGCTCTAGACCCTTAAAGGCTTATGGCCCAGAACTTAATGAACCAACACCTAGCACCTAAGTTACAGCTCTAGAACTTTGGCTGTTTGGTTCCTAAAGCCTTCATCTTAATAGTTATCTACTGGTACTTGTAGTTCTTCTTGCAAGCATAGCTCCCACCCCCAGCTCCTTAAAACTTTCTCATAGTCCTCTATAGTCCCAGAGTCCCCACCACCTCTCTTGCCTTCTTAATACTTCCACTGTCCTCCCTTCTTATAGACTCTGACATCCATTTCTCTGTAAACTCTCTAGTCACTTCTAAGGGGACAATAAGAAACGGCAACCCACCCCTACAGAGTTTTGCTATATTTTTGATTATGATGAACCCCTACTACATATAAGTATATGAACCTGCTATATATATGAACCCTGCTATGTATATGAAAGATTCACACACACACACACACACACACACACACACACACACACACACACACACACATCCCTACTATGTCATTACACTGCACTTAGAGGCAAGTGGCAATTCTCCCATAGTTTGGTATTGAATCAAAAGAGGAAGGCCACAATCTGACTCAAATGGAAAGTATTCATGGGGCAGAACATGAAAAAAAAATCTCCCCAGACCTGCAGCTCTGCCCTCCAGTCCTCAGAATGCATTCCAGCCACGATGCATTCAGAGGCCTCTTGGAATATTTCAAAGCACTTGTGGGGTCAATGGAAAGGGAACTCTTGAAGGTGCCTCTTTCCCACCAAGTGAATTCTGCTGATGCTTGCTTTTCAGTTTGTCTGGAAGCAGCACTGTTTGTTCTAACTGAGGTGGGGAAGGTGAGGGATGCCTGGAGAGGGGGAGGTGAACATGTTCTGAGCTCATTGCCGAGAAAAAAAAAAAAAAAAAACAGCCAAATCTGGGTGAAGGTAACTGTGTCGCCAAATGGAAGCTGACATAGAGATGGCTGCCTATAAAGGTCCTCCCACTACCCCAAGTGAAGGTGGAGGAATTTTACAAGCGTTTTCCGACACTCGCCTGTGTTGTGTCTTTATAAGCTGTCCGAGGATGGCTTCTGTAGGGTTCAAACTCTAGAGACTAACAGAAGGAGTAGACGTCACCTCTCTTAATTTTCCTAGATCCTAGTGACAGAATCAGTAAGACTTTCAGAAAGATGTCAAGTAGATGTGGGCTCAACTTCTAGTCTCATTAGTCTATAAACAGCTGGGTAGGCTCTCGGGACTCTTCTTGCTTCCTTTGAAAGAGAATTTGAAGTGTTTTTCAAATTCCTTTTTAAAATAACACCATAAAGAGTTGGGGCCTTTTTTCCTTAAATATGAGTCTTATTACACTATATTGCACATAAGAGTTTAATACAACAGGGACACTATCTATTCTTGTGCTGTGACCACCATTTGTAAAGCATTGTCATGGTCTAAAATGTTCTCACGCTATGCAAATCAACCCCCCCCCCCATTACCAGGGGTGATGATACCACTGTCCTGAAATCAGGAAGGAATGTTCTTTTCATGCTTTAAAGGGACTTTTTATTTGGAACCTATAAATCAATTACTGTTATTAATTGAAAGTAGACATATTCTTCCTTTATTCATTGATGTGAGACAGGAAAGGAAAGGAGGGAGGGAGCACATATTGACAAAATTCCTAAGACTTCCCAAGCCCTTACATAACCATTGTCTCATTCATGCTCCCGTGTCTGGAAAACGAGACTGGCTGTGCCATTTTACAGGCGAACTTAGGTTATAAATTTGCCTAGATTACAAGATAGAAGTGGGATGCTCTTGTTTCTCTATTTTTAAAAACTCACATTATTTCTTTTGGCAACTTCTCTGGTACCCCAGATTCCTGGGTAAGTGTGGCCAGGCAAGAGGTGTTTGTAGTTGGTACCATAATGGGGTCAGGATGGGGCTAGGGCCAACCCCTCACCATAGTGAGTGTGATACCTGAAATTCCCCAGCTGGGAGGAAGTAACCAGACATTTATAGCTTGAAAATGTCTTTCTCTAAATGGTAACGAATCAAAACCCTGAGTTCATTTCTATCAGTTTCTCTGCTTCCCTTTCTAGTTGTGGACTTGACTTCTAGGGGGTTTCCATTATCCATAACACTATACGCTTTTTTGTTGATCTCCTGCTCTTATTCATTTCTGGTAACCCTTGGGATGGCTCTATAATTTCATTAAAGAAATTTGATGCTTTGCTCCCCCCCAGTCATTTACTATTTTAAGTAATATTGTAATGAACATCTATATGCACAGATATTTTCATCTTCCCTTGGAATATTTATTTCCCCAGGATAAGTTTCTGACAGTCAGGAGCTAAAGCCAAAGGATATGGATGTTTTTAAGGTTCTTGGAAAACTTACCCATGCTGCAAGTTGTTCTCAAGAAGGCTATAGTTCTGTGTTAAAACCACCCAAAGTATATATAAAAATTACCGTAAAAATTTACTGTTGTGTTAGGAGGGGAAGGGTCATGGCTGCTTGCTTATATTTTTTGGGTAGCTTGTGGACATTTTATGTAGTTCTAGAAACCAAGATTGTCTTTGCAGATGCCCTCTGGAGCTGCCATTACTTCTCTCCAAAATGAAAATAACCATCTCCTGGTGACTTTCTAGGACTCCCTCCTCCAAGAGGTCTCAGTCTCCTGCCAAAAAGCCAGACAGCTCTGAATTTGACCTGGCAACCAATATTTCCGATCTCAAAAGATGAAATTTATGTCGAAGTTGAGAGGAGGTCCATGCAGAAAATAAGTGATCAGCAGAACATCAAGGTGCCAGGGAACCTGACCTCGGTGCTGCTGAACAACCTAACGCCCAGGGAGCAGTACATTGTCCGAGCCAGGGTCAACACCAAGGCCCAGGGGGAGTGGAGTGAAGATCTCATCGCCTGGACCCTCAGCGACAGTAAGTAACGGGTGCTGCTCCTGCCTCATCCAGCAAAGTTTGCCCTCTGTCACTTGAACTTGACTTCTAGCACGAGTCTCTAGAGGTCATAAGGACATTCATTATGTGGATGAAGGCAATTAGCATTCATGGAATCATCTTAATGTCCGTTAGTATTTATTATACTGGAAGGTCCACTGGGATTTGGGCAAGACCATGCTGCAATTTCTCTGTCCTTGCTATGGACTTGTTGATTAGTAACAAGAATATCAGTAGCAATAATAAAGTTCTCTAGGGCTTTTCCAGCTATAGGATAATTTTTAAGGATTTTCATTATTATGTATCTTTATATATATGAATGCTGATTCATGATGAAGGAGTCTTCCCTAATTTTATAAACAAAATAATTTTCTTTGGAAATTTTTCATAACATACATTATCAGAGTTAAAAAATATTTATGAGAGCAGTAAAAATCTCTTTTCTTTAAAAATGTCTTCTAGTCCAAGCTTTTCTGTATTTAGATTGGTTATTTGAAACCCCAAGGTTCTTTGTAATATTGAAACTTCTTTGACTTTGGACAGTGAGTCTAACTTGATTCATGGAATGAGGACTCTGTCTTTGCAATCTGAAGCCTTGGAAAGATAGCCAAGAGAAACCTATTGGCCATCCCACCCGCCACGTGATCATCACTAACCCCAAAGTCAAGGCTGTCTGCTTCAGCTGGTTCTCTTTGCTCAGGAACATGTAGGAGAAACAGTTCCATATTTCCTCAGTAATACCTTCTTATACCGGCAACTCATGGAAGTCTGCAGTGTTTTGCCAGTGTTTAGGGATTATTCGTCACTGACATAGTTAGAGTTTCTTCTGTACTGATAAAACACCACAACCCAAAGCAGCTTTGGTGGAAAGGGTTTATTTGACACACACACCCCATGTTGCAATCTACCAAGGGAAACCAAAGCAGGGATTTGAGGCAGGAACGAAAGCAGAGGCCATGGTGGAACAATACATATTTCCAGGCTTGCTCGGCCTCTTCTTAGACACCTCAGGGGCTCAGGGGTGCCCCTGCTCAGGTGTGTGGCCCCACCCACAATGGGCTGGGCCTTCACAAAGCTGCAGTAATTATAGGTCAACCTTTTGGAAGCATTTCCTCAATTGTGGTTCCCTCTTCTCAGATAGATCTAGCTTATGTCAGTTGAAAAAACAAAAACAAACAACCAGAACAAGCATTCACATTATACACACACACACACATTTATATCTATAAATGTAGATACATTCTATATATTTAATTGTGTGAAAGTTAGAAATTATAGAATAGTACAAGTATGTCGTGTAACACGACATAGAGAATGAACAACTATCATACTTTGTCAGATGTATTTATTTATTTATTTATTTATTATTTTCCTCTGCTCCCCTTCCTTCCTCTACTCTCCCCTTCTACCCTCCCCCACGGTCCCCATGCTCCCAATTCACTCAGGAGATTTTGTCTTTTTCTACCATCATCCTGATTTCCGCAGTAGCTGCATAGGTGTCCCCAGTAGATAAGAGTTGCTCTTCCTTTCCATCCCCACCAGAGCTTGTCATTTATTTTCTTGATGGCAGCCATTCTGCTCACTGGGTAAGGTAGGATCCCAACACAGGCTTAAACTGCATTTCCCTGATGGCTAAGGATGCTGAACATGTTTTTAAATATTCACGGGCCATTTGAGTTTATTCTTTTGAGAAGTGTCTGCTCATCTCATTAGCCTCTTTACCAACTGTGTATCTGAGATTTCCTGCTCATTTTGTTAGCCAACCTGCCAATTAGGGATTTGAGGTTTTTCATAATGTTCAATGTTTTGAATTCTTTATAAATTGTGAAATTTGGTTAATTGTCAGATGTGTGATTGGCAAAGATTTTCTCCCATTTCTTAATCTGTCTCAGTGTCCCACAGATTGCTTCCTTTGCTCCACAGAAGGTTTTTTTTTTTCAATCAACTTTTAGACTGTTTTTCTACACTATTAGGTTTCTTTTAAGAAAGCCCTTACCTGTGTCTATATCTTGAAGTTTCCCCCTGTTTTGCTGTAGCCATTTGAGAGTTTCAGGCCTCAGTCTTTAATAACTATTTTGAAATGATTTTTGCACAGGGTGAGAAATAGGAACTCAGCTTCATATTTCTATATTTGGATATCTAGTTTTTGTAGCATTATTTGCTGAAGAGGCTATCTTGTCTCCAGTGTGTCTTCTATGACTTTGTCAAAAGTTAGGTAGTTGTAGGTATGTGGCTTTATTTGTGAGTTCTCTGTTCTAGTTAACTCATCCACGTGTCTGTTTTTGGTGGCAGTACTGTGTGACTGTGGCTCTGTAACTATTTGGGGATTTTGTGCTTCCATATAAGTTTAGGGATTTTCCATAGTTCTGTGATAAGTGTTATCAGACTCTTTCAAAGGATTGTGTGGCATCTGTAGACTGCTTTGGGTGATATAGCCATTTTCACAGCGCCAATCTGTGAGCATGGGAGGTCTTTTGATTTTGTAGCCTCGTCAACTTCTTTGGTGTTTGAAAGTTTGCATTGTAGAGGTCTTTCACCTCTTGGTTAGGTTTATTCCTAGATTATTTATTTGAAGCTACCACAAGTGGGATTTTTTTTTCTTGGCAAGTTGACTATTGGTGAGTAGGAAATAATGAGTCGTTGTCATTTTGAGACAGAATTTCATGTATTACAGGTTGGCCTTGCACTTGCTATAAAGCTGAAGATGTCTTTGTTCTACTGATCCTTCTGCCTCTTCCTCCTGGGCTGAGTTATGGAACTCAGGCATTCACCATCACACCCAGTTTGTGCAGCGCTGGGGTTGGGATGCAGGGCTTCATGCATGCTAGGTGAGCTCTCTGTCAACTGAGCTACATTCCCAGTTCCTGGCTTGTTTGGTTTGTGTGTTTATTTTGTATCTTGCTACTTGTTAGAAAGTGGTTGTCATATCTGTTTCTGTTTGGGATCTTTAGACCACTTTAAGTAGAAGATCATGCTGTTTACAGATGGGGATAGTTTAATTTTTAGATTCCTATTTATAACCTCCATTCTTTCACTCTATTGTTGATTTTTGCCATTGATGTGTGTTTCTTGGAGACCACAGATAGTTGGATCTTGTCTTTTAACCCATTGAGGAGTTCTGGCTCTGTTTAATTAGAGAGTTAAGACCACTTACAGTTTTGGCAATTGAGATTTGCTAAAACTTGTAACTTAGTCAAGTGTTCTTCTGGTTAGCTAGATTCTTGCTCACTCTTTCTTCTCTATTCATATTAGTGGTTTCCAGTGTGGTGTACAGTGTTGGACATGATGGATTCCTTCTTGCTTCTCTTCGATTCAACTTTTCTTCTCATGAGAAACTTATTATTTCCTGTGCTCTCAATTGAGGATGTCTTCTTTCCTCTTCTGTACATAGTATTCATTTAAGCATCTTTTGCAGGGCTGTTGTGGTAGTTACAAACTGCCCTAGTGTGTGTTTGCCTTGAAACGTCTGTCCTTCCTTTGTTGTCAGTTTTTATAGATACCTTTGCTGGATAGAATAATTCAGGTTGGCAGGTCTTTACTTTCAGGGACATCTAGGGCTTCTGTTGAGAGTTCTCATGATGTCTTTGTAAGTAGATTCGAGATTTTTCTCTAGCAGCTTTTAGCATTCTTTTTTGTTCTTTTGGCATGTCAAGTGTACTGTGCTGTGGAAAGGTTCTTTTATAAATGGCTCTTGTGCTTGCATATCTATTTCTTTCCTAGATTTGAGGCAACTTCTATTCAAATTTCATAAATTATGTCTTCATGCCTTTGGTTTTTAATTTCAGGTTTTTCTACTCTATGGATCCTTACTTAAGTGTGAACTTTTGATTACATTCCAAGGTTTTTAATGTTGCAGTCATGCTCATTTATTTTGTGTGTGTGTGAGGGCGCGCACACACACACACACACACACACACACACACACACACACACTTATAGGTGCAAGTAGCTGTGCATGTGTAAGAACCCAGAGAGGAAAATTGGGTGTTCTGCTCTTTCACTCTCTGCCTTATTCCTTTAGGAAAGGGTCTCCTATTGAGCTGGAGTTAGGCTGGTGGCCACAAGCCCCGGTGATCCTCATGTCTCTCCTGGTCCACAGCACTGCATTACATTCAAGTGCGTGGTTACACCTGGCTTTTGACATGGGCGCTAGGATCTAAATTTAGTTTTTCTTGCTCATGGAGGAAATGCTTTTGTCATCTCTCTAGTCTGATTTTTTTTCTAAAGTTGATATTTGAACATAATATTTTCTTCACTTTTCCTTCCATCCCTGATAGTTTTCTGTCTGCTTGGTCTACTCTGTTGGTAATCCTTCTCACTCCGAGGGTTTTTAATTAGCTGAGTTTTTAATTCCTGAAATTCCTGCCAGTCTTGCTTTTTATGTTGAATTTCTTTCCTACACTGCTGATGTTTCCTCCCAGACTGCTGATTTTCTCAACCATTTTGAGAGTTTTGGTTGCGAGGTGGTCTTCTCACTTCCTTCACCTCTTTACTTGTGCCCTCTTTGAGGTCACTGGTTATTTTTACAAGTAAATTTTGAATTCTTTATCCAATACTTTACCCATTCCAGTATTTTTTAATTCAGCAGTAGCAACATTATGATTGAAGAATTCCTGTCACCTTTCTTTTTTAGGTTTCTTGTTACTGTTATAATCTAGCAGTTTGGATGCCTCTTCTCAAGTTATATGGGATTCTTTCAGTGAGCAGTAACCCTCAGAAAAGAGAAAACAACTACTTGTAATAGCAGCAGTGCTAAACTGGACAGGGATAGATATGCGCCTTAGATCAACTCAAGACCACTCATACCATCCAACAAACAGATAGTGACCCTAGGACAGAGAATGGCAAAACTCCCTAAGAACGTACTACATGTTCAGAGTTATGTAAATTTAGTGTAAATGTAGAAAGAGTAAATGAATGATATAAAGGGAGAGGCCGGTGAAAGGGAAAGTAGCGAAACAGTTAAACAAACAAAGGCCAAGGAAGAATAGAAAAGGAAGCATGAAGTTATGAAGGCAGCATGGAAAGAGAAAGACAAACATTTTTTAGGGGTGGAAGAGATGGAACATCTGATCATGTGCTTGTTTGAAATGTGAGCTCAGAGCCCTAGCATCCAGTAAAAGCTGGGTGTGGCGGGCTGCATGGGTAATCCTAACACTGGGGAGGTAGAGCGAAGAGGATCCCTTGACTTCACTGGGGGGTGATTCCATCTCAAAACTTAAGGAAGACACCAGCTGCCAACCTCTGGCCTCCATAAACTTAGGCACACACAGTCATGTGCAAACCCCATACAAATACATACACACATATTTTTAATTGAAAGATTGCCCAATAATGAAAACTTCATGAACAAAATTAGATAAATGTGAGAAAGGAACAACGATGAAAGCATAAAAGTTCTGAAGAATCAAAGTCAGCCATTACTAAAAGTATAGTCAAATAAAGAGGCACAAAGAACAAAAAGGAAAACAAAAAAGGACGATTTTGCTTAAGAATAAAACTATATAATAAACCAAACCAGAAGGACGTACAAAAAGGTTAACTTAAAAGGAAGATGGGAAGTTTGAAACCACCTCCTCTCTTTTATCCAGACTCTTGTCATCACTCTATTACACAGGGGCAGCTTCCAATCTGCCTTCTTACTCAGGAGTCTTTAGCATGCCGTTTATCAATTTCTTTTAACATTTATGTTCTTATCCTTTATTTATTTATATGTGCTACCACACAAAAATTGCAATGCCTGTTCTTATACATGTTCCGTGTGCACAGGGTTGACAGCTTCGCTAAGGGAACATGTCCAGAAGTGAATATCACGTGTGGAGTTCATCTGAAAGAACCTAGGGAGTGTGTACTGGGCCCAGGAGGATAAAAACACCGCCTCTGTCCACCTCCATGTCCCCTCCCTGTGTTGACATCACTTGAGGTTGTTGTCAGCCAGGGTTAGTTTACGGATCTTAAAAGCCCACGGTGGTTTATATAAGGTTGCTTGGCGGGTGTCTCAGGGAGACTGCAGGGATGGTTCTTAGGAACCTCAGAACATGTTTTTCCAACCCTGTCTGGATCCCTGAATGGAATGTGGTATCGCTTTCCTCAAATCTCTGCAGTCTTGTCTACAAGGGCTTAGCACAATTTCTTGCACATACGCTAGTGTGCATACTATCTGTGACTGTGTTTGGGGTAAAGAGAAACATGCAACACTGTTGGTAAGACAATGGAATCTGGGGCGAAACTACCAGAGATGAATCTTGCATCTTTTCTCTAACAGTGGTGTGACCCTGACTGAGTCCCAGATCTCTCTGTGTCTCAGTCCTTACAGTAAGGAAGAGAAAATGAGTCAAAACCTGGACCAATTAGAGGAATATGTGGCATATTTTAAGCACCATATAAATGTTAGCCTTCCTAGTCTTTTCATTTCCTCCAGAATCAAGAACACTGTGGATAGGTAAGGGAAGCAACAGCATTCCCCAAGCCTTCCTTTCCTGGAAGGAGACAAACACGTGATATATATACAATTATCGTCATCTCTGGGCCAGTCTCTCACATCTACAGAAGTCACACTCCAGCCAGTGGACTGGAGTCAGCCCTGAGGAAGTGCTGCTTCTGTTCATGGCGGTGGATGGTAGTAAACGGGCTGACATAAGTCCTCTCTCATAAGCGTATTTGTCTATGAGGTGGCAGGAGGTTTCAAGTAAATTCTTTTTCTTAAATTTCCAGTTCTTCCCCCTCAACCAGAAAACATCAGGATATCCAACATCACTGACTCCACAGCTCTGATTTCTTGGACTATAGTGGATGGCTATTCTATCTCCTCTGTTATCATCCGCTATAAGGTCCAGGGCAAAAACGAAGACCAGCACATTGACGTGAAGATCAAGAATGTCACCATCACTCAGTACCAGCTCAAGGGCCTAGAGCCAGAGACTGCATACCAGGTGGATATTTTTGCTGAGAACAACATAGGATCAAGCAACCCAACCTTTTCTCATGAACTGATGACGCTTCCACAATCCCAAGGTTGGTAGAAGACTGATATCCCCATAGGGCACTTTTGGAAAGCATCAGAGAATCCTGTCTTGAGATATTTGCTCCATAGAGCTGTCATGGGTTGTCATTCATTTGTCCTAGTAAACTTTATCATCACTATATAAATCCTGAAAATCAAAATTTCTTGAGAAGGCTCTTTACTGATCCATTTTCTATTATTAAACTTAGAATTAATTAGCCTCAAAGTACATCCTATTCAACAGTCTAAGAAAAATGTGAATAATATAAATTTCAATTTTGCGGACAGAGAGGTACATAGAAACTGATGATGGGAAGCAGCTGTGTAGATACTTCAGTGGGAGGGGAGGTTCCCTGCCTTTCATTTTTTTTAAGATGAATTCTTCTTTTTCAATGACAATATGCTATTCTGAGTTTTTCTCCCTTTCTTGTGTAATCTAAATCTAAAATGGTTGTAGGTACTAAATGCATGCTAACTAAACTTCACTATTTGTACTGTAGCTCTCTGAGATGCATGATTCCATAATGCCAGGTGCACTATGCCCATTGCTTGCAGCTGGTAAAACATGTTGAATATAATTGCATGTTCCAGGGCCCCAACATCGATATAGCCACAGCATGAAGACAGATTTCTCATCTGTGCAAATGGTGCCATGTGGCACTCTTCAGTGACATATTCATGCAAAGGAATGTAGTTAGAGATATCAGAGGAAAAGGCAATTGTGCAAATGTATAATTTGGACCACAGTTTACTTTTACAGAAGATATGATAGTTCTTCATTCTGTGATCAGGGTCATATGTGATTTTAAAATGCAATAAAAGAAACTATATATTCATTGATGATTCTGGAATATTTTTGAAAAATCCAAGGAATGATGTATCTGCCAAATTATGCATGGAAATTGTAGTTCTCAAATTGCATTCTTTATCAGTTCTTCATTTTTATAAGTATTGTAGTTTGGTATAAAACACATATAGATTCATTGTATATAAAAAACAATGTGAAAATTTTAAACCAAAACACATCAAAACAACCCCCCTCACCACTCTTGATGCTTCTATGATCAATACATAGAAGGAAAGATAGATGCATATAGAACACTTTTAAGAAATGAGATCATGGATGGTGGTGGTACACACCTTTAATCCCCATACTTGGGAGGCAGAGACAGACATGTCTCCATGAGTTCTAGGCCAGCCTGGTCTACAAAGCAAGTTACAGGACATCCAGGGCAACACAGAAAAACCCTGTCTCAAAAAAATGGTATTTTAATCTGTGTCTTGATTAGTTAAAACCTACTGAGTTTAATCTCATTGGGATATAAAGGAAAGATGTAGAAGGTTTTGAAACAGTCATAAATGGATTATTTTGACATAAACCCTAAATGTAAAGCTTTATTTTTTTCCCTTATTGTTCTTTCCTAACTCCTGCCTTCAATAATCACCAAGTTCTCTCCACCCACTCTTTAAAACAGGGGAAAATACATAAAAGAGACATCATATGTAACATGAGGGCCAGCTTGTTGGGGTTTCTGTCCCACCCAATATCCCACAGCTGGCAAGCCCCAAAGAAAATCACACAGAGATCTCCATAAGATTATAAACTGATTGGCCCATTAGCTCAGTCTTCTTATTAGCTCTTGTGGCTTATATTAACCCATTATTCTTATTTATGTTTGCCACATGGCTCGGTACCTTTCTCAGCTGGGTAGGACTCATCCTGCTTTTTTTGGTCGTCTGGGCAGGAGTGCAAAAGAGCTTCCTTCTTCCCAGAATACTCCTGTTCTCATCACCCCACCTCTACTTCCTGTCTGGTTGATCCACCTATACTTCCTGCCTGGCCAATCAATGTTTATTTAAAACATGATTGACAGAATATAGACAATTCTCCCGCACCACTCATATCTTATGGGCTCTATGCTGTTGGCATCAGGACATTAAAGAGTTTCTAGGGAAACTGAGCTACAAATCACTAAAAATTAAACCACTAGTTAACTAAATAATGTTCATCCATGTGGGTCCCTACTTGGAAGCAAAGTATAACAAATGGCATCAACTGGAGGCCATTTTGAAAGCATATTTGTCAATCCTAGAGATCTTGTCACAACCATGTGGGTTAGACCCATTCCTTCTGAGTTTAGGAATAACTGAGTGTAACGTAGGAACCAGGCAGGCTGGGTGGTTATGTTCCCATTGCACTGTCTTTCCCAGCAGATGGTCTTGGCCCATCACCTAATCTAACTCAGCTGCTTCCCTTCTGCTCTCCTGCACAGCATCCACAGACTTTGGAGGGGGGAAGATGCTGCTCATAGCCATCCTTGGGTCGGCTGGAATGACCTGCCTCACGGTGCTCTTGGCCTTTCTGATCATGCTGCAACTGAAGAGAGCAAATGTCCAAAGGAGAATGGCTCAGGCCTTCCAGAACGTGGTAGTATCTCATCTTTTTCCTAGTTAATAAACACAGGCTTACCCAGAGGGAGACCTTTGCTTTAGAAGTTTTTCTTCCATCTACAATGGGAGGCAAATGACTGGAATTTCTTATTCATACCAGATGAGTTTGCGAGTGAAAAAGACAGGCTTGATAACTTCACAGAGGGCTGAAACTAAAACAGTATTCCTCCTCAAAATGTGATAAGTCAGTTGCCTGAGAGAATATTTCAGTAGAATGGACTGCTCATTTTTTTTTTGATAAAGGACATGAGGATAACCAGACCACAACATAATAGTTTATTTTCTAATTATGTGTGGCATTAAATGATTTCCCACACATTTTCCCATTCTTAGTTCCTATTTCCTATTTCTCAGCTCTCCCTCGATGCCATCACCCTCTGCTATGTGTAAGAGTTGTGTATGAATATACTTCTTTTCCTATGAACAATCTGTGGTTGGAATTTGTGGCACATGATATTGCACTTGACCAGCAGTAATTTTGGAATACCAAAAGCTGGGCATTTCTGAAGCTTATAGCTTCAAGGTCTGGAGAATACATTTGTGCCCAATGTTGCCAACTTTGTATATGAAACACCGAGCACAATGCTGTGCTTCTGGTGAAACCTAACTCATGTGTGTGAGTCCTCAAGATTCTCTTCTATGGAGGACGGAGGGACTTCAGTGTCTGAGTCCATGCCAGAGCTGGTTCGACTCTGGCTATTACTGGAGAGAAAGGATGGGGGCGGGGGCTGGGGGATACGCTGAAGCTTGTCATGGTGTCAGTGATTGGTCAAGAGTCTGCTAGTTGCCACTTGAGTTCAGGAGAACAAGAGGTGTGCTGGATTTTGCCGTAAGCACCAGTCATTCTGGGCTACAGTAGGCTCTAGAATTCAGACTTGGATGAAAGAGCATGGGATAGTAGCAAGGAGAGACTAGGCGCAAGATGGTGTTAGGAAGGGCCTCAGTGAGGCATGCCCTGGGACCGCCATGAGTTACTTTTCCACTAGAACTACAAACTGATCTCTGTACAGCAGGGTGGGATGCAAACATGTCATTCAGGCTGTCCTCTCTCCTTCTTCAGCTTTAAGGCACTGCTAATGGGCAAGGCACATGCAGCACTATAGGCCACAATTTCGTTGGCATGGGCTTGCAAGGTGAAAACTATCTGCATTCCTGTTGTAGAATTTATTTATTTTCCACCTGTGTAGATACAAACCAGATGATCTTGTGCACTTTAGGATAACAAATGGCCTGACACAAAAATGATAAATATATATATATATATATTTTTTTTCCCAGAGAGAAGAACCAGCTGTGCAGTTCAACTCAGGAACTCTGGCCCTAAACAGGAAGGCCAAAAACAATCCGGATCCCACAATTTATCCTGTGCTTGACTGGAATGACATCAAGTTTCAAGATGTCATCGGAGAGGGCAACTTTGGCCAGGTTCTGAAGGCACGCATCAAGAAGGATGGCTTACGGATGGACGCTGCCATCAAGAGAATGAAAGGTGGGTGGGTTGGAAGACAGCCTTTCCCTGGGGAGGGAGACAGCCATTTCCTGTTGAGATCTTCCCTTTGTGGCCATATAGTATTCAGCCCAGAGGTTGCAGATGTGGTTGTTGTGTGTGCAGATGCACGCCCCTTCAAAGGTGGTGTTTCCTTTATGGTGAAGCCTGTGGTAGATCAGGATGTGGATGTGAAGGACAGAGGTAGGAGCCACTCAAATACCAATAGATTGGTTCCTGGAGATTTGGGAATGCGGGTGTTCTGCCACTTGCTGCTTCTTTGGGGGAAGTGTCGTCATTTCTCACAAGACTCATTCTTGAAATTGAGTGTGCATCCGAATTACCTAGACGACTTGCTCAAAGACAGACTCATGCCCAGCCCCCACCCCATCTCCCTTGTATAGTCTCAGTTTTTGATTTGTAAGTCTGGACAAGGTTAGAGAATTTGCATCTATGTTTCTATGTGAGGCTGATTCTGTGGGTTTTCATGGTTTTTTGACCATACTACTGAACAGTGAGGACTGACTTTAAATCTGCTGCGTGCCATGTAGGATTAAGGCACCAGGAACTAAATCAAAGTATTATCTAAACTTAGAGATAGTTTCTCTCTGTCCATGGGTCTCTTTATTTCTCTCTTATTCTCTCTCTCTCTCTCTCTCTCTCTCTCTCTCTCTCTCTCTCTCTCTCTCTCTCTCTCTCTCTCTCTCTCTCTCTCTCTCTCTCTCTCTCTCTCTCCTTTCTCCCTCTCTTGCTTTGAGACTGGTCTCACTGTATCCCAGACTGACCCGAAACTCGTCTGTAACTGACCTAAAATTCAGGGCAATTCTCCTAGCTCTAATGTATATGCATGAGCAGTGATATTTTTTAAAATAAACACACACAAACAAACACTTTGCTTATTAGCCATAGATCCTTTTTCTGTTCTGCTTTGATCACAGCACGTTTAGGGAACACTGAAAACAGTAAGGAGGGAGGGGATTTGGAATACAGACTTAGGAAGTCGGCTTTTATTGGCGTCCTGCCTGAACCTGTTTTTTGTTTTTCTTATTTCATGTACTGTGAAAAAGTAGAGCAGCTTAACTGTGCGCCACTGCAGAAAATTTTCACAGGTGGAGCAATACATTCTAGATCAGCCACTGACAATATGCTGATTTTTAAGAGGCGTTGGCTCTCGAGACCAAAGCTACACTGTGAGGGTCCTGTGATAGGAGCAGGGCAGTGGGCCTGGGATGTCCGGTCCATCCCTATTACAGAAGCTTCTGACCCACCTGATCGGTTGGAACACTCTCTAAGCCTGTTCTGGTCCACACACATCCACCAGCACCCCTCCCCTGATCGTGCTCCTGTTCAAAAGCCAGCAAAGCTGACCTGTCAGCTCGGCATTAACCAACAGTCTTTCCTCCGGTCCAAACCTGATAGTTCTTCTCACCAAGTGCTACAGAAGAGACAGGACAGGAAGAGTCGAAAAGCTGCAGCTCAATTTCCTGACTCTTCAGCAATCTTAGAATATGTCCTCACGAGAGCGGTAGTGCTCATCAGGGCTGGTTTTGCATGGGAGGGGACATGGGTTAGTTTGTGGATACATCTTCCATTGGATTGCTGGTATCTAGCAAGTGAAGGCCAGGGATGCCACTGAACATCCTCCCATGCTCAAAATAGCTCCCAGTAACTCGTACTGGTCCAGTCACCCTTAGTGAGTCTGGGAAACTCTGCTTTAGACAGAGTTTACCAAACCTCTGATGGTGACTGATCCAGCAGTCCCAGGGTCCAAGACAAGACAGTTCCCTTTGGAAAGGTGCCATGTAGTGACATTACAACCCTTGTCTTCCTTTCCAGAATATGCCTCCAAAGATGATCACAGGGACTTCGCGGGAGAACTGGAGGTTCTCTGTAAACTCGGACACCATCCAAACATCATCAATCTCTTGGGAGCGTGCGAACACCGAGGTAAGATGCTCCCACCCCTGGCAGATTTGAAAAGATAAGATAGGAACATTCTGTAACAAAAGGAGGAAAGATAATAATCTTGAGAACGTTGCTTATTTTAAAGCTACAGTTTCAAGCTGAATATCTATCTAGTCCCTTGGTTAGGGGGTGCTGCTGAGGCTAAATCATTAGGTAGCTGAGTTGGCTTAGCTATGAATAGACAAGACACACACGGCTTCTTCTCACCCTTATCCTTACTAACCAAGGGAGTATTTAAAAATTGGAATTATTACTAGACAAACGCAGGAAGTCTTCCTTTAGGATCAGAAACAGCAGAGTGCATTGGCTCCTGTGAATTGAATTTTTTTATTTTTATTTTTTTGCTTTGAGTTAGAGCCTCACCATAGCCCAGGTTGGCACGGAACTCACTCTGTAACCCAGGCTAACTCTTCCAACACTGAAAAATTGGTGTTCTGAGTTTTGAAGGCACCGATATCAGCAAAGCGTGGTGATGTGAAGCACCGATAATGCTTAGGTTAAAGATGACGTCAAGTTCATATGTGACAGTCTGGGCTTTAGCTGAAGCATTTTTATTTCAGCTATATTGTAGCTTTACAACTGCTCGGTGTTCCCACAGTTTCAAACCTAGGAATCGGGATGAGTCCAACGTTTGCTGCTGTAATGTATGTAATCAGCTGAGAAGGGGGTGCACAGGCAAAACGTTTTTTAGGAGTTTGCCTCTACCGTCATGCTTCATGGGTTTGTAGTTCCCAGTCTGCGTCTCAACAAAATTCCTCATGGAAAAGTTTGCTCCTACAAAATAGAAAAGCTCCATGCTGCGCTTATTTATAAACCTGACAACCTTTTGCTGACTTTCTCGGCAAAAACATCTACAATACAAAAGAGATGACTTCTATTTCCTTGATTTCTTAATCTAAAAATATGGGTGTTTTAAGCAATATATCATCCTACGATCCAATAAGGGTGTAATTCTGAAAGCCAGATCACGTCCGTTAGATTAAATAATGAAGTAGTGACATTTGTTTTTGAGTTATTTCCTGGAAACAATAGTTGGTGTGGGACAGCAGTACTTTAAAAAAAAAAAAGTCCAGGGCTGGAGAAATGGCTCAATGGTTAAGAGCACTTGCTGCCCTTGCTGAAGACTTGGGTTTGTTTCCCACACCCACATGGTAGCTCTTAGAACCACCTGTAGCTCCAGTTCCAGAGGGATTCTAATGGCCTCTGTTGGTCTCCATGGATACCTACTCCTGTATGGTGTACATAATGCTCCCAATCAGGCACACATATGCATAAGATTAAAATAAAAATCAGACAGTAACTGAAATGGGTCTTAAAATTTTGTTTTTATCACATAATTGCTTGTATCTTAAGAAAAGAAAGCACACTCATGATTTTCCTTTCTTCATGGTATAATGGGGTTCACGTGGGAAAACTTTTCTGTCTTTCTTTAATTTCCTGGCAGGAAAGGTGGGACGAATTTCAGTTTCTTAAAAATATCTTTAAGTTCAAATCCACTTGATGTTTCAAAATGATGGCTTGGGCTCTAGTGCGTGCACACACATGTGCACGTGTACACGAATATCCTTCAAAGCAAGAAAATCATTCACTTTTACTGCTTTTTAGCAACAAGGAAACGATTAGGAAAAACAATGAGACAGGCTTTCTCTAGGAACTCTGTTGTTTTGCTTTATTCTCCTAAATTCAAGCTTTCTGATTGTATAAGCAAAACACAATTTAAAGACTAGATCCCAAAATATAATTTAAAGACTATATCCCTGCCAGGCATTTGCCTAAGGGGCACTTAGTCACTTAGTGCAATTTTCATGGGAAGAGAAGGCAGAGGAGAAAGTTATGTGCTGTGGCTCCTTCCTCTCTAGACATTTAGCCGTTGGTCCACTGCTGCTGGCGATACAGACCAGATGATGTTCCCGGCCTATGTTAGCTTCTTGATGAATCTTGAATGAAGTTAATGGCACTATGACGAATGTACCCTGGGGAGAAGAATGCCTTGGGTTCCCTACCCCAGTGTTAAGGAGTTGGTGGAAGCATTTCAGGAACAGCATGAGAGTTCACATTTGTAGCAACAGAGGAGTGGTGGGGGGGAGACTGAGTTCAGGGCTGGTCCTTTAGACAGCTGTGGGGCAGTCTCCCCCATCGCCCTCCTGTCCCTAACATCATTACTTGATATGTCTCTCTCGATCAGAATGGAGTTTGCTAGCCAATCCCCAATACCGTAACACATCGTAAAGATTCCATTGCTGTTCAGTCAGTATAAGATGACTGTCTCTCAACCCTTGCCTGCAGGCTACTTGTACCTAGCTATTGAGTATGCCCCGCACGGTAACCTCCTGGACTTCCTGCGGAAGAGCAGGGTGCTAGAGACAGACCCTGCCTTTGCCATCGCCAACAGCACGGCTTCCACGCTGTCCTCCCAGCAGCTTCTTCATTTTGCTGCCGATGTGGCCCGAGGGATGGACTACTTGAGCCAAAAACAGGTTTGTCCTAAGAACCTTGCTTCGGGCACCTTTCTGTGGAGTTCTCTCTGGAGGGCTCCCATGTGTCTAGATAGTTTTCCATTACCTTTCTTCTCTGGTTCCTTCTCAGTCTCTCTGAGTTAAGAAACTGATACTTTCCACATGCATAGAAAGACTCCAATTCCCAATACTGATGGCATATTTCTCTAAGGGCTTTAAAACCTTGTGTTTAGTGAGGTGCCCTGACCTTTTCATACTGAGGTTTGCCACTAAATAATACCAAACCACAGAGGCTCTAATTGCTGTGCAAAGCCCCGTTCTTCCTCCCACTTATAAAATGATTCTTACACAATGTGAGGAGTCTCTCGGCAGAATCTACTGTTTTGGAGTTGCGGAGGGACCTGGATACTTTAAGGGACTTGGATTCTGAAGACCTTTTAAAGGCCTTTTCATGCTGTCGTTTCTTGTGCATCTCTCTAAGTCCTTGACCCAGAACATTCTGCTAACAAAATGAAGACTACACCAAGCATTATTCTGAAGATACATGATCTTTTGAAATTTTAGTTTATCCACAGGGACCTGGCTGCCAGAAACATTTTAGTTGGTGAGAACTACATAGCCAAGATAGCAGATTTTGGATTGTCACGAGGTCAAGAGGTCTATGTGAAGAAGACGATGGTGAGTTCTGAACACAGAGGACCTCTGTGTCCCCCTAGAATATCATTGCTGTGGCGACTGATGCATCTGGCAGTGTCCCCATGGGTATTGTGAGGCCCCTTCAGCATTCTTTCAGATTTGGGTTCCTAACATGACACTGTTGTCACTGAGGACATACACAATTAATTCTCTTAAGAGGCTCTTGGTTTTGTTGATAAAATAATTTTAAAGTGGACCCAGAATGGAACCCAAGGACAACTCATTAAATTAAAGAGATGGGTGGGGCCCTGCATGTTAGGGTGAAAGGGTTGGAGGAAGGAAATGGAAGAGAAGGAGGGAAAAGGTTACATATTTAATGTGTACAAGTGAAAGATACACCCTAGAGGGCAGGGTGGACATCCCAAGAAAGAGAGTCAAGTACCTAGGACTTCGTTTCCTGTCCTTTTTACTGGACAGGGCAGAAAATTGTCCTTCTCTAAGGTGACATGGCTTTTGGAATGAAAGTAATAACTACACTTACCTGTCAGGAGATGTGTAAGCCTTTGTTTCTTTGGTTGAGCCTGTGGTCATGTCAGAGCGGCTCTGGGTGACCGGCACTGAGGATACGGCTGAGCTGGGGACTAATAGCTGTACTCACTGTCGTCACTTTGCGCTAAGCTGTGTGGCCTGGGTAAAGCCCTGCTATTGGCTTGCTTTGATCTGGCAGCTTGTTGCAAGCAGTGGATGGGTGTTCATTACTCACTGGAGTTATAAGGAACCTAGAGATTTCCTACTATAGTGCTTGATAGCAACCTTTCAGTTTTTTAAAAATCTCTCATCTATCACGATAATTTACTGATCACCGGCCACGTCATGTGTCTCAAAGGCTACTCGTATATCTCCAGGGTACCTGGGAAGCAGGTGACTGAAGAAGAAGCCTTTACCCTCTCCTTCCTGCCCATTCCTCTATCGTGTCCTCTTTTCTCAAATAAAGAGGCTTCGTCATGGTTAGCCATGCAATGGAATGTTTAAGCCTCATGGTCAGGTTGTTCTGTCTGTATCCAGTCTAGACCTGATGAGCTGCCAGTCCCCAAGCCTGAATCGCAAACAGGGCAGGGAAATGAAAACCTGTGGAACAAATAAGGGAAGTATGCTGTCACAAGAAGACCCTCTAGAGACGCTGTAACTTATAAAGGCCTGTTTATGATTGTCCTCTCAGTAAAAGATACATCCAATCAGCCCAAATCAAAGCTAATTAAAGCACTCTTTCCTTGTGATACTCGCTCTACCAAACAAGATTTTACATTCGAATACAAGATCCGAGCAGAATGGAACATGTAGTATTTGAAGCTGAGAGAAGTCAGATTGATCATCCTTTGTTACCCACTCAAGAATAAAAAAGCCCTGAATGCCATGTCCCATAACACCATCACACTGATGGTACATTCCCTAGGTGGGCAGAACATGGGTGGGTAGTGCAGGGGCAAGCCCTGCGTGGCCACCATTCTGGCAGTCGTCTCCAGTGGCTTGGCTTTGTCTCTCCCGGCTCTGCTGATCATCTCTAGGACTCAGTTTTTCTGGGACATCCCCACTTGTCACGAGAAGGTCTTTGAGTCTGTGCCTCTGGCCTCTTAACAAGGCTCAGGACTCTGCATCATCCTAAACATGCTTCCCTTTCTTTGCAAAACACTTGTTTCAGTTACTGACAGAGCAGAAAATACTGAATCCTTTCTAAAAAGGAAGTATCCCTAAGTAGTCACTTTGACATATCACTTTGATACATTTTTTATAAATGACCCCTGTGCTATTTATTCCTACGTCTATATAGTTATAAGCTTAGATGTCGTCATCATTTCTAATCTTCTATTCCTGATTCTTGAGGAGTGTGTATAGCGGAGCCTTACGTGTCCCCGCATGGCCCTTTAGTCTTGCATCAGCACCCTCAGGAGATGCAGGTGGCTCCCTGAGAACAAGCTTCTGGAAAAGCCCTTCGTTCCTGGTCCCGGGAGATGGTGCCCCATTCAGTGCAGTGTTTCTCCTTAAAGAAGGGGGAGCTGTCACTTGCCCACATAGTCCAGCTCCCCAGCTCTTCACCCTAGTCCGCAGAATCACCTTCCTGGCCTCACTCTGGCATTTGGTCGTTTGTAATCCCAGCTGAGGGCTTGGGAGGGTATGTGTTGGGTGATGTTTAGTTTCATGTCCTGAAATGCCATTTGGATGCCTTTCTCAGATCCTCAGTGAAGGTACTCTTTGGCTTGACATCTCATAAAAGCAAAAGTTTCTCTCAGGGCTCAGGAGGAAAGGATGCTGCTCGGGCAGAGCAGTCAGGACTGAATTCAGTCTCCCAGAGGCAGGGTAAAGTGCTTAGCAGCAACACAGACTGGGAACAGAAGGCAAGATGGTTGCAGGGAAGGAAGGGTTGGAAAGGAAAAAACTAGACGGTGGGCAGCAAGATGCCGCCCCACAGCAAAATGGCTGCTTTTTCAGGTGCAATTTCGAAATCAGTGGTTTGAACCTTACAATCATCAGCAAAACTTTCAAAAATAGATTCTGAGTCCTACCTTCTAGACATAGACTAGGTCTACAGTATCGAAAAATAATTCCCTCCTTTGTCCTAAGACTCAAATCCAGTTAGAAA
The DNA here is from genome assembly GCF_903992535.2 of Arvicola amphibius. Taxonomy (NCBI): domain Eukaryota; kingdom Metazoa; phylum Chordata; class Mammalia; order Rodentia; family Cricetidae; genus Arvicola; species Arvicola amphibius. The sequence goes on along the minus strand of NC_052052.2, from coordinate 52,232,935 downwards.
GTCACCCCCACAGTCCTGTTACTATCGCGTTGATTAGTGTATCTTATTGAAAGGTCAGTGTTATAGCAATGCAGGTTCTATATCCGGGTAAGTCCATTGACGCCTTTTCTCCCCTAGCAGCCTTTGTGTTCCCTTTCAGCACTATGAAAACTAGGGAAGTTCTCTGCTCAGTTCTAGCTTTCTCTAAGTCCTACAGCCAGTGTGCTGTGTCTTCAGCAATAGGGTCTTTTAGTTTAGTTATGGAGGAACAATGGCAATAGCCAATGTTGATTTTGGAGTGTCCGGGACCTCACTGACCAATAACTCATAAGAAGGCATCCCATGCTTGGTACTAAGATTCTCATTTAATAACCCAAGCCCTCTGGGGGGGGAGCATTGTCTACCCATGTAGGGTGGCTCTGTTCCAAGTCCTTTTGAATTACACTTTTAATTAGCCTACAATACAGTATATTGCCAAAACTATTTTTATTTTGGTTAGCCTGATCCCGTCCCCTTCACCCCAACCCTTGCTTATACCTTACACTCTCTATTTTTCCTCCCTTCTACTGCCATAATCACATGGGTTCTACTCCCTGCTCCCTATTTGAAGGTCCTTTCCTGTCCCTACTTGCATGTGCCGGTTTTAGTTTCCTGTCCTGCACAGACACTCCAGATTAAACACACAAATCTAAAAATTGAAAGCTAGGATCCAGGTGTTTATCTGTCTGGGCCTACTATTTTTTCTCAGCCCTCATAGCGATCGTAGTGTTGAAAGCATTACTATGAGCCGCACTAAGCAGTTTTATGTTGCACTATCATTAACAGACAACAGGCATCACCTCACTGATGTATTGTGAGATCATTTATAATAATTACAGTCAGTTCGAGTAAGTAACAATGATACTTAGTCGATACTTTCAGGCAAAGTGCTCAGATAGACACAGACTTAGCAATTACAACAGTTGAATTGCCCCAGGTACAGGAACAAGTGTGTGGAAGCACAGAGACGGCTCCCTGAACCAACCCCAGGGGCAGTCATGGAGGGTTTCCTGGAGGAGGTCAGCTCCTGAGTGACGTAATGAACGTTGAGAGGATACTGGATATGAAGATGAACGGCATGAACTAGAGGATAGGGCTGATACAGGGGTCTAGAGTCAAAGAAGAGTATTGACTTTGGGGGATTAAATAATACAGCGAGGATGGGGATTCAAGTTCAAGGTTGGAGGAGACAGCAGGGATAATGTCTTGAGGATCCTTGAATTCTAGTCAAAGCTTGTAAAACTCAGGGAAGGACTTGTGATCTTGGGACATGGATGCTAAAGAATGTATTTTAAGGTTAAAAAGATACACATACTTAAAAGAGTCATTTAGAACAATCATTCTGTATAGAGAACAGGTCGTTAAAGGGTGAGATCTATCAGGTAGAGAGTTCACTGAAGAGGATGCTATCGCCGGGCAGGGGCTGAAACAAGGGGATGGGGACAGCAAAAGAGGACAGGGCCCAAAGAAACCAAATACAGAAAACCTGAAAGCACATGTGGAGCCTTGGCAGTAAGGAAGTCAAAGCCTGTGGGGTTGAGGGGGGCGGGACGAGCAAGCAGTTGGTGTGACTGTACTTTCCATTCTGTGGCTGCAATGCAAGAGCGAGTTAGAGGAGCCCCGTGGGAGGTGTGCTCAGGGTGGCATAGAAAGAAGGGAAGTGTGAGTGTGAGAGAGAATACTGAGTGAGCAGGGAGATGGGAGGATCCTTTCAAACCTGAGCCGAAAATACAGAATTCTCCCTTGGGGCTCACAGCCATTCCACAAAGAAATGGGAGAGGACTGTTTAGAACCACCCTGGAGATGAGAGGAGCTGGTCTCTAGAAGGCACCTTGAGAGAATGCCTGCAGAGGTGGGTTGTGGAAGATCCCCAGAGCCTTCTGATTTAATAGGCTGATGTTCACTCTTGAAAGTTTGGGCATATCTCTGGACAGGGGAGAGGGAAGAAGGGAGAAGCGGATCTCTTAATAGTGAGCCATGATTATTGGGTTGCGTTAGAAGCTTCCACACCACAGAGAATTTGATGGAAGTAGCAACAAGCCTCCAAAGGTCCACAGTATCCAGGCTCTATCTCATTTCACCCAGCCTGAACACAGTAAGACACTGAATGATCTATTACCTGTGGCCTAAAACATTTCCCTTCCCTATCATCAGACGCCTAAGGGAGCCCAGACATGTTCGCCTCTGGAAAGAAATCCATGGCCTGTCCTAAGGTGGTTTCTACAGCTCAGCCCTCGCCCCTTGTTCCCGTTATCCCCTTTCACATTACAGTTATATATTCCATTTCTGTGCCTGTCCCTATGTAAAAACCTGCGGGTGCCCCTGAAAGCCACGAGGTAATCAGGTGAATAGCTGAATGACTATCAAACGTGCACATTCACATAGATTGGCCCACGTCAGACTCCCTGGGGTAAGGCTTACATTATCTGCATGCCTTTGAAATTGAAAACATGCCTGTGGCTGGAAATTCACACCAACTCTTCACAGGTTTGCTGGGCCTTACGTCTGGAATTGTAAACACAAAGCCCTTCCCGCGTAAGTGATATCTCATTGGTTCTCTCTAGGGAAGGCTCCCAGTGCGCTGGATGGCAATTGAGTCACTGAACTACAGTGTCTACACAACCAACAGTGACGTGTAAGTACATGCCTTACCGCTAGGGAGTTTTTCTAGAAAAGTACACATTGAAGTTCTACAGAGAAGCGGGGACAGCCTGTACCCCGAGGAGGAAATAGAATCAAAGGAAATGAAGACCCAGATTGGGTCTGCTGTAAAATTACAGGTGTCAGGTCTGAGGGTATTCTTCACCCATCACATACAGACTTCAGGTGATGACCTCTAAATTCATGACCTCTAAAGAGAGAAAGGGCATAGGGCCTCCCCATGATTCTACTCCCTGGCTCTATAGTAATAGGGCCGTGTCTTCCTGCAGCCTGCATGACAAGTCACCTTGCCTTGGACACTCTTTGCAGGAGGAGAAAGTGAAGCCAGGAGGGTGGGGATGCCTGTCCCGGAGGCCTTACTGAGGTCTGAGGGAGGATGAGCCTGTCATTCACTGTGTCCTCACTGCAGACAAGCACATAACTAGGGTCTCCCCACTTTTCGAAGACTCTTCTTAGGGGTTCCACATGTTCAGTAGTTCATAATGACCATTTAAACATCAGACAGGGAGAAGGGACGCAACTCCCAGCTGTCTGGTGTGGAATCCATGGTCTTCTTGCATTCTCTGCTTCCTGGGCTAAGGGATGGGAGACGTGAGTCTTTCTCATTGCAGTCCACTGTTGACCCAGAGGAGCTCATGCTGCGTGCCCGGCCTCACCCTAGACCAGTATACTATTAGCATTTCCTCTTTTGATAAAAGCTTTCTTGCCAGGGCTTGTGGGGCAGAGACCTGAGGTCACCCTATTAGCTGATCACTTGTCTTATGCTGTCCCTCCCGCAGATGGTCCTACGGTGTATTGCTCTGGGAGATTGTCAGCTTAGGTGAGTATTTAATTTACCCAGTCGTCGAAACACTGTGCAAAGGGCGTGAACCCTCCAGAACTTCCTCGTAGCCTAATTCCACCGAGCACTACTTAATTTTTCTAATGCTGCCAGGTGGAACCTGTGAATAGAAGTGTTTCCGAAGATGAGTACAATTGCCCACACTTCTCTTTCTAAAAGCTGTGTGTTGACATCATACTTAACATGAAGGGTCTCATGGCTGTGAGCTTCACTATAAATTGTTTCTGTCTGTGCATACATGTCGGAGAGCTGTAATCAGTTCCTCACAACTGGAGATGGGTACTATGTAGTCTGTAGAAACCCCATCTCAAAGGCTATTTAGTAGTGCAGGATAAAGCACATGCCCCAAACCAAACACTTCATGTATGACATGAAACTGGTTTTACAAATAAGTATTTTTTAAACCATAGGTGCTATATTGAAAAGTAATGAGCGATATTATAGAATTTCTCTTCATTGGGTTTATATTCCAAGTTTTTCCATGATAAATATATAGCTTTTCTAATTTACGCTGTACAGTAACTATTGCTGATAAACTAGGATTTGCGTAAATACGAACTTATATGTCATTGGTACCTGTGATGTGCTCTGCATAGACTCAGGGAAGAGAAGCGGCACTGTTGGGAATGAAGCCTTGGTGGGTCCACCGGCGGAGTGGCAGTGTTGTGGGTGTTTACTGATATAAGCCTAAGCCTGTTGCACAGTGGGGTTGTGGAGGGAGGCAATGGCGTGATCACCTTCTCTATATCTTCCTACTCCTCCCTGCTTAGCATTGGGCAGAAAGCACAGCTTTCTGTGTCTGTGGGACTCACACGTCCTACTTCCTGTGTTCCAGGAGGCACCCCCTACTGCGGCATGACGTGTGCAGAGCTCTACGAGAAGCTGCCCCAGGGCTACAGGCTGGAGAAGCCTCTGAACTGCGATGATGAGGTGTAAGTCAGGCCGGGCTGAGGCTCTCCCTCCCTTCTCCATGTGAGTCACATGGAGAAGTCGTTAGATACTTTAACACACCTGTATTGAGATCTCAGCGAGGTGAAAAGGGATTCCTGCTAGGAAGACCACTATGTGATGGGCAGTAAGTAGCAGTTGTCCCTGCTACTTACATCTAGGAGAGTTGTGACGGAACTGCTCTCGACAAGGCTGAGAGAAGGAAGGACAAGGATGGAAGAGCATGAAATACACAAAATCGTTCATGAACAAAGTCATGCAGACTTTTTATTCAGGTTGGAGTAGAGATTTCAGAGTTACTCCATTAAGCAAAAGCTTGATCACACTCTTGCTTCTTTTGAGATTAATTTTCACAAGGAAGATCAATTCATGTTAACGATGCTTCCGTTCCAGAACTAGTCAGCAGAAATCCCTGAGTGACATGATTTCAAGAGTACTAGGTCATAGGTTGAACAAGCAGGACATTGTGCAAACTTTAAGAGAGAAGGAGATGCTACTACTTCCCCTGGTACAAGAGGAGTAAACGTAGGTCACCCTGGACAGACATGAGTGATCAAGGGACTCCAAGAGGATGTGAATAAATTCTGGAATAGAGGTTGTAAAAACACAGTTGAATGAAAAATGAAAGTTCGGCTATGAAAATGTATTTTTATAAAATGAGAATCTTTGGAGAAAATCCAAAATGAAAATTTTAGGAATTCAAATGAAAGTACAGAGAAAAGTCTAGTCAATGATTGGATCAAGTGGAAAACAGAATTATCATGTCTTGAAGACAGGATAGAGGAATCAAATAACTCAATCAAAAACATGTTAAATCTTAAACAAACAAACAAAAACAACTGAGGACTAGAACACACATACGATACTGTAAAAAGACCGAGCCTACTAAATCATTGGAAGTAGAAGAAACCCAAGTCAAAGGTACAGAAAATATTTTCAACAAAATCAAAGAAGGAAACTCCACAAATCTAAGAAAGAGATGCCTATCAGGTACAAAAGGCATTTAGAACATCAAGTAGAACATGGAAACTCCCTATGTCGTATGATAGTCAAAACACTAAATGCAAAGGGAAAAAAGGATGTTGGAAGCTGTAAGAGTGCAAGATCAATCCATGTATATAGAAAGGCCCATCAGAATAACAGCTGATGTTTTCCATAGAGACTATGAAAGCCAGAAGGGCTTAGATGGATGTTCTACAAGTTATGAAAGAACAGAGTTACTAGCAGAGACTACAGCAAGCAAAACTGTCAGTGAAAATTGAAGGATAAAGGAAAGCTTTATATGATAAAAATATTTTAAAATTTTATGACTAAGCTTTCCCTACAGAGGATGTTAGAAGACAAGATTTAAACATATCTAAGAAGACACAGAGAATAAAAAAATTCCAGATGTTAAATCAAAATAGGTATAACAAAACACCACAAAGTAATAAAATAAGGGGAACTAATAAACACTGTTTAATAATAATTAATATTTCAGTATCAATTCCCCTAATAAAAAAGACAGATTAACAGATTGTATTTAAAAAACAGCATCTGGGGTTGAAGTGATGGCTCAGACATTAAAGAAAAAGACTCAAAATCTTTATTTTCTTAAATAGATGCCATCATTTTGCTGTATTCTTAAAAAAATAGTCATCATCTACAATAAATACCACTTTAGGTTAAAGTGATGAAAAATCATTTCAAGCAAATGTAACTAAGAACCATGAAGGAATAACTGTTCTAATATCCAACAAAATATTCTTAAAACCAAAATAGTTCTAAGAAAGCGACACCTCATTCTCATTAGAGCAGTGGTTCTCACTTCTCCTACTGCTGTGACCCTTTAATACAGTTCCTCATGTTGCAGTGACCCCAACCATAAACCTATTTCGTTGCCACTTCATAACTCTAATTCTGCCACTATTATGAATCTTAATATAAATATCTGTGTTTTCTGATGGTCTTAGACAACCTCTGTGAAAGGGTCATTTGGCCACTAAAGCGGTGGCAACCCACAGGTTGAGAACTGACACATTAAAGAAAACGTACAGAAGAATGTTACAGTCTTAAACATTTATACATCAAACATAAGAGCACCTGATCTCATAAAAGAAATACTATTAGATCTTAAGACCACTAATGGACCACAACACAGTGAGAGTGGGTGATTTCAATTCCTCTCTGTCATCAGTAGACAGGTCATTCAGAAATCCTGAAGATAAAAGACATCTTAAGTCAGAGACCCAATAGATACCTGCAGAACATTCCACACAAACTAAGGAATATACATGCTTCTCAGCAGCCCATGCAACTTTCTGGAAAACCTGCCACATACTAGCACACAAGGCAAGTCTTACAAGTAGAGGAAAATTAAAATCACATTCTGTGTTCTATCTGACCACAATGGAATAAAGCCGGATATTAACAGCAATTGAAACAACAGAGATTACAGAAATTAAACAACACAATTCTGAATGGTAATTGGGCCAAGGAAGAAATCAAGAATGAAATTTAAAATTTTTTTAATTGAGTGAAAATAAAAACACAATATGCAAAAGTCTATGGGACACAATGTAGGTGGGCAACAAAGGAAGATTTATAACAGTAAGTGCCAATATCAAAAAAGCTTTAGAAATGTAAGATTAATAACAATGTATCTGAAGTCCTTGTAAAAATAAGAGCAATCGGCCGGGCGGTGGTGGCGCACGCCTTTAATCCCAGCACTCGGGAGGCAGAGGCAGGCGGATCTCTGTGAGTTCAAGGCCAGCCTGGTCTACAAGAGCTAGTTCCAGGACAGGCTCCAAAGCCACAGAGAAACCCTGTCTCGAAAAACCAAAAAAAAAAAAAAAAAAAAGAGCAATCATATCTAGAAACATATAATAAAAATAGGGGCTGAAATCAATAAAATATAAATGAAAACATGCACAAAATAATCAATGCAAATAAAAATAGGAAGATGAAATGTAATAAAGGGGAGGTTCTTTGAAGAGATTATGCCTGTCAGCGTCATGACCATACATCCCTCAGTGACTAACTTTCCTTTCCCTCCTGCCCCACGCTAAGGCAGAGCTGTGTCTGAAGCACAGTAGGAGTTGATCCTATCTTTCATTCCTTATGTTCAAAGGTATGACCTAATGAGACAGTGCTGGCGGGAGAAGCCTTATGAGAGACCATCCTTTGCCCAAATACTGGTGTCCTTAAACAGGATGTTAGAAGAGCGGAAGGTGAGCACAGTTTGATGCAGATGCCCTTGCCCTGGAATTTTCATGTATCCAAGGTGATCTGTTATTAAAAAATCACTGGAACAACTCAACAAGCTATTCTGAGAAGAGCCTTAGGCATTACAGCATGATGGATACACTCCCTAATTTTGAGGAGATAGAATTTAGGGGGAAATAAGATTTCTCTGTAAGATACAGTCATTCACACATACACTAAAATACAACCTGCAAATAGTCTATTAGAGCTGGAAGGAATCTCATTCATGTAGCCTGCCCTTTAGTTTTATCAGTGAAGAAACAAAGAAGTAAAGTGATCTGGCCAAGAATACAGACACAGCAAAGTCAGCCTATAGTACAGTGTCTGGAGGGTAAGAAAGTCTATTGAAACATTTTAAAAGGTGATTGATTGCCTGTACCATTTTAGGGGTCAACAGAAAAGTCTAGGTTACCAGGAGAGATGAAGAGTAAGTGTAGTCAGAGGACAAGCCTACACCAGCTGATCTTTTCAGGAGAGGCCAATGAGACACTAAAGATACTCAGAAACTACGGCTACAGGGTGTAGGGAATCTTATTTAGAAGCCATGGGATACACTCAGAAAAAACATTGTCAACTACACAGAGGGATTGAGAGCTGGTGTCCCCCCCAACTATGAAAGATAAACCAAAGGGCATTGACCTAACTGCCCCTGGCAGAGGCAGAAGCAGTGCAGCGTGGGTCTGATCCTTTCTCATTTTTTCAGACGTATGTGAATACCACACTGTATGAGAAGTTTACCTACGCGGGAATCGACTGTTCTGCCGAAGAAGCAGCCTAGAGCAGAACCCTTCATCTTCAGCTGCCGTTTGCCCTTCGCTGGCGTGAGAGCGCCTTGATACCTGTGCTAAGCGAGCAGCCCTCTGCCAAGAGATGTGCCATAGAACTGTACATATTGTGCTATGTGTTTGGGACCCTCAACATAAAGCCCGTGCGGACCTGACTCTAACGTGACTGTATATACTGCTCGGAGGAAGAATGTGCGGAGATCGGAATGCCTGTTTGTGGTTTCAGAGAATATATTTTTCTAAAAACACGGATTGCACAGGAAGGTGTGAGTGCAGATACTGTAACGCAGAATTTGTTATTGTCCTAGATGTGTTTTTTATATTTACCTCTATAATTGAATGCTATAAAAAAGGTTCTGCTGTGTACACATACAATACTGTTAATAAGCCTAACAATTCCCTTGACAGCACAGGAAGAAACGTGAGGGAAACATACAGATTATATAAGAATGTGGGTTACTCCCCAGGAGTCTGAAGAGAGGGTCTCTCCATTTTGCCCCTCACCTACAGAAGCCAGTTCATTTGGTCAGGTGACAGTTTGTCCTGTGTTTCTACAGCACACAAGTTATTCCAAATTGTTACCACCTGAAAACTTCCTTAGGAGACTAAGAACATTTAGAGATATAAGCAAGGTCAATATGTTGATTGGTGGGACTTTTAGTCTCTCTAATAATCTGTTGTATATTCTAAGGAGTAAAACTAGGAATTTAGGAACGATGTGTGACATTTGTGACATGGAGTTACTATTCCCACATGTATCGCACACTGACGTATCCCTACATGTATTGCACACTGTAAAAGTTTGTAGTTTTGATCATCTGTGAATTTACTGTTGGTGCAGTAGCCACTTGCTGCATTGGTTCTTCCTGTAGGTGAATAAATGTCTCATCTACCCACATCCTGTCCAGGAATATATCTCATAGGTATTGGAAATATATTTCTAAGAAGATGTCTTAAGATGCATGGAGTAAGTGAGTTTATGACCCTGGACAGGAATGCAAAACACACAAGGCCAGTAGGTGCTACAACTCTACCTCTTAATTCATTGTCTTGTCTTAAGGGAGTATACCTCCAAATGCATTCTGTTTTAATGATTTTTTATTATTTTTATTGTACTATATATTTTTCTCCACTTCCCTCTCTTCCTCCCTCTCCCCTTCTACTCTATCCCATTGACCCCCATACTCCCAATTTACTCAGGAGAACTTGTCTTTTTCTCCTTTCTACATAGATCCCTCTATGTCTTTTTTAGGGTCCTCTTCATTGTCTAGGTTCTCTGGGGTTGTGGACTGTAGACTTATTTTTCTTTGCTTTATGTCTAAAAGTAACTTTTGAGGGAGCACATATTATATTTGTCTTTCTGGGCCTAGGTTACCTCACTCAATATGGTTTTTTCTAGATCCATCCATTTGCCTGCAAATTTCAAGACATCATTATTTTTTTTTTTTTTACCACTGAATAGTACTACATTGTGTAAATGTACCACATTTTCCTTATCATTTCTTTGGTCGAAGGGCATTTAGGTTGTTTCCAGGTTCTGACTATAACAAACAAAGCTGCTATGAATAGTTGAGCACATGTCCTTGTGGCATGATTTAGCATCCTTTGCATATATACCCCAAAGTAGTATTATTGGGTCTTGAGGAAGGTTGTTTCCTAATTTTCTGAGAAATCGCCACACTGACATCCAAAGGGGTTGTACCAGCTTTCATTCCCACCAGCAATGCAGAAGTGTTCCCTTTTCCCCACAACCTCTCCAGCATAAGTTGTCATCAGTGTTTTGATCTTGGCCATTCTTACAGGTGTAAGATGAAATCTCAGAGTTGTTTTGATTTGCATTTCTCTGATGACTAAGGATGTTGAACATTTCCTTAAGTGTCTTTCAGCCATTTTAGATTCCTCTGTTAAGAGTTCTCTATTTAGGTCTGAACTCTGTTTTTTTTTTTTTTTTTTTAAATGGATTATTTGTTCTTTTGATGTTGAGTTTCTTGAGTGATTTGTATATTTTGGAGATCAGTCCTCTGTCTGATGTGGGTTTAGTGAAGATCTTTTCCCATTCTGTAGGCTGCTGTTTGTCTTGTTGACCGTGTCTTTTGCTTTACAGAAGTTTCTCAGTTTCAGGAAGTCCCATCTTTTAATTGTTGCTCTCAGTGTCTGTGCTACTGGGGTTATATTTAGGAAGTTGTCTCCTGTGCCAATGCATTCAAGCATACTTCACACTTAGTCTTCTTTGAAGTTCAGTGTGGTTGACTTTATGTTGATGTCTTTGATCCATTTGGTCTTGAGTTTTGTGCACAGCAATAGGTATGGATCTATTTTCATTCTTCAACATTTTGGTATCTAGTTATGTCAGCATCATTTGTTAAATAGGCTTTCTTTTTTGATTTAATATTTTTAGTTCCCTTGTCAAAATAAGGTATTTGTAGGTGTGTGTATTGATATCTGGGTCTTTGATTCAATTCCACTAGTCGTCCTGTCTGTTTTAATACCAATACCAGGCTGTTTTTAGTACTGTAGCTCTATAGTAGAGTTTAAAGTCAGAGATGGTGATGCCTCTAGAAGTTCCTTTATTGTACAGGATTGTTTTGGCTATCCTGGGATTTTGTTTTCCATATAAAGTTGAGTATTGTTCTTTCGAGATCTGTGAAGAATTTTGCTGGGCATTGCATTGAATCTGTAGATTGCTTTTGGTAAGATTGCCATTTTTTAAATAAACCTTTTTTTTCAAAGATTTATTTATTTATTATGTATACAACATTCTGTCTTGATGTATGCCCGCACGCCAGAGGAGGGCATCAGATCTCAGTACAGATGGTTGTGAGCCACCATGTGGTTGCTGGGAATTGAACAAAGGACCTCTGGAAGAGCAGCTAGTGCTCTTAACCTCTGAGCCATTTCTAGCCCCAAGATTGCCATTTTTACTATGTTAATTCTACCAACCCAAGAGCAGGGGACATCTTTCCACCTTCTGGTGTTTTCTTCAATTTCTTTCTTCAAAGATTTAAAGTTCCGTCATACAGGTCTTTCACTTGTTTGGTTAGAGTTATCCTAAGATACTTTATGTTATTTGTGACTATTATGAAAGGCAAGGTTTCTCAGATTTTTTTTCTTGGCCTGCTTATTATCTGTGTACAGGAGGGCTACTGATTTTTTTGAGTTAATCTTGTATCCTGCTACATTGCTGAAGGTGTTTATGAGTTGTAGGAGTTCCCTGGTAGAATTTTTGGGGTCTCTTATGCATACTATCATTTTGTCATCAAATAGTGAGAGTTTGACTTCTTTTCCAATTTGTATCCCTTTGATCTCCCTTTGTTGTCTTAATGTTCTAGCTAGAACTTCAAGTGCTATATTGAATAGATATGGAGAGAATGGACAGCCTTGTCTTGTTCCTGAGTTCAATGGAATAGCCATTTAGTTTGATGTTAGCCGTTGGCTTGCTGTATATTGCCTTTATTATGTTTAGGTATGTTTCTTGTATCTCTGCTCTCCCCAAGACTTTTATCATGAGGAGCATTGAATTTTGTCAAAGGCTTTTTCAGCGTCTGATGAAATGATCATGTAGTTTTTTGTATGGTTGATTACATAGACAGATGTTGAACCATCCCTGCATCTCTGTGATGAAGCCTACTTGGTCATGGTGGGTGATTTTTTCTGATGTGCTCTCGGATTTGGTTTTATTGAGTATTTTTACATTAGTGTGCATGAGTGAGATTGGTCTATAATTTTCTTTCTTAGTAGTGTCTTTGTGTGATCAGTGATTGCTAGTTCCTGTTATTTAATTTTTGTTGTTGGTGATGTTATTGTGTGTGCTTTTTCCTTCTTTGGGATTTGCTGCTGTGAGATCATCTATTGTCTCTGGTTTTGTGGGTGTAACTGACTTCCTTGGGTTGGAGTTTTCCTTCTAGTACTTTGTGTAGGGCTGGATTTGTAACTAGGTATTGTTTAAATTTGGTTCTGTCATGGAATATCTTGTTTTCTCCATCTATGGTAATTGAAAGTTTTGCTGGGTATAGTAGTCTGAGCTTGCATCCATAGTCTCTTAGAGTCTGCAGCACATCTGTCCAGGACCTTCTGGCTTTCATTGTTTACATTGAGAAGTAAGGTGTAATTCTGATAGGTCTACCTTTATACGTTACTTGGCCTTTTGCTTTTGCAGCTCTTAATATTCTTTATTCTGTATATTTCGTATTTTGATTATTATGTAGTGAGGAGACTTTTTCTTTTTGGTCCAGTCTGTTTGGTTTTCTGTAAGCTTCTTTATTTCCTTAGAAAACGTGTATTTTTTTTCTGTTATGAAAAATTGTTTTATTTAATTATAGCATGCTTTGCACTAATTAGCCATATCTTAGATTAGGTTTTATTTTCCTGTAAGCTTCTTATATTTTCATAGACATGTCTTTTTTTAAGTTGGGAAAGTTTTCTTCTAGGATTTTGTTGAATATATTTTCTGAGCTTTTAAGTTGTACGTCTTCTATCCCTGTTATTCTTAGGTTTGGTCTTTTCATGGTGTCCTATATTTCCTGGATACTTTGTGTTCCACTTTTGTTAGATTTAACATTTTCTTTGACTGATGGATCCTTTTCCTCTATCATATCTTCAACACCTGAGATTCTCTCTTCTATCTCTCTTTTTGTTTTTAGTTTAGAGAATCCAGGAACAACTTTTTTTATTTTTTATTAAAAATTTCTGCCTCCTACTCGCCTCCCATTTACCTCCCCCTCCCTCTCTTCTATCTCTTGTATTCTGTTGTTAGAGCTTGCATTTGTGGTTCCTGATCATTTTCCCTTACTTTCTGTTTCCAGAATTTCTTTGGTTTGTGTTTTATTTATTGTCTCTATTTTGGTTTTCAAGTCCTGAATTGTTTCTTTCACCTGATTGATTCTTTTTTCTTGGTTTTCTTAATGGGTTTTGTTGATTTCTTCCATTTTTTTGTTCGACTTTTCCCCTACTTTTTTGAGGGAATTTTTCATTTCTTCTTTAAGGGCCTCAAATATTTCCCACCGGAGCAAAGAAATCCAATCAGACCAAATTAAACCAAATTAAATGCCCATGTTTAATAAACGTTGCACTCTCGGGTGACCTGGAGAGCATGGCGGCGAGGGAAAGAGACAGAGGGAGGGCCCATGCAAATCCAAAAACCATGTGTTCCTCTTTCCTGCACAAGCTTAAATACCCTGTGGGGTCAGCACTTGGCAGGCTGGGAGTTTGGAGTCCAAGCGCTTAGCAGGCTGGGAATTAGAGTCCAAGCGCAAAGTGCTTGGCAGGTTGGGAGTGACACTTCCAACTTAATATTACATTCCAGCCTCTTTGAATATAGGGATGTTACAGGACTGGGGTCTCACTTACGGCCAAACATCCCAGAGTCTTTAGATATAGGGGTGTTAGCTCAATTCTGGCTACTTCCTGTGGACATAGGAGTGACATGGGAGAGGGAAGTTGGGCTCACACTCAGCGAAAGGTGTGGCTGGAATGGCATTCAGTTTTTTGTCATCCTAGAGTCTTCAGGCAGCTGATTTTTGTGGGAGATGAGAGGACAGTTGGCTAGGAGGAAAAATATTGTTATTACTGGTCCTATACATTAACTGCCAGAAAGACTGGAACAGGAAAGTGCCCTGGTTGGATAGGTGAGGTTCGGCTGTATCAGATACAACCAGATTTTAGTCGGTAGATGTCCTTCATCTAGGAGAGTTGATACCAATGGTGAAGTTCCAGGAGCTGGTCCAGGTCTTTTGGTGTTATCTGGAGAGCACTTTGTGAGTTGGTTTTGGCCCAGGCAGCAGGAGTGGCCTGAAAAATATGCTTGAAACTGGCTGGGGTTAGCAAAAAGCTCTAGAGACTATTAGTTTACCAGACCTGATTTTGATACAGCAGCAGAACTTTTCCAGGGACCTGTGAGAGAACTGGAACAGATTTACATCTTGGTGTCATAGCAAAAGGCTGGGAACCTTGGATTTTTAAGATATACACCTGAAACCTGTTAATCCTGGACTATGAAGCCTGTTAAAGAACAAGCAGTACCTTAAGTTGTCAAATGCCCTTAGACAGATCTGGGAAGGATAAATGAGCAAAAATGAGACTGCTTTTTAGCTACACAGGCAATCCCAAATCCTGTCCTAGTCCTTGGAAAAAAACAGTCTTAGAAGCAGTGCTTGCCATTAGCTGTTGAGTATAAGAGGCCCAAAGATTTTTTTCTGTGTGGGGAAGATTTAGTCTACCTGGCTTGGCAGAATGAGGAGATTAATTTCCTGGTGAAACATCCAGAAAGCTGAAGAAGTAAAAGGCCACTTTTGACTCCTGTGTGGGTTATGTGAACCCAAAGGCAAGACATGGAGGCGGAAGGTTGTCTGTCTTCTTGGAGGAGCTAAAGGGTGCTGCAGAAGCTGGGTGTCTGTGTTAGAAGCTCTTGTTAAAATGCCATAATCTAAGATCTATAAAGGCACTTGAGAACCAGGTACCATTACCTGTTATTTTAAACTGGGCATCTAAGCTAAATTTAGATGTGTATTTTATCCAATTCCAATTAATTACAGTTTATTAATGCTAGTAAATGTAAGAAGGTTAAAAGGAATATATTAATGAGTCAAAGAATCTTAGAATGAGCACACATGCGCACAGAAACATTTATAAAGTTACAGAGACATACTGTGGCCACATCATTCTAACAGAGAGAGAAATAAAACACTTTAAGAAACCAGTGTTAGCTGACCAAATTAAAATCCCCGACTTCCGTTTCCTCCATAGTCGTTCTGTTCCCCACCCCCTTCCTTGCTGCTTGCCACTTCCCTGCCAAGCCTAACTGCGCTGGGATTCTCCATCAACTGTTTCCCTGGCCTTTGCCCTTTATGCTGGAACCACTCTGCCCAGCTCTGCTCCCCCCTCTTCCTTGCTGCTTACCACTTCCCGGCCAGACCCAACTGCTCCAGGATTTTTACACAGGTTTCTATCTGCCCCTCCCCTTGTAGCTGTCAGCTCTTTGTCTCACTCTGCTAACTACACTGGGATTTTTAAGTTGGTTAGCTGACACAGGTTCCCCTTGCAGTGTCTGCTAAACTACAGCAGGATTTTAAGTTTTTAAGAGTCAGAAGAGGGGGCAGGTCAAACCGCGTGATGAGTCAGCGGAGAAGAAGAGGCGGGGGGGGGGGGGGGGGGGGGGGGCGAGAGCACACATCTGAAAAACGTGGGCTTTTGGAGCATTGTTTTGTTTAGGTTAGATAGCTCCAATTTAAAAGGATTTTTGTAAACGGCCATCTAAGGGCGTTTTAGAATCGGCTTGGAATTGCAAGAAACCCGTTTTAAGCACGTGCCTGTGTGACTCGAACCGGTTGCAATGCATCCACCAAACAGAGCCCTGGAGTCAAAAAGATGGGGGTGCATGAGAAACGAATGGGAATGTCTCCAAACACATTCAAGTCTCATCTCAGCAAAAGGCTTGGCTTTCGCCACGTGGATCAGGCTTCCGGCACGGCCGGCCGAGACTTCAATGAAAGCCTAAAAAAAAAAAAAAAAAAAAAAAAAAAAAATGAACGGGTTACCTCCAAAACCCTACCCGCATACAGTTTAAAAGGGGAACTCACTAAGTGAAGGGGAGCTTGCCTGGCAGAGGGGGCACATGTGAAGGGTGTTTCCAGCAGGCAGCCCTGGGCCCACAGGAAAGAAACAGACCCTTTTCGGTGGGACCTCTATCTGTTAGGAATATTTCCTAAGACGAGCATCTCTGCTGGTGCAAAAAAAATCCAAGCAGACCAAATTAAATCAAATGAAATGCCCGTGTTTAATAAATGTTGCACTCTCAGGTGGCCAGGAGAGCATGGCGAGAGAGAGACAGAGAGAGAGAGAGAGAGAGACAGAGAGACAGAGAGAGAGACAGAGAGAGAGAGCCCACACAAACCCAAAACCCACGTGTTTCTCTTTCCAGTGCGAGCTTAAATACCCTGTGGGATCAGCACTTGGCCCAATTCAGTATGACAGATAGCAGGTCAGAGATTGATATTTTAGCACTTTGGAGAAAGGTACTCTTAGCTTTCTCAACCCTAGACCCACAGCTGGTTTCTGGAGCTCACACTCCTGTCCTGGGCTCCATTGCTATACAAATTGCAGTCACCACAGCAAGGAAGTTCAGACTCCAGGCCCTGAATTTAAGCCTCCAAACAAGCCTCTCCCCTCACAGAAATCAGCCCCATCCTAATCCAAGAGCTGCCCTTAGCACACACCAGAATCCTATTCCTGCTCCCTGGCCACACCCCAGGCACTCATTACTCAAAAATAATATGGTATCATTAGTGTGTATGCCCCAAGCACCAGGGCCACTGGTCCTTCAATGCCAGAGTGATGGGTCATTCAAATATGCCGGAGTTTTGTGCCTCAGTTATTTGAATGTCTTGTAGGCATCACTCATCAGATACCAATGCAACTGCAGAATAGCACACAAAGCAGAACTGGAGCCAAAGGGATCCACTTAACCCCAGCTTCACCCATAGGAGAGAAAGAAGTAAAGCATTAGTAGGCATTACCACCGAAGACGCCAGCAACCTTATCCCCTATTGTACATGTTCACGTTAGCTGCTGAGAATCCTTGTGGCTTTCCTCAGTGCCAGAAGATAGTGGCACATTCGCTGATGTTAGGAATGTGTCCCACTCACCACACACCCCTGTAACCATTCGCAGGGAATGTCTTTCCACAGCAAAGCAGATCTATAAAGTCTGCAAAAGGTATATTTTCCACTAAATGCTAACATCATAAGCAACAAGAAACATGAAAGTTCAAGGAGACCAAATATTAACGAAGGAACACTGTGTCTTGTACTGATTCCAAAGAAATATATGTATTCCTAGCAGAGAATTCAAACTGACATTTTAAGGAATTTGTCTTCAATTTGCAAGAAAACATGGAAAAATAATGCAGTGAATTTGGAAAGCAGAAATTTAGGACATAAACATACACACATATGTGTACAATTCTGGAATGGAAATGTATTACAAATGGACTGAAAATTCAAAGAGAGGGCATCAACAGCAGCTTAACAGAAGGAGTCTGATCTTAAAACACATTTGAAAATATACAATCAGAAGTAAATAAATGAAAAGAAGCCAAGGTAGCTTCAGGGTCCTCCCTCTCTGCCTCCATTCCCTGGGGATGCCACAGATCCCCTGGGGACACAACCTTCCTCTATCACCCCTTCCAGTTGTAGCAGTTATCAATACCAAGAGGAACTAAACTTGGGGTCCAGCTGGTCACTCCAACCTGGGAATTGGAAGGCAATCTTCATTTCCCTTCCCTCTTTCTCCTATCCTCCAATTCCAATTCCCCAGTCTGATCCCCAGCCCTGAAGCAGACCACCTGCAGGGGTTTGTTCCCTCTCTGCCTCCACTCCCTAGGCACTCCACCAAGCCTCCTGGCAGACCTAGCTTTCCTCCTTCCTGAGGTTCCATGCATCCCCTTTCCCTTCCACCCCATCCTCATCCCTTCCTGTCAGCCCCCAATAACTAGCAGCGCATTCTACCCAGGACCCCCAGTGGCCAAACCTCAGAGGGACTCAGAAGTATTCGCTACCAGGCAACCCACAGCCACCGAACATTCCTAAGATCCAGAGATGGCAACAGAAACCAAGGAATGGAGCAGCCACCCAACAAAGACAAGACATGACATCGACACCCAGAATCACAATCACCCCCAACCAGGATGCCTAGACACTAGCATTAAAACACCCAGGAGACTATGTTCTCACCAGAACTCAGAAACCCTGCTACAGCAGGCCCTGAGAAATGCAGTGTAGCTGAAGCACAAGACAAGGAGCTAATCAAAACAGCTATTATGAATATTCTCAAGGATCTTAAAGAAGATATGAATAAATCCCTTAACAAAGCCTGTGAAAAGCCGGGCGGTGGTGGCGCACGCCTTTAATCCCAGCACTCGGGAGGCAGAGGCAGGCAGATCTCTGAGTTCGAGGCCAGCCTGGTCTACAAGAGCTAGTTCCAGGACAGGCTCTAGAAACTACAGGGAAACCCTGTCTCGAAAAACCAAAAAAAAAAAAAAAAAAAAAAAAAAAAAGCCTGTGAAACCCTAACAAACAGTGAAATGAATGATAAAAATAGTTCAAGACATCAAAGTTAGAAATAAAATCACTAAAGAAAGCCCAAACTGAAGTAAAACTGGAAATGAAAAATTTAGGAGTTCAACGAAAATATCAGAGGCAAACCTCACCAACAGAGTACAATGGATGGAAGAGAGAATCTCAGACATTGAAGACATAATAGAAGAAAAGGATACCTCTGTCAAAGAAAATGTTAAATCTTAAAAGTCTAGTCCCAAGACATTTATCAGAGTGGCTATAGTATAGGGCCAGTTCAGGCGCCCTCTCCTCAGCTGCTCAAGGAACAAGCTGGGGACATCTCCTTGGACACTTGGGAACCCCTCTAGAGTCCAGTCTCTTGCCAACCCCCAAATGGCTCCCTTAATAAGATACATACATCCCTGCTCCCATATCCACTCCTCCTCTATCCCAACCATCCCACCCCCACAAGCTCTCCCCACCCTCCCCTCTCCACTTCTCTCTCCAAATCTCCCCTCACCCCCATCCCACCCCCACCCCCAAGCTCTCCATCCTTGCCTGGAAATCTTGTCTACTTCCAATATCCAGGAGGATAACTACATGGTTTTTTTTGGGGGGGGGGTTTCACCTTCCTATTTAGTTTCTCTTGGATCATAAATTATAGGCTCAATGTCCTTCATTTATGGCTAGAATCCACTAATGAGTGAGTACATATTATATTCATCTTTTTTGGGTCTGGGTTACCTCACCCAGGATAGTGTTCTCTATTTCCATCCATCTGCATGCAAAATTCAAGATGTCATTGTTTTTTACCACTGAGTAGTACTCTAATGCGTATATATTCCACACGTTCTTTATCCATTCTTCCATTGAGGGGCATCTAGGCACTCTGATGAATGTCTTGCATACCACTATAGAACCTTCATCTGGCGATGGCTGGAGATAGATACGGAGACACACATTGGAGCACTGGACTGAGCTCCCAAGGTCCAAATGAGGAGCAGAAGGAGAGAGAACATGAGCAAGGAAGTCAGGCCCGTGAGGGGTGCACCCACCCACTGTGACGGTGGGGCTGATCTGATGGGAGCTTGCCAGGGCCAGCTGGACTGGGTCTGATGGAGCATGTGATCAAGCCGAATCTCTGAACGTGGATTACATGGATGGCTGGCTGAGAAGCCAAGGACAGTGGCACTGGGTTTTGATTCTGCTCCATGTACTGGCTTTGTGGGAACCTAGTCTGTTTGGATGCTCACCTTCCTGGACCTGGATGGAGGAGGGAGGACCTTGGGCTTCCCACAGGGCAGGGAACCCTGACTGCTCTTTGGAGTGGAGAGGGAGGGGAAGGGAGGGTGGGGGGAGGGGGAGGGAAATGAGAGGGGGGAGGAGGTGAAAATTTGTGATAATAATAATAATGATAATAAGAAAGAAAAAAAAGTCTAGTCCCAAAACATATAGGAAGTCTGGCACATTATAAAAAGATGAAATATAAGAATAATAGGCATATAGGAAAGAGAATAAACCCAGATCAAAGGCACAAAAGATGCCATAGAGTAGAATTTCTCTAAGCTAAAGAGGTTCCTATCAAGAAGCACACAGAACACCAAATAGACTGGACCAGAAAAGAAATATTCTATGACAAAGAATACTATACACTAAATATGTAGAACAAAGAAAGACTATTAAAAGATGCAAGGTAAAAAGAAGAACTGCCGTATAAAGACTGACCTATGAGAAAAGGCCCCTGTGGCCCCAGGGTCTCATTGTTCCAACTCTGAACATCCACAAACTGAAGCTCAGCACACAGGACATAGCACACAGCACATAGGTCCTAACTTGAAACCATCTTCTCTTTCCATGCTCACTCAACTCTAGAAACCACTGTGGAGATGGTACTTTGAAAGGCACTGGATAAAACTTCATGCTGTAGTTTCTTCTTTTCTCCGAGGGAGTTTGAGAAAGCCACACATGGTCAAAACTAAACTCCATAGCAACACACAGATTGAGGATGTTCTTGCGCAATATGATTATTATTTTTTTTTTATTTTATTTTTTTTTCCTCATGGTTTATTTTTTTTATATTTAAAAATTTCCATCTCCTCCCCTCCTCCTCCCCTTTCCCTCCCCTCCTCCTCCCCCTTCCCTCCCCTCCTTCTCCCCCTTCCCTCCCCTCCCCTCCACCCATACCTCCCCTCCCTCCCTCTCAAGTCCAAGAAGCCATCAGGGTTCCCCACTCTACTTTCATGCCATCTTTCCCTTTCAAAAGAACCAGTTCCAAGCCAGACTTTGCATTTTCACTAGAATTATGACCTTCAAACAGTATGGAATATTTTAATAAGTATCAACCATAAGATGACCATCTCTAATGTGACCATCTGTCCTTAAAATGAAGCCTTCAGTCTCTAAAACAAACTTCATACTACCTGTCTTCCAGGTGTTCAAGAACTCAAAATGTAATCAGAAGCAATAAAGAAAATACAAACTGAGGAATTATGGAAATGAAAAATTTAGGAATTCTAAGAGGACGTACAGAGGCAAACTTGACCAACAACATATAAGAGATAGAAGACAGAATCTCATGTATTGAAGACACAATAGAAGAAATGGATATATCAGTTAAAGAAAATGTTAAATCTAAAAACCACCTGATACAAAACATCCAGGAAATCTGGGACACTATGAAAAGACTAAACTTAAGAATAATAAGAATAGAGGAAGGAGAAAAATCCCAGCTCAAAGGCACAAAAATATTTTCAACAAAATGATAGGAGAAGGAGATGCCTATAAAGGTAAGAAGCATACAGAACACCAACTAGACTGGATCAGAAGAGAAATTCCCCTTGCCACATAATAGTCAAAACACTAAACATACAGAACAAAGAAAGAATATTAAAAGCTGCAAGGCATAAAAAGCAAGTAACATATAAAGGAAGACCTATTAGAACTACACCTGACTTCTCAACGGAGACTCTAAAAGGCAGATGCCTTGCAGATTCTAAGAGACTATGTATACCAGGCCAGACTACTATACCCAGCAAAACTTCCAGTCATCACAGATGGAGAAAATAAGACACTCCATGATACAGTCAAATCTAAACAAAATTGACCAATAGATTCAGCCCTATAAAAGATGCTAGAAGGAAAACTCCAACCTAAGAAAGTTAACTACACCCATAAACACACAGGATATAAGCCAGGCTATAGTGGTGCATGCCTTTTATCCCAGTATTTGAAAGGCAGAGGCAGGCAGATCTCTGTGAGTTTGAGTCTGATCTTGTCTACAAAGTAAGTTCTAGTACAGCTAGGACCACATGAAGAAACTCTGTCTCAAAAACAAAAACAAAAAATCCAAACAAAACAACAAAAATAAAACGAGAAACCCACAGAAAATATGTAATCTCAAACCAGCAAAAGAAGGAAAAATGTACACCCACATGCACCACCAACAACAATAAAATAACAGGAATCAACAATCATTGGTCATTAATATCTCTCAATTTCAATGATTTCAATTCCCTAATAAAAAGGCAGACTAACAATAGATCCATCCTTCTGTTGCATCCAAGAAACAAATATCAACATCAAAGATAGACATTACCTTGCTATAATAGATTGGAAAAAGATATTTACACCAAATGGACCTAATAAGCAAGCTAGTGTAGCCACTTTGACATCTAACAAAATAGACTTAAAACTTACTAATAGAGTCCATTTCTCCTCCAAAATTTTATGCCCGCATGTAACTTTCAGCACCACTGTCTTCCTAGATACTACCCAGAATAACCTGTTATCTCTGTTTACATCATTCAATAGCTTTCCTATTCCAAAATTCCAAAGCTTTCAACATTCCTCCAAAAAAATAACAGGGTCAGGCTCATTATAACTATACCCCACTCTTGTTACCATTTTTTAAAATTAGTTTTCTGTTACTAAGGTAAACTATCATGACCAAAGCAACTTAAGGAATGAAATGTTTATCTCACGTTCATGTTTCTACAGGGATAGAGTCCACCAGACAGCAGAGGCACAGCATGGTTTAGGAGTAGGATGCTGGCTGGGTTTCCTTACTCACATATTAAATTAGTTATAATAAAAAGCATTTGCTCAACTATGTTCATAGCAGCATTATTTGTAATAGCCAGATCCTGGAAACAACCTAGATGCCCTTCAGTGGAAGAATGGATGAAGAAACTGTGGAATATATACATGTTAGAATACTACTCAGCGGTAAAAAACAATGACATCTTGAATTTTGAATGCAAATGGATGGAAATAGAAAACACTATTCTGAGTGAGGTAACCCAGACCCAAAAAGATGAACATGGGATGTACTCATTCATAATCGGTTTCTAGCCATAATTAAAGGACATCGAGCCTATAATTCGGGATCCTTGAGAAGATAATAAGAAGGTGAACCCAAAGAAAAACATATAGTAATCCTCCTGGATATTGGAAGTAGACACGATCGCCGGGCAAAAATTGGGAACTTGAGGGTGGGGCGAGACGGGGCCAAGGGAAGATGGGGAGAGAAAAGCGTGAAGGGGAGAATGGGGGGAGCTCAGAGGAATGGGATGCTTGGGATACAGGAAGGGTGGATATGGGAGCAGGGAAGCATATATCTTAATTTAGGGAGCCATCTGAGGGTTGTCAAGAGACTTGACACTAGAGGTGTTCCCGGGTTTCCAGGGAGACGCCCCCAGCTAGTTCCTTGGGCAGCTGAGGAGAGGGAGCCTGAAAAGGCCAGTTCCTATAGCCATACTGATGAATTTCTTGCATATCACCATAGAACCTCCACCTGGCGATAGATGAAGAAAATGACTGAGCCCCACCTTGGAGCACCGGACTGAGCTCCCAAGGTCCTGATGAGGAGCAGAAGGAGAGAGAACATGAGAAAGAAAGTCAGGACCATGAGGGGTGCGTTCACCCATGGAGACGGTGGGACAGAACTAACGGGAGATCACCAACTCCAGTTGGAATGGGATTGATGGAACATGAGACCAAACCGGACTCTCTGAATGTGGCCGATGGTGGAGGCTGACTGAGAAGCCAAGGACAAAGGCGCTGGGCTTTGATTCTTCTGCATGGACGGGCTCTGTGGGAGCCTTCTCAGCTTGGTTGATCACCTTCCTGGACCTGGGGGGAGTTGGGAGGGCCTTGGTCTTAACATAGAGTAGGGAACTCCAATGGCTCCTTGGCCTGGAGAGGGAGGGGGGTGTGGGTGGAGGGGAAGGGAGGGAAGGGGGAGGAGAAAGGGAGGAGATGGAAATTTTTAAATATAAAAAATAAACCATATATAAAAAATAAAAAAAATAAAAAAACCCATCTTAGTCTATGTTGACCAAGGTTTTCTGTCCTGCCCAGTTCCGGCAGTCATTACGTCCCAAAGAAATCACACAGAGGTCTACGTTATGAACTGATTGGCCCAGTATCTCAGGTTCTTCTTATTAACTAATTCTTATAACTTATATTAGCCCATATTTCTTGTCTATGTTAGCCATGTGGTTTGGTAACTTTCAAAAAGACAGGGAAGGATACTTCATACTCAAAGGAAAAATCCACCAAGATGGCATTTGAATTCTTAACATCTATACCCCAAACACAAGGGCACCCACTTTTGTAAAATAAACATTACCACAGCTTAAATCACATACTGACTCTCACACATAGATAGTGGGAGAGCTCAATACCCCACTCTCGCCAATGGACAGGTCGTCCAGTCAAATACTGAAGTTAACAGGTGTTATAAGCCAAATGGGCCTAACAGATATTTACCAAACAAACATAAATGAATATACCTTTCCTCAGAACCTCGTGTGACTTTCTCCAGAACTGACCACAGATACAAAGCAAGTCTCAGCAAGTAGAGAAAATTAAAATAACACCCTGCATTATCAGAGCACCACAGATTAAAGCACCACTAGACATCAACATTAGAAAGCTTACAACCTCATGGAAACTGAACAACTCTCTACTGAGTAGAAACTGGGTCAAAACAGAAATAAAGAAATTAAAGACTCTCTAGAATTCAATGAAAGCGAATACACGGCATACCCAAACTTATGGGACAGGGTGCAGGCGCTGCCAAAAGGGACCTTCACAGTACTAAGTGCATACATAAAAAAATTCGGAGATATCTGTTGTAGAAAACTATTTTAAAGTGTTATTTTGTTTATGCTCTGGAACATTTGTTTAATGATGCAAAGATGTCTTGGATTAAATAAAATTCACCTGGTCTGGAGGCTGAGTCAGCAACTGGCTGACAGAAAGTTGTTGGGAGGAGCCAGGTGGAGAAGGGTTTAGAAGGAGGGGAGAGGAAAAGCACACTTCTTGGGTGATGTGGGATGAGCAAGGTGAGCAGCTTGCTATTCAGCCTCTCTAGGAAGCAGGATCCTGAGTTCTTCAGCGGGATAGAGATTTAGATAAATTCCTTTTGTATCTTTTCAGAGTCAGCGCCTGAGGCAACAGAATTTCCTGCAGGTTGCAGGTTGCAGGCTGCAGGCTGCAGGCTGCAGGCTGCAGGCTGCAGGTTGCAGCTCTTGCTGCTGAACCAAACAGCTGCTGGTAGTGGAGGAGTTGGAGTTGCTGACTAGGACAGCCATAAGTTCAGCAACAATTAAGAAAGAAAACAACAGATATCTCATAAGAGCATCTTAAGGCACACCTGAAACAAAGAGAACACATATAATCAATGAAACAGAGTTTTTTTTTTCTTTTAGAAAAATCAACAACATAGACAAAACCTTACCCAAACTAACTAAAAGACGGAGATAGACTATCCAAATTAACAACAACAACAACAACAAAAGGGTCACATAGCAACAGACCCTAAGGAAATCCAGAGAATCATAAGGGCATACTTTAAAACCCTGTACTCCAGCAAATTAGAAAATCTAAAAAAAAATGGATAATTTTCTCGATAGGTTTGCCTTACCAAAATTAAATCAAGGTTAGATAAACAATTTAAATAGACCTATAATACCTAGTGAAATAAAATCATTCATTGAAAGCCTTACCCCAAAACAAACAAACAAAAAACTCAAGGCTAGATTGTTTCAGGGCAGAATTCTACAAGACTTTCAAAAAAGAGCTAATGACAATTCCTTAAATTATTCCACAAAATAGAAACAGAAGGAACATTTTTCCAATTTATTTTTATGAGGCCACAGTTATGCTGGTATCTAAACCACATAAAGACTCAGCATAGAAAGAGAATTAAACATTGATTTCCCCCATGAACGCAGGTGAAAAATTACTCAATAATATACTTGCAAACCAAACCCAAGAACACACCATAAAAATCATTCACCATATAGGCTTCATCCCAGAGATGCAAGGAAAACCAATAACTATAACACACCATATAGACAAACTGAAAAAAAAAGAAACATGTCTTATTAGATGCAGAAAAGGCCTTTAACAAAAATCCAACACCCATTTATGATAAAAGTTCTGACGAGATTAGGAATAAAAGGGACATTCCTAGAAATAAGAAAGGCATTTTACAGCAAACCTATAACCAACATCAAATTAAATGGAGAGAAACTCAAAGCATTTTCACTAAAATCAGGAACAAGACAAGGTTGTCCATTCTCCCCATATCTATTTAATATACTACTTGAACTTTTAACTAGAGCCATAAAACAACTGAAAGACATTAAGGGGGTATAAATTGGAAAAGAAAAAGTCAAAATATTATTTGCAGATAATATGATAGTGTATATAAGTGACCCTAAAAATTCCACCAGGGAACTCCTATAGCTGATAAACACTTTCAGTGAAATGGTTGGATACAAGTTTAACTAAAAACTCAATAGCCCTCCTATATACAAATAGCAAAGGGAAAAAAAAGTCAGGGTGTCATGTTTCACAAGAGCTGGAAATAATATCAAATATCTCGGGACAACTATAACCAAGCAAGTGAAAGACATGTATGACAAGATCTTCAAGTCTTTGAAGAAAAAAATTAAAGATATCAGAAGATGAAAAGATCTCTCATACTCATGAATTGGTAGGATAAACAAAGTAAGAATGTCCATCCTACCAAAAGCAATCCACAGACTCAATGTAATCCCTATAAAAGTTCCAAAACAATTCTTTATAGACCTGGAAAGGACAATTCTCATCTTCATATAGAAAAGCACAACACCCAGGATAGCTCAAACAACCCTGAACAATAAAACAACTGCTTGAGGTATCACAATCTCTGATTTCAAGTTGTATTAAAGAGCTATAGTAATAAAAACCACAGGGTTTTGGCATAAACACATACATGTTTATCAATAGAATTGAAGACACAAATGGACACCTAATTTTTTATTAAAAAGTCAAAAAATTCACACTAATAAAAGATAGTATCAACAACTGGTGTTGGTATAACTGGATGCCGGCATGTAGAAAAATGCATATGGATTCGTATCTATCACCTTGCCCCAAACTCAAGTCCAAGTGTATCAAAGACATAAACCCAGTTACACTGAACCTGATAGACAAAAAAGTGGGGGTAGCCTTGAATGCATTGGCATGGGAGACAACTTTCTGAACAAAACCAGTAGCATAAGCACTGAGATCAACAATTAGTAAATGGGACCTCATGAAACTGAAAAACTTGTATAAGGCAAAGGAGACCATCAATTGGACAAAGCAGTAGTCTACAAAATGGAAAAAATTTTCACCTATTCTGTATCTGACAGGGGCTAATATCCAAAATATAAAAAGGATATCAGAAAACCAAGTAAATAAAAGTGGGGTATAGATCTAAACAGAGAATTCTCAATAGAGGAACCTTAAATGTCTGAGAAGTACTTTGAAACATGTTCATCATCCTTAGCTATCAGAAAAATGCAAATTAAAACTACTTTGAGATTCCATCTTACAGCTGTCAGAATGGCTAAGATAAATATCAAAGGTGACAGGTCAGGCTGGAGAGGAACCCAGACCCAGAAAGACAAATTTGGTATCTATTCACTTATAAGTGAATATTAGCCATTAAGTAAATGATAACCAAGCTACAGTCCATAGACCCAGAGAGGTTAGGTAAAGAGGAGGGATCTGCGGACCGTAGGGGCTTCCCAGGAAAGGGGAAATAGAATAGATTTTACGTGTGAAAATCCGTGGTACAGACAGAGCACTCACAGGATGACAACTGAAAGGTGACAATGTCTAACCTTAACTGGAAGTTAGAAGTGTTAAAATGCTAGAAATCTCAAAAATGTTGCCACTCTGAATATCCGTGAATTGTCACAAAGAGCAGTAGTTCTTGATTTGGGGGCAATAAATGACGAATTTCAAAGTTCTGAAGATAGACATGATTAATTTGTGATGAAAAGCTTCAGCGATGTTGATGAAAAACACGTTTTAATGAAAATGGCAGCTACGGGGAAATGGACACAGAAAATGCTTGCCAACAGGAATCAATTTTACTTCCCACTTCCGCCCCCTGGTGGGTGGTAAGGTACTAAGCACTGGGGAACGCTGGGAATGTGTTCGCACACTTTATAAATAATAAAGTCATCTGGAGATAAGCTAAATGACACGTGTCCGTTTTGGAAGCCTGTGAGATTATTTTTTGTTTGTTTTTGGTCAAAAATTGCTTTTTAATATGACAAATCTTGTAAGCCTGAAGCTAAGCAGGCAAAAAAAAAAAAAAAAAAAAAGAATTATGCCATTTTAGCCTCAGACTTGCCTTAATACTACAATGACTACATATTAGAGTCTGAGCCCCATTTACAGACAAATGTGTTGAACATAACAGGTCTAGAGATAAGCTATTTACATATCTCCAATTGGTGACAACTGGGACCCTTCAAATGTGTGACTGACTCACAGAACTGCACACTGCCTCACACAGCAAGGCGGCTCCTGTGTCAATGAAACACTGTGTAGAGCATTAGGCCCACCTTTGTTGGGTGCGTGCCTTGACATTCCGACCAAGGCCCTGGATGTTTACTGGATACTCCAAGCATAGAACGAGTGCCATTTCCACCCACCACAAAAGTCTCAGAGTCAGCAAACAAAATTCCAAAGCATATGGATCCATAGTCCTGAGATAAACTGAATACTGACACAACCTAAGGATCAAAATAGCAGCTGGGCCACAATCCCCGGCAGTACCTCCTTTGTTTTTTTTTTTTTTGTTGTTGTTGTTTTTTTTTTTTTTACTAGAATAATCATGTGCTCCTCCCTCTTCAAAAGATTCATTTTCCTTTCTTATGTGTTAACTAACTCTTCTCCCAAAAACATTTCAGATCTGAGATGTGGTCCAATTATGCTCTTATAACTTGAATTTATTTTAGATAATCTGCAGGTTTTAGCAACACATGTTTTGTGGAATATTATCTTAAGATGTGTTACATTTGTTTATGCTGTGGAATATGCGTTTAATAACGCTAAGATGTGTTACATTCTTATATGCTGCGTTTGTTTAACTCCATGAAGTTGTGTTACTTTGCCAATCTAAATACTTGATTGGGCTAAAAAGGAGCTGAATGGCCAATAGCAAGGCAGGAGAAAGGATAAGTTAGGGAGGCAGACAGAATAAATAGGAGTAGAAATCTAGAAGGAACAAGAGAACAAGGAGAGGCAGACGCTAGGGGCCAGTCACCAAGCTGCCCAGCCATCCAGCCACCCAATCTTCCAGCCACCCAGCTACCCAGCCAAACAGCCACACAGCTACCAAGCCACCCAGCCACCCTGCCACCCAGCCACACAACTACCCAGCCATCCAGCCACACAGCCAGCCACACAGCCAGCCACACAGCCAGCCACGCAGCCACACAGCCACGCAGCCACACAGCCACACAGCCACACAGCCACGCAGCCAGCCATGCAGCCACACAGCCAGCCACGCAGCCACGCAGCCACGCAGCCACACAGCCACGCAGCCACGCAGCCACACAGCCACGCAGCCACGCAGCCACACAGCCAGCCACGCAGCCACACAGCCAGCCACGCAGCCACACAGCCACACAGCCACGCAGCCACACAGCCACGCAGCCACACAGCCACGCAGCCACACAGCCAGCCACGCAGCCACACAGCCACACAGCCACACAGCCACGCAGCCACACAGCCAGCCATGCAGCCACACAGCCATGCATCCACACAGCCAGCCACAGAGTAAGAGTGAAAGTAAGAAAAGGAAAAGGCCCAGAGGCAAAAGATAGGTCGAATAGTTTAAGGAAAGCTGGCCAGAAATAAACCAAGCTAAGGCCGGGCATTAATAAGTAATAATAAGCATCCACATATGATTTATTTTGGGAGCTGGGTGGTGGACCCCCAAGAGAGCAAAGAATAACGAGTAAAAACCAAACAACTTCAAACATGCATCATTTTTACACAACAAGCTTTCTCCCGAATCAACAGCCTTCAACTGACCAACCATTTTCTATTAAGAAATGTATTGAAATTCGAAACAATATACTGGAAAATGAATTGTTTGAAAAAGGAGAGAGGAGATAATGTTAGCAATTCTGTGATCGAAACTTAACATCTGATTTTTGCTTTCTCTTTAGATAAGCTTGGCTATTCAGCCAGACATGCATGCTGTCATACGCTGTGCTTACTGGCTGTTATCATTTGGAAAGTGTTGTTAAGCAATACCATGAGAAACAACAGGACTCTACCCACGCCATAGCCTAAACTTTACCACCTCACCAGAAGCAGGCTTAGATAGTTTTGAAATGTGAAGCTGTGCCAAGATTTTGAGTAAGACAGCACTTTTCTCAGTCCTGCTGTGCCCAGTACAGGGTCCTAAGGTGCTGGACACTCAACAGTCACCAAATGTCAACCTGAGACCGTGGCTATGGGTTTGCTGTCTTGTGCCCCCCCCAAAAATAGACACAGAATCTTTTGGGAGTTGGTACTATGGTAGCAAACTTTAATGAAGACTTATATAAAAGTGAGAAATTGAGAAAAATGAGAAATTAAGAAAAAATGAAACTTCAGAGAGAGGGAAGAACTTCCACGGGAGTGGCAGGTGGAAAGCTATGGAGCACCTTTGTTATAAGTTGTTATGGTTTCATAACAGAAATCTGACTGAGGTAAGCTCTATTGAGATTGGTTACTACTCTGGGCTATGGGGCCAGAGCCAATAGGGCATGTCTTTCTGCCCCAACCAAGGAGATGACCATGATCTCTGTTCCTGGAGTGCTGACCCTGTTATGGGTGGTTGAAGCCCTACACTGTCCATTTATGACTTTATCTTTGTTGGGTTTTCAACCTGATGCTATTGGTCACTTGGTCATAATTACGACCCTCTGACCTGTGCTGGTGTCTCAGGTGTTACTAGTTACTAATTACACTAAGTTCCCATATTTACATGCTAAGCATGTAGCTACCCTGTGGAAAAGAGTTCACTTGATCACAGTCGACAAGATGGAGCTGCAGGTTTTCTTGATTACCCCACATTTAGCTCCTGTCTGAGGGGTGGTCTGAGGTGGTCTCCTCGGCAGAAGCGTCTTGTGAAGCCATCCTTACTGGCAATCTAAACTGTTACCATCAGCGGCATTAGGAGCAAGAATATAAGAAAGGGGAATAGAACCTATGCATGTCTTTCACAGGCTTGGGGATTTGGCGAGGGGGTAGTGCTTCCTCCTTCTCATCTGTTAGGCTTGGTATCGTACTTTTATGCTTCGGTATTCCAAACATCCCCTTGTTAATCCTTACTATTCCTCTGTTCTCGCTGACTTGTGAACAGTTCAGGAGTTTTCATCCTGCCTTAGTTCCGGAGCCCGGCTGCCTTAGTTCTTTCTTCCGGGCTAGGAAACAGCTTTTTCTTTTTTATTTTTCTATTTATTTTTCTATTTATTTATTTATCTATTTATCTATCTATTTATTTGTTTGTTTGTTTTTGGTTTTTCGAGGCAGGGTTTCTCTGTGGCTTTGGAGCCTGTCCTGGCACTCGCTCTGTAGACCAGGTTGGCCTCGAACTCACAGAGATCCACCTGCCTCTGCCTCCCGAGTGCTGGGATTAAATGCGTGCGCCACCACCGCCCGGCAACGTTTGATTGGTAGACACAATAGAGTATTTGCAAGTCTCAGTTGCCAGGTCCAACTTGTCAACAAGGGCCCCCACCCCACCTTTCCCCAGAGCACAGAAAATCCCTTCTGATGATTTCACATCCAAGATGATGGTGGACATCACCTTCATACCTTCTCCGTGCTACTCCAAGCCTTCAGGGCACCTTTCTCCAACTTCACCAGATGCAGCCACGTCCATTCCCCACGGCGCATGCGCCCTTCCTTGATGGAACTCTAGCGGCCACAAGGCAGAGGGTGAGCTCTTCCTCTCCCATCAGGCTGGCATCGCATACACATAAGCCAGCTTCCTAAACATCACTGGGTTAGCCCTGCCATACCAGGACTTTTGGAACTGCAAGACCACCCCAAAGACACGCAAAAATCCCCCTTCCCTGAAAGGTCTCCAGCACCTACCTCTCTGTCTGGCACACTTCGGGACTTGATGCAGAAGGAATAGCAACCAAGGCTGGCTCTTAGGCTGATGCTAGGCAGACTTCTGGGGGAACTCGCACAGTTTGGCTCCAAGGTCTCAGGCAAGTTTTCTCATCTACCCCAGACAGTCTGTAAGAACCGGCTCACACGCGCGCAGAGTGTATGAGCTCAGTGTAACCCGAGGTATTTCAAGGGAGAACTTCAAGCAGGTCTTGAAGGCTGGGGGAGCAGCAGACTAGGAAGCACTGAGGAGACCTGGGTGTTTTAGAACAGGGAGACGCCCACTGACTGCTGCAGCGAGGTGAGGCTGGGGTCCGGGCAACCTGCTCCGGAAATGGGGGTTCAGCAATGGCATGGAGGATCAGCAGAGGCCAAGTGAACATGGTCTGTGTGCGGTCTCCTCCCTTCTGGAGTAGAAAAAGGCAGGCTGCCCACCTTCCTTCATAGACCTTCACCCAGCTCCCTCAAATATCCTGAGTGTCCTTTTAAAATATCTACAAGCTGTGTCAGGAGTCTGTGAAGCAACATGGTTGGTTAGTTGGTTGGTTTTGGTTTTTTGTTGTTGTGGCGGTGGTGGTGATGGGTTTTTTGTTTGTTTGTTTTTTGTTTTTTGATGTTGCTTTTATTTTTGTGGTGGTTCTGGGGATTGAACCTAGGGCCTTGGTATGCCAGGCAAAGTTCCATAACTGGAACCCTATGTACTCAGCTGACTTTAAAACATAGTTAACATGTTTTTTTGTTGCCCATTTTAGTAAGCGTAATACTAGACCCATTAATTTTCCTCATAATGCAGAACTAGAAACGCTTCGATTTCAAAGTGGCCTTTGCACCTGCTTCCAAACAAGCAAATCCTTCACACCTTTAAGGGATGGGTTGGAGGACCAGAGGAAAAATGAGGTACTATTAGCACCCTAGCATCACCCCCTGCCATCCTCCCACAAGCCCTTCCACACCTGGAGACTCAACGAGACTCCTTAGGACCTTGCTCACTGGGCCCTCACCCACCTCCACTGCTTCAGATGCCTGAGCTGCCAGTACGGAGACATAACTCTAGCCCTAGAACTGTCAAAAGGCATGGGAAGTGGCAAAAGGAACTGGCAGAGGGAGTTGATGCTCAAGGCCACTCACACTGGCTCCGAAACTGTCCACTATTGGGTGAGATCGGGACAAAGTGAGCACCTGCCTTGCAATGGCTTTCCCCTCGCGGTCAGGGATATATACATTCCACAGCTACTCATAGGTGGAACTCCGCTGCTCTCTCAACCAAAAGTGAGCAAGACAGGCTGGAGTCTGAAAAGGGGCAGCGAGAGCGAAGGACTTGATGGAGGACTCCCATTGGCTAATAAGAAACTGCCTGGCCCATTTGATTGGCCAGCCTTTAGGTAGGCGGAGTAGACAGAACAGGAAGAAGGAAGTGAGGTAGATGGCTCAGTCAGATGCTACGCCTCTCCTAAGTTAGACAGACCACCATGCCTCTCCTCAGAGAGAAGCCAGACACGATGAAGCTCCAGCCCAAGATGGACGTACGCTAGAATCTACCTGGTAAGGCACCACTTTGTGGTGCTACACAGATTATTAGATATGGGTTAGTCAAGATGTGAGTAAGAGGCTGAAACTAAGGGCCAGGCAGTGTTTAAAAGAATACAATTTGTGTGTCGTTATTTTGGGGCATAAGCTAGCCATGTGGGAGCCGGGCGGCAGGAATGCAGCCCGCTGCTCCCATCACTACAAGGACTCTCAAAGCGCCTGGTAGGAGAAGTCTTATGTTCTCCATAGGGAAAAAGAAAGCTCTTTCTAAGCCAAACATAGTGAGAACAGCTTCTCACTCATGGAAATAACACCTAGAAACTTGTTGTTTTAGACTTACCTTGTTCCTAAGGTCCTTTGACCTTTTGTGGATCATGGCCCGAAACTCAGTTTAGAAGCATATTCTATCTTTGCCACTGTCAAGCAAATGAAGTTGGCAAGGCCTGGATCTGGCTTGCCTGAGATTCCATGTTGTTTAACACAGAGTCTCATGTATCTTAGGTTGGCTTTGAACTCCTTTGTAGTTGAAGATAATCATACTTCTAATCCTTCCCCCTCTACACACCCAGTGTTGGCATTACAGGTGTGTACTACCAATACAGATTCATTTGGTACTGGTGATGGAAACCAGGGCCTGCTGCATTCTGGGAAAGTATCCTACTAACTAAACCACACCCACGGCCTATGAGATTCCATAACTTGATTAGTAAAATAAACACATCTTTCATAGGGTAGGATAACTCAGGGTGACACAGAATGTCCGGCAGCCGGTAAATGGAAACTTGTTGGCGTGAAGAACACTAGGAAAGGCAATGACAACTGCCTTGGGTTCTCCCCACATCCACATAGGGCATGATCTTGTACAAGCCCTAAAATTGTCCCACTTAAGCGATCATCTCCCTACTTCCTATACCCAGGTAAATTGAAATATTCTTGGTATAGACAGCCTCTATGGCTACTAATAAACTCGAGTTAGCCTCTGACACTTTGTTCCCGTTAAAGCACAGTGATTCTGGGTGCCTGGGGCTAGTGGGAGCAAGAGCTGTGAATGAATTAAGTAACGCTGCCCTCTCTAGGAAATTACCTGCTGCAATGATCTCGTCTTCGATTTTTCTGGCACAGCATGTTATCCCAAAAGATGAGAAGTACTTTAGACATGGAGGAAACAATTTATTGATTGTCATCCTCACACCTGGGCGTGCACACGCAGCCCCTAACCACAGTAGGCCTGGGGAGGTCAGAGAACAAGCAGCAGCTGAGCGATGGTTCACTCCTTGCACCGTGCATTCCGGGGATCCGACTCAGGCTGTCAGGCTTGTGTACGGCGCTGAGCTGTCTTGCTGGCAATGTTTGTCTTACTGATCAGTGAGAGCAGCCGCGTAACTTCAAGACCTCTCAAGACGGCTAGCACGTTCTACCACTAACTTAGTTTTATCTGTGATTGGTGCCACCGTGTAGCTAATGAAACAAGCCAGAGGATTTTTTGCTTTGATGTAGATGGTAGTATCCAGGCACAGGTGAAGGTAAAGATGGAAATGCCCTCACTGAAAGATGAACCACCTTAAGTATGGATTTTTATTGAACAATGGCTGGGTGGATTGATGGCTCCAAGGAGGTCTTGGGTGTGTTAGTCAAGTGGTCTATCAGTGAGCCACTTCCATGAGTACCTTTCATAACCTAGTCTCCAGCATTGTTTCTATTTGATGAGTTTCCCTTAAATTATTTCCTTGTACATTTCCTTTTAAATAATTCTTATAACAAATAATAAGCGTGATTGTTTTTATTGAACATGCCCTTAGGCCGTCAGAAAACTTAGATGTCTCTGAAATTTGTAGTTTCAAAATTAAGATATTTATGTGAGACACAAAGATCTTTATATATATTTATATATATAACCAAAGAATTAAAGTTATTTACTCAGTGATTTGCTGCTCCTCAACCAAAGGCTCCTCAGTGGTCACCTCACCAACCATGGGCTCCTCACTCCTTTCCTTCACAGGGACGTTCTTGCTGACAGGTTGCTCACCCAGCTCCTGGGAAGGAAGGAAGGTTGGCTCCTCCGGCGGAAGTAAGTCTGGCTCCTCTGGCGGAAGTAAGTCTGGCTCCTCGGGCAGAAGGAAGGCTGACTCCTCAGGTGGAAGGAAAGTTGTTTCTTCCTCGTTTAAGGCTGTTTGATCAGAATCCGCAGAATAATCCATAGATTTCAATTTTGACTTTTTTGTTCTGGATTGTTTCAAGTTTGAAGTTGTGTTGCCCCAATACGTGCTGCTGTCGGCACTCCTGGAATAAGATGTATCAGATATGCCTTCAGATGGGTGGAAGTAAGACAGAGTCGCCAGCTCCGGGTTGACAGAGTATTGAGTGCCAAAGCTTTTTTCACTAGAAAGGGGAGAACACACATCAGGAGTTGTCCTTAGACATGCACACTTGTAACTCAGATCAGAGCAGTTAACTAGAGACGGATGCTGCCCAATGTATTAGCTAAGGAATGCAGAAAGTCCAGCTTCTCTCCCATTGTAGTTGTACTGTACTCAGTCCTTGTGTAAATGAACCACAAATGCCTGATGTATGCAGCCTGTCTCAAACTTCAGTATTAGAATTTAAAAGCCAACACTAAAGGTTGCTTTAATTAATAAAGGTTTAACAAGAAACATAAAATGAGCTGAATTAGGGAAACAAACATTTAGTATTACAGGTTTAATGTGTCGGAGAAGTACCTCATCAAAGCACCATAGTCAAAGAATAAAATTAATGATAATGGTGAAGATTAAAAAGTAATTCTGTGGAGCTTTAATTTATGATACTGTCCAAAAAAGGTTGTAAAGAGTCCAGGCTTTCAGGTTCAAATGGAAATTTATATATGTATATATGTGTGAGTATAATTATTTATATAAATATAAATGTTAATATAAAATTCTTTTTCTTTATTATTCTTTCATACAATACTTCCCAGTGCAGCCTTCCCCCACTCTACCCCACCCAGTTCTCCCCACCTCCCCTTTCCCTCAGATCCACTGTACCTTTTCCCTTCAGAAAAAGAGCAAGTCTCCCAGGGACAGCAACTAACCATGGCATAACACGTTACAACAAATCTAGGCGTAAACCCTTCTATCAAGACTGAATGAGCCGGGCGGTGGTGGCGCACGCCTTTAATCCCAGCACTCGGGAGGCAGAGGCAGGCGGATCTCTGTGAGTTCGAGACCAGCCTGGTCTACAAGAGCTAGCTCCAGGACAGGCTCCAAAGCCACAGAGAAACCCTGTCTCGAAAAACCAAAAAAAAAAAAGACTGAATGAAGCAACCCAGTAGGAGGAAGAGGATCCCAAGAGCAGGCAAGAGAGTCAGGGACACCCACGTCACACGGTTAGGAGTCTTATTTTTTGTAAGAAATGATTGTTTAAGACAAATATCTAGGCCTCAAGGTGTAAAAATGGCAGATTTTCTGTTTCTTTCAAGGTCTTAAGCAAGGCTACAAAAAATTTAAATGTTAAATCCCAAGCAAATGAGTTAATTAGAAGAGAATAAATGGCGTTTGTACTCCAGGGTTATTTGGTAGGGATGTAGAGCCAGGAAGCATTGTCTGAAGTCTGTATATCCTTCCTAATCAACTGTGAGTCTATTTGTGACTATTTAAAATACTGGCGGTAAAAGCTCCAGCCTCAGCACTAACCTGGAACCACTTGCACGGTCCTCCTCTTCGACCCTTTCTCAACGCCAACAAGGATCGAATGTTTAGGTACATAGCATCCAGCTCGATGCAGCCTGTAGGGCCTCTGAACAAGTGTGCTAGCTCTCAAAGGCCAGAGATGTCTGAGTGCAAGCAGAGTTGAGAAGGGGCTGCAGGCTTCCTTCAGGCAAGAGAATGCCAGAAGCACCGTGTCCCTTATGTTTGACACTTCTTTCTGTTCAGTGACCGAAGGACTCTGAGTGTGGGGAAGCTAATCTTGAATAATCCCAGTCAGAAGCAGAAATGTGATAACCATCTATAGGGTGGAAATCTACATACCAGAAGCATCCAAGCTTCTGTATCAATTGGGGAATTTGTTCTCTAAGTCAGGGATACCTCAAAAATGAAAATGAGCGTCTTCACTAACAATGCAGGGACCACATGTATGGCCAGAGAATATCCTGGTACAGCCCAAGTATAGAGTCATCCAGCTACATACATATACCTTAAGTCATGTGGTAGCCATGTTTGAGAAAATGCCACCATAAGACCAGGCTGCAGGCAAGCCTATAGAGCATTTTCTTAATTAGTGATTGATGTGGTGGAGCCCAGCCCAGTGTGGGTGAGGCCATCCCTGGGCTGTTGGTCCTGAGTGTAACAGAAAGCAAGCTGAGTAAGCCAATAAGCAACTCTCCTCCAATAGCTCTACATCAGCCCCTTCCTCTAGGTCCCTTTCCTGTTTAACTCCTTCTCCTGATTTTCCCCAGTGATGGAGTGTGACCTGAGAGTTGTTAACCCCTTTCCTCCCCAAGTTGCTTTTGGTCATGGTGTTTGAGTTATCAGTACCAAGACAGAGGGTACTGCTGTGTGAGACCCGACCACGTTTGGGGGAGAATTGTGGAAGAACTTGGGCCTGAAGACCCACTGAGTACTCAGTGCTTCCTGGGTTGCTCTGTGAGCGCTTGGAAGGTAAGAAGGCAGAGAGCAGTGCAGATTGTGGAGGCCCAGCCTGTGAGGTTTCAGGGGGAAGCAAAGATCCTCTCGGGGCCCTTCAAGTGGCATTTTGAATTAAGAACCACTAAAGTGAAGCATCTATGGCCCAGTGAGAGCTGATAAAGGTGTCAAGATGGGGAAGGACTCTCTTTTCAACAAACGGTTCTGTGACAATTGGATCTCTAGATCCAAATGAACAGAATCTAATCCTTTCTCATATCACATTGAAGAATGAACTCAGAAGGAAGCTGCAACTATTAAAAGTTTAGAAGAAAATATGTACAAACCTTAAAAAAATAAAATAAAATAAAATACTGGCGGTAAAAACAGCAAGACATTTCCTGAAATAGGGCCCATTTTTATAATGCACAGAGGAAGTGGATCCACACTGAATGTCTTACACATTACTGAGGAGGGTACATATTCCTCCCAACCCACTAAAGGTTGGAGACAGGAGAGCGTGACACCATGGACCACTAAACCACTAAGGCCAGGAGGATTACCTTAGTGTTCTCAATTTGTACAGCGTGGCAAAACAAAATATCAAGAGGGGAATTAAGAGGATAAGGGTCATCAGTGAGATCCCCAGCATTAATTTGATCTTGGCCTCCTCTAGCTCGGACAGCTTGTCTTTGCTGGTAGTGTTCAAATCAGAGCCTGGGAGGAGAGAAAGAAAACGCAATGGAAAATTGAGCGTCGTGCATGTTTTCCTCGAGGAATCTGTCTGCAGCATCCGCAGCTCACTTTCCTACCCCAGACAATGGCAAAGAGAAGGCCACTATTTTCCCATCCACATACACAGATTTTCTCTCCAGTCCTCATAGCAATCTTGGAGTAACTGTGCTTAATTTCACTGTATACATTCACAAAAGTTTGCAAATCTTCTACTAATCAGAACATGGTTTTTAGCCCAACCTACCCATGATGAAATTTTTATGTCGCAGCCTTTCTTCTTGGCTTTGCTAGAAATCATTCCAAGTATCTTATTGTCTCTGAAAAGGTTATTGGAACAATTTGCAAGGCACTGGTTCTTCAGAAAGGAAAGGTGCATGCCCTGCTGTTGGGCACACGCTGGTTATTCCTTTGAACTTTGTGGTTTCCTTCAGAAGGCTTAAGAGGTAAGATCGCCATTTTGTTACTGAGACCATTAAACTCAGTGCTCCTGATGTTACAAAAAGAAGTAGAAATTCTTTAAAAAGAAAAAACTCTTTAGATTCCTGAAATGAGTTAAATAACAAAATCACATCTGGCTCCAGAGACATCAAGAATCTAATAAAAAACTGATTGAAATGTTTCTTTAATGTCAGATTTTGGGTATTTATGAGAACACATCTGACTTAAAATATATTTAATATTGAAACTTCCCTTCTCACAGTTCTCCCATGCCCACTCAGTGTTCCAAGGGCCTTCATTACTTTCTAGGTAATATTTAGGTAATAATCAATGACAGATATAGATTTCCATGTCAATATTCTCAGACTTTTAAATATTCTAATTATTGTGCTTGGGATATAGCCAAGCAGAGCTCTTGCTAGTATGTTGAAAGGTCTAGGTTCTGTCCCTAATACCAACAAAGAGATCTTAAAGCAAGTGTAATGAAATGTGTACAGTTATCAATGAATGTTATATGACTTTGAGGCACATTTTGGAATAATCAAGTAGATTATATTAAAATGAACTGCCCCCCTAAAGTCTTTTTTCCCCCTGAGATGGGATCTAACTTTATAGCTCTGGTCATCCTGGAACTCAGCTCCCAAAAGTCTTTATAAGTAGGTATGCTCTTGGAGTTAACTCATAGATCCTCTAGCTACTGTCTTGTCTCCTAGAAATCAAGCCACATCCTCTGTCTGGACTTCCTCATGGCTGCCTAGGTCTCTCCTAACAAAGGACTGCTGTGTAACAATTATTTCCTACAATGTGAATATGTATGGCTCTCATTGGTTAATAAAAAGTTGACAGACGATAGCTGGGCAGGAAGTATAGGTGGAACAGCAGAGACAGAGGAATTTGGGAAGAAGAGCAGAGTTTGAAGAGATGCCAGTTAGCCTCCCAGGAAGCAAGACATAATAGAGGACAGGTAAAGACATAAGCCATGTGGCAATACATGGATTAATAGAAATGGGTTAATTTAAATGTAAGAGTTAGCTAGTAATAAGCCTGAGCTATCAGCCGAGCATTTATAATTTGTAATATGCCTCTGTGTGGGTTATTTGGGATGGGTGATCAAGACAGGAAACATCAAAAGGATATTTGAAGTCTGCCTCAGTCTCCCTTTCCTACAGATCCCTTACTCTTCCTAACACATTACATTTATCGAAGTCAAGGTCAGAACCAGAGAAGCCTTAACAATGTCTAACCACTGGAAGTTATAGAAAGTTAACTGCAGGTTTGGGATGGCTTTTGCTTTATGCCTCAATTTCTTCATAAAATAGAGTTGGTGGGAGAACTGACATGTGACTAAAACATCAGAATACCCAATATATAGTGTGTCCTCAATAAATGGTAGAAAACCAGTCAGCTCCAAGTTCAATCATTTAAATACCAAGTAGAGAGAGGACAATGTATTTCTAAGGTGACTTGCTATTTGTCATACCTGCATATAAAAGACTTTCCATTTTCTTAAAGCAGCTCAAGGCAAGAGCTACATTTGTCAAATAATTCATTACAGAACCGAGCATATGGATGTCAGATATGCCACCAAATATATCTGTTTTCCAATTATTTATTTGTAGGACAAGGGGTTTGAGAAACATTTGTTAGGGACTGCAGACCCTCAAACCCTGAACTTTCTATGACCTCTTGCCTGGTGGAGTAAACAACTTGTTTTCCTATGCTTGCACCTGCTCTGAGCACGAAACCCTCATGAGTTCCTGATAACAAGAAAGTGCTTTCTGGTGGGCTGGCAATAGAAAATCTTAAGAGCTAGGGTGTGGCCACTAATCAAGGAGAACCCTATATAAGCTGTCCTGGAACACAATAAAATTGGCATTCTTGCTTCAAGAGTGACCCATGTCTCTATGTGTTCTTTAATCCCCAAACTCAGGTTGTGCAGGTGCCACAAAATTTAAAACATTGCCTTTTAATACAACTTTCCATTCAAATTAGGAGTTTGGTTCTTCATACCTAAGTTAGGAGGCTCACAGCCACCTGTAACTTCAGTTCCAGGGGACCTGACACCCTCTTCTGGTCTCCACAAGCACCTGCACACATGTGGTACACACACACACACACACACACACACACACACACACAATCTTAACGTTAAAAAATGAATGGGATAAGGGCACTCTGTACTTTTGCTATTGTTTTCTTTACATTTAAAACTTTAAAGTAAAGCCCATTTTTAAAAGGCTATATATTGTATCTATTATTTACTTATCTATCTTAATCTGTTTCAACTTTGTAAGTCAGAAGAAAAGGAGATGATAATAGTCATTGGTAAAGAGGCAACAAGAATACTTGAGAAGTATAATTTGTCTAATGGAGTCAATGTCCTTTTGATGTGGCATTAACCATCAACAGTCTCCCACATACTCTCACTACCCTTGCTATAAGAAATTGTTTCACAATGCAACCACTAAAATATAGGTGATATTTATGTATCTGTTAACTGAAGTACTTTCTTCTTACCTGGAATTGCTTGATAGAATTGATCTTTATCATCCATGTTCACTGAGGTGTCACTTATAA
The DNA here is from genome assembly GCF_903992535.2 of Arvicola amphibius. NCBI lineage: Eukaryota > Metazoa > Chordata > Mammalia > Rodentia > Cricetidae > Arvicola > Arvicola amphibius. Next base: position 52,191,069 of record NC_052052.2, on the reverse strand, counting down.
CTGTTAAGACAGTATGTTGATGTTATAAGTAACATTCACTTACTACTAAATTTTTGCAAGTATACAAAAGTGTGTGTATAATATATGAAGGCTGTTATTATTCATTGTAGTATTGTTTTGTAAAGGGACCATCTCTATAACTTACGTTCAAAAGAGCTTACTAATACACTCCTATTTCCTGTAAGGTCCATCATAGTACTTAGTATATTTTAAATACTTAGTGTTTATTTAACATAGTATTTATTAACAAACCACTTAATACTATACTTAGGGGCCAGTTCAAGGTATGATTGTCAGTCACCTGTTAGGCAACTAAAAATATTTGAAACTGTGCCAATATCGAAAAATGATCTTGAAGGTTCTACAAATACTGATTTTAGGTTAACAGAAATCTTAGTCTTGAGTAGATAATATTTATTGTAAATACACAATATACAAATAATAATTGAGTGAATATGATGAATATTTCATTTTATAATGCACATATATGACACCTACATTACATATGTTAATATGTCCTTCTGTATCTGTGCAGAATATATGCATGCATAGATGGATCCTTGCATTGTATTGTGCATGTGTGCTTGTGTAGTTATGCTACACACATTGTCTTCATGCACAAATATACATTGATACTTTACACTTTTGTGTGCATTGCTTAGATGTGCATGTCTGTGTGTTTATACACATGCTGTCCCAAACATGGAGGGACCACACTGGGTAAAAGAATTGCTAAAAATGCTGCATAATGTACTTAGGTAAATGGTTTTTGATCTGGGCTCATCTGTTTCTGGAGTGAAAGCTATAAAATAGGAAGATCATGATAGTTGCAATACGAGGACAAAAGAACCAACGCCACTAGAGCAGCAAGTGTTCTCTCTGATTTTAAGATATGCTCTAGACTCTAACAGTTGTAGGAGGATATACATCTGGGTGAATCAGAACTGCAACTTTATCATTTCTCTGCATATTACAGTTGCTATTGCAAGGGGCAGTAAACATGAACTTATTAATTATTGCTAGAAATATTTAGACTGGTCTTGTGTTTCTATATAAAATGTTAGAAAATTAACATCAATATAAATGTTAGGAACATTTCCCCAGTTACCTAACTGCATAAATTTACCTTTAGCTAGCATTGTCCAAAATGCAGGCACATTGGGGGTTGATGCTGTTTAAAGAGATAACAGGGGTAATGGGTGAGAATCTATTGTCTACAAATACGTACTCCCTCAAAAACCGTAGGAGAGTTATCCTGGGTTGCCATAGCTTCACAAATACTTTATAAGGAACAATGATCTGATCTTGGGAAGAAAATAAAATGGTGATTTTCAAGTTTGTAGCCTCCCACTCCCAAGACCCTCCCTCAAATAATCTTAGGAAACATTAATTGTTGTGACCAGAGATATATTTATTCCTTAATCAAGTAGAAAATTTTACATTGTCATCAAAAATGTTAAAACATACCTCATATATACCACATAATTATCCTAGCTAGATCTAAGAATTTATATATATATATATATATTCCCCATGGTTTGTCAGGGACCTCTGAAAAGGGACTCTTACATATTTGCCACTTAAAAGACTCCAGGATGACTCTAAATGAGAGCAGTGTGGGTTCTTTAGGCATGCTAGCCACTTATGTCATGTTCAGAGCAGTGAAAGCTAATTGCATAAGTCATATAATAATATGCTCCAGATATCAATACAGTGTAGTAGGTTTAATACCTTGTATACGTTTACGAGAGGGTTCATGAGGTTTTTCTTCTTCTTCACTGATGGATTTTTCTGATGATTTTTCCGTTGTGTTGATGGGTTTGTCTAGAAAAAGAGATAAAGTATTTTCAGCATATTAAAACACTGACCAAATACTGGGGTTTCCACGCTTTAAGACTAAAAATGGAACAAAGACAAGGAGAGAACAAAGGAAGAGAATATCATTTTTATCAGAAATGAAAAGTAGGAAGGAAGACACCAGAAAATAGTGTTTTCGTGATTACAGAGTATCTGAAATAGGACCAATATGTCTGTGCTCCATGAACGAGAGATAAAGCATAGAACCCAGCCCTTTAGAGGCAATGGTGAGCTATTGGCTAAGCTGGCTGGCTTTGGCAGGCTCCCTACACACAGGCCTTAGTATAGATCTCAGCTTATGATGTGTCCATGTGGTCATACCACTGAGTGCTTGGGCTGTATTAGTTAACCAATAGTAGCATAAGGTCCATATGGGACACCACCCCACCAAAGGGGGATTCCAGGGAGGGGCAGAATTAATCCACAGAGTCTACAAATCCGTCACAGGTATTTGTTAATAACAAAGAATAGAAAAGGGGGTGTATTTCTGAAAGAAATATTCAGACAGAACTCAAAACAGGTGAATAATCCAAGCTACAATCAACCATCTATCCTAAGAGCATCCAGGTGCCTCAGTTTATCCCCACAGTTTATCCACGGAGCATTAGTAACAATGCGCAAGCAATTTGTTGTTAGTGAAAGCTATCCTGGGGCTCACCGTTTATTTGATAGGCTAGTTCTTCTGGAATGTTCCCACAGGGCCCATATGTAGAAAGCATGAAGTTTTTTCTACCCAACTTTGTTGACAATCCTCTAGTTGTGGGGTTTTGGAATCTCTTGCTTGGGTACTATGGTCTTCAGTAACCTATATCGTAGGCAATTTGAGGTGTCTGGGATGCTCAAGAGTCAGCTAACTGTAACTTATCCCACACCACTCAAGACGTTTGCTCTACACAAGCAACATACCCCTGGTAGTTTACCTAAGTTTGCCCTAAATGTGTGACTGCCACACGACTTGGAAATGCTCAAATGCTCCATCATTGTCAAGGAAATGTATTAGTAATTAATGAGTCTGCCCCAGTATTAAAATTGCCATAGCCAGAAAGAGTCACTATTTTGCTATTTCACACCATTCAAAGTATAAAAGAGAAAACAATCCCACAAATATGGGTCTACTAAAGATGAGTAGTAGCCTGGAATCCTACATTTAGTTAATGTTTCTTTCCATGCAAACAGGGGAACAGGAGGTTTGGAAATGAGAGACTGTCTGCCTCTTCTGGAATGGTCACTGTGATGGTGGTCATGGGCCTTCACAGAAAATGGTGTGAAAGAAAACGTAGGAAAAAAACAAGCCAGGAGATGTCGTAACTCTGCTGGCTTCCCGAAGCACAAGATGGGCTCCAGAAGGGCACCCTGAGGCCCCACCCCCCTCCCCAGTGCTGTTCTGGGACCTTGTCCTAAGGTCTTTGCACGGGGAGTAGCGACAGTGCACTCAGTACTTACAGTTCTTCAGCGCGAACTTGAGGTTGGTGGTGGCACTCACAGATATTTCAGAGTCTGTGCCATTCGAGTTTTGTGTGGTGAACACATCTACAAACAGAAAATCAGAAGTCGTTAGCAATCACCAATTGTCCATTTTATTTTTTTCTTCATAGTATATTTCTATTGTTTTATTTATATTTTTTAATATTTATTTATTATGTATACAATATTCTGTCTGTGTGTATGCCTGCAGGCCAGAAGAGGGCACCAGATCTCATTACAGATGGTTGTGAGCCACCATGTGGTTGCCGGGAATTGAACTCAGGACCTCTGGAAGAGCAGACAATGCTCTTAACTACTGAGCCATCTCTCTAGCCCCATAGTATATTTTTAAACTTTAAAAAAGTATCCACTGACTAATGAAAAATAATGATTAAAAAAAAAAAGATGAGACTTTTTCTTTTTCAAAGGAAGTGGAGCAAGGGGCAAGCTGAAAATTCATAAGGGAAAAAAGTCAAACTAATTTTCTTATGATAAACAGCTTTGAGAAGCAATTGTTGAGGAAATTTATGGGAACTATGTATATAAGATGTCAAAATCAATTTGTGAGGGAAAAATGTCACTAACTCTTAATCCTAGTATCTCAGAAAATGAGACAGTAGAGAATATAATGAAGACTGGAGGAGGGTGTGCTCCCAGATGGGTTTGACTAATGTTATTATACAAGAGGGAAGACTGCACACAGAAACAGGGAGGATATTACGTAAAGAGGGGGAGGGCACAAACAGGCTTCCACAAGTGAAAGCAAACCCTATCGACCACAGCTGAGGGAAGCAGGAAAGGTTCTCGACCTTTGCTTTGGATGGAGCCCTGACTTGATTGGCTCTTCTATGCTTTTAGACTTCCAGCCGCTAGAGCTATGGAAAATAGTTTTCTATTGTTTATATGCTCCTAATTTGTGGCATTTTGTTTCAGCAGCCTTAATAAATGGATCCACACCTCAAAATAAGTTTTGGCTAGTTACCATCAAATTAGATTAGTTTTTACTAAAGCAAGTATCACAATGCCCTGATGGACCACAGTAGACAGAATTAATAGCAAAGATAGTCTTATACAATTTTGTAATGTCTCATGTGAAAAGTTGTAAGAAATAAGGCTGTAATTTTACACACTGAAGTGTCTACAAAGTAAATTAGAGTTTCAAAACTGGGAAATAAAATGATGATGAGAGATTAAAAGACAGGACTAAAAAAACCAAACCCTTGCAATCAGAGCTTTAAAAACTTACATTGTTTCACGTCTTTATAGTAATGATCATTTTTCTCATTAGCAGGGGTGTCACCTTCATTTTCTTTTGGTTTGTGTATGACAGGATTAGATTCTGTATTTTTGTCATCTTCATGTCCAGGGTCATTGTTGTTCATATGTTCATCATCTGAGTAATACTGTTCTTCATCTGACGGTGTATCGTCAAGGTGCTCTAATACAAAAAACAGGACACAGCATGAGACAAATGAGATTTAAAAGTTATAGTACACCTCCAACTTTCAATCCTCCTGCAAAAAAAAAAAAATGGCGATTTTCTGACTTTCTGTAATTGAGGATCAACCTTCTGATTGGCTAATTTTAAAGGTTTTTTGTTTATTTGTTTGTTTGTTTTTTTACTTACGTCCCGCACTGAGCTGTAGATTGCTTATGTCTGGGAGAAAAACCTCAAATAAAAAGATAAACAATAAAAAATACATTGGTAAATAGATGTGATTGATCCAGCAATCTACTGTCTCCTCAGGGCTTCCTTCTGGTGGCCCAGGAGGCCAAAGACTCAGTAGGACATTGTGACATCACTGGGGAACAGAATGCCAGGGAAACGCCCAGAGCTTTGTGGTTCCATATTATGACCATTTCATTCTTGGCGTCAAGATGGTTTAAGTTTTTTTTTTTTAAAAAAAAAAAAAAAAACTTTTTTCTTTGAAAGGTAACAAGTGTGTTTTTACAAAATAATTTTAGTTATTGGTCCACGAATTGTAATCCATCAGTCTTGTTGATAATGCCATGAAAACTTTAAGAACTTAGGGGTTGTTTCTAATGACATCATACAAGTTTTGGAGAGCTACAATCTGCTAAAAACAAAGCAAAACAACAACAAAATAAAATCAAATAAAAACTTAGTCAGAGAAAGCAAAACTCAAATCTTAATCTCATTCATAAACTATTTGACTACAATTCTTTAAGAAAAATTTTGTGAAATGTCTTTTTATTTTAAGACTCATTTTCATTATAAGATATGCTTGTTTTGTATAATGCATTTTTTTCAATGCCATCCAACTTCTACTTCTCATTTTAATGGAGAAAATTATCTAATACTTAACAGTTAAAACGTTACTCCAGCATGAATAGTATTGCCATGGATCACTTATGTAAGAACAATAAAGACAGAGAACTGATTGATATTTTTACAGGACCACCTAACTATGAGGTATGCTAGCTTTAATTATTATTGATGATAACCTCTCCACATCAGATGATATCCATACTTACAACCTAAACATCCGGAAAAACAGCATAACGCCGCAGGACTTTATGTTTGTCTTCAGTGAGGGGGGAGGTCGTAAGTGAAGTAAAACCTGTGGTCCTTCGCTGACTGTGCCTGGTGACGTGGCAGAGTCTTCACCCGACATTGAGAAGGAACATCCAGTGGCATGGCCAGCGCCCACACAGGACCTATGAAGGACCACCCAGAGGTATGATCAGCATTTGTGCCCTGACTGACCCATGAAGGTTATGTTTCAAACGTTTATTCCATTGAAGTCCAATACAGTGAAATGGCCTACAGAAAGCTTGCTCGATCAACTGGTTTGAAAAAGACTTGCTATAAGGCCTTTCTTTAGATCAACAAGTCCAACATGTCAATGGTGGTCTAAAGACTAGAAACAAACTCCAGCAAGCAACCCTTTCCAAATGTTAACGATGGTTTTTCCCCCCAACAAACTAGTAAGATAAGAGCATTTGCACATAGACTAGCATGCTTGCATGTAGTCTAAGAACGCTCAGCAAGAATAGAGATGAGTAGTCAGGCAGTGGTGGCCGACACCTTTAATCCCAGCACTTGGAAGGCAGAGACGGGAGGATCTCTATGAGTTTAAGGCCATCCTTGTCTACAGAGCAAGTTCCAGGACAGGCTCAAAACTACAGAGAAATCCTGTCTCAGAAACAAAAAGAATAGAGATGAGTATGTTACTTTGTCAGGTTGGCTTTCTAGTGGGTTTTTCAAAGCTTTTGTATGCACATGTGCATGTTGTGTGCTTGCATCTGTCTGCACATGCATTGCAGGCATCCAGAGGTTAGCCTGGATGTCATCCTCAGAAACACTGCATGTCCTTTCTCTTACTCCTCAATCTCTCATTCTTTCTGCTCATCTGTCTTCTTTTGCCCCGTCTCTCCCCTTCCCCCTCTACTCTCTCTCTTTCCTATGTCCCTCCCATCTCTATCTCTTTCCTCTCTTCCTCGCCTACCTTCCTTCTATCCCTTTTATCTCTCATTCTCCTTTCTTCTCTCTTCTGTATCTCTCCCCTCTATCTCCTCACCCTCTCTCCCTCATCTTTTCTCTTCATTCTCTCATTCTGTCTTCTCTCTCTACTCTCGCCCCTTTCCTGTCTGTCCCCTTTCTCCCTCTGCACTCCTTCTTCCCTTTCTCTGCTCTTTCTCCTCTTCCATTTCTTCCTCTTCTCCCCCTCTACTCTCTCCTTCTTTCTCTCTCCTCTCTCCCATCTCTTTCCTTTCTCTCTTCTATTTCCTCTTATTCCGCCCTTCTCCCATTTTATTCTCCTCTCTCTACTGTTACCCCCACTCCTTCTCTCACTCCCCACTCTCTTCTCTCTTCCTTACATTCCACTTCCCCTTTCTCTGTCTTCTAACTCTCCTTCCTCTCTTCTCCCACTTTCCTCTCTGCCTTGTCTCCCTCTCTGTATCATCTCTTCCCTGTCTCTCCTCTCTATCTTTCCTTCTCGCTCCTCCTCATCACATTCTCATCTTTTTCTCTCTTCTCTCCTTCCCCTGTCTCCTTTGTCTCCACTCTCTCTTCTCTCTTTCCCCATTTATCTTCTCTCTCTACCTTTTTCTCTCTTCCCTCCCTCCTCCTCTTATGCACAACTCATCTCTCCCTGCCCTCTTCTCTGTAGTCCCCCCTCCCTTTACTCCTCCCTCTTGCCTCCACTTTCTCTCCCTTATCTCACATCCTCCTCCTCTCCTCTCCTCTTTCCTCTCTAGCTCCTCACTCTCTCCCATCTTTCCCCTCATATTTTCTTTTCACTCTCTCATTACTGTTCCCTCTGTACTCTCTTCTCTTTCCCCCTCTCTCACACACTCTCTCCTCAATCCCCCATTTTCCTCCTTCCCTCCTACTTTATTCTCCTGCCTCCCACCTCTTTCACCTCTCACTGTGTTCCCTATTAACCTTTCTCTGCCCTTACCCTCAACGCTTCTCTCCTCGTCTCTTGTTTCAACTGTCTCTCACTTATATTGCATGCTTCCCTTTCTATTCTCCTTTCCTTTCCTGTATCTCTCCTCTCTTTGTCCCCTCTTTCTCTCTCCTGTATCACCCCTCTTGTTTCCCTTTTCTTGCTGCTATTCTATCTCCTCTCCCTCTCCTTCATCTCTCTCTCTTTCTATCTTCTCTATCTAATGTGCATTAATAACATAGCAGAAGGATATACTTGTACAGATCTGCAAATACCTGAAGTACAACATCAGGTCACATTTTTTTGAATAGTGTAGTTCTCTGGAATATTCAAGTACACAGTGCAAATAGAGATTATGGCACAGCAACAAAGATAATGAAAAAGAAAGAGAGAGGGGAGAGAGAAGAGAGGGGACGGGAGCACAAGGAAGGTCACAGAAGAGAGAAAGAAGAGAGATGGAATACAGAGAGAGGATGGTGAGAGGAGCGTGATGTGGGAGGAGGGATAGAGATAGGAGAGGGGGACAGAGAGGTGTAAATAGATTTTTCTTTGGGTTGCCAGCTCATAAGAAATGACACAAAGACTTATTAATTATGAAAACTCAGCCTCTAACTTAGACTTGTTCCATTAGCTTTTATAACTTAAATTAATCCATTTCTATTCACCTATGTGTTGCCATGTGACTAATGGCTTTTACTTTTCCTCCTGCACATCCATCTGCTCCCTCTGTCTCCATTGGTGCCTCCTCCTTTCTTCTTCTCAGAGCTCTCTGTCCCCAGAATTCCAAACTAACCGATTTCTGCTCACCTAATTGCCATAGGCTCTTTATTAAACCAATCACGGTGACACATATTCACACAATGTAAAGGAATATTCCACAACAGAGGAATGAGAGAGATGAGATGGAAAAGGGAAAAAGAGAAGGGGAGATAGACAAATGAGAGAGAAGAGAAAATGAGAGACAGAAAAAATACAGGGAGAATAAGAGAGGAAAGAGGGATGAGAGACGAAGTCAAGAAAGAGAAGAGAGGAGTTAGGAAGAAGGGAAAGGAAGTGATGAGACAATGAGAGACCAGACAGATGGAGAGAGAGAGAGGGGAGAGAGGAGAGAGAGAGAGAGAGAGAGAGAGAGAGAGAGAGAGAGAGAGAGAGAGAGAGAGACCAATGAGAGGTGAGGGAACATGTTGAGGGAATATAGAGAAAAAGGTGAGGCAGAGGGGGAGAAAGTGGAGAGGAGAGAGTCACCAGCAAGAGCGACAGATGAGAGAGAGGATAGAGAGTTAGGAGAGAAATGAAGTGAGAGAGATAAGAGAAGAGCGTGAGAGAGATGGAGAGAAAGGTAATAGAGGTGAGGGTGGAGAGAGGGAAGACAATGGAAGGAGAGAGCAAAGACATAGAGGACAGAGGGTAGAGAGAGACGAGAAAGACAGGGAGAGAGGCACTTCCAGCATTCTAAACTGTAGGAGCCCAGAATCTGGGTACAGAATTCTGTGTAGGCGCACAGAATCTACTCCAAGTAGAGGAGTTAAGAGTCCTGCTGCAGTATCACATGAATGTTCAGGCATATAAAGTACATCTGTCTTCTTTGATGGTAGTGCACAGCACCTTGTTCTGCAGGAAGTCTACATAGAATTTTTTTTATTTTTTTTTTTTTTGCAGAGATTCCATTCTGTAGTGCTTTGTCATAGACCATTTATGGTGCTCAACTAGGACATGAATTTGTGCTGATACACTAGAATATCCTGTGTGCTTCTTTCTAGTGCTCCCACGAGTCCTGATATCATAGATCCATGAATTTCCCCAGCAGTACCTCTGGGCATGATGCATGGGTGTCCAACCACTCTTGTTGCAGTACTGCTACTTCCATTGTGCCACACACTCGCCCATCCCCATGCATTGCTCTGCTCCTAACAATGTGTGTGCTGCTGTTCAGGCAAGTTCTGAGCTCTGCAAGTCTATCCAAGTGCTTTGCTGTAAGAGCACGCCGGTATATTGCTAAAGCAGCTGTACAATCAGCGTTTGGAAAGATGCTGCTGTGTAGTGTGTTAGTATTGGATATGTGTGCAGTGACCCACTAGCACATTCATGCGCAGCGATGTGCAGTGATGTCCGTGTGTGCTTTTGTCTAGTGGTTCCATTAGTACTGATGTCGCACCTCAGTGAATCTTGTAGTGTTATATTCCTGTGCGTTTTTGTTATAGTACATCTGTGTGCAGTTGTACTAAGACATCTATGTGTGTGGGCTTACAAGAAAAAAGCATTATTGGTTATGTACTATCCAATCCATGTGTGTTACTTTATATGTATTTCTATGTCTGCAGTTATACTGGTAGACATACGTGGGTTATTGTTCACAGACATCCGTGTGTTTTGATGTGCTAGAAAATACTTAGACACACCAGTATTAGGACATCAATGTCCACTGCTCTTCTGCACCAGGGCTTCAATGTTCATATAAACCTTGACAATAATATTATCCTGTGCACTGCTTTCTAGTAAGTCTATGATCACGTTTGCTGCAACAGACTTGTGTGTGATACATTAGTAGCACAACCCTTTTGCTGATGTATCATTACTTCCTGGTACAGTCAGTGCTCTACTCCTGAAAAAATGATATGCTGTTGTTCTAGTTAAGCTATGTTCTGGCTTTACAAGTACACCCATCTGCTTTGTGGTAAATGCACATCAGTTTGTACTGCATTATACACCTATTTGGGCGAAGATTCTATTGTGCGGTGCTTTAGTATTAGGTGTGTGTGTACTTCTCTACTAGTTCATTCATGCCAGTGATATAGCAATATAATCTTGTGTGTTTCTGTCTAGTACTTTCCTGGATACTGATGTACTAACCCATGAATCCTGTTGTAGTATTATATTCATAACTGTGTATTCAGATGCTTGTGTGTGCATCTTTACATGTCACACCTTTACTTGTATTTCCATGTGGCCTGAAGTACTAACACACCCACATGGATAGCAGTTCACAGATATTCCCGTGTTCTGATGTGCCAGTAAAAACATGCACATATCAATATTGGGGCATCAGTGTGCTTTGGTGCATTTGCACACTAGTGCTTCACTGTCCAGGTAAACTGTGATAATAATGTCCTTGTGCACACTACTTTCCATTAAATCTGATAACTTCTGTCACAGAAACACTCCTTTAATGTACGTTCTTGCTGTAGTTACTTTCATTTCCACTCTTCTCCTTGTCTTTCTCCCTCTCTCTAGGTTCCCTACAATTCCTGCTCCTCCTCCTTTCTTCCCTTTCTCTCCATTCTCTCACCTCTCTCTCTTCTCTTTCTTTTGCTCTCTCTATACCATTAATTCCATGACCCAGATTCTTGCCTTTCAACCAATTCAAATATTACACAGACCAAATGTATCACAAACAAGCCTTGTCTTGGGGGAGAAAGCTGATTCATCCTAGATGCTCCTTCTAGGGGACTTCAGGTGCTTCTCTGTTGCGTATTATTTGGGGTTCATTCGGAAAGCTGCTTTTTTCCAGATCTTCTTTTATTTGGTGCTTTTCGGATTCAGTACTTTAAAGTGAGGTAAGATATCCTTTAAAAATAAATGGTGTTACATTAAAGTACTAGGAAATTTGGTAAAGTTTGAAAAAAGGGAAAATTAGGAAAACATATCTTCAACTTTTATGATTAAAAGTCACACTATCAAAGGGAATAAAAACAAAAGAAATTTCCTGTCAAATATTTTCAAAATAAAGGTGCCAAGGGACCCACCCTCAGCAGACCAGGAAAACTGCAGAGGAGGCATGGAGCTGGTGAACTACTGAACAGATGCGAAGGGGCAAAGCTCAACTCGTCATTTTATTTTCTCTCTCTGCCCCTGCTTTGTTCTTTCTCTTCTCTGTTCTTCCCCGTTGTTTTTTCTTTCCCTCTCCTCTTCCTCCTCCTTCTCTTCCTCCTCTTCTCCTTCTTCTTCATTCTCCTTCTACTTCCTCCTTGATGTCTCCTCCTACATCTTTTCTGATGTTCTCCTCCTCCATCTTTCCTGATGTTCTCCTCCTCCATCTTCCCTGATGTTCTCCTCCTCCATCTTCCCTGATGTTCTCCTCCTCCATCTTCCCTGATGTTCTCCTCCTCCATCTTCCCTGATTTCTGAGAGTTTAAGGACAGCCTGGTCTATGCATCAGTCCAGGCAAGAGCAGTTTCTTGCCCAAATGGCTATCAAATTAAATAGGAGCCTCTCCGATGCCCATCTTCCTCTTGAAGTAGATTGGTGCTGCCATGAGCGGATATGTCTTATTGTCATAAAAGCCCTAAGTTATTAAAACATTTAAATGCCATATTCTGTAGTCTTTGAAAGATATTAAGAATGCCTATCTGAAATATATCTCTATATATCCAGAGTCTAACATGACTACAAGCTTGACTATTATTGATGACTATCCATTAACAACCGATATACATTACATTTTTAAATGAACTACACAATCACAATACCTTAATCAGCATCATAAATACATATACATATAACAAAATTGACCTTTAATTTATATTAATAGAGTAAAATTTATACCAATGTAAAATTATTCATATCTATATCATTTCCCCCTTTAAATGTAAAAGAACATTTATAAACAATATTTTGGAACATGGGCACAGTTATTTCTCTCCAAACTGCTTCCTGCTGAATGGGGACGCTGTTAATCAGATCTTTCATGGTGTAACCTGTGTGCTAGGTTCCTCTCAGTCAGCAGTTGAGCAAAGTAATTTTTTGAGGGTGTTCAAAGCAACCTTTCAGGAGAGTGTGGTCTATCATACCATATTGGGATAGAAGCAATCTACTTCAAGAGGAAGATGGGCATCGAAGAGGCTACTTATGGAGTTTGATAGCCATTTGGGCAAGAAATTGCTCTTGCCTGGGCTATTGCATAAACTGGACATAGAGAACCCTCAGAGAGAGGACTGCTGAACTTGCCTAAAAGTGAGATGATCTTTCGGGGTTCCTGATTCATGAAAGAGTCTGTGATACATTCTGCAGGACACAGCAGATACTGACTGAACTGCCTTTGAAATTTCCTGCTTCATGGAAAAGTCTGCTGGATACTATGGGCCTGTAGGCCGAAGATGGATGCCCCAACAGTACAAAAGAACTTTGGGTTGACTGTCCAGGCAGCAAGATGCCTCTGTCATTTCTAGAGTTTTGGAAGTAGCTTACTTCTTGTTCACCTAGGTAATATTGTGTCCTTCTGGAGTCTTTGATGGTGTTGAAGAATAGATAGTTATATTTTTTCTTAGTTATGATAAAAGATATAAATATTGTAACCAATTCTTACTTGATAACTGTTTTTGTTATATGTAATTTTACTATGTTAAAGTTAAAGCCTTTCTTTTTTGTTTAAACAGAAAAAGGGGAAATGATGGAGGATTGTCATTGGCTAATAAACAAACTGCCTTGGCCAGCCCTTAGGTTAGAAAACTGTAGTCATTAGGAATGTGATTATTCACAAAACGTTATCTAAGTGCAGATGAGCTCTCTTGGCAAAAAAATTGGCTCACAGACACAGAGCCCAGAGGTACTTTCTCCCTGAACCCTTTGCTTAAAGAGGTCAGCAGTCATAGATGGGTTTGATCCTTTTTCCTCCCAGACACCTAAGACATGGATATGAATGATTAGAACACATGTACCAAAGACAGGTAAGTCTGGGAAACAGGAAAGTGTTCACCTAAGACAAACGCAATCATCTGTCCTGTTGCAGAAGCACAGGCTTTATTAAAATTAATAAAAAGGGAGGCTCCAAAATGTGAGCCTATTTCTACTTTGTCTGAAGAGTCAGAGTTAGAGGTTGCTCAAAGTGACTGACAATCATAGTTGTACATCCCAACTCAGGATGTGATTACTTAATTCTTTTGACATTAAGATAGCCCATATGCGTAGGTCCATTCAATCCTGACAGGTGGTCAGGATATGCAAATGTACTTCTGTTCCTTCTTTTGTAACTATGAGGTCACCTGGGGAGCGGCATCACTGCCTAGAAAATAGAATGTTAATGATTTCATGTCTTAAAGCGATTAACTGAGTTGTCCTTTGTATCATGTTAATAAAGTCTTTTGTTATATTCTCCCCCACTTATTTTTGGGTATAAAAAAGTATGGAATGGAAAAATAAGATCGGGCAATTTCAATATTCACTGGAATGCCCTCCTAGTACTTTCCCTGGTTTCTGTTCTTACTTTTCATGCATCTTCATATTCTTTTCTTATATTTCAAAAACCCCACACCGCTACCCTGACAAGAGGTATTTTTGCCAAGGCTAGTCCACAACATATGCCTATATTTTGAAGTGCTTTCCCTACTTTACACATAGAATTTATTTGTTTTATATATATACCTTATACATATATCCTGAAGCTGATCTCATGCGGCATTTCAGCGTGCCTGGGTTTTTGTGTGGCCGATCATTAGATCTGTGTCATAACACTGGGGTTCAAAATATTCTAGGTTTTTGGAACTTTGTGAATTTCTGATTGCAGAAATTTGCATATGAAAGTGTCAACCGACAGGGAAGCTACAGAAGGGGAGAGAATGACACAATACACGATTCCTCACATAAACCCAAACAACCTCAAATAAGACTGGACAAGGCAATTCCCATGGGGAAACTGTTTCCACCTCCCACAAAGCTAAACACCAAAAGCCATCGCAATGAAAATGGCAAGTTCCACTTGCTTCCCATCATCCTCTTAGCACTTAGAAGCCCAGTGGGTTTCCGTAAAGTTGTTTACAAATATCCTTAGTTTTGGTTAGCCCACCAGCTACACTGCCCTCCCCTATACCCCAGCCTCATACACACTAAATCCTTTATGCCCTAATATGCCTTGTAGGGCAATAGGAAAAATATGGGGGCAGGGGAGGGAGCCAAGCATTCTATTTGAATATCTCTTTTGGAAAATGCAAGATTCTGAACAAATACCTATGTGGTGTAAGCCTGTGTTTAAACTTGCATTCTGTGGGAAGATAAACTTGAGGGTCAGTGATGCAGAAAACCATTTAAACACAAATAAGACTAACACAATGCAGGCCTCCAAAGCCATGGCCATGATCAGAAAGTTAAAGCCAATGCTTAATTAATAAGAATCTCTAACATATGGAGGAGTGAACTTCCAATGAAATAAATGCTTTTATAGAATTAAAACTCAGGATTTCATTATGTCTGGTAAGTAAACCATTATTTTTCTTGGGTACTTGACTTTAAATTACTATAAAAATAATTTTTTTTGCAGGTTACCAAAAAATTCAAAAAGGATGAAGGCCTCAGCCTAGAACTACTAGGAATCTCTTCAGCAAGTAGCCCCAGTAGTTAAACACCTGTAGCAGACACACAGCTGTAGCAGACACGCAGCTGTAGCAGACACGCAGCTGTAGCAGACATGCAGCTGTAGCACACAGCTGGAGCAGACACACACAGTTGGAGCAGACATGCACCTGTAGCAGACATAGGGGACAATCTGATTCTCCTCTCTACACGACCAGATCCAGAGGACGACTAGAGCATTGAATGCCAAGCTCCTACATAAATAGACAGAGATTACAATATCTCGGGCACTGAGCTACATTCCTAAGTTGGTGGTTTTAATGAGCATAATATAGAAACTAAAGGTATTACCTTGCTCTCTATAAAATGTGGTATATGTGTGGAGGAGGTCGGAGGGCACCCGCAGATGATTCTTTCTGCCACATGGCTCTTGGGAACACAACTCAGGTCATCATGAGATGACTCTGCCTCACTGGCTTCGACTTTATATTTTCTGTAACTTAAACTTGAGTGCGCTGGCTGTATGTTGCTGTCGTAATTGCCATCTCCTATACTCTACTCTTTGGTCAAAATATTTTCAGGGTTTCTTACGTCCACAGCTGTACTAAGGCCACTTCTATCGGCACCATCTTTTCCTAAACATCACATAATCAAATCCGCCAGACATTTCTTCCAAAGGCACTGGTCTCACCAGAGACTTCTCATTACATCCTCTACTGGTCTGTAGGTGTTAGGTGACTGTGGAGGAGGAGACACTGAGGAGGCTTTGAGGTTTCCAGAGCTCATGCCATTCCCAGTTAGCTCTCTCTGCCTCCTGTCTGGGGATAAGATAAGCTCTTAGTTACTGCTCCAATGCCATGCCTACTGCCATACTCCCTGACATGATGGTCATAGACCCTTTAGAACACTCTAGAAATGTGAACCCCAAATTAAATGCTCTCTTTTGTAAGTTGCCTTGGTCAGGTTTTATTTTTGCCACAGCAATGAAAAGGTAACTAAGGCAGTGCCTTCTTTTTGTAATTCAATACATATATTGCTAATAATTTACAAAGACACCAAAAACCACCTGTTTTATTTTCAAATTTTTACTTACATAGACTTGGCAGCACGTTTCTCCTTAGCTTTCATTGTAAGATAATTTCGCAAAGCTTAAAATTGGGTATTTTAATATGTCACAAGTAAACATGGAAAGATGAGTTTATATTTTAGGGAAAATCTTCCATTATTGTACAAACACTGATATTTACAATATTCTTAATGTAGATATATACAATGTAGCATAACATCTAAATGTACAAAAGTTTTAAATTGTTACATTGTTGTAGAATGCTGTAAAATGCTAAGTGATGAAAAACTCCCCAAAACTGCCAATATTGTGGGAAAACAGCAAGGTCATAAACTGTCATGCAGTATCTTACCCAAAACACAACTGTGCAAGTCAACTCCACTGTACACACGTAAAGGCAAATGACTCAGCTGCATACACCATGCTAAAATCCAACTACAATTTCAGAATTCACGTGCTAAAGCAGACAGTTTTTTTCTTTGTCTTGTTTTGTTTTAAAGATAGGCTCTTACTCTGTAGTCCTATTGTAGTTCCTGGAATTCATCATGTAGACCAGGCTGACCTCAAACTCAGAGGTCTGTCTCTACTTCTGAGTTCTGGGATTAAAGGTGTGTGCTGCCACACAGGGCTCGATTTTATAATATATGAAACAGGAATATGAATGATGAGAACATTTAAGGAATTCCTAGAAAGCTACTAGGAAACCTCAGAGAAAACAAACCAGGCATTTTCCCTGGGACTCATGAGTATATGACAGAAACACCGAAGGAGAAAATAAAAGCCACCCAGGTGTTGTGGGTTAATTTCACCTTTAAAGTTTAGTTTCATTTAGAATCCTTTAAGTTCCTCTTGGATATTTTTATTTGCTTGTGATTTAGTGGGGGCAATAAGGGAATGAGGTAGCTTAGAAGAAATACCAGAAAGTGAAATTCCTGTTAATGAAAGCACACAGAAATCCTCTTCAGGAAAGGTCAGGAAATAATAACCTAAGTACAATACATTATTCTCCTAACAGTGATTTTTCTGGGCATATTAAAACATATATTAAGTTGTAAGAGCGTTATTAAAGAATAGGAAAGTGGAGATACCGATCAAATTTATTAAATCTGTTAATGCTGATAGAGTATGTTTATCAAAATGTGTGCTTTTCTTTGTGCTTCCGTGAAGGTATTCTGCCTTCATGCCATGTGACACCAGATTAAGTATCTTGGTGGTAGAGGTGAGAGAAGAAAAACTGGGTGGCCAGCTCTACTACGGATAGGAAATCCACATGGGATGCCTGCTGATGACGGGGCATGTCATACAGGCAGGAGGGCAATTAGGTGGCTTCTGCTGGCACAGAACGGGGCAGCACTCTTGGGCAAAATGGTTCTATCGGCTTCTCCATTGCACTCAAACCCAGCGAGACATATGGGGAAAGGTAACCCAAAAAGCAGGACAGCTCGGGCTGGCATGCTGAGGCTGCCATCTTCTTTGTCCTGAGAACAGAAGAGTCTGAAGGTGCTTGTGTTTTGCACGTCACAGCCCTCACCAACCCCCGTCTGGGAGCAGGAGCGCTCTGTGGAGAAACAACTGCGGGGAAATCTGAGTGGGTCTGTGTATCACGTTCAGCAAGAGATACACAGACCTTATCCCCAGGAGCTGTGAGGACAGATGGATAAAAGGGCTTGAGATCAAAGGGAAGAAAGAAGGAGCCTCACCCTGTCAAGAATGGCACAAGCTGTGAAAGTAGAAACCAGGATAAAAATGTCTACCTATCTGTCTCCGCACCACAGCCCCCGTCTCTGTCTCTCTCCCAGGACTGAATGGTAGTGAGCAATGCCCCGAGTTCTGGCTAGGATGGGAAAGAACAAAGCGCTACTGGGCAGAGTGACAAAGATAACCTAGAGGTGGCGGGAAGGGACAGGGAACATTAACTGCATTTTCCCCGAGACCTCTGAATACAGACAGGGCAAACTATCCATTAGGCACAGCGTCTCAGACTCCCAGGGCATGTAACCAAAATTTTACTTAATTTTTTAGTAAAAATAATATAAGTTTTAGATAAAGGACTATTTTAATTCAAAATATGAATACTGTCATTTTATACAAACACAATAATAAAATATAAATTTAAATTTTATACAGAAGGGGTCCAAGTGGGCAAAAGTACTTGGGGTCTAAAAAGCTCATGAGCTGTGAGCACAGGGTCACCCCAACTCTAGCGATGGGAGCTCCAGGGCATCTCACAGGACTGGGGAAGAATGCAAGGTTAACCGAGGGCCTGATTTGCTTTCTGGAGTACTGTTTCTGAAGAACACCAAGTCTAACAGAGGAGACGTACTATTATTAATTTTCCTTACCCAAGGCAGAACAAGACACAAATTTTAAGCTCATTATTTTACAGTTGTGTCCTTCAGAGAGGCAGAACTTGGGATGAAGGTCTCAGGTGTCTCTGGTCCTCCACTTCTGCACACACTGTTGGGATGGGGTTTTCTCTAGGAGCTTCGTCAACTTCTGTGTTACACGTCTCCTTGAGTCCAGACAAATCTGTGCTTCTTTCAGGCCTTTGCTCCAACTATTTTCAGGAGGCTGAGGTTGGCAAGGCCAGCATAGGGGCCATCTGCGGTTGTCAAAGCATATAGACACTAAGAGAGAAGAAAGCATTATGGAGAACAGACAGGACAGGACAGGAGAGAAATGATAAATCTGAATGTTCTCAATTCAAGCTGCTAAAGACTGGTAAAGAAAGCCAGGTGATGGAAGCACATATCTTTAATCCCAGCACTAAGGAGGCAGAGGCAGGCAGATATCTGTGAGTTCAAAGCCAGCCTTGTCTACAGGGCTAGTTCCAGGGCAGCCAAAGAAACCCTGTCTCAAAAAACCACACAAACAAACAAACAAACACCCCCCCCCAAAACAATACAAAACAAAAAAACTCACAAAACCAACCAACCAAAAACCCTCAGTAAAGAGGGTAATTCCTGTGTGAAGTATTTCTGATAGTGGGTCTGAGATATCTGCACTCTGTACATGCTCCTCTGCATTTAAAAATATTTTGTCAAAGCCACAGAGAAACCCTGTCTCGAAAAACCAAAAAAAAAAAAAAAAAAAAAAAAAAAAAAAAAAAAATTTTGTAAGATAAATTATAAATGTAGTCTATATTCAGAAAAATAGACCCTCAATAGTTGCTTAAAAACTTGTGTTCTCAAGGCCCTCCACTCTGACTACTGCCATCTTTGAAGTCCTTAAAACATAGCTCAGGGTAGTGAAGATGATTAGCCATGGGCATGTGAAAACCCAGATTTGATGAAGAACTCTTAACAACTCAGCATCATTCCAGGGAAACACCAATGCAGCAAGTTAATCAACACGGGCTCCCGGGTCTGCTGCACCAGCCTATGGAGAGACAGGTAAGGAGGAGAAGGGCACAAGAGAGTGACCTGCTACTGGCTTTTGTGGCCTCTGCTTGAAGAGACACCATGTTATAAAACTCAGCTCTCTGAATTTCAACTGAGACTCCTGGATTTAGAGATGTGACAGAATTAAGGTCTTATCCCAAAGCTGGCACAAATTAGGTCGGGAGCTCAATTCCTAATTTGTGCTTTGGAGTTCTTATACTTCCACACTTCAAGGGGATTCTACAAAGTATGTTTCACTGTTCACATTAAATACACAGGGGAGTGGAAAAACTACTAGTTTCCTGTAGTTCATTTGGGAACTGTACAATCTTAAAATGAAGTTACAAAAGATGCAACCTAAAAAAAAAATCAGCAAATAAAATCAGAGCTGGAATAACACTGGGAGGTTAGATGTTATAGCCTTAGCTGTCTATAGGAACCTTGGCCTAGAGAAAACAAACTCCATTTCTTTAAATTGTCCAAATCAGATTCAGGCCACCTCAGACTGTGAGGCTACTCCATCCAGTGCTGCCTTGTTCTTTGGCTATACCTGCAGCAACAGAAAAAGGAAAAATCTAAACTCAAATTCAGTTTCAAGGTAATAAAACTGTCACCAGTAAGAAGACCTGGACAATAGGCAAACACCAGTTTTCCAGCTAATACAATATTCCCTAATTGGTCCTTGTGGTGATGTTTTGTTTGTGGTCTAACAAATAAAGCTTGACTGAAGATCAGAGTGCAGGGCTAACCACGAGTGGTGGCACACACCTTTAATCCCAAGACTCAGGAGACAGAAGAGGAGGATCTCTATGAGTTCAAGGCCATCTTGGGCTACACTAGATTGATCCAGTCTCAGTGAAACAGAGTCAGGCAGTGGTGGCTCACGCCTTTAATCCCAGCACCAGGGAGGTGGATATCAGAAGTGATACGGCAGGGCAGAGAGAGGAATATAAGGCAGGAGGAGACAGGAGCTCAGCATAGTCAGAGGACGCAGTCAGAGGCAGTAGTCAGAGGGCACAGGAACTCTTGATGACCACTATATGAGAATAAGCCCATATCTCTTCCTTCTCACATTATTTATAATAGGAAAGTTTAGAATTTTATAGAGTAAAAGAAAAAATATTTAAGTTATATTGCTTTAAAATCTCAATTATTTACAGTAGTATGCTAAGATTAGAACACAATGTCTTACTTTTAAAATATTACAAGAACAACTCCGCTGTTCTGCTCTCTTCAGCCAGTCCATTGTCTTCCTTGCTTTTGTAATTGGAAAGGAACAAATTTTCTATTTGGGTCAAGAATTCCTCAGCGATGAAGCAATTGGCTACTTTGCTTAGTGTTTTCCTTAGACACTCCAAAAGCTAGTTGAAAAGAAAAGTTTTACGTTTAAATACTTCAGTAGTAAGAGGGCTTCCATAACTATCACAATTTCTTTTCAAACCCCAGTAATACTCAAATGAGAAACGCCGCTCTCAACAACCTCAGCCTGGACTACTGGAATCGCTGCTGAAGGTTGAGCTTAGCTCCCTCACAACTCCACAGGAAACCAACATGTGCAAGCACTGCTCCCGGCTCTGGCCAAATCTGTGATCTTTGCCCATTGTAACCATACGCTTACATCCGCAGAGCCGTCTCTAAAGACTGAAGAGCAAACAATAGGAACAATGAAGCACATAGAACTGTGGGTCCAGGTATGAAGTGTGGAGACCAGATACAAGGCTCAAAACTGAGCTCCAGCACCAGCACCAGACAAATGAACAAGAGAGACAGAGATGGGAACAAAAAGAACTAAGTACATACTTCTAGGCCAGTTTTCCTGGAGATGCACACATTGGTTTTTCAATAGTATGTAGACAAATATAGCAGAAAGAACTTAGTATGCTTATTCTTTCTGAATATTCCCAAATGGCTAAAACAAAAGTGTTGACAGTCTATTCATCTTAACCAGAAGTGTGTGTGTGTGGGGGGAAGGGGCGTGCGGTTCTAAACAAAAGTGTTGACAGTCTATTCATCTTAACCAGAAGTGTGTGTGTGTGTGGGGGGGGGGGGGGGTGGGAAGGGGCGTGCGGTTCTAAACCCTTATTTTCCAAGTACTAAGTTAGAGCAAAATGACCACTTAAACTTAAATTAGACTTATACTATATATTTTTTAAATGGCCAACTATCATGGTCAAAAGGGAAACATGGTACTTGTGAATTTTAAAGAAAAGATCAAAGGTTCTTCATTATACACAATTGTAACCTGCTAAGAAATATATCAGGTTACAATATATTTGTATTGCACTCTAAAAGAGTATTATTTCTATGTATACCTTTAGCCAATAGAACACATTAATTTAAAAAAGTACATTAATAAAGGAAAACAGAATGCATTCACAGAACAGTGGGAAAAATAACAGCAGCTTGGAATCTGAATGAGGTCTGTAGGTGGAGACTGCTCCTTCGTGTCCCAGCCACCCAGACACAAAGACAACACAGAAACTATATTAGTCACAACATTGTTTGGCCAGTAGCTTATGTATATTTCTAGCGAACTCTTACATTGTAGATTAACGCGTTTCTATTATTTTGTGTATCACCATGAGGTTGTGGCTGGCTCTGGCTCGCGTCTTTCTCCTTGTACTTTCTCTCTATGTCTCTGTTCAAATTTCCCACCTGGCTTTACTCTACCAAGCCATTGGCTGAAACAGCTTCTTTAATAACTAATGGTAATAAAATATATTCATAACATACAGAGGGGAAATAAGAATCCAATTAAAAATGAAGGCAGCTTACTTTCTGCAAACAAGTTAGGTCAGAATCCCGGCGAAAGATTCTATCCATGGGGACACTGCTGCAAGAAGGAATTTAAAAAGAAACTGGTGACAAAGACACTATTTGTTGTGCAATAAACTGTCCTGATGCCAGACATCAGGTTCTACATTTAATCTAGGCTTTTCTTTCTCTGTTCAACTTAATGAGAAAGACTGCAAATGTGGGGCCATCACAAACCATAACACGTACCTATGGGAAAGCCTGTACTTCTCAATTATCCATCTTGTCTTTTCAAACACTGATTCCCACTGAGGTTCGTCTAACATCTGCTGGACTTCAAATTTGTAGGGTAAACCTAGAGGAGTGTAAAGAGGCACACTGTCACCAACGCCAATCTCCTTTTCTGACAGTTTGTGAAAAGCACTGTGGAAGACGGGATGGCATCTCACTCATCACCCAAGCCAAGAGGTCTTTTCATCAGAAAAGGGCAGTATCAGTAACAAACTGGGGCTGTTCTCGACAAAGCAGGCACAGTACCTTCCGAGGTACAAGCCATCACGCCTATGGGAACGCTGATCAGCAGGCAGCATTCCTAAGAAAAGCTGACAGGAGCACCAGGCGGTCAGCCTGTGCAGTTCTCCCAGTGGCTGTCTCCTGCCTCTCCTAGCGTCTCCACAAACCGAGCTTCACATACTTTACTGAGTACCTGAGGGGTATTTTCTTTTTTTTTAAATTTTTCGAGACAGGGTTTCTCTGTGGCTTTGGAGCCTGTTCTGGAACTAGCTCTTGTAGACCAGGCTGGCCTCGAACTCACAGAGATCCACCTGCCTCTGCCTCCCGAGTGCTGGGATTAAAGGCGTGCACCACCACCGCCCGGCTCTGAGGGGTATTTTCTACAGCGCTCTGGAGCTCACGCTGAAATACGCAGGCTGTTCTCTGAGAATTTAGTTGTCTCAGCTCCATCACTTCAGTCAAGTTTGCCAGTTGTGTTTCCTCCTGCTCACTAAAGTAGAGCAGCCTGGGCTGAGCTGATTTGTTTCCCATCTTCTAGCGACCATCTTCCTTCACAGCCTGAATTACAGCCTAAGTAAAATACTACTGTGTTATATATTTTGCCTACTATTTTGGTTGATTCAAAAAAGTCCTTATTACTTCATTTTGGCCAGAAACAGAATCACATAAATTTTAAATTATTAAATTCTAATGAATAAAATGTGAATAGTCACATGTCCTCAGTACCAACTAACTATATTAGATATGATTGGAATAGAGGCTCATAACCAAAACCCAGAAGGCTGAGATCTGACTTAAAGTGAAGAAAAGTTTATTGTAATGCTTTCTGTTATAACTTTTATAAATTATAGTTAAGTTGATGAATTATGTGCTTTATGTGCTATACTCAGTAGGGCATTCTGAACTACTCCTGATATTATTCACTCAAGAAAAATTCACAGTGCTGATTAACTGGTACTAAGGATATAAAAATAATGAACAAACTGCATTAAAAGTCAAAGTGGTCATTAAGGCAAAAAAGTGCTGCAGACTTATTTAAAAAAATACATTAACAGTCAACAGTGCTGAGATTTTTACCAAGGACAGAGCATCAAAGATGATTAAGAATAAAGAGAAATTAATTATTAAGCAAACATTCACTTAGAATCCTCTTTATGCCAGGCTCCACACTGGAGGCTGGATAGAAAAGTGAGTACAATACACTCTGCAGTGTCAAAGGCGTCAAGACTCAAGAGGAAAGGGAACGCTGCAAATGCCGTTCATACAGGACCACACACCCAGAGAAAATCTGAGCCTCCACCCACCTCCTTACAAAGTTCCCTCCCTGCCTTTCTTAGTCTGTAGACAGAGCTGCCCAGAACAGTCACAAGGAGACGTACAGGAGACTAAGTTGGGTAGCTGGCTACGTCAAACTAGTTCTTTCTTGAGACAGATGATACTTGGGAGACCTGAAGTCTGTCTTTGGGAATCCTAATATCCCAGGAGGTATTAGAAAGATGGGTTATGGTTTTATTTATTTGCATGCCATAGCAGAGAAAGCAAGAATGGATTTATGAAAATATTTTTATGAGAAAAGGACTGTGTTTTACGTTCTACAATATCTCCTGTGCCCAGTATATACACACTTCCTATGCACGCAATGTTTACAGTGCTCAGTATGTACACTGTGCAACACAATGTCTCTAGTGCTCACGATCCACTGCCTGCTCTAATGTTTCTCCACATTTTCTTCCTTTTATCTAAGGACATGGTAACACTATAATGAAAGGAAAGAGGGTACTTTGACTAGGTGATATGCAATAAGTCCTTGGCTGATACACACACTTTCTCATCAAGTAGTTTTACACAGTTATACGTTCTTTGAGGACAGGGACAGTAAGAAGTTATTACTGTTGAAACTTACGATAGGCACCATCAGGGCTAACTTCTTCACTTATAACCAAGCAGGTAATCTGGGAGTATGGTAAAGAGTTACTTCGATTATATGGACTAACAATCATCCCAATGAACTTTGCTCCTCCTCTGGAGAAGTAACTCTGCAATGAAAAGTATAATTAATTTCAACTATCATTGCTCTAACTGAAAGTTAACTGGAGGAAAGAAAACAAACAAACAAACAAACAAACAAACAAACAAACAAAGGGCCCTATCCAAATAGCAGCAACTGAGTGAAAGTCTTATATACGCATTTCAGGCCCAAACTGTTCACCTTCATCAGAGACACTCCTTAACAATACAGACAGCATGGCTGGGAGCTGGCTCAGGATACAAGAGTAGCTGTGTAAGCAGGAGAACCAGGTCTCACTTATTCAGAGTCTGCATAATAAGCCTATCGTAATCAGTTACAGGCACCTGTAACCTGTAGCCTTACTACTGGGGAAGGACTGCTGGGTACCAGCTTAGCTACAGGGCTAGTGAGAAATCCCATCTCAAGGGAATAAAATGGAAAGTGGCAGAACAGGACCAACTGTTCTCCCCTGGCTCATGTGCAAACACAGAGGAGTGTGCGCCTCACCTCACAAACATACATACAAAACTGAAAACAAAAAGTCAACAGAAGCGCCGCATATATTAGGTGTGGTGGTACACATCTATCTCAGTTCTTGGGAGGCTGAGACAGGAGAATGAAGAATTACCACGAGTTCCAGGCCAGTCTGGGCCCACAGAGTAGGTCTTTGTCAAATAAAACAAAATACATATCACAAATGTGTTTACATACTATGATGTCAAAACATTTGACTGTAAATTTTATTAACATGGCAGTAATTTACGAATAGCTACCTACATAGAAAATACACATTAGGTGGGGCAGTAGTGCTGCACACCTTTAATCCCAGCACTTGGGAGGCTGAGGCAGGTGGATCTCTGTGAGTTCGAAGCCAGCCTGGTCAACAAGAGCAAGTTCCAGGACAGGCCCCAACGCTACAAAAAAACCCTGTCTTGAAAAATGAAAAGAAAAAAAAAGGAGAAATACACATTAAACCTAACAGTGAGTAAAAATACAACTTGTTTTTTACAAAGAGATATATCAATGTTTCTAACAAAGTTATAACAAGTCTAGTCCTACTTCTTCCTGACAGTTTTTAAGGGCTCTAGGAGCTTATACACACACACACACACACACACACACACACACACACACCTGTCTACACTTAATTGTTGACTTTACCAATGCTTACTGATTTAATACGAAAAAAGCAAGTTATTTCAAAACTGAAGACGTAAAGAATGTTAGTGTAAAGCTAAAAATAATAGATTTTTTATTTCACAAAAATCAATAGGAAGATGTATAATAATTTACAAAATGTAGGTACATGACACTATAAACACACCTGGTATTTGGCTTGTGTGTCAATATCTCGTAAAGATGGATTCGGATCAAAGGCAGGATGCGAATGGTACCACCCAATAACACTGTAGCCTCTAAGAGCCAAGGTTTCTGAAGCCTGTGTTTGTGACACAGGATCCATCTCGCATTGTAGTCCTGTGCTCAGACTGTTACATGGTTCTGCTGCACAGACCTGTAAAGGATTGTTCTTACATTATAGTGAAATCCCACCAATTCTATTACTTGCCAAATAAACCCCAAAAGTGAGATAGTAGTCTACGAACTCAGGAGCATTTTTCTAATCTAAAAGGCATGATAATGGTTAGCTTTCCAGGTTGCACTATAACACCTATCTAAAGGCACTTTCAAAAATTCCTATTACTATGAAAATAATTTCAGCAGAATGAAGTACACCAGCATTCACCCACAGCACTAGAATACATTACTGCCCTTACAAGTTGTAGCTTTTCACTGGGGAAGGTAGTGGGTAGCCACGGCTGGCAAATCCTCTTCCTCTTGTAGGACACAGATGTTCAGTAAATGGAACATAAGTCACTTCTGAATACACAGCTTTCTACACTTGCACACTCTCACACGTCCAGATAAAAATCAGTATTTTAATTATACTTTCTGAATTCTATAAAATATTTGGTATGGCAGCAAGACTTGGTAACCGAACTGTTTGAAACATTAAGACTTACTTCAAGGGTCTTCTCAGCCTCTGAGTATCTTCCTCCTAACAGCCCAATCACCTCCGCCATAGACACGTGAGCATGCTACGGGAAACAGGACAGACTCAGACCTTATCCACACACACAGCCAACGAAGAATCCTAGGACAGCTGCACAGCGGCAGCTGCACTGCTCTGAACAGAGCACAGCAAGGAGCTGGCAGCTGGGCTTGAAGCAGGGGACTCAGGCATCAGTCCCTTCCTGCTGCTATGAAGCTTTGATGCACACAGAGGAAGGTGGAACTTGTTCACTTAAAAGGAAGATACCATTTGCATTCAAAGGACAGAGAAGCCGGGTGGTGGTGGCGCACGCCTTTAATCCCAGCACTCGGGAGGCAGAGGCAGGAGGATCTCTGTGAGTTCGAGACCAGCCTGGTCTACAAGAGCTAGCTCCAGGACAGGCTCTAAAAGCTGCAGAGAAACCCTGTCTCGAAAAACCAAACCAAACCAAAAAAAAAAAAAAAAAAAAAAAAAAAAGACAGAGTGAGTCCCTCCAGAACCTCCTGTAGTCATTGACCTCAAACACACACAACCACTAGAGGGTCTGCAGTGGCAGTGAAGGGCACACAAGGAGCCTCTGTGATGTGCATGTAGTAGACGTCAGTCATCAGCCAGGCAGCAGACACAGGACATTAGAAAATGGGTGACAATCTGCAAAACTCACGGCAATTCATTTTTTCTAAAATATGGAAATATGCAATTGTCTGCCTTTTCTTCAAAAGAAAAGAAATCAGATTTCTTATAAAGAAAATAGTTAAAATCTGAAATATGTCTTCCACTTTCTCTTAGGCCTATAATAAATGGATAATGGAAATTCAAGAACAGAAACAAAAATAACTAAGTGAAGTACAATAGGTTATTCTTACCAAATCCATTATTAATAGTGCCTCTGAAGCTACTTTCACCTGAAATGGCTCCTGGAATATAAAAAGAAAAGGAAGAGAGCATAAAAATATATATATAAAAAAAATAACAACAAAAAAACCAAACAAAAACCCAAAAAGCATAAAAGCTTAAAAGAAAAACATTTTGTTCTCACAGGTGGAATATCCACCCTTTTCTCCTTACCCACCCGACCAAGTTTTCACCATTAATCAAAGTTCAGTACAAACGAGACTTAAAAACAACTAAGCTTCAAAGTCCTAGCAGCAAACTGTTCTTCCCCACCCTCTGCCTGGCTGGGTCACCATCCTTACTATACCCTGCTGTGTCCAATTCACCCACACACCTGCCTCACACAAACGGTAAAGAGTAAGTATTTCCTGTCCCATGGGGGCATTATTTGTGATTACTCATTGATATCAAGTACCTGCTTTTCTTCACTGAAAAAATTACAAGGTATCAGTTGGAAGGGATCAAGTGAGCTGAAAAAGAAAAAAGATTAATTACTAATTTGAAAAACTAGTAATAATATAACCTCAACTTCTGCCTGTGCGAACAAATATTAGAGCAGGAGAACCCTTCTAAGGAGGAGCCACATGTCCTTTTAGGTCTGACAGAAAGCAGGAACTCTGGGACAAAGCAGCTTTAGCAACTGAAGGGGCTGGTGAGCAGATGCAGCTCTTCAACTGAAGGAGAGAGCCTAAGTTCAGGGACACAGCTATTTCCCCGACAGGAGTTCAGGAAGTTCAAGTAGGAGGTTTCTCAAAACAGCTTGTCAGGCTGTTGTGATGTATGCCTTAAACCCCACTGCTCGGAGGCAGGGCCAGCCTGGTCTCCAGAGGGAGCTCTCGGCCAACCAGGGATGCATACTGAGACTGTCTCAAAGGAAAAGCATGCACACCAATACCTGTCAGTATCCTAATAGCTCCACCTCAGTGGAGACTCAATAAATACTTTCTAAATGAAGGATAACAAGCAAGTCTATTACACAAACTAAAGCAAACAGAAAGCCCTGCGACATTAAAAATGAACGTGAAGAGATGGAGAGGGGAATCCAAGCAAGGCCAAATAAAAAAAGCATGTGCAAACCAGAAAAATACTAAGAAAGGCGTTGACCACTAAAAATTAAGTTTTAAAGAAAATAGCAGAACACTTTTTAAAATTTACTATTATTTTTAGATTTATAAAATTTTACTTTCTGTGTATAAGTGTTTTGTCTAAATGTGTAACTGGTACCATGGTGGTCCAGAGGATGTCAGATCCCTTGGAACCATATGGGTGCTGGGAACTGAACCTAAATTCTTTGCAAGAGTAGAAAGTGCTCCTAATACTGAGCTGTATCTCCAGGTATCAGAACAATGTTTATAGAAAGAAAAGAAACTGGCAATGTTTCTATAAAGACAACTTGCAAACAATAGCATGTTGAATTCCCATCTGACAAAAAAGTCTGTGAGGAAGGGTATCAAGGGGTTGAGTGTGCTCACATAAAGAATTTAAAACACAGCAAGCAACGTCAGCCACTTTAATTATTTTATAAGCGAGGAACCAAGCCCTGCCAAGGAAATACAACTGCTACAGCATATAGTGGCATACTACTTGTGTTTTGATAAGTAAAGCTTGCCTAAAGATCAGAGGGCAAAGCAGTCATTCTTGTCAGCCATACAGGTCAGGGAGTGATGGCATGCACCTTTAATTCCAGGACTCAGGAGACAGAGGCAGATGATTCTGTTAGTTCAAGGCTACCCTGGGCTACAAAAGAGTGAATCAGTCTATAAGAGAAACAGCTCACACAAAGGTGATCCCAGCAGCTGGGATCCACGCCTTTAACCCAGCACTAGGGAGGTGGAGACAGGAGTGATATGGCTGGGAGGAGACACTCAGTCGAGTGTGCAGTCTTCAGGATTCGTGAGGATAGCATCTCATTGGTCTGAGGTCTTTGTTTTTCTGATTTTCAGAAAAATCTGAATCCAGATAGCTGTCTCTGGGATTTTATTATTCATGCTACAACAGCATTTCTTAATATCTTGCTTTGAGAAGTGAAGTGAAAGGCCAAAGCAAGATGCCTAGAAAACCAAGGAATCCAATGTACTCAGACAATTCTACAAATTAAAATTTACTTTTTTCTTGTTTTTTGTTTTTTTTTTTTTTTTTCCCCAAGACAAGGTTTCTCTGTGTATCTTTAGCTGTTCTGGAACTCGCTTTGTAGACCAGGTTGGCCTCGAACTAAAAAAAAATTCGCCTGCCTCTGTCTCCCAAGTGCTGGGATTAAAGGCATGCGCCACCATGCCTGGTCACCTCCATGTACATTGTATACAAAGCATCTACCAAAGCTACTGGTTATTTCTGCACGTATTTCTTAACCATGTGTGTTAAGAAAATACATTATACAACACTGTACCTTTTTGGTAGTTTTGAAACTTTTGAAGACTTAACAGGTTTGCACTTTTCCTCTTCTCTTCTTTTTGCCAACTCTTCTGCAGAGAGATGCTAAAACAAAACAGCCAATCAAAGAGTTCATCAGCTACTCATGCAGAAGAAATCAAACAGTTAAGGACATGTGAGAGCAAGACCGATCAAGTTGGTATGCATTGCTTCCTTACTACTGATAAATACCAGGCCATAACTTTTAAAATTATGCCAAAATATATAGCCTTATCAAAATGAAAATGTGTTTCTTCTCCTGACTTGCCCATTTCAATCAAGGGTATCAAGTCCTTGAGTTTCAAAAGCCTTCAAATCTTTATTTCTCACTTCTAGTTTCCAGGGCTCAGGTGGCTAACTTTTCTTTTACAACTTAAGACAGCACCGTGTAATGATCAAGAATGCAGATTTCAACGGCTGAGGGTGGAGACTGGTGATAAAGTAGTAATTTGTCTAACATGCATGAGGCCCTGGTTTCATCTCTGGCACAGTGGGAGTGAGATGCCCCAACATCATAAAATTCTGGAGCGGAAATGTAGGTTCTGCTCCTTATCAGCCAAGAGACCACTGCTGAGCTCTTCTTTAGGAAACAAATAACAGCAGCAGCAATTACTGTCATGGTGTACTGTGAAGTTACACAGGCTAATGTTCACGATCTAGTCATTTCTACTACCACCCCTACCACTCTAATTTAACAGACTATGCACCTTTCCCAGAACAGTAAGATTTTCCTGTATCTGTACCTTTGCTTGTGCAACTCCCTCAGCCTAGAATGCTTCCATCTACATTTTGAGATGCTTCTTCTCCTGATCCTTTGGTTCAAACTCTTTCCTCATCACACTCTTGGGGAGTACCTCATATCCTTAGACCAACCTTATGGAAGGAACCATGCATTACTTATCAATATGCCAACAAGAGGACTAGGTGTAAGCTGAGAGACAGGAAAGTGGGGGAAGGAGCATGAGAAAGGTAACATTTATTGAGTACCTTGTCTAGGCAGGCTTACTTAATGACTAACACTAGGACCTTAATATACTTCATCTCATTTTTTAAAAATCCTTTCAGGATGAAGGGCCCAGACCCTCACCCAGCCCCCACTTTGGCAGTCACAACAGGCTGCAGAAAAGACCAGCAAGATGCAGGCCCCTGACTCAGCAGAATGTGCTGAGCCCCCGACCTTGCCCTAATTATGGGGAAGAAACTGCCAGATATCCTCCTTATGGCAGAACCAATCAGAAGTTAGCTGGTGGCTCTGGCTAGCTCTGCTGATAATGGTAGAATGCAGGAGCCACCTCACTCCCCATGGCTTCCAGGTACAGAAATCTTTCCGCAGCTGCAGCTAACCAATTAACTTAGGACACCTTCCCTGAGTCTGAAGGTGTGCCAATTCTGAAAAGATCCCCCAGAATCCTCCCCAACAACCGCTTAATTACCCCCAACAAATGCCCTGCCCCACTGTGGTTTGGGGTCTCTCCTACTCCACCTGCTGTGTCAGACAGATGGAGTACCCAAGTTAACTTGTAATTTTAAAGACTCTTTGCTTTTGCATCAGATGTGGTCTCTTGGTGGTTTTTGGTGGTCCAGACTCTGGGCACAAGAAGAGAGGTATCATTCATACTTCATAAATTAAAATTTGAGATTTAGTGCAGTTAAGTAGCTACTTGAGACAACAAAGCGAATAAAAATATATTTATACCTTCTTTTCACTCTACTACACTAATTATCTACAACAAATCCTATATGTAAACACATATGTGCATGTGTGCATATTTATTTGTTGCCTATGTTTCTTTTCAGGGTCCCAATTTCTATAGAAATAACACTTCTACATATATAATTAAGTATGCCTAAAGTTTAGAACACTATTTTAATGGTTTCACAAACATCATTCAAAGGAACATCATTTAATGAAATGAATAGAGCATACCAACTCCTTAGTCTGGCACTTATTCTTGATTTAGATAATGGTATAGAGATAAAGAATCGAAAGTCTGAGGGCAAGTCAGACTCCTATTTAACTGTATTACAGATACCTCTGATTTGGTTAATGGAAACTTTTCAATAAACTGACGAGGGAACAGCACACACACTTCAACAATAAAATTAGTATAATATACGGGAATTAAAATAATGAGGCAAACAAGTTTTCAAGGACAAGCCACAAATAAGGTCAAAATTACCTCAAATGTTTGCCCTTCTAAGTCTTTTGCATCACACCAATTTCCCCATGGGTCTCGGACCCTACGTCTTCTTGTACGCTATATTAAGAAAAAAATAAAGGCAAAATGTAACAAAACTCACAAACTCCTCAGCACACAAACACACAAAACTTAAATACTAACTATCTAAATCTCTATTACCTGAGTATTTTAATGTCTGATCATCAACTCACTAAACTGTATTCTGCTGATCACAGCTAAGTCAGTTCTCTGCTTAGAGATACTCAACCAACTTCTTGTGGGCACTAGCAGCAGCTAGCAGGGTGAGAGCTAAGTGGGGGCATCGAGGTACCACTTTAAACACATGGTACTGATGACTCTGCATTTTACTTTATCTTCCTTTCTATTACCACTTAGGAGCTGAAATACCAGGAAAAAAATACTGTGAAGACTAGAATCAAGCACCAAGAAAACAGATTTGCTTCTAATTATCTGTGGTAGAAAGGAACACACAGCAAAAGATATAGTGAAAATAGAAGCAAAGCGACTACCCCAGATTTAGAAAGGCCATTGCCAAGTTAATTCAAACAGTAAAAGACTACAAAACGCATGGCACCTGTGACTCAACTAGTTTTGCAAACCTCGCATCTGAGGTGTTTAAAATGGACCAGCTGCCAAAGAGGTGTGTGACTTGCACGATCTCCAAAGAGTCACTTTAAAATAACCTTCCTGAAGACAGCAAATTCAGATAGAAATGGTCCACAGCCAAAACAGTCCGAGACTTATTTTACCTGTCACCACTGCCATGTGAATGAGAACTTATTACATTTTGCCTTATAGAATACTTACTGGATAACTGTTGTTTTTGAGACAGGGTCTCACTGTGGAGATCAGACTGGTCTTGAACTCCCTGAGATCTGCCTGCCTCTACCTTCTCAGTGCTGAGGTTAAATGCATGTGCCACCACACTCAGCTGGTGTGTGTCGCTGTGTTTGTTTTTATGTTTTCTTAATGTTATGTGTGTTTTGCCTTCATGTGTGTCTGTGTACTACATGCATGTCAGATGCCCGGGAGGCCAGTACAGGATGTCAGTTCCTCTGGAACTGGAGTTACAGATGCTTGTGGTCTGCATGATATGTGTCCTGGGAGCTGAACGTGGGTCCTCTGCAAGAGCAACATGTACTCTAGGCCATCTCTCTAGCACCTAACATGTTAGGTTTATAAATCAAAACCAAATAGCCCATGGCTACTTTAGTAGAAGATGTTTCTATAGACTCTGGCAGTGAACTTGAAGGGTTTTCCAGTTTGGTTGATTTTTGTCAATAGAAGCCAGAAAATTAACTAGCTAAGGTGAAACACAAGAGAAAACATGTTCTTCCACTCAGAGGCCATCTCTTTAGTAAAACAGCTGCTTACCATAGACTGCAGGCGCCAGGCAAGCTGGTAGGCCGCTTCTGCATCTGTCCTGTCACTCACTCGTACTCTATCGACCGGCTGTGGCCTGTTATATATTGCCTGCTCTGTTGGAATTCAGGAAAGATAGAACGATCTATTATTCTGTGAAATCGGTTGAAACAAGAAGATATACTATTCTGACTACAGCTGAGCTCCATGATTCTTATCCCACAATCATACATTTCATGTGCCACTTAGTTCTCAAACAAATAATGCTGTTAATGCAGCTCAATAAAAGCCATTATAAAGAAATAAGTAACTCGTATAACTTCTGGTTAAATGAGTACTGAGCCCACTTTGCTGACCATGGCAGTTTAGTACAGAAAACATGTCATCTCTGTGGCTGCAGCTACAATAGCTTAGCTTCTCAAATGACTGGCATCTACACAGAGCTTGGGGCACCAATGCCACAATGTGGAAGAGTAACCCTAAGGCAGACTGTCCATTCTCAATACAAAAGTGAAATCACCTGTCAGAGGCTTCCTGCTGAGATCTCTAGCTCACCTCCAAAACAGGGGTGGTAAGGCCCTGGCTCCTTATCACTGCCTACACCCATCACCATTAGCTTTCTTCAGAGCTCTACCGTACCAAGTCAGTGATCGGAAAGAATTCATTCTGACATATGCATACTCATCAACTTTGAATCAGAAAAATCAAGAGTGAAAGACTTCCACTAATAAAAAACAACTGTGTGCATATGTACACGTGTGTGCATGCCTAAGTCACAAGACAACTTGTGGGGTTGGGTCTCTCCTATCAAGCAGATCCCAGTGATCAAACTCAAGTCTCAGGCTTAGGGGCAAATGCCACTGAGGCACCTCACCAGCCTTGTTCAAATACTTTTGTGCTTTTATTATAACTAAATATATCGGTTCATAAGTTACTGCCTTTATCTAATCACTGCTAGAAAGCATCTCTAGCAGGAATATGGTACAGGGTGAGTAACACTTCATATTTCAGATTATGTTGGATCTTAGAATATGTGCAGAAAAAATGCCCCAACATCTAAACCTTTTCAACAGCCACGCTGCTCTCAAGCTGCATCTTTTTAAAGTAAGTAGACTACCCTTAGATTTCTCTTAAATTATTTACTTTTACTTGACAAAGAACTCTTTGTTAAATTATTTCCATTATGTAGATAAAATATTTCTTTAAAATTGTATCTTCACAGGGAAACAGTTTAATTAGCAGAAATCTGTTTAACATCAAGTCTTAACGATACACTTATTTCATAATGTTACAGTCTTTCTCTGAATTCCAAATACTTAAGTCTACTTGAATTTGAACCATCATAAAAATTAATGGGTGCTATAAGGATAAAAAAATGCCAAGTAAAAGATGTTGTTGGGTTTTTATTTTTACCACATCCAAAATTGATTGCTCCTATCAACTCGAGGTATGTATGAATCCGTCCAATACAATTAACATCCCCACAGTTCTTCAGGCCAGGACGTACTGAGGTCTTATTTAAGTATTTCGGTTTGCATATTTCCCTAATTAAAAGATGGAAGTACAATTATTTTGGATGAACAGAAACATTTAAAAAGGGATTTCTGGGGAAAACTTTTAATATATGAAATATCTTAAGTTTTTACCTTCGCTTAATGCCTAATTGTGTACAAATAAATACCCAAGTGTCCTTTTTTTCACAAGTTAAATATCTTTAAATGATGCAACAACTTACAAGTACCTGTAAGTGTGACTGTGTTACAAATATTCTTCCCCCAATACTAAGCACCATTGATCCCAGGTATCCCCCAACCTTGAAATTAGCAACTTATTTTGTACAGAACCAGATTCACATCTACATCTGTGAATAAAAGAGCACTTTGGGAATTAAGATTTAGTACTAAGACAGTCCCCCTAATCTTCCTTTTTTTATGGTACTAGTCTCATGCTGCTAGGCAACTGTTCCCAAGGCTTTCCCAGCTTTGCCAATGCTGTTAATTACTAACTCTCTCAAAAAGTTTTAAATATTGCATATTCACTTTTAATTGTAAGCACTTAGTCTCAAAGGAAAGCAGATGTAAGTATTCTAGGGATTTCCAAAGGGATTAAAAACTCCCAATGAAACTAAAGATTCATATAATAATCATATATTTGCTTAATGTACTATGTTAGAAAGCATAATATAAAATTTAACAGGAACAGACTTTACAAAAGTAGAAATCAATTACTGATTATGCCAAATGCTGCACTGTTAGGTATACATGCTCAACCTTCACAATTCTAAAAGAAAGGTTTTACCAGTCCCATCTTAGAAGGGAGCAAACAAGCTGGCCGGAATAACTACAACACCTACTTACTCAAGGGAGTGATAGGATCAAGACGCAGACAGTGACCCAGGTGCTAAGTGACAGCACAGACACCACTTGGTCACATTTCATTCTATAAGTACTTGTATCCCATGTCCCAGACACCTCTCTAAGAACAAGGGTTTGAGGTGAATAATACAAAGTTCCTATTTTCAAAGATCTTAAATTTCAATAATGGCTATCAATACATAAAGGAATAATATATATTACATTACTAGATAACAGCGCTATAAAGAGAAAGAAGCCTAAGTGGGTGGATGGATACAGGGTAACAAGCAGGCACAGACTATGTTATTAGCAAGGGTGCTTAGGGAAGGACTCCCAGACAATGAAGTACATAGAATATGAAAATAACTGTGACAGAGAATATTGTAACGTCTACAGAAAAGCTGAAATTCCAGTGTTCAATGAAAGAAAAGCAAACTATATGAATATGACATGAAAATAGGGAAGAATGCAGCTAATCGAAAATGACAGGAGCCTGAAAACTGGCTTAGTCTACACCTGTCTTCTCTAACCAAAAGGCTCTGCAAGAAACTCAACAGCCTTGCCCATAGCTTAGACCATAAATGTTTCTGTTCACCAAAGACATTCAATCTTCTTCCCGTAACACCTGAGATGCCTAAGATATTCTAAGCGCTGCCGTAAGCGCTGGGGACTCAATGAATAAGACAGACAGAGCTGTCTTCACGCTGCCTGTACTCCTGAGGGGTCCGGGTAGAAGACAACTGACAAGACTGGGGCCTTCTCAGGGCGCCATGTGCAAGACAAAGATAAACACAGGCTGCCAGAGCAGGGGGAGCACGACCAGAAACCTCCCCTTCCCTGAGCAGACCTAAGGAGTCAGAGGGCAGCGCTGTATGCTCTGAAGGAAAAGAAGATACGGCTGGAGTTACGGCTCTTAAACACTGGATCAACCCCTAGTGCGACCTGGAACCCTGTTCTCATCATCCGTGAACCTCATTTTCTCATCTGTAAAGACAGCCAAGCAAACTGAAGACAATTTAAATACAAAGTATGGCATGTGATAGAACAATGGTGTTAACAGCTGGTTAACACCTTAATAAAAACTTACCCTAAATAAAACCAATCGTATCTGCTCTCATGGAAAAGAAAGGATGAGCAGGTCTCTTGATTTCCAGACTTTCCCTTTCCCTTGTTTAAGTGTTACCTGTGTTCTGTTTTGTACTTTATGCTTTTCTCTTTAAAAATATTTCTTTTGCTTTTACACTTTTCTATAAGGTCATTTAAACAGTGATATCAAATAGGCTTTGTGTACTAATAGGAAACTACTGCCATAAAATTTACACTACCTATGTACCTTATTCTACTAACTTAACATCCAAAATTCAATGTGACAAATAAAATTTGTTTAAAATAACATTAAGTATGTACAAGTCATGACATTTCTGAGGTAGAAACTATTTTGAGGGCCTTCAATTTTGGCAATCCACCCTTTAATTTCCAAAACGCAAACCAGGTATGAATAGAGATGCAATTGAATTAGCATTTACAAACTGTCAGCTAGGCAACGTGGAGTGACAGAAGAGTGAGCCGGACTGATACCTTTCATGGGTCAGTGGCTGGCTGAAAGATCAAAGGCAGGCACCCTAAACCTCTCTCTGAGACTGTGCTAGTCTGTTTCAAACAGCAAAGATCCCACTGCCTATTTCACAGGCCTGTTGTGAAGACTCAGATGAGAAGATACATTGCAGCTTTCTGTAAACCACAAAGCACCAGGGAAATGTCAACTGTTTCTCTTAAGGACTCCTTACTCTCATGACATCCTTAGCATAAGATGTTTCTTTGGCACATTCACCAGTGCAAGAACATTTTTGTTCATCAGTGCAAAAGCACTTTGTTTATAATATGGCTCTCTTTAAAAGCCATGTAAATTAACATTATGTGAGTGAAAGGAGAGCTATTAATAAGGTCAATGTTAATCTTCGGTAGCATTTCTAGGTCCTAGCAGAAAGCTATTGCAACAGGACAGGATAACCCTTAGTAGAAGAGAAAATTAGGAGAAAAATAGGACAACACAGAATCCCCACCCAAAGAATTGGAAAGTGCTCTAAAACATTAATATCAACTCTGGGTGCGTAAAGGAGGTTTAATAAGCTACCATGAAAGTCTAGGTACTTTCAGTGTATTTAGGTTAATAAGGACTGAGATCTTTTGGTTTAATATACTTCAACATATCAAGTTTTTAGAACATGTACAATGTAATTCTTACCACTGATCCAAAATGTAGTTTCTAATTTTCAAATAGCGTTCTGGTGTTTTAGTTTGGCGCCCCTCAAAAAACTCAGGAATTGCTTGCTTTTCTTCTTCTTGAATGACATTCCTATCGATTTCCACTTCGTGCTCTGGTGGCTTAAGCTCTTCTCCCTCATGGCTGTCCTCTACCTGCCGACTCTCGCAGGACTCTGGAGAGGGTGAGGGCTTGGCTTCACCTGTTACTTCTTCCCCATCTTGCACATCGTAGCCTTGAGCCAGCCTATTGTTCTTCTCACTTAATTCAACTGAGTTTTTGCCATTACTGGTCTGTCTTATAGCCCACGATGTAATTTCTGAGCTTGAACATGCTTCTGCTTCACTTGGTTTCACGTTCTGAAGATACTCCCGGGAAGATTTAGCTAAGGGGCCTTCTGAGCATATGAATTCTCCATGGTCGGCTTCATAAATTTTACTATTAGGAATGTCTAAAGTAAGATGACTGCCAGAATTCTTTTCTGGTGTCTGAGAAGTCAGCTCATCCAGTTCATCTGTGATGTCTACGTCTTCATCATCAGATAACTTTTCAATTTTTACAGCATTCAAGTTAGGATCAGCACGCCCCCTCAAACACGATGCTGCCCGCCCCTTCGTCCTCTCGTCTTTGGATTTCACCTGAAGATCACTGCTGCTCTTCTGAGCTGGCGTTCCTTTCTCCACACCCCACTTTACCTGATTAAGAATCAAAGTAGCATCCACATAATATTAAGACTTGAAGTTTAACCACCTTACACAAAAAAATTAGGTAACATATTTTTTCAACTAAGTGTATGTTAACAGCCATCATATTTCCACTTGCTTTTAAAAATCTTATACCACTATCCAGTGAGAAGCCATTCTGAAGCTGCGGAGCTTCACGGAGGATCTTATACCACTATCTAGTGAGAAGAGCCATTCTGAAGCTGCGGAGCTTCACGAAGGATCTTACACTTTCACTAATGAATGCATTTTTATGCACCCATCCACCACCAAAAAGGAAACCTCCTTGACAAAGTAAGAACACGAAAAGCAATTAGTTTTTTGTTTGTTTGTTTTGGTGTTTTAAGACAAGGTTTCTCTGTAAAGCCCTGCTGTCCAGGCACTCAATCCAGGCTGGCCTCAAACTCAGAACTCAGAGAACTCAAAAGATCTGCCTGCCTTTGCCTCCTGAGTGTTGGGATTGAAAGTGTATGCCACCACTGCCTGGCAGTAACTGGCAGTAACTTTATATCCTCTTTCATACAACATGTCCATCACCTTCATTCAGTCTGATCTCATCCCTAATAGTTAGCCTCTCTTGTGTTCTTTTTAACATCGTATACTTCATCCATGCATACATTTGCATATATATATATGTGTGTGTATATATATATGTCACACACACATATATCTGACAAGATCTTACACATGAGAAAGGACACATTTTTTGTCTTTCTGAGATAGCGTGATTTTGCTTAATATTATACATACATTCTAAGTCTATCATCTTCCTATGAATTTTGTAATTTCACTTATCTTTAAACCTGGATAGTATTCTCTCTCACAGTATTCTCCCCCCCCCCCTCTCTCTCTCTCTCTCTCACACACACACACACACACACACACACACACGTTTCACTATCCAGTCATCTGGTGGTAGACAACAAGGCTGAATCCAATTTTTTTTGCTATACTGAATAAAGCACACCTAGTATTTACATTAGAAAAAAATCTCGCTTACTGCACTTCCAAATATTATTATGCTCCTAGATCTCAAATAAGCACAGTTAGAAATTCTAAGTATCAAACCAACACAACTGGGGCTGGAGAGCTGGCTCAGCAGTTAAAGAATACGGGCTGCTTTTCTAGAGGACCCAGGACCGGTTTCCAGAACTCACATGGAAATGGAGGCTCACAGCCATTTGTAACTCCAGTTAGAGGATCCAATGCCCTACCTCTTCTGGGCTTTGTGGGCACTGTATAGTCTGTGGTGCACGCGCACACACACACACACTCACACTCACACACACACACACACGAAGGCAAAACACCCATACATATAAAATAAAAAAAAATCCTAATTTAAAAAATATATACACAGCTAAATATAGAACAAATTATTTGAAAAATTAAGAACTAGATCATGACTACTTCTGAAAAAGCTTATTAGATTTTCAGACAGTTCTTGATAATAACTCTTCTGTTTTTAGACAAATTTTATAACCATGTTAGGTAGCATTTATATCCCCTAAATTCCAAAAATTTCCACAAGTTTCTTCTACAGCACAAATATTTATAAAATAATGTGCATTTCCCAGAGGAAATGTTGGGCTGCTTCACATTTCCTCTCAGGAACACTGTTTGCTTTGAAGAGCGTACAAACAGCTGCTCTCCTGTTTAAGGTCTGCATCCACTCAACAGCGGCCTCAGAACAACAAAGAGGTGCTGGAGCCCTGCACCACACACCTCAGCTACTAGTATGTGGAGCTTCAATCCGAGTCACCCCTCGTCAGCTGCAGATAGCACATGGCTGCTCCAAAGTGTTTTTTAAAAAAAAAAAAAATCAAGCAAGCAAACAAGCAAACCACTGAGCCAGACAGAGGACTTGGTGGGTAAGCCAAGCTCGACACCATGAGTTCAATCTGCAGTGCCCACATGAAGGAAGAACTTATTCCCACCATGTCCTCTGACCTCCACACTCTTGCCACAGAGCACATGAAATAAGCCATTTTTTTCAAGAGCCAAAACACTTATATACGTATAAACTACATTAGGTAAGAAAGTCCTAACAATAAGACTACTAAGCTGGAGCTGATGATGCATGCCTACAACCTCGGCATTCGGGATGACTGTCATACTGTTCTAGGCCAGCTGGGGCTATATAGTAAGATCCTGTCTCAAAAACAACAACAAAAAACAACCCCCCCCCCAAAAAAAAACCAAAACAAAAACAATCCAGACTATACTTACTGTCTGTATTGAGTAACTTTATCCAAAATGTTATTCCCACTCAGGATATCTGCAC
This sequence comes from Arvicola amphibius, assembly GCF_903992535.2. Classification (NCBI taxonomy): domain Eukaryota; kingdom Metazoa; phylum Chordata; class Mammalia; order Rodentia; family Cricetidae; genus Arvicola; species Arvicola amphibius. The sequence continues at coordinate 52,149,792 of NC_052052.2, read as the reverse complement.
TCCGCTTACCTGATTTTTGAAGTACTGTCTGGCGTAAGTCTTCACTTGTAAAACTGTGCGACTCTGAACTAGTGTTGCGATTTTGGTCCACCTTCGGCCAAATTTAGCCTGTTATCAAAATGGAAACAATCTGCTTTGGAGTACCTTATTTAGTAATATTTCAAACAGTTACCACAAAATGAAACCCAACCTATTAGACTATGCCCTTAAAAATCAAAGCCCATATTTCTTTGATTCTAGAATTCTGAAAATTAAACAAAATGACTTACAATAGCCCAGAAGGGAGGTAGGGGACATTTAACTTTTTCTTAAAGAATCAACTGGACTCATTTCACATTAATTGCACTTTAAACTCAGACTTTACCCTCTACAATACCTCTTATGTATCCTAGAGCAAACACTCTACACTGAGTATACAGTGAAACGAGGGTAGACAAACAGTGACTTTCATGGTTCAGTGACAGATGAAGTAGACCCACACCAATGCTCCCTTCTGGGGCCAAAGGCTGTGCCACACTAATGTGGGATTCCCCTCTGTATGCTGTGAATATCATTGGTTAATAAAGAAACTGTCTTGGCTTGTGATAGGGCAGAAGAGTAGAGCTAGTAGGGGGAGGGGAACTAAAATGAGTGCTGGGAGAAAGAAGGCGGAGTCAGAGAGATGCCATGTAGCCACTGCTAGAAACAGATGAGCCAGAACCTTGCCAGTAAGCCATAGCCACTTGGCAATACACAGATTAATAGAAATGGGTTAAATTAAGATGCTAATGGGTTAAGTTAAGAGCTAGCCAATAGGAAACTAGAGCTAATAGGCAAAGCAGAGATTTAATTGATATAGTTTCTGAGTGATTATTTCAGGGCCGAGCAGCTGGGAACAAACAAGTGGCCTCTTACAACATCACACGCTGGGCGTTCCCATGGAGATTTCATGTCCAAAAGAGAAAATACACAATTCTAGATATATGATAGATATTTACACACCAAGTCTAAACCTTATTTAGTAAGTAAATCTTCACAACACAAGATGATATTCCTACAGTAGATCAACAACACACCACCCACTTTTTTAGAATTCTTAAAACCATGAAAAAAAATGAAAAAAAAAAAAAAAACCAAAAACAAAATATAACCCAGAAAAACCTCCCAGACTCAGATCTATAGACCAGGTAGTCATACCTTTAAAGTAAATACTTTAAAGTCACACTTTAAGGTAAAATATCTTTAAAGATCTGACCCAAATGATAAAGCTTCATTTACACACTTATTTCTGTCATTCACATGGGTGATACATTAAAACTCAAAGTACTTCTGGGAAAAATTTAAGAGCAACACCTAGCTAGTATTAACTCAGTGAAGAATCAATTCTTTTTTCTGCAGAGTGAAGGTCAATGACTTGTTACCATAAAATGCACTTAGAGACAGTAGGGACCTGGATAAATTGAGATCTTTTGAGATGACAGGGTTGAACACTAAGAAAATGAAAGGTGACACTAGCAAGAGGAGCACAGCAATATCCACCAGTTTCAAAGTGCAGTGAAGATATAGCCCCATGCTAAAGAAACAGACGGAATGAAGCCTTCCCTCGCCCAAGCCTGAGAGAAACTATATCATTGATAAAAGTGGGAAACACAGCACAACAATTGCCCAATAAATCAGAGTATTTTCTTCTGTAGGAAAACATTCTGTTTAAAATACCTTACTGTGTACACATTTCTATGCATCTATATAAGTAAATTCTCATTTGCTTATATACAGACCAAAAAACCCTAGAAGGATAAACAAAGAAGAGCTAATCGATTACCTCAGAAACAAGAATGAGGTTTATTACTCATCAACTTTAGGTAAGTGTGAGTTCTAAACACACAAATGGGTCCCCATAACCATCACTAAAGGCAACAAAGCAGAATCAAGTTCACAAACCACTTGCAAATATGAGCATATGCATATTTAGTCTCTGAAAAGGGGAAAAATACTGAAAAAAAGAACTATTTCTACAGTTAATACTAGCTAGGTGTTACTCTTAAATCATTAAAACAAAAATTAATTTTGTTAATTTATTCTCATACAACAGGAAAAAAGCAAACATAACTAATATCAGTATAGAAAAAAACAAGGAAAAAACCTCTAGAGAGTTTATGTATTTATATTAAAACACTCTAATACATAGCTCTCATGCTACAGACTAGAAAAATACAAACATATTTTACTTCTCATGATTTGTATATGTTAATAATTCAATTTTATTCAAATGTTCTATAAATATTATACACTACCTATAAATGTATATACATTTTCAAAATTAAATTTGGTATAATTTTAAGTTACATGTACCCTAGAAAATATACAACCTACTTTTGATTGTTTAAAAATTAATGGTCATTTTATTAAACATTTCTCCATGTTATATTTTTAGTATTTGAATCACATACATATATTTAATACTTCATAACTTCTAAGAGATTTCAGTGAAACAGTCATACAAAAGGTATTTTTGGTCTTCAAATATATGTACTGAAAAAATGTGGATTATGCACAATGCTAGATAGTTGAATAAAAAATAAAGAATTAAGCTTATGTCCTATTGAAAGTTGTGGGGATTTTTGCTTCTAGAATAATTTTACTGTACGTTAAAAATTTCTCTACTTACCAGTCCTTGTTTAAAGAGTTCTTTTTCTTCTACTGTCCACTTTACTGAATAACTGGCTGGTTTTGTAGGAGAATGCACCCTGAAGGTAAAAAAAGAAACTGAAATGAAACATTCCATGTTTATGCAGCTAAAGGTTACAGACCAGTGGTTCTCAACTTTCCTAATGCTGTGACCCTTTGATGCCCCAAACAATATACTATCGGGTTGGAGTGAGGGCTACACTAAAGGCAGCAAAGGAAGTCTCTCTGGTACAAGGAGACCGCCTCAGACTGAAAACAAAGAGCAGCCATTAATATATTCCCTAAGAATTAAATTCTGTATCACAAGAAATAAAGGAGACTAAGGAAACTCTCCAATTTCATAAAACATCCAGTCTTCCCACTGACTTCACTTTGAACAGCAAAAAAGAAAAGCCAAAGTCTGTTCATGCTCAAACCCGAGTTTATAAATGCTAAATAATGACATCCTTTTCCAATTAAAAAGAAAGGATATTTGTAAAACCTTTAATTTTTCTAGAATGTTTTTGAGACAGGGTGCTGTTGTGTACTCCTGGCTGGCCTAGAACTCACTATATAGAACTATATATATCTTGAACTTGTGAAAATCCGGATTCTGCCTTCCAACTACTGGGATTACAGGTATACACAACTATGCCCAGCCCAATTTTGGTAGGTAAATTTTAGAAGCCACAGATCCAAATGAAATTGTACATAATGATTTTTATTTTTTTTTTTGTTTTGTTTTGTTTTTTTTTTTGTTTTTTTTTTTGTTTTTCGCGACATAATGATTTTTAAACTATCAAACAGAAAAGAAATCAAATCAATCCATAATATATCTTCACTTTGTGATAAACTACTGACAGAAAGACATTTTAAAAAAATTCTGGCAAATAAATGACAGCATAAAAGTATGTATTCTAACATATATGTTAAAACCCTCTTTCAAAATAATATCCTGTCCTTTAAAACGACTTTTCTACTGACTATATCTAATTGTTAAGAATTTTCTCAGCTGGGAGGTGGGGGTGCACGCCTTTAATCCCAGCACTGGGGAGGCAGAGGTGGGCGGATCTCTGAGTTCAAGGCTAGCCTGGTCTACAAGAGCTAGTTCCAAGACAGGCTCGAAAGCTACAGAGAAACCCTGTCTCCAAAAAGAATCTTATAATTTTCAAATGATTTGAAAATGTCTAAAGGGGCTGGAGAGATGGCTCAGTAGTTACAGTATTCAATTGCTAGCACACTTATCAGGCTGCAACAACTTCCCGTTACTCCAGCTCCAATGGATCTGACACCTCTGGTCTCTGGTGGCACCTGCACACACTCTCTCTCTCTCTCTCTCTCTCTCTCTCTCTCTCTCTCTCTCTCTCTCTCTCACACACACACACACACACACACACACACAGAAACACAAGTGAGAACACATAATTTTAAAAGTAAAAAGGATTTCCATTTTTTAAAAAAAGTTTTTAAAATAAAAATAGGTACATACGCCGGGTGGTAGTGGCGCACGCCTTTAATCCCAGCACTCAGGAGGCAGAGGCAGGCGGATCTCCGTGAGTTTGAGACCAGCCTGGTCTACAAGAGCTAGTTCCAGGACAGGCTCCAAAGCCACAGAGAAACCCTGTCTCGAAAAACCAAAAAAAAAAAAAAAAAAAAAAAAAATAGGTACATACATAATTTTTGCTGTTTTCTGCAGACTGCACATGAAAAAAAAAACAGAAAGCTTGTGAAGAAGTTCCTAAATTTGTAATTCAAAACTTTTAATAGTAATATAACTGATTTTACCTGTTGGTGTGTTTTTTATCATCGTCCTTTTGATTAATCCAGAATTTTCCTGGAAGTGATTTATTAGACAAATAATACCTATGTAGACATTAAGGAAAATTAAGCAATATTAAAGTCATATAATTCTTATGTACTATCAAGTAGGCTGATTGGTAAAGACATTTAAATGTAACCAAAACCTATTCCTCTTGAAGCTTGCCCAGGGCTGTAAGTCCATGCTTACATGTTGCCTGTAGGAATGAACGATTACATAACACACACACACACACACAAAACACCTGCACTGCACCACAGGAATGCTGCTTTCCCTTCCTTCTCTACCACAAACGCCTGAGACAAAGTAGCTCAATCTTCTTCTTTTCTAAAATATGAATAGTAAAATAGATGAATTTTTTTGTAGGGTAATATGGGAACCGCTGTTTTCGTAGTTTTAAAAGTCACAGCCAAGAGTTCAGGATTCTTCTCCACACTAATATGAAGAAGCACCCCTCAGCATCGCTGGGACTAGCCTGCTACAGAACTGTTCCCTAAGTCTGAACTTTAACCAATATCAACCACATGTCTACATAATAAAGGTGGTCCTTATCCTCTAAAATGTATTTAGTGTCTAAGCGCTTATGTTTAACTCTTACGCTACTGTTTTTACATCTGGAACTAAACAAGTGACCACTTGAGTGTTCAATAACCTAAAATTGCAGAGTTCAATATGGTGGCCACTAGTCACACATGTGCATCACGCATCTGGAACACAACTAGCATTAATTGAGATGCAGCACTAAAATAAAATGTACTGTGAATTCCAAAGAATTCACTTAGTATGAAACTCTAATGATGTTTTCATTTGGGGCTAGAGACACGGTTCAATCAGTACTTGCTATACAATCATAAGAATCTAATTAGGATCCATGTAGAAAGCTAGGTGTGGTGGTTTGTGCACATATAACCCCAGCACTAGGGGGCAGACACAGATGGATCCCTAGAGCTTTTGACTAGCTAGCCAGTCAAATCAGTGAGCTTCTGGGTCATAGGAATCCTTGCCTCGAAAAATCATTTGGAAAAGGAATAAAGAAAAGACTTCAAGTCAACCTCTGGGTTCTGCACACATGTATATATTATCACACACCAAAAACAATGTTTTCATATAAGCTGACAGTTTAAATATGTTATAAAAAGATATGATATAAAAATTCATTTATTTTATTTTAAATGAAGCTATTAGGACATTGGAGATTAAATGTGCCTCTAATTAAAAAAATAGTCTAGGCAATATTTAGGAAGAGTTACAGTGTAAGGGGCTAACCAATGGCAATTAAAGATATAGAAAACATTCTTAAATTAACAGAGCAGTTGGGAATATCAGAAGTTCTGGATTAAATGGTGGACAGAGAGGGCTGGAGGGATGATTCAACAATTAAAGAGCACTAACTGCTCTTCTAGAAGACCCGAGTTGATTCCAGCGCCCCCATGACGCTGTCTGTCAACTGTCTTTAACTCCAGTTCCAGAAGATCTGACCTTATGGTCTCTACAGGCACCAGGAACACAAGAGTTCACAAACATACATGCAAACAAAAATATACACATAAATAACGATAATAACAATAATAGTGAACATAGCCATAAAAAGCATATGAAAAAGTTTTTTAAAAGCCACTATTTGTTAGTAATCTTTAAAACCAGAAAATCAGAAATTACTGATTTACTGAAATTACTGATATCCTCTCATTTGACATAAAAAATCTGAGTCTCGAAGTTAAACTGAAACCAATTAGAATAATCAGTCAGTGGCTGAGTCACAGATAAGGACCTAACCTCCCCCCCACCCCGGGGGTGGGGGCAGAAATGAATTTATTTTGTTTCTCATTTATAATTCCTCTCAAATAACGTCTGTAAACTGCAGAGCATAATGTGAAAAGGGTCACATGTTCTAAACATATGCCTTGTACAGCTAAGAATTTCTGAGTTTTAGCTTTTATAACTTTGAAAATGGAAGCTTGGAATTGGAGTTCTGACTTAAATATTTTACCATTTCTATGCAATATGTACACTCTACATGTGGACATGGCTAACAACAAAAACATTGTGTCAGTCTCAGATGCAGCTGTAAAAGATGCTACATTGTGACATAAAATTACACAATCGAATTGCTAAGTAGTCATCTAGCAATTACATTATGTCCTCTTCTATAATGTTTGCACTGATTCACTTTTTAACCCTGAAACCTTTACTTTCTCATAATGGATGAAGGATACTCTTCTTCCAACAGCATTTTCTCAATGACAGCTCTGTTCTCGTCACTGATGGTGCTATCCAGAGTCCACGGCTATTTAAAAGAAAGAATAGAATATTTCATTACCTAAAAAGCTATCTTACTTCGTTGAGTGAAATACATGATATAAACAATAACAGCTACAACTCACTAATGAGCACACAGCCACACATTGATTTTCACAATCACCCTGAGACAGTACAAACAGTTCACAGATGCATCTGCAGCCCTGGTGGCATTTTGAATGGAAGAGAGGAAAGCTCACACAAAAGCCTGCTGGATTCCAAGGCTCACGCCCCTTTAACTGTAAGCAGTAATAATGGCTGCCATACACAAAAGAACTCCTAGGCTTCAGGCATTTTGCGGAATACTTAACCTGTTTCCAAAACTGAATTCTGTTTTTCCTCAGTCATACCCTAAGTAAATGATCATACTCATTTCAAGTCTCAAGGTTACAGAATTTCAACTCCTATCTCTTTAAACTCCAGACGATTCTAGGCACCATCCCACACAAGACCTTTTGAATGTCTACCTGGCTTTTCAAATGAAACATATACAAAACAGAACTCAGTATCGCCTGTTTCCACCCACCTTTCCAACTTTGCCAAGCAACCACTTAAACAGACAAGAATCACTATGGATTCTCTTGTTTCTCTTCCATCTCCACATGCAATCTCCTAGAGCTCTCCCTTTAAAATCTAGTTCAGACTGGTTCAATTACACCTGCTGGAACCCACAGGACCAAGCCACTATCGAAAACCTTGCTTGGCTTATTGCAAATGGTTCCCAGCCAGTCTCTCTGTTTCTACTCTTGCTTCCCCCACTCTTCTTCACCACAGCACCCAAAGCATATTTGACAAAAATGAACCCACTAGTGTGTAAAGTTATAGAAATATTTCAATGATGTCGCAGTTAGACAAAATTGAAACCCAAGAGCATAAGCCAGTGCTCCCACACTCGCTATTCCTTCTGCCGAGCATGTCAGGTTTTGTAACTCTTCGTCTGTCCAGTCACTTTCCCCATTATATTTTAACTTAAATGCCACCTTCTCAGCGTCCTTTATTGGCTTTTCCTCAAGTATTCCCCCACTCTACTAACCTCAGTCAACACTGCTTATTTCTTTCCTAATCTACAAATGGTTTGTCTGCCTATTTACTGCCAGGATCCTGTTTTGTCTATAGATTCCTTAAGAGCAAAGTCACATCTACCTTGAAGCACTTTACTCTGCCCTCCTGTCTGGCATGGCGAGTGCGCAGTTGCTGCTAATGAAGCCGTGACCCTGTGGTTATGCCCATCTTTCCCCTGCAGAAATCAAAGCTGACAAGTGTGAGGCGAGTGAGGGAGATTTATACCTCATCAATTCGATCTGAACTTACTTCTCAAGAGATCGGTTTTCCAGAGTTGAAAATGGGTTTTCTATTTTTAAAGGAAGTGTTTCCATATACTACCTATGGGATTGTGGAGAATTAGTACTCAGGAAAGGAAAAGGGGCACTTTGGGCAATAAGTGCAGCGTTAAGTCACCTGAATTAGCATACTTACAAGACAGCCATTCTCCCTTCCCCATGTTGAATCAAGATAGTGATCTTGAAAGACTGATGCTGTGTTTTCATCATTTCTGTAATAAATATAAAAATTAATAGAAGAGCGATATTATATCCATTTACAACTATAACTCACACAGGATAGGGGCTGGCCAGTTGTTGATGCTAAGCAAACACCTTCCCCTCCTTACCAAAGGCGGAACACTGCAACAGTACCTGCTCTACCTTGTGAACCTGTGAGGGGAAGCCATAATGCAAGCACAAGAGCCAGTGCACGCTGAGGCCAAGAGACAAGTGAACACATGCACACAACTCTCCAGCTACATCTGTTAAAACTATCAAAGCCACAAACCCAACCACCTTCAAAATGAAAAACAAACAAAACTAGACGTTAAGAACTAAATTTAAAAAGTATTGAAGGAATTTAGCAACAATTTAATTTAAAAGTAATTTGATTTAGAGGATTTCTGTATCCATGAGAGATCAAAGTTTACTAATTCTGTAATTTTTTCACTGAAATAAGTACAATATGTGTTTCACTTGCAAGAAGACGGAACAGTTGGGTTTGGAGGGTCTCAAGGTATGACATAATCAACTTCAAACGCACAACAGGCAAACATTAAATTTATGTTTCCTAGTGAAATTAATGCCTTTTTCCTGATCTAACCCAGTGATAAGACACTCTATGAACTGAAAGCAATTTCAACTACTGACACCAAACAGCTCTAAACTCATGTCAACTGTGATTTCAAAGAGACTAATAAAGGCTTCTATGGCTGTGTCAGTAGAAGGAAACCTTTGCACAAACCAGGACTAACAAGAGTTCAAGGGTGGGCCTATGCAGAAATCTCTTCACACAGTATACTACAGTGAGGATTAGCCATATTCCCACGCTGATGTATGCATCTGAACGCCTACCTGAATCTCCTTTACATGGTTCAGCTTAAAATTACCTTTCCTCTCACATCTGCCAGGCTTCATTTTCCTCTTAGCCCCGAAACTTCAATCTCTCTAGTGGTCCAAATGATACAATTCAGCCTGCCCCTTTCTGTCGTTGTTTCCACTCTCTGTTCTAAGGGCCCTTTGGTTTCACACCTTAAGACCTTACTGAGTCAGTGCATGAGAATAAAAGTGGCAAGCCATCCAATCATCTCCCTTCACCCTTGTCCATTTACTAAACACACATAAGGTTTACTGTCTGTTCCACCCAACAAGAATTAATAGTTTTATGACAGCAGGGATTTCATTTTCACATTGCTATATATGCTCAGGGAGCGACAAACAGAATATAATCAGCAATTGAGTGAATGAGTAAACGAGGCAGTTGGCTGGGCAATGGACCAGAGATCTCTAACAGTTAAGGAATAAATACTTTACCACAAAACTATCCAGGCATGGTAATACTTAATTGTGATTCCAGCATTTAGGAGGTAGAGGCAGGAGGATCAGGAATCTAATACATAGCAAGGCCAGCCGGAGCTATATGAGAACCTGGCTCAAACAAAACAAAATGACACAATACAACAAACAAACAACAACAAAAACTTTACCTTAAAACCAATTGGAAACTGAAGGTAATAATCAGATTTGGATGTAAAAAAGACTTAACTTTAGAACGGAAAGGGACTAAGAAGAATAGTGGTAGAGAATTATAAAAATACTAGAGAAACACAGCAATAACCTATCTACAAAAAAAAAGCAGTATGAGCAAGAAGTGTCGTTTGGGATAATCCTTAATACCAATGGGCCTTTAAAAACTGAGCAGATGGGGGAGTAAAAAAATGGCAAAAGAAAAGGGAGGGAGTGCAGGTCTGTGCTCTGGGACTGGCTGGATGCTGCTGCCATGTACGCAATAGGGACAGCAGAGACAGTCTTAAAGGGGAGGTTGCTGAGGTACTGCATGTGAGAGAAACTAGAGTCCTGATCTGGAGCTCACAGGGAGGTAGGTCAACGAAAGATTGGGGAAAGCAAATATAGGTGCAATTTAAGGAACTGTATCAGAATGGCAGGGCAGCAAAAGAGCCTCACAGAAATTTAGCCAGGAGAGATGCCAGGCTTGGAGACATCACTAGGTATGGCAGCGAGCACAAGTCTTATGAAAAACACCTTTCGCCAGCAAGGTCTTTAAAAGCACACAGAAAAGGAAGATGAGAAGAAATAACAGTTGAAGGAAAACCAAAATGCAGTGTTCCATTTTTGTACCTAGCTTTCAGCATGTGCTTAAAAGCAGTATGTTTCAAACTAATCCCCACAAGCTCCTTAAACGTACTGTACTCTGTAACAGCACACCTCAAGGGCACCGGTCATGCTCAATTCAAGATGACTCTAACTCCAGCATCACAGGGCACAGGTAATAATAACATCAATGGCGCTCCTTAGGCAGAGGCTAACATCAGGAATCTTCATAATCCTGCTTGCATGATCAATGAGGAAAAATAAACAAAAAAGGAAGAACATAACTGTTCCTAGGTACGGTGGAGGAGAAAGTCTACTGTAGAGAAAAGGGAGAGTATGGGCAGAGGCAGGGACATCTGGGAGAGTCCAGAGTGAACATGACCCCGAGTAGAGCCATGGGAGGAGATGAAGGGGAGAAGGGAGAGGAGCCACTGACCAAGAGGGGTGGCCTGGACCAAGAGACTGACCAAGAGAGCAAAGGTTAGACCAAAAGGGCCAGTTGGCCAAAATGGCTGGATTATATAGGGAAGGGTATTTGGGGTCAGGGAAGTCCAGGCCCAGGGCTGGAGAAACTTAGGGTATGGCACAGGGTATGCCAGCCATACCTATACCCTGTTAACAGGTAAGGACTTAGGGATGCTGGGAGGTTCTAGCAGCCCTGGCCACTTTAATACGTTAATGGGCACCTCAGCCATTTGTCCTAGGTTTGAGTCCTAACACATAAGGTTACCATTACAAATGCCACCAATAGACCCTTGCCAAAAAAAAACAGTACAACAAGAAAAAGGGAGAAAAACGAAATACAACCAGAAAAGTTAAGATAAACCTATGAAAAAAGGCATAGAGGCAACGCTCTTAGGTAATGCTGACTGAACCAGAGACAAACTCATTCCTTCGTGAATTCCAAACAACTGTCCCTGCTCCCTTAGCTCACTGACTTACAAAAGTTAAAAACCACAAACTCACAAGCATTTGTTCAAGACTGAATGATTACACCAGCGTGAAGAATTGCTGTTATCTCAGGCTCCCCGCAAGAGCTTCAGGGAAAAATAATCATATGAACTTAACTACCCCTCACATAATTATCATGCTTTAAGACATGTGTAAATGCTCCTTATTTTGGTAGCTCATAGGAGAAGCCAGTACTCTATACAATTGAGCAGCTCTCCAGTCAGAGGGATTATACCAGCCACTATATGGACCAAAAACAGACCAATATTAGTAAAAGCATATAGTTCAAAAGAGTTCGAACGAAGTTGCTGTCAAGTTACGAATAATGTAATTGGCTGCATTTACAACTCAGGTCTTCTGGCTTCTACCTTAGCTCTCATTCTGGTTCCCATTACTTAAAAGGAGGGATAATTTTTACTCCTAAAGCAAGGTGTCAAAGCAGGTTCAGTTTAAAACCACACTGCCCGTCCTGCAGGCACTGGTGTTTAACAACATCCCTCACTGGATCTTCACTGTATTATCTCTAAGACAGTAAAGAACACTGTCGGGCATCTTAAGTATGCTAAAGCATCCTTCTCAATTATTTCATCAATGCTCCAACAGTATGATTGACACGTGATTCTTGGTTTCCAAGTAAGCGAGCAGAGGCTCAAATGCCTTGACCCGGGTCACAGTGACAGTAAACAGGAAGAGCGACTGCAGAAGGAAAACAAGAACTGTCCAACTATAAAATCTGGACCCTCTTGAAAACTGCCTTTCCGCAAGTTTTCACAACTTTCTCTGCGAAGAAGGAATCAAACGACTTGACCAAGGTCGCTTGCTGACGCAGAACTAAGCGCCTATGAAGTCAGGTCCTGTGGACCAGACGCCCGTGTTCAAGTCGTTGTGAGGAGCCCGAGACAAAGCGAATGCAGGAAGGAATCCGAACTGGAACGCGGCCACTGCATTCCGGGAAGCAACTAAAAACAGTCGGGTCGGGGCGCTCAGTTCACGCCCGATCCGCAGACCCAGCCGACTTCCGGTCAGGAGCAGCCCGAGTCCCGACGGCGTCCACGCAGCCCCTGCGATCGCAACGTCCGGCCCTCGCCTAGCACCGCCCGGTCCGCAGCACCCATCTCAGCGCCTCACCCCGGCTGTGCAGCGGCCAGCACATCCCCTTCCACATCCACATCCGCCTCCTCTGCCTCCATGACTGCACCTGACCCGGCCGTACTCACGAGATCCCGCGAGATGCAGCGGGCCGGAGGCGGGGCCTTGGTGCTGCGCGCGCCGCTGGGAGGCGGAGCTTCCGAGGTAAAGGCGCTGGCGGGGGAAGCTCCAGGGCTTTTGCTGTGAACCCCTCGGCCACCCGCAGACTTTTCTACTCTGTGTCCGTCCAGTTCCCTGGACACTGGGGTGTCTCACTTCTCTCACGTGTTACATGGGATTACTCTCAGCAGGTCTCTTTCCATTCGGACTAGAGACCTTGTTTGGTCAACTGTGCGTGTGACAACCATTGCCTCTGGTTCTGTCTGTTTACACGGACAAAGACAGACGGACGGACGGACGGACACACACACACACACACACACACACACACACTCTTACCCGTATGCTTCCGCCCACCACAGTGAATTCTTAGAATGACCCAGTGGAATAGGTGCAGGTTTCATGGATTTTTATGTCACGGATAAGGAAACAGGCTCAGAACGCTGATGTGATTGTCCAAGCATATCTCTAGGAAGACTGGCTTTTTAAACGCTGCCCTAAGTGCTCGTCACATGCAAACCATTCCTGGGAATCTGTGAAGCAAAGAACTTGACGGTTTTCCAAGAAATTAGATCCCACCTCTATGTATTTCTCTGCCTTAGAATCTGTCTTCCATATAGTTAAGACTCTCTGGCTCAGTCTTCTCACCTATTGGAGAGTGACTTCCTTAAGGACAAAGCCTGCCTGGTGGCCCTCACACTGTCAGCATTCAGCGTGGTGTCTCACACATAGTAGGAGCTCAGGAAATGTTGAATGAACTGGTAAAGTAGACCTATTTCACACCTCCGTTTGCGAGTGTGATGGCAAGAGATGGAGAAAGAAGTGTAAAATTGAGTGCCCGGCGCTCAGGAGCTGAACAGTGTGAGGTTTAACCTCAGGTCAACCTGGAGCTGTATTTTTTTTTGAGTTTTGTTTTGTTTTTTTGCTTGTTATCAAAGGACTTATCCAGTAATCATTGATAATGGCTCTCCTTACACAGAATAGGCATTTAGGGATGTCTTTTGAATTTAATTTGAGAAATGCAAAGTAAGATACTAGTCTCTAACTCAAGTTAAAAAGAACAACAACAAAAAGAAAAAGAAAGAAAAAACAGAGGAACCACTGCAGTGTCTACTACCCAGGCCAGGCCAGGAATGGTACCTGTTTTCACAGTGGGAGGGGCTGAGGAAGCCTTGACCATATGTGTACCAAGTGATTAAAATCCCAAGTGAATGTGTATTGCTATGTGTACAGCCATATCAAGTACCCAGTGTCTCAGACCCATGGGGCAGCCATTCCAGAAGGGGTCAGGCTCAGAATGGCAAAGCCTTTCTGTGGTTCAAGTATGATTGTTTGTGAACAATTGACCACAGTGTGCAAACACTAGCAAGTGCAGCTTCTTCCTCCTGGTGTTTACAGCCTGAGACTGCATCCCTGCAGAGAGCTCCTAGGGACTAGCTTACTCCTGCCCCTGTGCTGTGCACAGTAATTGTGCTGAGGTTCTGTACTGTGGTTTCTGTGCTGTGGGTGTGGCTGGCGCCACTCTATCAGAGTGTGCTCAGCCCACCTGACCCCGGCTTTTTTGTGTATATGTCTGTTATTTCTTTAGTTCCTGTCCTATCTTCATTCCCTTGTCACCCCAGCCATGTTTCAAGGATCACACACACTTGCAAGACAGCAAGACGGCAGCACAGACTAGAGATCCTCATCATTCATTGGGGAGACAACATGAAGTATGTGGCCTGGGTGGCAAAGCATGGTGTCTGTGGGTAGATAGGTCATTGCTTTGGCACTGCTCAGCAAACAAACACAAAACCTGAAAGGATACACTGTTTCCAGGAAGCTCAACTGCATTATCTCTTTCAAGCATTCTGTAGAAATAAAAGAATAAAAAGTATTTAGCCAATAGCAAGGTAAAGTTACAATGTCTGGCATCCAATAACTAGTCATTCAAAGAAGTAAGAAAATAAAGGCCATAGAAAGGAAACAGTGATCCATTGGAATCCTTTTGGTTCCAACACAGATGTTAGAGTTGCTATGCTTAGGCCATTTCCATGGGAGAGTTCCTATGCTAGAACTGACATGTGAGAGTCCCTAAGCTAAAACATGAAAACAGTGGTTATAGCTCTACTCTGTGTGTTTAAAAAGTTAATAGAGACATGGGAAGCTGTTGGGAGCTGCAGACCCTCAGACCCTGAACTTTCTATGACCCCTTGCCTGCTGGAATAAACAACTTGCTTTTCTATGGTTGTAGCTGCTCTGAACACGAGACCCTCATGAGTTCCTGATAACAAGGAGGTGGTTTCTGGTGGGCTTGAAGTAGAAAAATCCTGAGAACTAGGACGTGGCCATTAGTCAAGGAGAGCACTATATAAGTTGCCTTGGAACATAATAAAATTGGCATTCTTGCTTCAAGAGTGACCCGTGTCTCTGTGTGTTCTTTACTCCCAGACCCTTGCCCAACCATGGTTCCAGGTGGTGCAGGCACCACAGGAAATATAAAAAGAATGACATTGAACCTTTCAAAATGGAAATTTTATTTTCAGAGATGAAGAACACACTTGATAATACTAATGAAAGAGTGGATATTCCTGAAGAAAGAATCAGTGAACCTGATATAACAAGATAAGTCATCCAAATGAAATGCACACAATGGCAGAAACTGGTAGACAAAAATGGTAAAGGATCACTGAGTTATTCAATGAGAACTTTGAGCATTCCCCTATATCTGTAATTTGAATCCCTGGAAAACAGGCCAGTAAAACATTTAAGAAAATAATGACTAAAGATGTTTCCTATTTTGAGGAAAATAATAATTTAATAGATTCAAGGAACTCCACAAACAAATGATATTGTGCTATCATAAAGGTTAGTTACTCAAAACCAGTAGACAAAGACTTTCCTTTGACAGTAAATTTCTTGTTGAGAAAATGGAATCCTAGGAGTCCTCTGGAACTGCAGACTGGGACTGTTAAGACGTGCAGTCTCACAGACTGAACACTGTCAGAATTCTGGCCTTTTCATCAAGAGTCAGCTAGGGTTGGACTACCCAAACCACAGCCTAAAGGTATCCTAATACACACACACACACACACACACACACACACACACACACCACACCAGTTTTATTCATTTAGGGAACCCTGACCAATACACTATAGCTCTGCCTCCATTTAGAGATGAGGAAACAAAGATCCCAAAAGTTACTTTTCCAGAGCTGACACTCTAGCAGAAGCCTTTCCAAGCCTGCCTGTTGTGTTGTGTGTTCATATTACAGTGAAAAGAGGAGATATTTTGCAATGACATTTGGTGTTTTGCCATTTGGTTTATATGGCGAGTGGGTGTATTTTCTAGTTTGAGATGCTTAAATCTAGAAATTAAAAAAGAGCATATTTTGAGGATTGGAACTTTATGAAGAGCTTGTACATCTTTGTATGTAGGCACTAATGTCCTGTTCCCTTTGTTGACTCAAAAGAACATTACCGGGGACACCAACCTACAAACCTTTGTGGATGTTGCTAGAGGAATGTTTAGTCAATAAAGTCCCCATTTCAATTTCATAAGCTAAAGTACTTTTGAACCCATTGCGCAGACAGATGATTTATGTCCTCTTTCTCCCTACTTCTAGTGAATGAGAAAAGATCACTGTGTTTGTATTGAAAAGCAATGTATAATTGCAATTTTAATTCATAGATTCTTTCATGTTAGCATTTATGCTAATTAGTTTGTATTTTAAAGTGCTTTAAAAGCAGAAAGTGTCGTGCAACTCCTCTAATATTATTTCCTTGCGAGTGGAACTGTCAGCTAAATGACTGCCAGAGATTTAAAAGGGTTCCCATCTTCAAAACACAATAGCTAATGAGGAAAAAAGAAGCCCACTTTATCTTTACAGAGGTGACAAAATAGAAAAATGCAGACACAGAGTTATTGACTGCGCTTGGCAAGCGTTAGATATGGCTTGAGTTCTGCCAGGAAATAAAGCGCATTTTCTTTTCTTTCCCCTCTCCGGTTCCCTGAAATCACATAAGGTAGCTACTGAAACGCTGCTTTCGATATGTCGTGAGGAATGTTTGCCATTGTCCTTCTCACATTTTAATAATAGTAATGATGCATCCATAAGGCATTAGTTGGAAGAGAATAAAAGGAGCCAGCATTAATGAGTTCCTACTGTGTGGCAAGCATTTTGTTCTCTCAGGCAGGAATTATTTCTTTTTACAGATGTGTTAACTGAAGCTCAGAACAGTTAAGCAATTTACCCAAAGAAAGGTACCTTATTTGTTTTTATTACATCGTGAAGTCTTGAGTAGCAACAGCATCATTGCAGCTTAACCCTTTGCTTCTCAACAATCCCCATGGCAGGAATAGCTCCAGGTGAACAGGTATAGACAGGCTTGGGTCACATGCCAGTCTTGAAACCAAGAGGATTCAATTCCATTAGAACCACATGCAATGAGGAAGAATGATGACCTTTAAACCAAAATGAGGCTTTCTTTTTAGAGAAGAGGGAAAGGATCCTGGGCAGGCAACACAATAAATGCCCACTATGCTGTTCTGTACTGTGACTCCCCTGGGTTCCTCTGTAAACAGTAGAGTCCCCTGTTTGTGTTTCATAAGGAAAGCTACTCGATCTCTATATTTTTTTCTGTTTCTTCATTTATAAAATGAATATGATTAAATGATAAGTATCTCCTAGAGGTAACACAATCTGATAATTTATTAATCTCGTAGACCCTTATTGAATATTATTATCAGTGAAACAGCGAGGAGTGTTGGGGTTTACATCAGTTTGTGTGTAGTTGCTAAATAGTCATGCCTGGACCACAATCAAATGTTCTTCTGCCTAGATTCTACACCCAGTCGCTCATTCCCTGCCTGTGCATATTTTCTTGGGTTTAGGTTTCCTTATAACTCAGCTCTGAGCTACCGTAGCTGTTCTGAATTGCTACTGCATTTTCAGATTTTTCCTTAAAAGGAAGTCTGAAATTAAAATAAATTTGTGAAAGGCAATTCAAAATTTTACAAATGATCAAGTAAAATGAACACTTGTATACAGTAACTGTTGGCCCATCTTTTTTCTTATGTTATACATACATACATACATACATACACATACATACACATACATACATACATACACATACATACATACATACATACATACGGTGTCAGTGTTTTATTGGTTGACATAATTGTCTGTCCCACTATTATAAGCATCATAAAATTGGGAGAAAACCTTGTTTTCTTTGATTCTACATTATCTAGCACAATGTCTGATATATAGTGGGGACTTTGTAAGTTTTGTTTAATATCAACAAGGAAAATTAAGGACTGGATTTTTAAAAATTAAAACTAAAACATATTAGTTTGTATTAAGTGTGTGTGTGTGTGTATGTATGTATGTTTCATGTATGTGTTAATGTGTGGTGGTTGGAGGACAACTTGGGAAAAGTTGGCTCTTTTCTTCTACTATGTGGGTCCTGTGGATTGAACGATGCTTACCAGGATGGGAAACAATCACCTTTACCCACTAAGCCATATCTCCAGTCCCTAAAAATGTATTTCATAAACAATAAAAGATTGGAAAATGGCATCTTAGAATTGCCACTAGAAACAAAAGACAATAACAAGCATTCGATAGGCCATGGAGACATGGGAACACTTGTGAACTGTTGTTGGGGCTATGAAATGATGGCACCATTATGGAACATAGTATGACTGACCTTTAAGACAATTAGAAACAAATTACTGTATTATCCAGCAACTCCACTTCTGGGTATGAATATTCAAAAACTTGAAAGCAAAAATTTCAGATATTTTTACACCAATTTTCATAGCAGCATCATTCATAATATTCAAGAAATAGAAGTGATCCAAATGTCCGCTAGTGAGTAAATAGGAAAGAAAAATTGTGGAATGCAGATACGATACTGTATTACCCAGTGCGACGGGAAGAATCTCACAGCGTTGCCCTTTTGTGACTGGCTTAGCTCATATTAAACGGGATGTGGCGTGAGATGGGCCATTTACTGTGCTGTGAGAGTCTACCTGCGTTGGCTTCTAGTGCTTTCACATTCCCGGGAAAAGAAAGCAGGACTGTGATCTTGAGAGGCTAGGGGCGAGAGAGATGTGGAACTGATGTCTTGCGGAGACAAAGCTTCAGGATCGCACGATAAAAAGAATTCTGCAGACAGACGACTGTAATGACTGCCTGTCAGGAGTGCACGGAGTGCCACTCAGCCTGTGCTGGTGACCGGTTAAGACAGTAAGCTTTAGACTGCGTTTTTGCCAGAGTTTTAAAGTGAAAAGAAGAATGGGGAACCAGAGCTGAGAAGAGACGTGGACACTCACCCCCATCTCTAACCCAGAAGCTATTTCCAATTGATAATCACTTGCAAATGAAAATTCAGTTTCCTGAGTAGGTCTCTGTTTCTTGTCCCTTTTCATGGGCTCTTTTGTTTGTTTGTTTATTTTGTCCAATTCCAATGTGTTTGTTTTTGTTTTATCTTATTATATTCTATATTATTTTATTGTTATCTCTTGGAAGCCTGTTTATATTCTAATGAGCAACAGAAAGGAGGTGAATCTGGATATGAGGAGAGGCAGGGAGAAGCTGGGAGAAGTAGAGGGAGGGGGACTATAATCAGGATATATCTATGAGAAAAATTATTTTCAATAAAAGAGAAAAATAAAAAATAAACACCTAGGCTTAGAAAAATAGCCCATTTCGTATTGTGTTAAAGGACTCCTTTAGTATCAATGTGAGCTTGTGTTGGCTTCTGTTTTTCTATTGCACATTTGATAGCCTGCCTGTGCACAAAACCTAGATTGGTGTCCTCCACTTTCTTGTTTAAGAAGCACCCTTTCTACATGTAAAATCAGCTAATGTTGTCCTCTTTGGTCTTCCCCTTCCTCTTTCTATTATAATCCTGCACACTATATCCCTTCGTCAGAGTCCTTTCCACTGAATCTTGTGACCATCTGTGCCCATGAGCCTAGGAGTTTTTTAGAATCTCCATCCCTGGTCCTTCGTAGGTGATCATCACTGTCTGAGAAACCAATGCCTCCCATCTTCTCTATATTATGAAGTGCATTGTTAATGTCAGGCCTTTCAATCATTAACATTCTCAAGCCCAAATGGTGTCTCAAGGGTAGGGCCCCAGATACCCACAGGAGGAAATGGTACAATAACTTGATCTAAAATAGAGTTTTCCCAGTATTTCATTCTTTTGAGTCTGCCATCCTCATGTTTGAGATACTTTCTTAAATACACGGCTGCCCTCAAGTTCTGCCTTGGCTCTACTTTTCAGGAGAAGAAGCTAAGACCCTGGTTATTCCTGGGCTTTGAATGGTGCACGGGAGATAGTGCCAGGGCCTTCCAGACAAAGAACAAGGCAGGAGCAATAGCAAAGAGTCAGCAGTTTAAGATGTATTTAGGGGTTGACAGGAGTCAGTGGGAGAGGGCTTATGAAGGAGAAAATGGTCAGAGGTTTCTCAACTGAGAATTATCTGCCAGATATCCTGAGTTGAAAATAGTGGGAAATAATTACCTTCAATTTTGTTTATTCCTTATCTCTGGGAACCAATGGTCCAAGAATTGCACAAGAAATTTGAGTTTTGTCGGCAGGGAAAATTTGAACATTCAGGTAAGAGATCAAATTTTGGAAAGTAAAATTGTTCAGAGTATGTATATTACCGTCACATGAGTAAAATGAATTTGCACCTAGATTATTGTGCCTGAAGTTTTTTAAGGAGGAAAGAAAATTAGTCAAATGGTATCTGTTATTAGCAATAAAACATAAAGGCCAGAGGTGGTGGCGCACGCCTTTAATCCCAGCACTAGGGAAGCAGAGGCAGGCGGATCTCTGTGAGTTCAAGGCCAGCCTGGTCTACAAGAGCTAGTTCCAGGACAGGCATCAAAGCTACAGAGAAATGCTATCTCGAAAAAAAAAATTAAATAAATAAATAAATAAATAAATGAAATAGCAGTACATTTTCATTACTTCATTATCATGGACAAAAGTATGTACGTTTCTTACGAAAGCATTCCCTACTCTATTGTCTCATTTGTTTTTTATGAGCTGGCTGCCGAAAGAAAAAAACCTGCTACGAAAGGTGCCCAACATGGGGCACGCATTTCCACATAATACCTAAGAAAGTTTTGAAAAGATTCCAAGCGCACACAAAATGGAGTCAAGTGCAGCTTCCTAGTCCTGAATTCTCTCTCTCATGCAGGCCACAAAGACATACCTTCTGGCTGCTGCTTGCAGGCTTGAGCAGCCAGCATGCCATGAGCTAAGCTGCATGGTGGTTTAAGATTTTGCTCATGCTGGCAGAAAAGATTACAGATATGCAATAAAGCAGGTTCAGATGAAAAAAAAATCCTCTAAGCAGGTTACAGTGTGTTTAAACATGTACCTAGGCTTAAAAAAGAAAATAAAATGGGTGAAGTCATAGAATAAAGGGGGTAATCACAGAAAAAGTATATAATGTATAAATTTTAAAAAGTAAGCCATATAGAGATGGGAAATACACTGGAATACACGGAATTTGTATTTTGTATGGCGCTATATTGACTTTAAATTTTTTGATTGCTGAGGATTGAACAATAGCTGCTGAGAGGCTCTGGATTATGAAACTACTAAGTTAAACCAACCTGTATATTTAAAAATATCTTAAAGTCAAAAATTACATTACAGTGTAGAAGAGGTTATGTTGCAGGAGGCTGCAGAGATTTGCACCAAGACCCCCTGAAAGGTCTCCATGAATACACCCAACAATTCTTCACCCAACAAAAAGCAAGAAGCAGTTTGGAGAGAACTACACCCATATTCCCAAATATTGTCTATAAATGTTTGTTTACATTTAAAGGAGGATATGCTATAGAGAATTGCATTTGTGTGGATCTTGCTTTATTGATACAAATTTCAGGTCAATTTTGTTATATGTATATATCTGCTCTTGATTAAGGTATTGTGTTTGTGCAGCTCATTAAAAATGTAATGTATAATTAAGAAATATAGGTTAATAGATAGTCATCTATAATAGTCAAGATTCAAGTCATGTTAGTTAGGTTTTCTAGATATATAAAGATATATTTCAGTTAGATAAGTGTTCTTCAGCTCTTTCAGAGACCTTCAGAATATGGCATTTAAAATGTTTTTTTAATAACTTAGGACTTTTCATGACAATGAGATACATCTGCTCCTGGCAGCACCAATTACTTCAAGAGGAAGATGGTCATCAAAGAGACTCTTTATGGAGTTTACTAGCCATTTGGGCAAGAAACTGCTCTTACCTGGACTGCCTGATGCTATGCTGTATGAACTGGACATGCAGGACCCACAGAGAAATGACTGCTGAACTTGCCTAAAGGTGAGATGATCCTTTGTGGTTCCTGCTTCATGAAAGAGTCTGCTAGACATTCTGTAGGACACAGAAAAAAAGTGACTGACAAACTGCCAATATAGGCAGAACTGTCTTTGAAATTTCCTGCTTCATGGAAAAGTCTGCCAAACACTGGGCCTGTAGGCTGAAGATGGATGCCCCAATGGTACAGAAGAACTTTGGGTGACTGCCCTGGCAGTGAGATGTCTCTGTCATTTCTAGAGTTTTGGGAGTTGCTTACAATGCACTTCCTGTTTACTTAGGTAACATTATATCTTTCTGGAGTCTTTGATGGAGCTGAAGAATATATAGTTATAGTTTTCCTTAGTCACGATAAGAGATAAAGTAGATATAAATTTGTAACTATAATTCTTGCTTGATAACTGTTTTGCTATATGTAATTTTACAATGTTAAAGTTAAAACCTTCCTTTTTATTTAAACAGAAAAGGGGAAATGGTGTGGAAGGTCCTTTTGCTGTAAGCCAGACCCAATTAAATGCCTTTCTTTATCGGTTGCATTGGTCATGGGGTCTCTTCACAACGACAGAACAGGAACTAAGACAGAAGTATTCCAATATTTGTTGAGTTAAACAAGTCTCCATTTGTCTGACATCTTTTGACATAGCTCCTTATCCTCTCTCAGACACAAGACATTTTATGGATGAAAAATTCCAACATCTCTCTCAGAACCCCTCAGAAGAATGAAGTGTACCAGTTATAATTAGCACCAACAACCTCACTTTATCACCAGCCTGAGATCTTAGAGTGCAGAGGTTTTCTGCAATATGTTCATGTGTTGTGTGTATTTAACTCCATGTCATAGTTGCTGCTGTGTTTTATTTTTTTCTATCACATTTACAAGAAATCATAAGAGCCCTCTTTAGAAGTCACTGTTTAGGGAAGTGTTATGGTAAGAATAATTCTAAAAGCTCAGATATTATGAATTAACTGTCCCTGACTTTTCCAGCTCTTTGAAAGGATTTGAAAGGGGACAGACAGCAGACATCGAGGAACTGCTCATATGTATCTCCGTGGTTTCCATTTAGTATGGGAAAGCAGTTTTCAAAGTTTTCCATGCCTTCGTTTGATTTAATTTCACGCTCACTGAAGCCCATTTCCATCTCAGTTACTGACACCTTGAACTTGTGCTTTTCCTCTCTTCAGTAGACCAGATGACATTTGATAAGACTTTCGGCTTCTAAGCTTCATGGCTCAGAAACTGCATTAGGAAGATTCCGTGGCATTCTTCTTACTGATCCCACTAAGCCCCTGAGAATATACTATGACCACTACGATTTTTCAGCCTTAGTCTGGACCCAGCATAAAAGAAGCCAAAGACTTGGAAGGCTCTGATGCTGCGGTGCGGTCTTTATACCTCATTATCCCAGAGGAGTCCCGCAGCGCCCCCCAACCTCCAACCCCTATACCCCCTTCTCCCTTCCGCCTCTTCATCTTCCCATTTGGGCCGGGGGCCAAGACTGCTAGGGTCCTGGGAAGGTGGGACAGAGCCATCTAAGATGCCCCCAGGAGAAGCTGTAGACAACCCCCACCCTTTCTCCGCTGCAGGGATTTAAATCCCGCCCCCACCAGGGAGAGGGGCCCCTCTTTGTAACTAGGGTAGGCTTTGAACTCACGGTCCTCTGTCTCCATTTCCTGCCAGCTCGGATTATAAAGCACTCCACCGGCCCACCAGGCCAGCTTCACTTTCTTTTTTGATTTTTTTTTTTTCTTTTCTGTTCCTGGCTTGTTTACCTCAGAGTTTAGATTCTCAGTATGGAAAAAGTGCTGTTTGCTGGCGTGAGCAGTGAGAAGTGGTGGGCAGAATTGAGTGTCTGGATCGTTAGCTTTGAATTTACTGTTGGGGAGTCCTGGGTTCCTTTTGTAGCAGCGGATACGTTCCAAGTCCCCCAGTAGACGCCTAAAACGAGAGAACATTTTGTGTGTGTGTGTGTGTGTGTGTTGTGTTTGCACCTTGGGATTATTAAGTAAAATGAGCTATATCACCACAGTTGATGTGTGATGACCCTTGGCAGATTATATGTGTATATATTATAATAATATATATAAAATATGTGAATATATGTTTATATATGTATGTATAAGTGCTGGATTACTGAGTGGTCCCTAGGCAGGTAGTAAACACAGCTTGCAATTGCTAAGATGAAGAGGTGATTCATGTTTGGGGCAGATTCATGTTTGGTATAGGATTTTGCTATTCTCAGCCACATGCAACTTCAAATTTAGGTGTTGTCTATTTTTGAAATTCATATATCAGAAACTCAACTAACTTCTGGCAACAGAAACCACAAATAAGAGAACTAGTGTTTTTGTGTTTATTGGGCCTCACACTGAGGTATGCAAGCAGGGAGGGTTAGTCCCACGTGGGAACTATCTAAGGGGAGCACACACTGTCACTATGCCAGACAAGCAGCCGGTGAGGCTTTGCTGACCCGCTTTTCTTAAACAATTTGCACATACAGGAAATTGTACCAGCCAGAAAAAGTACTGATGCCAGGAGCCAGCCCGTTGGACCAGGGCTTGCATCAACTTTGGAGATCAAATAGTCGGTGGCTCAAAGTCCCAATCTGGTGCCCTCTTGCCTCTCAAGCATCTAAGACCTGCACTGTTTTCTGTGCTCCATCTGTGTGCTCGTACCCATAAAGGAAGGAAAGACAGAAAATACCAGAAGAACAGAAGGGCTGCAGCTTGCTATTGTTTATTCTCTTTTTTTCCTTCAGCATTCTCTCTTCCATCCTTCCCCCACCTGTCCTCACCCTTGGCAAAATCCCAAGCAGATTGTCAACTCAGAAGGCCTAGCTTCTCGACTGCATCACCTGTGGTTGGTGTGGCGCTGGAACAAGTCATTTCACTTGTTTGAACCTTTAAAATCTTTGAATTGTTAATTAATTGTGTGTGTGCCCCACATAGATACACATGGGAGGGTCTGTGTGTGTCCCACATGTGTTCATGAGAGAGAGAAAGAAAGACAGAGCCATAGTGCGTATTAGGAGAGCAGAGGCAACTTTTCAGGAACTGCCTTTTCAAATATTTATTTTATTTTATACATATATAATATATACATAAAATAATACAGGTGTTTGCCTGCATGTATGTCAGTAAACCACATGTAAAAAGAATACAGCAATTTTCAGATTCCTTCTTTTATTCCTGCCCTCTTTGAAACTTCTGAAAGGGGTAGTCAAAGAATAGGCCACTGGAGAGCTTCCAGAAGGTGCGATCACTAGAAGACATAGACTACATCTTGGTTTTGTTTTTATTGCTGTAATAAAGAACATGGCCCAAAGCATCTTCGGGAAGAAATTATTTCTTTGGCTTACATATCCCAGGTCACAGTCCACCAAGGGAAGCCAAGGCAGGAGCTCAAGGTCAGAACCTGTGGGCAAGACTGAAGCAAAGGCATCAGAGGAACGCAGCTTCCTGGCCTGCTCAGCCTGCTTTCTTGTATCACTCAGAAGCATGCTTCCAGAGGTGGCACCACCTTCAGTGAACTGCATGCTCCCATATCAATCATTAATCAAGGAAATGACCCTACAGACTTGCCTACAGGCCAGACTGATAATGCAATTTTCTCAACTGAAGTTCATTCTTCCCAATTGACCCGGTTTGTATCAAGTTGACAAAAAAAAAAAAAAAAAAAAAAAAAAAAAAAAAAAAAAAAACCAATCAACAACAACTGCTATAGAAGGAGTTCAGAAACAGGAACAGATAGAGGAGGGTCCTTGGGTGAATCAAGTTCTGTGGTGGCCTCTGTGACTTCATTCCTGTCTTTAAAGTGAGACTTCCCCTTCTCAGGGCAGTCTGGACTTTGGAGCCACCCCAGTAAGCTTATTCTCATCCTCTAATACCAAAATATGAATACCCAAGTGGAGGCTAAGATTTTGTAGTGTTATAATTGAGAGTGTATGATTTGGGGAAAAATAACACATGTATATATTGTATCTCTCTCTGTGTGTGTATGTACATATGTTTAATCATTTTGGGATCTTGAAGCTGTAGGTTGTAGAGTTAGATTGGCAGGGTCTCAATGTTAACTCTGCCTTGTTTTAGCTGCCTTTTTACTTTTCCTAAATATAAAATGCAGGACATTGTAGTTGCTAACTCACGGGACTGTTGTGAAGACAGCTGAACTCCTGGATCCTGGCATGGTGTTTTATTAAACCACCAACATTCTTGAAATGGCCCGCTCATTGTCTGCTCCCATTCTTAGGTAGAAGGGCCCCAAAGTATTTTGTTTCTAAGCCATAGACCAGGAGCCTATCACAAGCCATGGCTCAACAAAAGGTTCCCAACAAAGACTCATTGAGTGAATGACTTTATAAGTTTGGGGAAATTAAACGTGCTATTTTTAATATAGGCAAGAACTGCGTATGAGTAAGACTATACTTAAATTTGGAGCCTGTAGCTCACTCTGCTGCTGTATGTGAGAGTTCTAAGGGTGCCCAGTGGTACCTGCGGTGCTTGCCCTGCTGTGCTCAGCAGTTGGTTGGTTCTGAACCAATGGAACCAAAGAGAAGGAGATGAAAAGATCAGATCTGAATTGAGAACGTCCCGCTCGACCTTTAGTGAAATTCGTTTCCCTAGGCATAGACATCCAGTTACGGTGTTCAATTACTGAGGCAGGCTGCCCCTTCTGAGAACTACCATTTGTCTCCCAAAGAGGTAGAGGCAACTATTCTTAAATAGCACAATGGAAGCCGGGCGGTGGTGGCGCACGTCTTTAATCCCAGCACTCGGGAGGCAGAGGCAGGCGGATCTCTGAGTTCGAGGCCAGCCTGGTCTACAAGAGCTAGCTCCAGGACAGGCTCTAAAAAAAAAGCTGCAGAGAAACCCTGTTTCGAAAAAACCAAAAAAAAAAAAAAAAAAAAAAGAAAAAAAAAGGAAAAAAAAAAAAAAGAAATAGCACAATGGGATAGGAGGCTAGCTGTGCAGGGACAGCCATCCTTGCCCTGGCCACTTCAGCACTGGCGAAGGTACTGCTGCAACTCTTGCCTCTAGGGAAAAAGTGTTAAAACACTAACATTTTTACTATTGTGAGTGTTCTGGTTACATACTAGTGTTTAACAAACCAAACGAACACATATGTATGTATAAAATATATAAGGGATTGTATTAATTTGTATATATGTGCATTATATATGTATGATATACACATTATATATGTATATATATGCATGAGTATCTTGACATGTTGTATATTTTAGTCACTATGTTTTAGGAAATTTGAATAATTAAAATCATTATAATGGGAAGAAATGACATATTTTTGACCTAATAGCCTTCAAATCACTCTATGGCCTAAGCAGCAAAAGTTATTAGAAGCAGTATAATAACTAAAACAAAACAAATCAGATATTTTTAATTTTAAAAATACTAAAAGAACAAATAAACAAAATTCAGTAAATTAGGCTAAAAATTTTGTCTCAGCTAAAGATAAAATATTTAGTTTAAATAGATGCCTTTTCCCTTACAGTGCTGTTTAGCTGGGCGATTCTTGGAGCCTTTCAAGTGATAGTTGTGGAGTTGGCACTTGGCTCTGGCATCTTCCAAAGATGGCCCAGTCAGGGTTAGCACCCAATGGGAAGACTGCTCTGCCTGCATTGATGGCACCGCCCCCTCCACTGCTTTCTCTGCTTTCACCAATGGAGTAATCAGTCTTGTACATAGTAGCACGTTTACCCTTTAACTGATTATCCTAGACACCCAGATGAAGACTACATCTTCTTATGATTTAGCTCTGCCATTCCCAAACATGACTCCTGCTCCATTTGGTTGATCAAGAAAGTCACTACCTAGTTTAGAATCAAGGAGAATAGCCGGACTCCATCTCTCCATGAGAAGTGGGGGGAAAAGTAAGTTATTTTACGTTTCCTTTACAGAATTTTCATCATGAAAACATGAGAACAGAGAAGAATATTAATAGTCTTTTGAAGTATTATGTCACAGGCACATTTTGAATATCATGGTTTGACAAAAGGACTCAAAAAAGGTGCTGTTATCTCCATTTTAGGTAAAGCATTTAAGTCTCAAAGATCTTGACTTGCTAGTCAATAGATTTTTAAAAAAATCAAATCAATTTATTTTTTTATTCTAAAGTCACGTATTCTTTCTGGAAACTATACAACTACTTATTATTATAAGAGTGCCACTTACAGAACATAAGGACTTTTAAATGCCTGTGAACTAGCAAACTCCGAAAACAGGTTTCTCCAGCAGCTTCACTAGTCCAGTATATGTTCTGAACCAGTGTTTAAAAAACTGGTCTCAAGGAAAACACACTCTGCCTGGTAAGTCCTAGTAAGTCCTGGCCTTATTGATTTGATGAAATGCCCTGACTAAAGCAGCTTAAGAGGTAGGAAAAACAGTAGCAGGAATAGGAGGCTGATGATCAAACAGTAAACAGACTCAAGCAAAGAGTGAACCAGAAAGGAGAGCCATGGCTAACAAAGCCTTAAGGCCTGCCCCCAACTGACTCCATTCCCCCAGGGCACCTGAACCTCTTAAGTCCTGTGATCTTCCGTAACAGTGCTACCAGTTCATGGCTACGTGGGCCACTTCACATTCAAAACACAACACCCCACTAGATGGGGGAAGTTGCATTCAACCAAAGGTTCGTCAACAGGGCTTTCACTACTGCAGAGCGAGAGCAGAGCCGGGTACCTGTTCTGGGATTTCATAGGACTGTGCTACAGTGTTCGCACTTGAACCACCTGGCATACCCACTAAATTCTAGAGCCAAACTCAGAACAACATTTTGCAGAGTGCTTGCCTAGCATGCACAATACTTTACCATCCTGTACCCAGCACTGAAAAATAAATAAGAACAAATAAAATATGAACTTAGCAAAACACTGTATATTTAGTGTCACATCTCCACAGCTCCACTTTCTAAAAGAAATTTTAATAACATTTTATATCTCATTTAAGAACCCTGAAGTGGAAATCATGTAACCATATGAGGCTGAAATAAGGTCATAAAAGAGAAACAAGAAGAAGATATTTAAAATAAAGCGTGTGCTTTGATGAAACATACAATAAAATTGTCCAGCAGAGGGCAGCTGTTATGAACGCTCCAGATGGGTCTCCATCTCTTCCTGCAGGGAACTAACAAAGTGCTTTGGGCAATTAAGGACCAGCTCTGGCCTCAGATCCCGATTTGATTAACACTGTTGCATTAACCAGTGTTGGGAGCATCCCTGAGGTTTTCTGAAAGAAAATCAAGGCTCAGATTCAGACTCAAGTATTTTAGCACAGGGCTTGTGCCAGGTTTCACAGGGAAACTCAGTAAAAGTGCAGAGTAAGATCTAGCACTCATAAAGTATTCAATGTATTGGAAGAAACAGGAAAATAATAGGTTAATTGGTTCGTCTTTCCAAACAGTCTGTGGCTGGCTCCCCGCTTCTGTAGGAGTCCAGATGGGACAGGATGATATGAAAACTTAATCGCTGTATCTGTTCTCCTGTCAGCTGGTGAGGAGCTTGTGCTCACAAACAACTCTTTCGGGGGCCTCAGTAATAGTCTCTGGAGAGGTACCACCCCCATACCATTTGTGGACCACACACTGGTGTGTGAGTCACCTGCTAGGATGAGTGATGGCTGACTCAGCTCCGGAGAGCTTCCTATTGAGCCAGCCCTCGTTCTGAAGTCTTGGAAAGAGAACAAAAACAATGTTGGAAGGAAATGATCACCTTCCCCTCATCAACTGTGAGGTTGTTAAAGTTGAAAGAGGGCCTTGCTGCTCACAAGCAACAGATTCTGGGTTCTAGGGGATTAGAGGCCCAGACTGGCTTCTGCTGGAGGGGTAGCATCCTGGGTTTCCTCGGCAGTTTACCTAGGGGCTCTGAGAACTACTTATTTAGGAATGAAATCTTCAAACACATACATGCCATTTCTCAAAACAAGCATGATACATGTTCCCAGAATTCTTCTGGATGCCCGACACCATAGGCAGTACTGAACCCTGTGTATGCTAAGTTTCTTCCTAGACATATGTTCCTCTGGAAGTTTACTTTATAAATTAGGCAAAGAGAGAGATTAATGATACCACTAATAAAATAGAACCATTATAAGAATACTATAAATACTCTTTAAACTTATGAATTTGTAGACTTTTCCACTTAATATTTTTGTACTGTGGCTGAATATCGTTAAATAAAATTCAATCCTTGGGTAAAGGCAACTTCTGTAAGAGATATACTATCCCGATTTCTACTGCATAATTGATTTGATTTAGGTGCAGCTTACTTAAGAATCTGTCAGGCAGCTGTCTGGCCTCCATGAGAGTATTCTTGTCGGCATGTTGAACGTGTGCATTTGCCTCTGTTCTATGCTATGTGCACAGAATGTCATGAAAGGGGTCATGCTCCAGTCCTTGACTTTCCACCACATTATGATGAGCATTTGATACATCCTCTTAGATTTGAAACGGGTCCAGAGAAATAAGTATGACATGCACCTTGCCTTTTCTGTGGTAGATGCAAAATACATGATAGTCACCTGCCTTTCCCAATCCACACATAGGCAATGGACACAGAATGCACACATGCTCAGTAATAATTCCAGCTCTCATGGTAGTAACTTAGGCTTTAGTATGGCATAAATAAGATTGCAATATAATTTTAGAACTCTTTTTTTTTTGGTTTTTTCGAGACAGGGTTTCCCTGTAGTTTCTAGAGCCTGTCTTGGAACTAGCTCTTGTAGACCAGGCTGGCCTTGAACTCAGAGATCCGCCTGCCTCTGCCTCCCGAGTGTTGGGATTAAAGGCGTGCGCCACCACCGCCTGGCTAATTTTAGAACTCTTAAAATGCCAGACACCATTATATTTTATGCAATTTCGTCATAACGGTTTCATTAATTTAGTATTATTTTGCAAGCTGAATAGGTAAAGGCATTCTGTGCGTGCTGTTGAGGAAGAATGTGTACTCTGTGAAAAGTAGGTAGCTTTCTTTTGAGGTATAAGAACAGATACTACTTACTAATCATTTACGGTATCCTAGGTTTATATTAATTTGTTATATGCTAGTATTCTCTATGTAAGTCTTACAGTGGGGCACAAAGGAAACTTGGAAGGACTTTAGGAAACTTGTCTAAAGGTTATGATCTAGTGTTTCAAATATATCATCATTATCATCATCACAATTCTTCATTAGTTCTTTGAGATTTTTACCTTATGTTTTGGTCACACTCCCCGCCACCTCTTCCAACTCTTCCCAGATCCATTATTTCTGGAGTTAAGGGAGACAAGATCTCTCTCTATGACTCTGGCTAGCCTAGTACTTACTATGAAGACCAGGTTGATCTTACACCCACTGTAGTTTGTTGACCTCTCTCTTGTTCTGTGTGCTAGGATTACAAGTATGAGCCACCATGCGTAACATCCAAAGCATTTTTTTTTTTTTTTTACCAGATCTGGTCCTAATGACTTGAGTTGCATGATAAAGCTTAAATGAGCAGGAGTCAGTTTGTAACCATCTATAATATTATTTCCTTGAAGTGTATTTTATCTTACTTAGACCTCCAGCTGGGTGATGGCAAATGTACAGGTGTTTCTTCCAGAAAACAGACTTAAAAATGAAGGCAGCTGCTGGCATGTATGAATTAAAAAGAAAAGGATTTTGACAGTAGACAAAATTCAGTATGAGCCTAAAGGGTCTACCAGATGACTGCCACACATGGTGAAGATGGGGGTTGGTGAGAGGGTGAGGGGTCCACCCTTCCTACTTGTGTCCAGCGGTCTTATCGCAAATGCAGCCATTCTGAATAACAGTGCGTAAAAATGGGAATTTGCAAATCTTGCTGTCCAGTCCTAGTGAAGCCAAAGAAAGATCTCCTCAAGCACAACAGCACACACTGAATCCAGTCAACATGCAGAAGTTGACGATGTGCAAGTTCTAGCTTATCTAGTGTGTAGTTGAACGCTGGGGCCGTCACATATACCTGGCACCTGGTTACGGCCATGTTTCTACGTAAATAGAGCGTTGAGACTTTCAGAAAAGTTCAAATAAGAGACATGGTGGTGGTACCAGATGGCTCTTCCTATGGAAATTCAGTTCACAGCTGCAGAAAATGATGGCTCAATGTAGTGAAATTTATTTTCTTTTGTTTGTTTGTTTGTTTGTTTTACTTATTACCTAATAAACTCTTGGAACAATTTCCCACAGTACTTTAAATGCTGATGTTCATTTCACATAGGCTGCATTCTTCTCTAACAATATGGTAGTTAAGCCATGTTGTGGCAGAGGAGTGGATATGGGTTACGAGCAGAGGACTTGTGAGCTCAGGGAGCATCATGTGTTCACACGAGGCCCTGAACCGTGAGCTGAAGTGCTGAGAAAAGGGAAGGCCGCATGGATGATGGGCATCTCTGCATGCATTGGAACACATAACTTAGCATTCGTATACTCATTGGCCGATTCAAGCATCATTTATTGAGTTACTCCTCTAGGTGACAATTGTCAAATTAATGTGTGGCTGTCATCCAGAAACTCATTACTAAAGGTTGAAATGTATCATCTGAAATCCCTGTTTGGAAGTCTTGATCCCTAGTACCTTCTAATGTGACTGGATTTGGGAATATGACTTTTTAAGAGTTAATATAGGTAATATGAAATATGTTGGGTGGGCCTTAGCCCCCACAATGCTGTCATTACAGGCAGGGACTATGGCACAGAAGCAGATGTTATTTTTACACTAGAGGAGAGCGACTTCGGAAGAAGCCACCCTGCTAACCCACTAATCTAAATCTCCTAGCCTCCACGACAGTAGAAAAAATAATTCCCACTGTTTAAGCCACCACGCTTGTGGTACTTTGTCGTGGTGACTCTAGGAAATGAATGTGTACTGGGAAGAAGAATTATGCAAGATGTAGTTTCCCGGGCCTCAAACCCCCATGCCACAGGGAAACCTTAGACAAGCACTAAGGTTTCCAGGTTGTCCCATGATGACCTAGCATGTTTGCCTTTAGCTGGAGGCAGTTGAGTTTGGGCAGGACTCTAAGCTTTTTTTACATATTGACTCATTTCCTTGTGGTTCCCTTTCTTCTTCAGGAGCTTTGGGCTACCGGTCCCTGAGGAGGGAGGGAGCAGAAGCAGGAGAACAGAGTTCAGACGGCTGTAGATATGACCGAGATGATCCTCCAGGAGACGATGTCAGCGAATCAGATCAACTTTATTTCAGAGTAGAGGAAATATAGAGCATTGAGGAGCCTGGGGACAAACCGTAATTTGCATTAAGTGACACACTTTTATCATAAGACTTCTTATGTGGTCGTAGGATCTATAGCAAAGCTCCTATAGTTACCATATATGCAGCAGGGGAAATGTTTCCAGCAGGTAACTGTGCCGAGGGTGACGATAAAGGTAAATGAGGCATCTAGGCTTAGAGAGAGCTTTCAGGTAAGGTCAGTCCTCCAGGCCTAGAGACGTCTTCAGATAAGGGCAGGTAGAGAGCAGGAAGTCTCACTGTGGGGGGAGTCTCTCATGTTGCCGAGCTTAGGAGAGAGAGCTGTCAGGTCATGACAGACTGCAACCCCTGACCGTTAAGGACTCCCAACAATTCACTTTACCTTGATATCACCCAGTGGCATCAGGAACCTGGCTCTGACACCTGAGGGAGGTCCCTTAGGATGCGGGCTGGCTGATTCTTTCCTCTCTGATCCACTCGGGGACAAGCTTTTGACATTCAAGTCTTCCTCCATCCTTTTAGCCTGCCCTTCTCATCCACAGTCTCTGTCTCCACAACATGCACCGTTTGCTCTGTTTCTCTCCTTGTTCCCCCAGAGCAATACTCTAGACAGACACCTAGATCAGGCTGTCCTCACTCTCTTCCGTTAGTGTGCTTGCCTTCTGAGCACAAATCGCTCTCTCTCTCTCTTGCATTCTTTGATTTTATACCCGAGAGCTCAACGTTGTGCCCAACTCACAGGTTTTGCTCCAGTTCTATTGGAAGTGTAGAAATCAGAAGTGATCCCTAGACCCTAACTTCACCTGGAAGAAACAGGAAAAGGTACGCCTGTGCAGGCTAATCTGTACACGGGTAATCTGTGCATGTGCACATGTGCATGAGCAGCCATGATATTTTCAATGAGGATTTCTAGCTCTGACACTAGACTACTTCCACTGTTCAGTTCAGCCAGCAGTATGATGACCAACTTCCCAACTGATTAACCAAATATCTGTATTTCTCAGTCAAGCACAGTAAAAGTGTGGTAACAGAGGGAAAAGAAGTCTTGAGAGCTGAGGAGGCCTCACTAAGCAAAGGACATTTGAGCTTGCTTCTAATTTTGAGCTCCTCTTTTAAGAAAGATAAGCCTGTGTCTCACTATGAGTATTCCCGAAAGGGACTGGCATAGTCCACATCATGAGACTTGGGATTGTGCAGTAAAGGTCAATGCATTGGGGGTGGGGGTTAAACAGAGAACTAAAAGCCGCAACCAATCAACATCTTTATGTACAACACTCATTTACATTTTAAATAATCATAGACTATTTTAGGTTTGAGCATTGTTTATAATAGCAAAAAAGAGAAATGGTCAAGATATGAGAACAAATAAAATATGATGTATCTACTAGGCACAATATTCTATGATAAAAATAATAAGCATATGATTCAATATGATTCTCATCAAGATATTTCTATAATTTAACTATTTCTTTTGGATATTCATAAATAAAATGTCAGGGTTTGGTGTGATCCAGTTCTAACTGGAGGAAACAAATAGGAGGAAGTAATTAGCAATGGTGGTCTCTGGTTGATGCTCTTCTTCACTCTTGGAGTTGATTTTACGCTTACAAGTGAACTACAATGTAGGTGAAAGTCTTTCATAACAGACTTTAAAAAAACTCAGCAGGGTCTGGTAGTGCAGGATCAGGAGTTCAAGGACTGCCTGGGCCCCATGTGAATTCAAGCTGCCTGGTTTGCGGGGCGAGTTTCAGTTCAGTCTGGACAACTTGACATGGCACTACCTCAATTTTTTAAAAAGTAAAGCACAAGAATACTGGCGGGAATGTAGTGCAGTGGTACAATGCTTTCCCGCCAGATCTGAGGCCCCTGGTTCAATCCCTAGCCCAACAAATGATAAGAAAAGAAAGTGCCCGTGTCTTTCCCCAAAGATTTTTATGTCACTCCTTTACAATCTATGGTTATAGGAACTCTGTGTGACCAGAAAAGCAAAGGTCACGGTATCACTGAGACACATAGAAAGAATGGGGAAAGGAAGTCAAAGATGCGTGGCTTTAGTTTCCTTCTTCTTCATCTGAGAAGGACAGGTGGCTTTAGCTGTCGGCCTTCCTAGGGAACTCTGGGAAGGTTGTCTATCCCCAAAGGGCAGAGAAGAGGCTCAAATCCCACTCCAACCCAACAGCACCTTCAGTCTTCTTGAAAGTTTCCCAGTGACCTTTGAGTGTCCAAGTGGAGAGTCCTAGCAGTAAGTGCCACACACATGTCAGCCAACCCCTTCCGGGCACTTTGAGTCCTGTCCTGTTGTATGAATCTGCTCAGAAGAAGCTTACTTCCCTGTGAGACACTTCAGCCATTCTCTGACCGTCTCTACAGCAGGTTAAACGAGACCAGATGCAACATCTTCTTGACTGTCTCCTCCACACCTGACATGGGGCTGCACACAAGTAAACATGGCAAACAAAACAGACAAGGGAAGGACTGAATGGATGCATGCTCCTCGAGTTCTCTCCCCTCCTGGTCATGGGTCCCCAGTTCTGTAGTATTAATTCCTTTCTGATGTGGTTTCTGAACATTCAGATATCACCCCACACCTCAGGAGAATTCTGAGCTCAAGAATCTAAAGAATAGTCCTTACACAATCCACAGGAGCCACCGCTTCCCTAGAAGACTGACCCATTTCAGAGGGAAGGATGGTTTCCCCCCAGGGAATAGCACACTAATTGGTTGTCCCATATCAGAACATCATCCCTAAAAACATACATGCAAGTAATATTATATGGATTGAACGGGTTATATTTAAGAATATAAAAGTATATTTGTCTGTGCACGCAATGGCAATTGGTGAAAAAAGAGGCCACAACTTTGAAGGAGAGTAGAGAGGAGTATCCAGGAGGGCTTAATGGAGGAAAGGGACGGGAGAAATGCTGTGATTATGCTATGATCTCAAAAATAAAAAGAAAGAACGACCTATTTCTGTGACGTAACTCAAGGTCTTAATAGCCATTGCCAAAGCCATTAGTGTTCGTAAAGTTAGGACTTGGAGTACCCGTGAGCAATCCCAGCATCGCTATTTCTCTTGTGACCATTGAAGACCGTGCACAACACGGTGACAAAGGCACAGCACAGGGAGCCAGAAGCCCCGGTCTCTGCTTGCTGTGGTTGTAGTGGCTTCAAGGCTCACTCTGGGCCAAGCATCATGCCAAGAGCCCCACATGGGTATTCTCAAATAACCTTTCTGCATAGGCAGATGCTGTCTTTACCTGTGCTTCCTAAATAGGAAAATCGAGACATAGAGAAACTCAGAAAGGGATTAATATTTGTTTTTATTTTTTAGTGATCAAAGGCGCTGTCACTTAGAACCTCTGGCTTTCCCTTTCCTTATTTGTCAAGTGGGGGTTAATTAATTGTCCTTGCCTTGTAGAGCTATTATCACAGGAATGCAATGGAAACAATCACTGAGACCTTCAGTAAATTGCTACAAGTCTACAGTTTTCAGAACACTGCCTGGAGATCTGGCTTTCTCTCCGTGCCTGCCCATTCCAGATTGCTGTCCATCAATCTAACAAATGTTTTCATCCGTTTTCTAATCCTCTACTTCTTTTTATAGATTAAGTGTAATTACTCCCAAATGGATGCGCCAAAGCCTAATTTCTGCCTAACATACATCAAACCATCCGTGTATATGCATGTATATTTTATTTATTATTCTAACATACATCAAACCATCCGTGTATATGCATGTATATTTTATTTATTATTCTAACATACATCAAGCCATCCGTGTATATTTTATTTATTATTCTTCATCAAACCTATTTCAAGTGAAAACAATCACTTTTCTAAGTAATCTCAGCACTGGCATTGCTCTGCTGCACTCTTCCAGCAGAGGGCACTGTTTCTCTAGGAAGCGGTTAGCCTAGCTTTTAAAATCAGGTTTTTGGAAAGGGGATTGTTTCTCCAGGGACCCTGAGAATAAATGCATACCAAAGTCCGAGGAGTAGTGATGATGGTAATTCCACTTCAGTTTTGCTTCCTGAAGAGAAGTTCCCGGTAATGCAGAAATGCCAAAGTCTGTCCTGCCGTGTGTATTTGTCACTTGAGCTAGTAAGTGCCTTTAATTTAGCCCAGAGCTCTCAAAGATGAGGTCAAGTTCAGTCCAGTTTCATGGTTCTTTTTGGCTGTTGTTTGTTTTATCACAAACACATTTATTACTATTATTACCACTGGGCTAATATATTAACCCCAAGATAACAGATAAAAACATAGATTTAATAGCAATCCTTCATAAACAACCCAAAAGTCCTCACAGTGCTGAGTCCTCCAGCCCTCATACCTACAGCTTCTGGGATTCAACTAGTTCACACCAGTTTTTGACAGGGTTTGTGTGTGCCTTCTCACCGGTTTAGACGCCTAGACCTCAGAGCTAGAGGTTTGTGACCCAAATGTTCTGAGGCAAACCAGTCATGATGACACTGGAATCTAGAAATAAGAAATTTTACTCAAGGTCACACCACAGATGAGGTGCTGAGCTCAGGCTAACTCCTAGGTCTCCCAGTATGTAGGGCTGTGGTCATTTCCCCATGGCTGCGATTTCTCAGACACAGAGCCGGGTCCCAACTCTCAGCTATGACTCAGTCAGAATCTCTAATCCATTCTTCCTCTTTTCCAGCAAGCTGAGGTTCCCAGGAGGATGAGAGAGTCCAGGAGAATTCCTAAACAGAATAAGTGAGATGCAAGGTGAGGTTTTGGGGACAGAAAGAGAGGCAAGGAAGGGGGAATGGAGAAAGAGGGGGAAAAGCCACCTGAAGAGAGCCCTACTCCAGGCTGCTACTGTTCTCTGAATTCTGGTTTTGCTTATTGGCTTCCTAATTTCTTTGGCTGATAGGTCATGAAGACTAGAAAGTCAAGGTCTTGATTTTCTCATCTGTAGAATGGATGCACTTTGTAGGGTTGTATGAAGATGGTGTTCTATGTGTACATCATCAGTGATTCATTCCATCATTAACTGCCTGAGCAGAGGTCAAGCGCTGGGTCACATGTGTGCCTGGAACATGGCTGTCCTCAATAAAGGTAGCAATTACTTGGGAGGAAGCAGCAGAGGCAGGCTCCCCGCTTCCCTGTCTGTGCTGTGCTTTCAGCATTAACTCTTTAAATGTCAACAGTTGTCTACCTAAACTGGTGATTCTGATGTTGGTGGCACATTAAGCCATTCTGGACAGCTTTAAAAAATCTGAATATTCAGGGTTTTCCAGTCTCTGTAAACTAGAACTTTAGGAGGGTAACGCATTCAGTCTTCTTGAAACTGACTTCAAAGTGCCATGAAGGTGAGAACCAAGGTCCTCAGCCCCCTTCCTGCTCTGGCCTGGCCATCACTCTCCCTCACTTCTGAACCGCTTTTACTATGATGGCCACACTCCTACCTTTGGACTCTGGTGTATTAATTAAATTCTTCTAAGCCTTGTTTGTTTACCAGAAAAATATGGGTCTAGGGGGTGTAGTTGTTGACCTATGCAGCATTCATTAGCTCCCTTTTCCTTCCTTTAGTCAGTTGTTTGACCTCCTTTTATCATTGATTAGTTTAGGGATAAGACTATGGCCCTACTCTGCTAAATAAGACGCTAAATAAGGAGACTTGAAGGAAGATGTTTTGTTCCTAAGAACTAGAAGGCACCGTATGGTGCCTTGATTTGATCATGAGAACAGTTGTTACCCCTTGTAACAAGCTGAGGATGAGGGTCTCAAAGGGCTCAACCTTGAAAGGTGACCCTTGGCTCACTGGTGTGTTTAGGTTAAAGTCACAAGGTTGGTGGGCAGAAGGGACTTGGGATCTACTGAGTCCGTGCCCTGTACCAGTCCTTATATTAAGTCCAGTAGACTATATGTTAGTCTATGGAGTGAAAACTGTGACATTGGGAAGCAATCAGCCTCTGGGTTAGACTCTTTGAATTTAAACACTAGCTTCAGTCTTTAAACAAATATTCTGGGTATCATTTTCATTCAAATCACCGAAGCACCTTCTTAGTTAGGGTTCTTATTGCTGTGAAGAGACCATGACCATGGCAGCTTTTTAGAAAGTATTTAATAAGGGTGGCTTACACTTTCAGAGGATTAGCCCATTATCATCCTGGTGGGTCATGGCAGCATGAAGGTGGACATAGCGCTGGAGAAGGAACTACATTTTGATCAAGAGTTCTACATCTTGATCTGCAAGCAACAAGAAGTAAACCATAACACTGGGCATAGCTTGAGCATAGGAAACCTCAAAGCCTGCTCCCCACAGTGACACACTTCCTCCAACAAGGCCCTACCTCCTAATAGTGCCACTCCCTTTGAGGGCAATTTTCTTTCAACCCACGACAGCATCCTAGGCTACGACTCCCTTGAGGGCCATTCCATCTTTCCAGAGTGGAGTAGTTTTGACTGCTAGAACGTTCTGTTTGTAAATGACATCTGCTTCCCTTAAACCTCTCCTTACCAGTCCTAACCATAGTCACCAGAGATAAAGCACATCACTTTTTCTTCTAAACAGACACACGCCCTTTGGAAGCATAGTCACGGGAATCAGTTCACCAAGTCTCCTTACCTCCAAGCAATTCCCACCCTGATTTCTTAGCCTATTTAGCCTCCATGATCCTGACCTTTTTTTTAGCCAGACAAAAAAAATGGAATATCATAAAATCAATATTCAGAGAAGTTTAGATATGGAACTAAAGACTAAGTGTATTTCTCAA
This sequence comes from Arvicola amphibius, assembly GCF_903992535.2. Taxonomy (NCBI): domain Eukaryota; kingdom Metazoa; phylum Chordata; class Mammalia; order Rodentia; family Cricetidae; genus Arvicola; species Arvicola amphibius. The sequence continues at coordinate 52,109,887 of NC_052052.2, read as the reverse complement.
AAGATATATACTTGTATATAAGTTATGCTTTGAAAATTATTCTATGTGTGGTGGTTTAAGTGAGATCATATATTCAAATAGATGACCCCCAGCGGGTGGAGCTGTTTGGAAAGGATTAGGAGGTGTGGGTTGTTAGGAGAGGCGTGACACTGGGGACAGGTTTTGAGGTCAAAACACACTAGCACCACTCTCAGGGCTGGCTCTTTCTGCCTCTTACTTATGAATCAAGGTGTGAGCTCTCAGCAGTTTCTGCTGCCATGTCTTTGTTCTGACATCATGGGCTCTAACCCTCTGAAACTGTGAGCTCAATTAAATGCTTTCTTTTGTTAGTTGCCTTGGTCATGGTGTCTTATAAAGGTAATAAAAAGATACCGAAGATAGAACTTGGTACGAGGGAGTGGCCTCTTGCCACGACAGGCCTCATTATGCAGTTCTTCGGAGGAATGTGCAAGGAGAGCGTTTGATTACTGTAAGCAGAACTTAATGGACCATTCAAGTAGGATCTTGGAAGACAGTAGTATTGAGAGCTATGTATATTGTGGAGGTTTCAGAGGGAACCAATATTGGCAACTGGGATAGAGACCTTTCCTGTAACATTTTGGAAAAGAATGTCTCGGCTTTCTTTCCTTGTCTTAAGAATTTGCTTAAAGCTAAATTGAAAAGTAACAAATCAATTTTTGTTGTTGTTGTTGTTGTTGGAGATTCTAAGGCAGCTTAACATTGATGTTGTCGTTTGCAATCTCTCTTACGTCTACAGTCTAAGGTCTACAGTGAAAATGAAGAAATGGGATAGAAAGAAATACAAAATGAGCAGTTTAAAGCAAAAAAAAAAATCACAAAGAAATATAATACCGGAGCCAGGGTTTGTGCTGAAAAAGATAAGGAAATTGGGGCCGGGCGGTGGTGGCGCACGCCTTTAATCCCAGCACTCGGGAGGCAGAGGCAGGCGGATCTCTGTGAGTTCGAGACCAGCCTTATCTACAAGAGCTAGTTCCAGGACAGGCTCCAAAGCTACAGAGAAACCCTGTCTTGAAAAAAAAAAGAGAGATAAGGAAATTAAGCAGAGGCCTGATCTAAAATGAAATAAAGAAAGGGGGCCTTCAAGGCAAGACCCCAACCGTCTAAGTGTCCATCTAAGTGTCCAACTTGTGAAAGCAAAAGACCTAAGGAATTTTCTGCTCCTAAAAAGCTACAACAGATCAAGGCTGCCGGAGTGATTCTTGACAGCCAGGGTTTGCCCCAGTCGGCAGTCAGATTTTGGGAGGGGGAGGTCATCCATGTCGTTCCTTCCAATGTGATTCTTGACCACCAGGGTTCGCCCCACTTGGTGGTCAGAGTTGGTGGTGTCGTCCATGCCGTTCGAGCTTTAGAATCACAAAGATTGACATGAGTAAAGGGGTTGTGGAATCTTCTTCCACAGTTCCGGAGAGCTCCTGAGACCGGGCATGTGGCTGGAGAGTCCTTGTGTGGAGACCCTGGAAGCGATTTTATAAAAACTGTCAAACTGAGGCCTGGATTGTGTTGGAGACCCCAAGATGCCGGGCATGCCAGAGAGACAGAGAGACATGCCATCTGCTGAGCAGAACTACGTAAAGGAAGTGGAACTAGCCCCGTAAAGAGAAGTGTGTTTCAGAGAGTACAATGGAAATGGAAGAGCCATTAAGCCCTTTGACATCAGACACGAAGCTAAAGAATTTAGACTTGGTCCTGTGGGTTTTGATTTTGCTTTGGTCCTCACTGTGCCCCATTCCTCCATTTTGGAATGGCAATGGGCATTCTGTGTTGTTGGATGCTGGGAGTATTAATTTGCTTTACAGAGGGTTACAGTTAAGAGATTGCCTTGGATCTCAGAAGAGACTTTGAGTTTGGACTTTAAAATGATGTTGAAACTGAAAGAGACTATGGGGACTTTTGGAGTTGGATTAAATGCATTTTCATTTTGTTATGTCCATGACTCACTAAGGGGTATGGGGTAGAATGTGGTAGTTTGAATGAGAATGGTCCCATAGGCTGGTATATTTGAATGCCTGGTCCCCATTTGGTTGGTGAAACTGCTTAGGAAGGATGAGGAGACATGGATTGTTGTGTGTTTCACTGGGGAAGTCTTTAAAGTTTAAACAACTAGTGCCATTTCCAGTGTTCATTCTCTCTCTCTCTCTCTCTCTCTCTCTCTCTCTCTCTCTCTCTCTCTCCCTCTCTCTCTCACCCCTCTCTCTCTCTCTTTCTCTCTCTGTTCCTACTTGTGGCTCAATATATAAGCTCTCAGCTCTTCCTGCTGCCGTTCCTTTGGTTGGCCATCGTGGACTCTGACTCTAAACCTCTGAAACCATAAGCCCAAATAAACACTTCTTCTATAAGTTGCTTTGGACATGGTGTTTGGTCACAGCAACATAAAATAACTAAGATGCTCTGGTATGGTTGAAACTGTTGTTCATGATGTTTAGCAGACATTGCATTTCCTTAGGGGCTAAGGTTAGCATCTGCTTGCTGAATGACTAAGCTCCTTTACACACATTCTTGCCAGATGGTCAGCAAGGTGCCCTGGTCAGACACTTGACCTTTGCTAGGCTGCTCAGATCTTTCTGTGAAGGGTAGATGGTGCTCACTGGGTACCTGGAGAATTGTACCCACAGTTCCTGTGGCATCCTGGAGTGCTTATTTTTAGATTCCTTTGTATTTTTTTTTATGTGAATGAGTATTTTGCTTACATGTGTGTGTGTGCACCATGTGTGTGCCTGGTGCCTGCTCATTGCTGTGGAATAATCCTTCTGTACACACTTATTGTGTTGCTCTCATTGTTAATAAAAAGCTGATTGGCCAATGGCTAGGCGGGGGGCAAAGAGAATGCTCGGGAGAAGAAGGAATGGAGTCAAAGAGACTCCATGACATGCAGCCAGAGCAGGATTGGAAGTACATACATAAGATGAATGAGCCTCGGGTGGGCACATAGGTTAATAGAAATGGGTTAATTTAAGTTATAAGAACCAGCTAAAAACAAGCTTAAACTATCAACTGAGCATTTATAATTGATAGTCTCTTTGTGGTTATTTGGGGAGTGGGTGACAGGACAGGAATCCCCGAGAACTGGAACTACATGTAGATGCAGCAACAGAAGCCAGGTCCTCTCCAAGAGAAACCAATGCTCTTAGCCACTGAGGCATCTCTCTAGTCCTTGGCTGCTGCTTCTTACTTTGCTAAGCTTTATTCCTGGCTTTTCTTTGAAATTTGTGGACTCTCCATGCTTCCTCCAGCAAATTCTGTTCTATACTAGCTAGATGAAATTTCTGTTTCTTGCATCTAAAGACTCCTAAAATATTAGATATAAGGTAAAGAAAAAGTAACACTATAAAATATTAATAAATAAAAAAAAGCCGAGGTTTTTTTTTTGTTTTTTGTCTTGTTTTGTTTTTGAGACAGGGTTTCTCTGTAGCTTTGGAGCCTGTCTTGGAACTAGCTCTTGTAGACCAGGTTGGCCTCGAAATCACAGAGATCTGCTTGTCTCTGTTTTCAGAGTACTGGGATTAAAGGTGTGTGCCACCACCTCCCCGTAAGAGTTTTTTTTTTTTTAAGGTTTATTTATTTATTATGATACAGTGTTCTATCTGCATGTTTGCCTACTGGCCAGAAGACAACACCAGATCTCATCATGGATAGTTGTGAACCCCTACATGGTTGCTGGGAATTGAACTCAGGACCTCTGGAAAGGCAGCCAGTGCTCTTATCCATTGAGCCATCTCTCCAGCCCCAAGTGAAAAGCAGAGACTATTTTATTATCTATTATTATAATAATTATCATAAATGATATACTTATTTTATATGATACATGTGTGTTTAATGTTTTTAATATTAACTTTTTATTTTAAAAGAGCATAGATTTGGAAATCTTAGGGAAAATCATATATATATATATATATGCACACATACATACACATATATGTATATCTGTATTCATAAAGACACACATACATATTTATAAAGAAGTTGTTACATGGCTGCCAAAAGTGATATTCTATGTCCAGGGCAGGATGTAAGCCATTCCATCTCCGGCCCAACCACTTGGCTACTCTATGGTCTGTTTTTATTTCACTGGGAATGTGGGCCAGTGCTTATTTTCATAACTAAATTAATTAATGAGAAAATCCTCTGACTTTTCATTTATCACTTCTAAACACCCACTTGTGATGAGTCAGTTGCCATTTGAACAGTATCTGATGATTTTCAAATTAATTAAAACAGAGCAACAATACAGCGCAGTTCTTACTCAAGCGTCTCCAAGGGATTTGATTCCATCAATCCTCTAACAGCTTCTCAAACAGGAAAAGGGCATTAGTCGCCTTTGGACAGGCCGCAACGTGTTTGTAAGCTACAGAGATGCACTGGACTGTATACCCAGTTTGGAGCCCTATTATTCCATTTAGTGGAGATCTGTTATGTGCTGAGGACGAGGGGAGGGTAACCTATGTTCCTCTGTAGGATCTGCTCCTGTCCCCTGACAGTCTGCAGCTCCAGGGGAGAGGGAGACAAATCTGTAAGGAAATGAAATGCGGAGACAATATTGTACTGCTCATTAGTCAGAAAGTAGAGGCTGTTCATTCTGAACACAGCAGAAAGTCACCTTCCTTACTGCTTATACCTTTTCTCTATATCTCAAAAGATTTGTTGGTATCTGTTTGCAAGGTGCTTTGATACCATTCTCTTCTCCCAGGGTTCACACCAGCATGGAGGGGGAACTCACGTCCTCATCCCATGGGAGAGGGCATGAGGGTCACACCTAGTATAAGTCCTCTCTCCTACCTACCCACCCTCCTCTCTCCTCTGGTGAAACACCCTGGCCTTGCTATCCCATGTCTCGTGACTACTTTAGCTCAGCTCTGTCTTCTACTCCTGAACTTGAGAGTCAAGTCAAAATAACTCTACCTGGGGCTGCAGGCAGAAAGAATTCAGTATGCCTTAGGCCACCCCATCTTGTCTCCTCCCTGACCTCATTCTTATTCTCTCCCTTATAGTTTTGTCAAGTAGGGCTATGCACTGCTATCCCTAGCCAGAACCCTGAGAACCAGACTGAATGCTGCCCGTTTCTCAGATCGCTCCTGTAGTCCAACTTTTTTGTCAGGACCATCAGCTCCCCAATAATGACATGGGATTTATTATTATGAAAGCTTGGCCAATAACTTAGGCTTATTTCTAACTTTCTCTTATAATTTAAATTTCGACAATTTACTTTCTGCCTCGTGGCTTTATTACCTCATCTCTGTGGTGCCCAGCCTGCTTTCTAAGCATCTCCTGTCGTCTCTGCCTTCTTCTTCCTAGTATCCTCTCTGCCTGGAAATCCTGCCAACTATTGGTCATTCCGCTTTTATCAAACCAATCAAAGTAACACATCTTTATACAGCATAAAGGAGTAGTCCACAACACTCTTCTGTCTGATTAGCCACTTAATCCTAAAGCACCCCTTATCCCCATCTCCATGACTGTGGTCTGTGTCCTGTTTCTTACTTTTATCCATTTTTTATTGCTTTGACTTTTCTCTTCTATATCCATTGGTCTCCAATCCATCTTATATGCCTTAGGGCTTTTCCATAACTTAGAATATACTATTCACTTGATTTAAAATCATTCTCTGGGGAGTGAAGAAGACATGAGTCTGGTTCCCTAGTATCCATCTTAAAAACTGAGAACTAGGGAAAGTTCAGCAGTTACGAGTTCTTGCTGCAGGGATACCCACAGAAACAGCTGGCCCAAGCTAGTGAGACCTCACTGACTCCAAACTGACAGCTGGGGAGCCTGCCTAGGACTGAACTAGACCCTCTGAATGTGAGGGACAGTTGTGTGGCTTGTGCAGTTTGTGGGGCCACCGGGAGTGGAATCAGTATTTATCCCTAATGCCTGAACTGATTTTTGGGAACCCATTCTCTTTGGGGGGGATACCTTTCTCAGTCTAAATATGGGAGGGGGTGTCCTTGCTCCTGCCTCAAAGTGATGTGTGAGACTTTGTTGACTCCCATGGAAAGCTTCACCCTCTCTGAGGAGTGGATGGGGGTAGGGTGGGGAGAAGGTGAGAGGAGCGGGAAGAGGGAAGGGAGAGGGAACTGGGATTGGTATGTAAAATTAAAAAAGATTGTTTTAATAAAGAAGGCTACTTACTGCTCTTCATAGGACCAGGTTCAATTCCCAGCCCCTATGTGGTGGCTCACAAGCATTTGTAACTCCAGTTCTAAGGAACTGGATGCTCTTTTCTGTCTCTGAGGTTCCCAGACACATATACTATACAGACATGCAAGCAGGTAAAATATTCATACAACTGAATTAAATTAAATTTGAACACTACCAATAAGCCACAGTAAGTGGTGATTCATAGATTAATAGAAATGGGCTAATTGAAGATGTAAGAGCTCGCTAGGAATACGCCTAAACCATTGGCCAAACAGTGTTGTAATTAATTTAGTTTCTTTGTGATTATTGAGTCTGGGAGACTGAGAAATGAAAGTGCTATCTCTGTTTACACTGCTTTAATCCCGGTTCTGGAATGGTGGAGACAGGAGGATCACTGAGAGTTGCAGACCATCGAGACCAGCCAATCATTGAGCTCCAGGTTTAGTGAGAGAGACATTCTGACTCAAAATACAAGACAGGGGGCTGCCGGGATAGCTCAGTGAGTAAAGATACTTGCCACCAAGCCCGACAATCTGTGTTCAGTCCCTGGAGCCCACACGGTGGAAGGTGAGAACCGACTCTCAAAGTTGTGCTCTAGCTTCTGCACACCCTACGGCAGATGCACTCGTGCCCTCAGAGACGTGCACATAGTAAATAAATGAATAAACAAACAAATGCAATTTTAAATAAAAATAAGGTTGTGATCTATAGAGGAAGATACCTAACTTCAACCTCTGACCTACACATACATACACACATGAACCTGCACATATATGCACTGGAGTATATCTGCATGTATACACAAGTGAATTATAGAGTCCTTCAATGGCTCCCCAGGGACTTGGTTACAAGACTCAAACTTTTGGTCATGACATCCATCTCTTAGGATCTGTTTTTTTTTTTTTTTTTTTTTTTTTTTTTGGTTTTTCGAGACAGGGTTTCCCTGTAGTTTCTAGAGCCTGTCCTGGATCTAGCTCTTGTAGACCGGGCTGGCCTCGAACTCAGAGATCCGCCTGCCTCTGCCTCCCGAGTGCTGGGATTAAAGGCGTGTGCCACCACCGCCCGGCTAGGATCTGTTTTTGCTCTACTTCTTGTTCATCCTAGTTTTCTTCTGGGATCATTTCTCATCTCCTTAATCATCTAGCAGACTCCTGTTCACAGTCAGATTCTGGGCAGAAGCCGCCTTCTGCGTGAAGGGAAGACAAACATTGTAGACTAGGGAGGGAAGGCAGTTGTGTGCTGGTTTGAATAAGAATGGCCCTTGTTGACTCATGACTGTGTGGTCATTGGGAAGTAGTGCGGCTTGACAGGGATTCAGCAGTATGGCCTTGTTGGAGTAGGCATGGCCTTGTTGGAAGAAATGTGTCACTGGGGGTTAGTTCCAAGGTTCCAAACATTCAAATGAGAGAGTGACCCAGTGTCACTCTCTCTTCTTGATGCCTGCAAACCCAAACATAGAACTCTCAGCTACTGTCCAGTACCACGTCTGCCTTCATGCCACCGTTCTTCCTGTTATGATGACAAGAGACACCTCTAGACTGTACGTAAGCCGCCAGTTAAATGCTTTCCTTTATAAGAGCTGCCACGACCATGGCAACATTGACTAAGAAAAGCCACTTCCTTCATACCTTCCTTATATGGTTACCCTGGTCAAACTGATAGGCCAGACCTATCACTATTCCTTTCAAGGTGATCTGTCACACAATTGCCCCCTCCCCTCTCCAATTCTCTTAACCAAGCCTCTCCTTATTTTTTTGAACCTAGAAGTGGTAACACCCCTGAATATTGTTAGCCCTGGTGAGTCCCCTCCACCAACGTCCTTGTAGCCCCTCCACTTTGTAAAGAAACAGTCTTTGACTTATTCAATTTAGGTGTCTCATCTGCTTCTTGTTAGGGCTCATGTCCACTAAGATTCTGTAAGTAGAATCACATTTCTCACGGTTAACATTAGAAAGCTACATCATCTTCAGTTCTGAATAATTTTTTGCTGGCTTCAGATTGTAAGCCTAGCTAAAGGCTAGAGGCAAAAGGTTTTTATCTATTTTTCAAGAGTTTATAAAACTCTACTACTGCTTTTCCCGCTAGGACTTGGATCTTATTGAAAGACCCACCAAAAGTGATATATGTGTCTATGTTTCCATCAAGCTATTTACCTTGGGGCAAGAACTGTAGATTTAAAATTTATCCCCAAAGCCCAGCCTTGAGTCTAGAGTGCAGTCAACACATGGTAAAGTGTTTGCTTTGTAAAAAAAAAATCACTTGTAAGTCTTTAAAAATAGTTGTGAGATAAATGACTAAATGGGAAAGCCTTGATGTTCCAATTGATGGTCTTAAAAGCTGCGATAGTAATGGGGCCTCCTTTACCGTCCCCAGAAGGGCAAATACTGGAGAAGGGAAAGGCTGATGCAGATTTGATAATACCCTGAAAGGATTCAAAAATATCTTTCATATCCAAAGCACCTTCAATGCACGTCCTCAGAGGGAGATCATTACAAGAGGGAGAACAACGGCTCCATTCTCACTTGCATGCATCTCCATCTCTTCTACCCCCACCGAGGTCCCTTAGATCTGTCAATTCTGTAGGAAACCAATTTTCTGTTGATGACAAGGGAGGTTTGTTTACTCTGTTGAAATAATCGAAAAGCTGTCATTTTTATTAGTGCCACAGCTGGTTCTTCCATCATGGAAGCAATACAATTATGTGTCTTCCTATGGCTGGATGCAGACAGCTATAATTTCATTATTTGTTTGGGTAGCAGCGAATCTTTATAATGAGCAGGAGAGAAGATGCATCCAAACCTCATTTGTAAAAGGAACAAATCTTAGTTTCTGGAATGATATTCCCCTTGTCACCATGGTAAAGGGGGTAGGGGGGAGATGTTTCTTCTTGTGTTGTTACATAATAGGGCATGATAGCTTTAGAAGCAGCATTAAAACAGCAGTCTTTACGGGACAGGGAAGAGTGTGGACCTTGGCATCAGGTCAACTTGGATTCAAATCCTAGCTCTGTAGTGGGTAGGAGCACCTTAGCTCTTCTGAGCTTTCAATTTTTAGTTTGCTTATTGTTTATTAATTGATGGATTGACTTGCTGTCTCATGAAGTTTTCCTGGTTAACTCCAAATGCCCAGGCTTAAGAAATATTCTCACCTTGGCTCTTGAGTAGCAGGGCTACAGGTACACATTTCTTCTATAAGTTTTGTATTGCATATTTTAATTCACTCTGATCACTCTGCCGTTCCTCGTATATCACTGTAACTTACTATGCACTGGCTTAATCTTCTTACCTATCTCTGCCTCCCATTCTCCCTACCTCTCGTAACCACTATGTTATTTCCTTCTTTTTTTTTTTCAGATTCCATGTGTTGAGTCACATGGCATGTGTCTCTCTGTGACTTGATGTGATGCCTGCTTCCCAGGGTTAGCCCCGCTGTTGAAAATGGCAGGCGTCCATCCTTTCTAAAGCTGAGGAGGATTCCACTGTGTGCTGATTGCTTATTCTTTACCCACATATCCTTTGGTGGGCACTCAGTGTGTCCCTATTGTGTGAAGTGGAACTAGACATGACCTAACCACTCTTGGGCCATCTTCCACTCTTTAAAGCTGGGCCCTCTTCTGATGTCAGACTGAGCTTTAAGCAGTCCTCAAGACTGGATCCATTTCTTTGCTCCCTCAGTCTGAACTCAGTTGGCTACTCTGCCTGAAATGTAAGCCCTTCTTGCTTCCCTTTTTCATCAGATGAGCTGTTTTCTTTTCTTCTTCTTCTTCTTCTTCTTCTTCTTCTTCTTCTTCTTCTTCTTCTTCTTCTTCTTCTTCTTCTTCTTCTTCTTCTTCTTCTCCTCTTCTTCTTCTTCTTCTTCTTCTTCTTCTCCTCCTCCTCCTCCTCCTCCTCCTCCTCCTCTTCCTCCTCCTCCTCCTCCTCCTCCTCTTCCTCCTCCTTTTCCTCCTCCTACTCCAATTGAAGTGGCCCCACATCACAACACTTGCCTGAGTATGTGCATTCCCACGGAAGCATCGGGCTATAAGCTTTCAGTTCTCTATGACTTGTGCTGGCCTGGTGCCAAGCAGAATGCTACGGCTATCAGTAGCTGATCTACTTAATGGAATGGAAACTTAGGTGAAGCACCTAGGGCCCTGAATGGATAATTATTGATTAGTTAAGTCAAGCTATTCTTAACAGGGATTCTTCTTGCAGACTCCCACTATGGAGGCCTTGTAGCTATAGGGAGTTAGTTGGGATAGGCTCTTCCACAGTTGGGGCCAGTGAACTCTGTGAAGATCATACCTGGGCTTCTTTTACTCACCTCACACATCATGCCTGGGTTTTAGTACAGAAAAGTCAACTCCAAAGACTGATGTGCCTTCATCCAGACTCACCCCTCGGTACAATGAGAGCTTGCTTTTAACCTTTGTCACTTTGTTTCCTATAAGAGGAGGCTGGTTTGAGAATTCAAACTCAGAGAAGTAGGGCACCTGGGGCAGCTACAAATATGCAGAGCATACGTGGAGGCTCACTGAATATGGACATATTTGGGCAGAGGGCTCTCACCATTTTTCCTTATTTATTCTCGCTCCTCTCGTCATGACAGAATAGAGGCCTCTCCTCTTGAAGAGGTCATTCGCTCCCCCTGAGCTCTAGACCTGAGGCTATTGATTCAGCTCTAACCATTTTAATTTTTCCCTTTTCACAGCTAACCCCCAGAAAACATGTAAATACTCTGGTACTTCTACCTTAGAACAAACATCATGTCTCTGTTTTGAAAAGAAAGAGAAAAACTCCTGCATTTCTGTCTCTCCTTTGGTCTTATCCCTCACCACTTTCTCTCTGCTCGCAAGCGAGCTCCTCACAGATGTGTCTATGCAACCTGTTTCTACTTCCTCACCTCCCACTCACTTCTCCTGATGCGATGGCAAAATCTTTTAAAAGTATGTTGAAACTTGGAGTCTCCAAGAAGGAATGAAGGGCAATGTTGATTTCTATTCTGGAAAATGTGTCGCTGGAACGTGTTAGCCCTCCCGGGGTGAGACTCAGGTCACTCCAACACGGATCCTCCCTGATTCCTTTAAGTGGATATAATTTAATATGTAACCCAAGTATGTGCTACAGTGTGCAAACATCCCAGGTCTCTGGGCTCCTGAAACTGGGGCATGCTGTCCTCTCTCTCCCAGATCATGAGCCCTTCACCTGGAAGCATCTGACTTCTGATCATGCCTGCTTTAGCAAGGGCCAGTCCCTCTGTATCCTTCCAGTAAGTATCTGTCCTTAGAATACAGAGAAGGCTGAGCCTTCGGCAGGGTCCAAAATTTACCTGGAATAAAGAAGGTTAAAAACAAAAACAAACAAACAAAAAAACCACACAGATGTGTGTTTCCCCCTATGCTCTCTTTGTTCATTATGTTTCTTCTTTTTTAAATATTTATTTATTATGTATATTATTTATTATTTATTATGTATACAAATTTGTTTGTGTATTTGCCAGAAGAGGGCACCAGACCTCATTACAGATGGTTGTGAGCCACCGTGTGGTTGCTGGGAATTGAACTCAGGACCTTTAGAATAGCGGGCAATGCTCTTAACCACTGAGCCATCTCTCCAGCCCTCATTATGTTTCTTCTTTCTCCTGCCTCAAATCTCTGTAATGATGAGAGGCCAGGGGCAGAAGAAGCTCTTGACTGCATCCAAACGTTGTTCACCTGAAAAAAAAAATCACCTGGAAAAATCACCTGGAAACCTCTGGAACACCTCACCCGGCTACCTCACAAAATTAAAGGTCGTGTTTGTGGTAAGCAGCACAACGGCCTGCTACATCTAAGAACTTGCTAGATTTTCTTAATAGTTATATAAAGCAAGGGCCATTACTCAGTCTACTGAAAGACAAAGGCTGAAGTTCATGCGGTAGGGGTGGGGATAGGGGTCAGGGTAGGGGTCAGCAAGCAGCATCTGCTATGTGCAGAGCCTGTCATGTGCCAGAATGAGCACCACAATGTCACTATCTCATTTAACCTTCATGGCCACAGAGATAAAAGCAGGTGTTACTGCCTGTCATTTCCTTCCTTCCTTAAAAAAAGAATAATGTGTCATACTAGACCAGGCTGAATCTTGCTCTTGGTGAGTAAGCGAGTGGCCTTCTGGAGCTCTCTGTGCTTCAGCTTGCCATCTCTGACATGAAGGCTAGACTGAGTAAGCCGAAAGGTCCATTGCAAGCGACCTCTGCCTTGCCTAGCAATTGCCAAACACATTGTCATACCCTAGCTGTCTCAGTCAGCGTTCTGTGCTGCAGCAAGAGAAAAGGAGATCATTCCAGTTGTAGGAGTAGAGGTAGAGTGGAGAAAGAACTGAACGGCCTGCGATCGCCACTTTGTTTCCCACTCACTGTGTTGGTTTTAGTAGGTCTTTGAGACATTTCAAAAGGGAAGCCCAGATTCAGTCTTGCTTGCAACACTTGCTACTGGTATCACCGTAGGAAGTTCATCAGCATTCTGAGACTCTCTTTCTTCATCTGTAAATGAGTAGAGATGCCGAGAGAGCTGTGGGGGAAGATGAAGCAGAAGAGGACCATGCAAACCTGCTTGACAGTGGCTGATTAGCCAATGGCAGCATTAGTCTCTCTTTTCTTGAAAAAAAAAAAACCCTCTTTTTCTTAATCCATTGTACAATGAAGGACCCATAGGAGATTCTAGAAAATGGCTACAAGTCTCGGATTTGCCGTTTGTGGAGATTACCCCCTAGCCCTGCTTCCTGCAAACTTGTAGCCCTGTCAAAGTTCCCAGCTTCGCTGGAGGATGTGCAGTCTCCCGGTTGCCTTGCATAAGCAAGCTGGGTGTGTAGGAGGGATCGAGGTGTGTTTTCAGCAACAAGGGACGAGCGACAGCAGAGAGGGAGTGGTACTGACACGATAATATTAGAGCACACAGAATAACGCGCAGCTGCCAGGTCACCCAACCCCAACAGCTTAGGAGCGCCAGTTGCTAAGAGCCAGATGCGCTGGGGGTTTACTCATCCTGTTAATGGAAGTGAAGAGAAAACGTGAGACTTTTTGGAAATAATTTAACAAACTCTTCTGTTTACTTTAGTCAGTTTGAAGCCATTTCTCATGTTAAACAAGTATGCTGAGTTCTTCCTGTGCTTATACCTGGCTCCAGGCCCTGGGCAGACGGCGGTGAATCAAGCTCTTGCCTTCATGGAGCTTATGTTGGATTTGACTGTCTCATCTAGGAGTTGAAGGCGAGTGAGTCAAAGTGACTGACCAAGCTGATTTGAATCTGAGTCTTCTAAACACTAGATCAGGATCTTCATAGACCACGGCCTTGGTTCCTTATGTACTGGTACAGCGGGGTACCACTGATGAGGCCGTTTACAGTAGGCAACAATTGTAAATAGTTCACCACCCTGAAGGCTGGGAAGTCCAAGATGGAGGAGGTGGTGTCTGGCATGGACTTCTCTTTTATATTGTCTCATGGTGGAAAGCCAAAGAGAGGTTGGCAGGAAACAAGATGGGGTCAAACTTGTCATATGATGCATTAAACCTAAAATAATGAACCCACTCCCAAGATAAGGACAAAAATCCATTCCCAGAGACAATGACACTACGCCCCAAACTCTACCCATTAGGCACCATCTCCCAACAGTGCCATCTTGGGGACCAAGGGTTTGTCACAGGGATTTTGGAGGCAATTTTCAAACCATAGCAACTACATTTTATGAAAGAGCCATGTACAGCATATTTTAAGCATGACTGAGATATCATCATGCCAACTAGACAAATAGAGCCCTCACTCTGGGAAGTTCTGAACACAAGTCCAACAGTGAGGTTTCTTTCATTTTTAGTGCCTCTGTGTTCCTGCATACTGATATCTAGCTGCATGAGATTTTAGAGTTATCCGCGGATGTGTTGAAACAAAACCAGACCACCTGGGCGGCGGTGGCGCACGCCTTTAATCCCAGTGCTCAGGAGGCAGAGGCAGGCGGAGCTCTGTGAGTTCGAGGCCAGCCTGGTCTACAAAGAATTCCAGGCCTGTTACACAGAGGGGGAAAGAGTGGGGTATCATGTAACATTTGACAGCTGACAAGACACATGGTCAAGAAAACTTTGCCTCCCTCCTCATCTCTCGGAGCTCTTAGTTTCCACTCATAGAATGAGCGACTGGAATTAGGCTGACCTCTAAGTTCTCAAGATCTCAGTTCTGTGACAGATTACCCAACAATTACGCAACACACACACACACACACACACACACACACACACACACACACACACACACACACACTGCTCTAGGATGCAGCTCCAGAAACTTCCCGTGGCTTCCCCATGAAACATAAAGGCTGAAGTTCCTTTTCCTCAGTTCATCCTGGTTCTGAAGCAGGTGCTGTCTTGTGCTTAGTGAACAGCAGGTTCAGGGTCTAGACCTCCGCAAGTGTCCCTGCTCCAGGAAGGCGGGGACTGGGAGTCACCCTGCCAGGTGACATTTTTTTGTAGATTTTTTTTTCTCCCCCATAAGAATACAACTTCTCTGGTGTGGGGGACTGTCTTATTTATCCCTCTTCCTCAATGCCTCCCATTGGAGCATCAGTCAGCACAGACGGTTCAAGGTGATGGAAACAGTGGATGACGTCTGAACACTGTACTTTTAGCGTTGCTAGCAGAAGGCACAGAAGAGCCTCCATCCATGAGCTCATCAATGATGCTAGAGCTGAGCGCGTATAGGTGGGGAAGTTGATGCAGCTTACTGTGGTCTCGTGGCCAGAAAATAACAAATCTAAGACTTCTTTCTCTCCTTTCGTTTCTTTTATTCATTATTGAACACAGGTAACTTTTTGACAAACTTTATCAGAACAAGATGAATTTTTAAGAATCCTAGGAATCTTTGGGCTTTAGAATTTACTACATGAGTTCAAATTCGTCTGTGCTTCCAAGCACTGAGGCGATCTGTAGACACTAACCTTTGCTGAAACTCAGCTTCAGATGTGCAAGGTGGGAAAGGTTCTATCTCTTATAGTTCCCTAAAGACTGTCCCTACAGGGCAGGACCATTTGAAGGCCTAGGCAATGGAGTCCTTCTTTATTGTTAACTCAGTTTTTGTTTTTGTTTTGTTTTTTTCAAGATAGGTTTCTCAGTGTAGTCTTGCATGGAACTCGCTCTGTAGACCAGACTGGCCTCAAACTCACAGAGATCCACCTGCCTCTGTGTGCTGGGATTAAAGCTGTGCGCCACCACCACCCAGCTGTTAACTCTTTTGAAGAAGCCTCTTGCTCAGTTTAGGTAACAGGCAGAAACAATGCATTCTCCACCAGACTTTCTGTGTGTACTTCCTGGACTACTGAAGTTGAACAGTCTTGCTCCTGACACAAATGGCTTTATGTTGACTTGTAATTTTTGCCCTTTCTAATGCTGTAGCCTAAGCTAAGGCCTTCTCCTAGTGGGTCTCAGACTGGTCCTTGCTACCACCACTGGCCTTTCTCATCCCAGACACCAATCTCACCAAACACAGTCTGGTACAAAGATGGATGCATTCCTGGAGGAGGAGGTTCCTGGACAGGCTTGGGTTAAGCCACACCAGTGGCAGACACACTAGCCAGAGAGCTAGGGAGTCCCTAGCAGCTCCAGCTGTTTGGCAGCCTGGAGAAGAGTTTGAGCGATGGGCCCATGCATCGGCACCTCTGCGTTTTGAAAGGGCAAGTGACGTACCATGGACCTCGTCACATACACAGTGACTACAGTTACATCTGAATCCCCGTCTCATTACTCACTGAGTGGAGAACACTCCACACAGGAAGATGACTCGCTCCTCCAATGAGATGCAGAAAGTCCTTCTACGGAAATGATTTGAAGTGTTTAAATATCCTGTTTCTTAGTTTGCTTCTCCTCTGTCAAATCCCTTGGCTTGAGTAGAGACTTTTATTTAAAAAAACCTGATTGTACCATCTATTTAATGCCTCAGTGGGTTTTCATTTGTACTTATGTCAGGTATAGTACTTCATCTTCCACTCAGCTCCCTTTGTGCTTTCGACATGGGAAGGACAGATTTGTCATAGCCGTGGGAGAAAATGGAATGAGCAGGCTGCTTTTACCTTGTACAAATTTGATAAGAAGTGATGTCACACATTTGCCATGGATCAGGCACGGAGACAAGGCATTGTGTGTCTCTACTATGCCAGAGTCAACGGATGGGTAAAAGCAGGAGAAGACAGAGTGGTGAGCTACCTCTTAACCTCACGCAAATCACTCTAGGAGCAGGGCAGCAAAACAACATTACCACCAAAGGGATGGGTTCGCCAGATTCTCATGCTAAAACACAAAGAGAACTCTCTGCTTTCTGGAATCAAGGAGGGGTCTGTTACCTCTGGAGAGTCTCTCTCCATCTACAGCAGGTCTTCTAGCAGTGAGGACAAGGTAGATCATTGGATCCTTCGGATCCTCAGGTCTAAAGGAAAGAAATGGGAAGAAGAGTTAGGCATGGATGAGGAACCACCAACCAAAGGGTCTGGGAGAATAACAGGCCCTGGGATCAGGGAAGGGATACTTAAGTAAAACTTGTAGTAGGATATTGGTGGAAGGCACCATGGTATCATAGAAAGTCCATGGCTTAGGACATGGTCAAACATACATCATAATCCCACTTTGGATACTGACTAGCTGAGTGACCTTGGATAGACTATTTTCTTTGATATCATCTGTAAAATAATTCCTAGAGAGGTGGCTCATGGCTATTATTATCATTAAAAGAGTCTTGGATTAGAGACCCCGGCCAACCATTCATGAACCTTAGGTTTCATTAAGTTTCTGAATTTCCATACTGTGATGACAATAATCATCTCATAGATGGGAATAGCGGAAACAGAGCAGGTTAAATGTCATCCTAAGACCCAGAAAACAGAAAACACTACATAAATGTCTTATGACTTAGACTAGTGAGCCCAATGTGTTGTTAGTAAAACCATAAGAAATTGGACTTTCTGGAGAGTCTAGGGAGTGAAAGCCATTATGGGATATGTGAGAGGTTACTGTTAGTTATCTCATCTTCCTGATGCCATGCCCTATGGCCTGGGTGGGTCACTATGTTCCTTTGAATTCTGATGGTGGTCTGAAGATGGATGTGGCAACTCTGAGCTAGAAAGGTGGGCTGGGCTTGTTTTATTACAGTCACGTGCTCATACTTGCTACCTGCTGCATCATTACCTCGACAAGGAGGTAGAGGTCCAAAGAGTTTTCCCACCTGGAAGTCAGTGCTGGCTCAATGTTTCGAACTTGGCCAGAAATGATGAGTCATTTTTTCACCCGTTAGAATGGGGAGGTGGTGGTTACTTCTAAAGCTGTGGTCAGCAAGGACCTGCCCTGTTTGATTCTGCAAAGGAGGCTAATGGTGTTCATACTATTCCTACGATGGAACCATGATCCTGTGGCTATAATAGATGCTTTCTGCTGACCCTCCTGCTAGGAATGCTCTTTTACATGAACAATCTTACTTTTCTGTAGGAAAACACATTCATGGGTTTTTATGATGTTTCATTTATAGACAAGAAAGGAGATTTTAGCAAGGCTGTCTAACGTATCAGTCAGAGAAAACGCTGAGAGTTTGGTCCCTTAAAATCCCGTCTCCATGGATTTTTTTTGTTTTTCCTTATGAAGTTGAGTATTGTCCTTTCAAGGTCTGTGAAGAATTTTGCTGGGATTTTGATGGACATTGCATTGAATCTGTAGATTGCTTTTGGTAAAAATTGCCATTTTTACTATGTTTATTCTACCTACCCAAGAGCATGGGAGATCTTTCCATTTTCTGGTGTCTTCTTCAGTTTCTTTCTTCAAAGACTTATGGTTCTTGTCATACAGGTCTTTCTCTTGTTTGGTTAGAGTTACCCCAAGATATTTGATGTTATTTGTGGCTGTTGTGAAGGGTGATGTTTCTCTGATTTCTTTCTCAGCCCGTTTATCATCTGTGTGCAGGGAATGGAGGCAGAGAGGGAGGACCCTGAAGCTACCTTTAGTTTCTTTTCATTCATTTACTTCTGGTTGTATATTTTCAAAAAATGGAGTACAGAACTAAACAAAGAACTCTCAACAGATGAATCTAAAATGGTTGAAAGACACTTAAACGCTCAACATCCTTAGCCATCAAAAAATGCAAATCAAAGCAATTCTAAGATTCCATCTTATACTTGTCATAATGGCCAAGATCTAAAACACTTCTAACAGCTTATCTTGGAAAGGATGTGGGGTAAGGGGAATACTCCCCCATTGCTGGTGGGAGTGCAAACTTGTACAGCCACTTTAGAAATCAGTATGGCGGTTTCTCAGAAAAATTAGGAAACAATCTATCTCAAGACCCAGCTATACCACCTTTGGGTATACACACAAAGGAAGCTTATTCATACCACAAGGACATGTGCTCAACTATATTCACAGCAGCATTATTCATAATAGCCAGAACCTGGAAACAACCTAGATGCCCCTCTGAAGAATGAATAAAGAAAATGTGATACATTTACACAATGAAGTATTACTCAGTGGTAAAAAAAAAATATAATGACATCT
This sequence comes from Arvicola amphibius, assembly GCF_903992535.2. Taxonomy (NCBI): domain Eukaryota; kingdom Metazoa; phylum Chordata; class Mammalia; order Rodentia; family Cricetidae; genus Arvicola; species Arvicola amphibius. The sequence goes on along the minus strand of NC_052052.2, from coordinate 52,091,206 downwards.
TGAAACTTGCAGGTAAATGGATGGATCTAGAAAAAAACCATACTGAGTGAGGTAACCCAGACCCAGAAAAACAAATATAATATGTACTCACTCATAAGTGACTTTTAGGCATAAAATGAAGAAAAACCAGCCTACAGTCCACAACCCCAGAGAACCTAGACAACAAAGAGGACCTTAAGAGAGACATGCATGGATCTAAATAGGAAGGAGAAAAAGACATGATCTCCTGAGTAAGTTGGTAGCGTGGGGGTCATGGGAGAGGGTAAAAGGGGAGAGTGGAGGAAGAGAGGGGAGCAGAGAAAAATGTATAATGCAATAAAAAAATTAAAAAAGAAGAAAAAGGTCCCATCTTTATTCTGGATAAATCTCCATTTTTTTTCCTGCTGTAGTTTATTATGCAGTAATCTTTAGCACAAGTAACATAGAAGAAATGGATTATACACAGTAAGATTCTGGTGCTAATTTTCTATCTTGATCTCTCTCAGTAATGATGAAACTCTGAGTTGAAGAAGGACACTTAAAAGAAATCCCACACTAGCTCAGAATTGAGAAATAGGTGGTTATTTATTTAGGGCTAGACTCACAAATCAGAATCTTCTGCTTGAACCGAGATCAGAAACCGAATCCCCCAGCCAGAAAAAGAGAGCAGATGCATGCTCTACGTTGGCATACATAGTGTAAGAGGCCACACCCCAATGGGCAGGTAACCACTGGCTGTTAAGACTTCCTACAGCACTGAGTGGCTGCACGTGACTAATGGAACTGACCTGGTTGTGCTGTAATTTGCATTTATAGCTTGATGGCTGCTCAAAAATACTAGTGACCAGGGCTGACAGATGTAAATAACACCATCCCCAAGCTCGTCTATGGTTAGCATCCTCTCTCTCTCTCTCTCTCTCTCTCTCTCTCTCTCTCTCTCTCTCTCTCTCTCTTCTGCATTTTCATATTCCTTCCCATTTTTTTTCTGAGTCACGAGAACACTTTGTGCTGGTAAGATGACTACTAATAAAGGTATTTTCGCCACACCTGACAACTGGAGTTCAATCCCTAAGACTCATGTGGTAGCAGAGGAGAATTCCTGCACATTGTCCTATGACCTCCACATGTGCACCGTAGCATGTATCTTTCCACACGAGTCTCTGTGGATAATATGTAGATAAGATGTAATAAAAAGGAACCCGTAAGGGAATTGGTCCTATTTATTTAAAAACTTTTTAGTTTATTTATTTTAAAATTTAATGATTTAATTTTCTTTTTATGTGTATGTGTGAGTGTCTTGCATGCAGGTGTCCATGGAGGCCAGAAGAGGTTGCCATACCCACTGGAACTGGGGTTACAGAAATGCGTGGGTCGCTAGATGTAGGGTTTTCGAAAAACCTCCAGGTCTTTGCAGGAACAGCCAATGTCCTTAACAGAGCTATCTCTTCGCCATCTTCTGTTTATTTTTATATATGTTAGGAATAATTCTCCTAATTGTGAGTGGTTTATTGACTGTATACATATTCTTGAGGGCCACACAAAAGTTGGTATTATTTTTAGGAAAGTTCTCACATTTTTCGTAAAAGTGAATTGTGTGCTCATATACTCAAATTTATGGATCTCTTAATTTACAATTTATTCTCTTCTGCTGAACTGCAAGCAGATATTTTCCAGTTCCAAACTGTTGCCATCGTTATAGCTTTATATAGTAATTTGAAATAACATCTGTCGTTTAACCAGCTTTTGTTTGTCTTTTTTGCATATAATTTTTATTTCTTAAAAAGCATTATATGCACAGTTCCCTTCTGCACTACCCCCAGCCTCTCCACCCAGGCAGCTCTCCCATGTCCTTCCCTAGTGTATAGTCTTGGTCCCACATCCAGTTCCTGGCCTATTCTGGCCACCCTGCGCCATACCTGACTACAGTGCAATAAAGTTAAAACTGACAGGAAAAAAAAAACTCTAGTAAATACTTAGTCATGGCAATTAAACAACTCATTACTCAATGATGACTGGGTCAAAGAAGAAAAAAAAAAGAAAGAGAACAGCTCCTGAAACTAAATGAAAATGAGATAAAACAAAGCCTACGGGCCACCTCTAAAGCAGTCAATAGGGGAATTTCTAGCTCTAAGTGCCTATGCTGAAAATCAGAAAGAGCACAAGAAATGAGTTAATGATTCAACTCAAAATTGAAGAAAAAAAAAAGAAAGAGAACAGCTCCTGAAACTAAATGAAAATGAGATAAAACAAAGCCTACGGGCCACCTCTAAAGCAGTCAATAGGGGAATTTCTAGCTCTAAGTGCCTATGCTGAAAATCAGAAAGAGCACAAGAAATGGGTTAATGATTCAACTCAAAATTGAAGAAAAAAAAAGAAAGAGAACAGCTCCTGAAACTAAATGAAAATGAGATAAAACAAAGCCTACGGGCCACCTCTAAAGCAGTCAATAGGGGAATTTCTAGCTCTAAGTGCCTATGCTGAAAATCAGAAAGAGCACAAGAAATGGGTTAATGATTCAACTCAAAATTTGGAGGAAAACAAAAACAAAAGCAAATCCAAACCCAGTCAATGGCAAAAATTATGAAAATCACACCAGAAATGAATGAAATAGAAACAGAGGGGGGAAAAAAAGCAGTGTGCAGAATCAATGAATCTAAGAACTGTTTTTCAAGAAGATAGACAAGACTGACAGACCTTTGGCCCAATTAAACAACAGAAAGAGAGGACCAAAATTAACCAAATCAGAAGTGAACATGGGAACTTTACAACATACACCAAAGAAATTCAGAATATTACAAGCTAATGCTTTTAAAGACCTGTAGTTCATTAAGCTAGAAAACCTAAAAGAAATGGACAAATTTCTATATTCATCCAAATCACCAAAGTTATACCAAGAATTCATCAGCCTAAAGAGATGAGAAACAAATGGGAAAATTGAAATAGGAATAAAAAGCCTTCCGACTTTTTGGCCGGGCGGTGGTGGCACACGCCTTTAATCCCAGCACTCGGGAGGCAGAGTCAGGCGGATCTCTGAGTTCGAGGCCAGCCTGGTCTACAAGAGCTAGCTCCAGGACAGGCTCTAGAAACTACAGGGAAACCCTGTCTCAAAAAACAAAAAACAAACAAACAAAAAAAAGCCTTCCGACTTTAAAAAAAAATAAGTATAGGACCAGATAGAGTCACAGGAAAATTCTATCAGACTTATTCTTAAATTCTTCCTAAATTGTTAAAACAAAAAGAAAAACAGAGGGTGTACTCCCAAACTCCTTCTAAGAAGCCACCACGTAATACCCAAACTAGCTAAAGACACAACAAAAGAGAAAACTATAGGTCCAATATCCCTAATGAACATAAGCTCAAAATGTTAATTAAAGTATTTCAAACAGAATACAGACATACAACAGAAAGATTGCATACTGTGAACAAGTTGACTTTATCCCCGAAATACAGGAATGGTTTAATATATGTAAGTCAGTAAATGGAGTTACAGACAAAAATCATGTGATCATCTCAATGGTGGCAGAAAAAGCCTTTGACAAAATATAACATGCCTTCATGATAAAAGTCCTAGAGAGTGTAGGGTTAAATGGAACATACCTCAATACAATAAAAGCTTTATCGAGGAAACCCACATCTAATATTATCCTAAATGGAGAAAAGTTTGAAGCAAACCACTGCAGTCAGGAATGAATCAGGGTTTTTTTTTTATTATCCCCACTCCTTTTCAATATGTATTCAAAGTAGTAGGTGGAGCAAAATGGCAAGAGAAGGGAATTAAAGGGATACACATAGGGAAATAAGAAGTCAAACTATCCTATTTTTGCAGGTGATTTGATAATATATATTAGAGAACACAAAAGTTCTATCAGAAAACTTCCAGAAATGATAAACAACTTCAGCAATGTGACAGAATACAAAATAATAATTTTTCTATATACCAACAACATATATAAGGAGAAGGAGATTATAAACCTCCCACTCACAATTATGCCAAGGAAAACAAAATATCTAAGAATAACTTAGCTAAGAAGATGAAGGACCCCTACAACAAAAGCTTTACGCCTCTAAAGAGATAAAGACACTAGAAAATGGAAAGACAGCTGATGCTCATAGATTGAATAAATATTGTGAAAATAACCATTTCGCCAAAAGTTATTTACAGATTCATTGCCCTTCCAATCAAAATACCCATCTTGTTCTTCATAGAAATAGAAAAAAAACTATCCTAAGATTTATTTGGAACCACAAAAGACCCAAGATATCCAAAACCAATCCTGAGCAAAATGACCTATATTTTTGGAGTGATTACCATTCCAGATCTTACGATATATCATGGAGTCCTAGTAATTTTATTATAATATAATATAATAATATAATATAATATAATACTGGTACAAAAACAGACATGTAGGCCAATGGAACAAAAGCAGAAACCCAAACAGGAGTACAAATAATTTCAACTATTTAATATTCAACACTTATGCCGAAAACATGAGCTGGAGAAAAGAAAGCACCTTCAACAAATAATGCTTGGAAAACTGGATGACCACATGCAGAAGAGTAAAGTTAGACTGGAATATATCACCTTGCACAAAAACTGACTCCAAATGGATCAAAGACTTAAAGTGAACCCTGAAATTATGAGGAGAAAACTTAGTAAAATATACTATACAGATGTAGCAAAGGACTTTATGACTAGGACTGCATTTTGTTCAAGAATTAAGGCCAAAATTTGACAAGTGAGACTTCATAAAAATAAAAGGCTTTTGCAAAGCTAAAGAAACAACCAATTGGTGAAGAAGAAGGCCACATAATTCAAGAGAATCTTTTCCAGATATACATCTGACCATGGATTAGCCTCCAGAAAATATATAAAACAAACAAAGAATTAAAAAAATTACTCAAAAAATGGGCTAGGGACCTGAATAGAAGTTTCAAAAGAAGAAAGCAATGATTATATTTTAAAAAAAAGTCTCAAAAAGTCTTCCTCATCCCTGCTAATTTAGGGAATGCAAATCCAAAGAACTTTGAGATTTCATTTTACTCTAGTGGGAATGGTGAAGGTCTACAGGAAAACCACAACCAATGCTGGGGTGAGTATGGGGAGAGAGAACCCTCCTTCACTGTTGGCGGGTTGTAAACTGCTCTGCTGCTGTGTAATAAATGTGGAGAATCTCAAAAAGTTAAAAATAAATATACCTTATGACCCAGTTATGCCACTCCTTGGTGTGTGCGTGCCCAAAGGGCTTGATACCCTACTCTACAGATGCTTGTTCAGCCATGTTCGTTGCTGCCCCATTCACAGTAGTTAGGAAATAGAAACAACCTAAATATCCTTCAGCTAACAAACGGATAATGAAAATGCAGTATACTGTTCAACTGTAAAGAAAAGTGAAATCATAAACTTTGCAGACAAATAGGTGGAACTAGGAAAGCTCATATTGATGAGGTGATGCAGACTCAGACAGACCAATGTCACATGTTCTCTCTCATTGGAAGCTCCCAAGTTCAAATCTTCGATCTGCATACATATCCTGGAATGATTGCCGAAATCAGTCATTCCAGGATATGTATGCAGAAAGTAAAAGGGGAAAGTAAAAAGGGACTATTGCAAGGTTGGGGGTGGAGAAGCAAATGGCAATAGCAGGGCACTGTTGCACAATTAATAAAAACTCAGAGACAGACATTGGTGTTCAACCAGAAGGTCAGAAAAGAAAAACAGCCACCCACTGGCTCTTACCTCTACCTCAGTCGGAAAATGGCCATCCTGCCTCCAGGAGTCTCAGAATGAGACTGTGACTGAGAGCTGTCTCCTCCTATCTTTTATTCCTCTCTAGTGCTGGGGTTAAAGGTGTATACACTACTGCCTGGTTTCTATGGCAAACTAGTTTGGCTATTGGGATTAAAGGTGTGTGTCACCACTGCCTGGTCTGTAGGGCTGACCAGTGGGGCTGTTTTACTCTCTGAACTTCAGGCAAGCTTTATTTATTAAAATACAAATGAAATATCACCACAGGATATGAGTAATCTGATGAGGAGAAATGAGAAAAAAAGGTGGTGGTGGTGGGCTTTAAGTAGGGAGGGGAGGAGCATAAATACAGAGGAGGAAAGAGGATGTTTGAAAAAGTCAGTAGGAGTCATGCTATTAGCTACCTTAAAAATAGTACACATAAATGTATGAATAAGTATACATATATAAATTACATGAAATTTTCTCATCTGGGTTGACAATGCTCCCACTGAGAGCCAAAGACAAACTAACAAAAGCTCAACACCAGGCATGAGATGTCATCTTTGGAGTTGTTGGTCAAGGTTGTCCATTAGACTCCCTAAACATTACAGGCGATTCCTATTGCCCTTGCTTGTCCCCCAGAGGTGGAAGGTAAGTTCCTTTTGCTGAAGACACCATTCACTTCAGACACAGGGCCCAGAAGAGGACCTTGAGTTGGAACGGACTTTAATGCCTCCTCCCTGAGGACTAGCTGTCATGGTAACATAAAGCACCACACAAACTTGGTACCATGAAAGCACCCAAAGGAAGGAAGCCACCAACAGTACTACCTGCTATGAAGCCTATGAACCATACCAATGATCAGCATAGAATGATAACCTTAAGGAATCAGTAGTAACACACTTAACGAACAGCTCTCTAATTGGACTTCAGACCTGCCCAACACAATGGAAACCTGGTTCTGTAAACCTAACCAACTACCCAGAGCTAGTGAGGTCATGGATCTTGGAGGAGAACCTACAACCACCACTTAACTAAGCTAGCACAAAATCTAACTACACTCCAGGCATCTGTCCTTCTACCCACAGGTAAATGTAGTTCTCAGCCCTCACTCGGGAAACGTCTCTTTGCGACAGACGAAGATCATTATTAAAAACCACAACCAATTAAAATATAAGAGCTGTGGAGCCCAGTCTAAAATGATACATCTACAAAACAGCTCTTTGTACTGAAAGCCTCAGGGAACTTTGTGGAAGACAGAGTAAAAAAGATAGGAAAAGCCAGATGCTCAGGAAGTTTGCTGTGAGACTGCGTCTCTTAGTAATCTCAGAAGTTATACCCTGAAAGTCTCACCAACAAGGCCCCTGAAGCGTGAGCAAGGACAACCACAGACATGACACAGTAGAAAGGGGAAAGGCCTGGAGGCCTCAACCCTATGCAGAAAACTAAAGAATGCTGAGAGACGGAGAAATGGTCTTCTCCAGGGGCGAGCACACCCATTGGTTATCCAAGCAAACGGTCAGCCCTGATACATACATACAAGCAACATCACACAGACCGAGGAGGTTAAATATAGGAATATATTTGTATATTTAAATACATATATGCCTATATTTAAGTAATATATGCCTATAACAACAATTTTTAAAAGAGGGGGCATGAATTTGAAAGAGAGCGAGGAAGGGTTGCTGGAGGGCTTTGAGGGAGGAAAGGGAAGTGGGAAGTGGTATAATTATATTATAATCTCAAAAATGAAAGAAAGGGGAAAAAGCAGAAAGAGACATTATATGAATGATGCCCCTTGATGTAGAATAAAGAGAAATAACATATGAGTATAAATGAAAGTTGAAGAAAATGAGTAATCCTATTAAAATACTACTCATATCATGTTTTGTGTGCTTTATTAGTGTTTTCCTGTACTTTAGGTGCCCATACGTGCATATGTATAGGTACATCTCTCTTATGGAAATCAGGTTGTACCATTCTTGGAAAGGTACTACATGGTTGCCAATATTAAGGTGCACTGGATTTTTTTTAACTTCTTTATTGAATCTTTGGGGGTTTCGCAACATGCACCCCAATTCTGTTCAAGGTGCCCTCTTTTTTATTTCCATGTTACTTCCTTGTCACGGGTTGTTTCTAACTTCCCCCATCCAACCGTCTTGTGTTTTCTTTTCTCTGGGTATGATCGAATCCTTGGGTACTTTTAGCAAGGTAATTAAACGCGGGGCTAAGAGAATATCTTAAAAATATATTATGCGTTTTTGAATGAAATATAATTATATTATTTCCTTCTCTTTCCTCTCTCCAACCCCTCTCATGTGCCCTTCCCCCCCCCAAACCCTACACCGTACTCTCAGTCCTTTTAAATTCATGCCCTTTTTCTCTAATTGTTACTGTTATGTATGTATCTGAATTCACAAATATATAAACACAGCCTGCTGAATTTGTTTAAAGTTGCTTGTATGTGTATAATTTCTGAGTGATCCCTTGGAATTGGATAATTAGGGGGCTTATCCCTGGGGGTGACCAATTCCCCTTCTGTGGTGGTCTGAATTAGCATGGCTCCATAGGCTGCACAGGCTGGTGTGCTCCAGTGGTAGAAAGATGAGGAGAAACGAGCTTGTTGGAGGGGGTGTGTCACTGGGGTCAGGCTTCGAAGTTTAAACAGACTAGTGCCCTTTCCAAAGAGCTCTCTCCGCCTTCCAGTTGTGGATCAGGATGTGAGCTCTGGGTGGTCTATGTGTCTTTGTTTCACCATCCCGAACGCTAACCCTCAAAAACCTTATGCCCGGTTAAATACTTTCCCCCTAATTTGCTGTGATTATAGTATTTCATCAGAGCAATAGAAAAGTAACTAATGCACCACCTTTCAGCAATTCTTTGCTTCCCATTGTTGTTTGTCTAGGGATGAGGTCCCATGAGGTTTCTCCATCCTGTGATAGAATATCTGTTGGGTCCAGCAGCCATACAGTTGCGGTAGGTATTATGGGTACAGCAGCCATACAGTTGCGGTAGGTATTATGGGTACAGCAGCCATACAGTTGCGGTAGGTATTATGGGTCCAGCTTCCCTGTCACTTCTAGGACACAATTTCACTGCAGACTTCCAGGTTCTCTGGCTCTTAAGCTTTTTCCGCTTCTTCTTATGTGATGTAGGTGCAGGGATTGTGCTGCAGATGTATTCCTTGGGGCTGGGCACCCCATGATCAGTTATTCTCTCCGTTTGGACCAGCAGTGGTTTTCTGCACTGATATCTGTCTCCTATAAAGAGAAGCTTCTCCGATGAGGGATGAGAGCTATGCCTTGGGCATAAGGTAAGAACTCAGGGTGCAGTTAGGTATTATTTGGGTGTAGTAAGCGGTGAGAGATGCTTCTCTTCTAAGGTCTTTGACCTCACTAGTCTCGGGTAGTTGGTCAACTTTCTGGTACAAAAAAGCCTGTTTTCCCCTCTGTCGAATGGGCCTTAATTCACTGTTATTTTTTTGTGGGGGTTCAGAGGATAGAACCCAGGTTGCCAGGCTTGTGCAGCCTATTCCATAGGCTATCTCAAAGATAAGATATTCTTTAGCACCATACTGTTGAGCTTGTAAAAAATCACACCAGCTTATCAATGTGTGTTCAACGACTGCTTCCACTTATGGACTCGCTCTAGGTGAAAGAGAGATGAATTTATTATAGAGCAAGTCATCATTGTGGTTGGAATATGAAACTTGGAAGCAAACAGATCTATGAATTTGGCTGAAATTCTGATTCTATTTCTATGTCTCTAATTCATGGGCAGCAACAGCTACTCAACTGGTTATGGTAGGGGGTGAATATAGTTAAACGCATAAAATTCTTGGTGTAATGCCGACACATGCTCAGTAAATATGTAAATAAACCCCGTGCCCCTTCCCACTCTTCATCCCGGCTGCCCTCTCTTACTCCCACAGACTATTTCTCGGCAATCTGGGAGTGGGGAAGACAAAAACAGTCAGGCTTTATGACGTTGTACCCCCACAAAGTGTGGTCCCTGGCCAGAGGTGTTTCTCTCTGAAGTGGTGGAAGATGTCCCATCTGCAGCCCTAGGCAGACAGGTACTAGAGTTCCTAGCTTTGGAAACTGTGAGACCGTTTGTATTCAGGAGGCCTTGGAACAACTAATTCAACTTTCTGATCCCAGTTTCATCACCTGTAAACACAGATCTTTCATTTTTCTTAAACCGTTACTCCGGATAAGCCGTGACGCAGCGGGAGGCTGTTTGGCACTTCATAGAAGCACAGTAAGTAAGGTGCTCAAATCCCCATGATCCAGGTTTGGATCTTTTAGCTCTACAGCATGCTTGGCCAGGTGCTTTGATTCCTTTAGCTAACTCTAAAATGGGGATTTTGATCAAATAGCTTCTTTAAAATGACGGCTCCACTCCACATGTTCAAATCTGCATGGGCACTCCTGCGCAGGAAGCATTGAGGTAATATCTGTCTGCTGAACCTAAACTTCCTCTCAACTCAGAAACATGAAAACATGGGTGGATTGTCTATGCACCAGAGATATTTTCAATCTGGTATGAACAAGAGCTGTGGAATGTTGTTAAGTTTATGCATCATAAGGGCCTGCAGTTAGGTGATACAATGAGGGTTCTTAGAGTACAGTGGGTAATTATACCTCCAAGATAGGACCTTGTTTGCTTGCCTGATTTGATATCATTCTGAGGATTGAATCCAGAGTCTTGGGGATGCTTGCCAAGCCCTTTTTTTTGTGTAGTTACATGAATTTCGAACTTCTGGAGGATTCAGGGCACACTTCTTTTTTTTGTTTGTTTGTTTGTTTTTTTGTTTTTCGAGACAGGGTTTCTCTGCAGCTTTTTTAGAGCCTGTCCTGGAACTAGCTCTTGTAGACCAGGCTGGCCTCGAACTCACAGAGATCCGTCTGCCTCTGCCTCCCGAGTGCTGGGATTAAAGGCGTGCGCCACCACCGCCCGGCTCAGGGCACACTTCTTATATTAGAAGTTCTCTGATTTGCATCAGAGAATCCTAAAGCTCATAAGGACCTCATAGGGCAAAGGGGAACAAAGCCGTATCTTCCCACAATTAACGATAGGTAAGCTGGGAATATCCAAACTTTCTCCTCTTCTAACCTCTGTGAAAGGAATATAGACATGGGAGATATACTCAAAGTAACAATCAGAACCCATGAGATAAAGATATTAATCGAAATACAAGTCCTCATCCATTTGTGCATGTATTTCTCTACTCACCAAGACTTAGTGGAGTACCTAGTATGAGATACACTATGGTAGCTATATGGGGATGAAGGATCAGAGCACGAATAAAGATAAATTAGACCATGATAGTATACTCTTACCAGGTGAGACATATATCTAGGCAGCTTTAATCAAGGTCAGAGAGGTGTGTAAGTCATGAACTATATCAGAATATTTTGCTAAAAAGCAGAGATGAAGTATTGGCCCATTCTCTTCCGGCCAATCATGTATCCCAGTATGAGTGTGTTTCTACCCACGTTAGAGGAGCACCTTCTAATACTGTGTGAAGGGAGTTATCTGCAAGGCTAGACAGCAACCAGCACGGCAGGCAGCAGGTACCTCACAGGTTAGGGGAGGTGGGAGACTAATGTTTTTAAGGCCAGGATCAGAATCCCTGGATGGCAAAATCAGATTCTACAGAGAAGGGAGCAATGAACACCCATCTCGGTTTGTTTACCTTGTCTACGGCCTTTCCTGGACTCCTAATCCCAGGAAGGATCCTGCCAGTGGCTCACCCTTCCTGTTATTTGATTCTTTTGTTGGATGCCTTTGATAAAAGTAGATGTGGAAACCCAAACTGTTAAAGAGCAGAACTACCCTCAGAGCAACTTAAACCTTAGCCTCCCATGCCTTGGGTAAGAACACGGGAGCCCAGGGCAATGGAACGTTTGTCCTGGTCTCCATCCCGATGCTAGATGCTTCATTCTTTCACACCTTCCCTACCCTGATCTTTCCTCTAACAAGAATTGTCTGCACTTTCTCAGACAACAGAGCACAACCTAAAGGCTCAGGAATAAGCTTCTTAACCTGGATTTGGACCTCCTCTTGCCTTTCTTTGGTGTGGGATCTTGGGAAAGTACTTAATATCTCTGAACTTTACTGCCCCCACCCCCTTCCAGAACATTTGCCTTGAAGTGGGACTGTGGCGATTCCTAGGAGGACACCGCTCAGCATCTGGTGTTCAGACCCAATTTTCCTCTTGGGTTGCTTTCTGCAACCCCTGGATCTCCTCATCCTTTCTCTCTTCCCGAGAGTTTGGGAGGGATCAAAAGAAAATTTACTTTGGAAACTTTTCATAAATGCAGCATAAATTCACCATATCAAATGAACCTAATCTTGAGAAATAACTGCAATCCCCCTAACTTTTCTCTGGGATTCCAATTCCCAAGATGCAAATGGCAGTTAAACCCTGCTCCATACCAGTCTTCTATTTCTCCAGACTCCTTTTATAAAGCAGACATAAATCTCTAACTCCTTAAGGCTACTGCTGCTTGGCTCGCACATATTTATGCAGGCTGATCTGATCCTGATTGACTCAATCCTTATCCCTTTTGACAGCAGTTGGTGTTCACTGAATATCTGTGCGTCTTTCTATCCCTCCCAGTCTTCCTGGCAGGTGGATTGGACCTGAGCAATGAACTCCAGACAGAAGTCACACTTTTGAGTTGAGGCCGGTGGCTTTCTCCCGCCCTCTCTTCTTTGCCATAGTAACAGTGGAGGTCAAGCGATGAGGTGGGATGTCACACAAGAGAAAGAACGGCATGCCTACTACTGCAAATATAGAAAGAATGGGATGCCTGAGATAGTGGATGTACAGAGACTTCCTTTGACCTGACTTTCTTTGACACTTTGAATAACTAAAAAAATGAACCTTTTTTATGTTCTGAAATCTCAGTCTGTTAACTCAGCCCAATTACATCTTGACTAATAGGCCCCACTTTAAAGATGGCGAGAATAAGTTTACAGGTAATTACATAATATGCCAATCAAAGGGCTAAGGAATGACAACATCTTTCTAGTTCCTCATAGCCATGCTCTATGGTCTGTGTCTTCCTTAGGGCTGAACACCACTTGGCATATCTTGTTTTTGTAGCTCTGTTTGCTCCCATGTTGGTCCTTCAAACTCTCCCTCTCTTCTCTTTCTTTGGTATAATAGAGAAAAATGGGAAAGGTTCACGCCTTTTATGTCATAAACTATCGCATAAAAAATCATAGAATTCCTTCTAATGCTGCAATTCTTTCTTGGAAATTATCTTGAGTCTTAACTGCTGAAAGTGGCTGCTTAGTATCTGGCTCCCGTTTAGACTGTGGCTAAAACGACAACAAGACACACCTAAAATTCATCTTCACCAAGGGATTTGTAATATTTGTTTTTTTACTTGTTGAACACAGCAGGGGAAATGTAGGATACGGCCATCATACTGTAACTGAATCATTTAGTTTTTTGGTTTGGAGTAGTCTGATCACAAGTAAAGCTCACGTATTCAATAGCTGTTATCAATGATTGGGACAGTGACAGACCTAGAGGATGTGCAAAGAACTTGGTGGCACAGCCCTTACTTTAAAGAAATATCTGAGATGTGTGTGTATGTGTGTGTGTGTGTGCTGATAGATGATATAGAGGCAGACACATATGCTTATATCACAAATGAGAAAATTATTTTGCTCACTTGATCCTGATTCTAACAATAGTGGGTTTTAGCAATATTTAGAAAAGTTGCAGAATACCAAGTATTGGAGCGTTTTCCATGCATCAACCTCTTTGCTCCATTACAGCTGCTTCATCTGTGCAGTGGATAACTAACTTATTATTCAGCAAAGCGAAGAGACATGCTCAGAGCCTCATACACAAAGTTCAAATTCAGTGCTTCCAACTCTAGCATCCCACGAGAGTAGCCCTAGCCATCATCCTAACAAGGCAAGTTTCCTTTATCTTATTGAAGATGAATGAGATGAGCCCAGTCCTCTTCCTCGACTCTCTGAATTCCTATTTCTCAAGGCCTCTCTACCTGCTGAGTCTCACTCTTCATTCCTGAAATAGGAACTGTCCTATAAATAGAGTCTGGTCTGGCTTCCTGGCCCCTGGCTGATGGAAAAGGGTATTTCCGATACATACTCTTTACCAGTCTGTTCAAAAATAGTGTATATATCCTTAGTCCTCTAAGGCTGACAACACCTGTACTTATGACCCAGCGTAGGTCATAAGCATTTGTTGGCGAGGCCTTCTAATCTTTAATTGGGGATTAGTGGGTAGAAGGAACAGACACCGTGAAGTCTGGACTCTGACCCCAACTACAGACATTGATTCTAACCCAAGGGTCCTGTGGAGGAAAGCTGTGATGTATTGACTTGATACATCAGATTACTCCTGCTACTTTATTTGATTTTTACTTTTAATCCTTGGACTAGCCAAATGGAGAAGAAAGCACATAGAGAATCCATTTACCTTTAAAGACACTCTGTACGACTTTGCCCATTCCAGTGATTGTGACTTTCCTTTTCCTGTTCTCTCATCTCAAAATGCGTATTTTGTTTTTGTATGGACTTCAGGGAATGGGGCATACCACAGCACACCTGAGCAAACAGGGGCTCTGGCGGACTCGTGGTGTAAGGAAGCACATTAAGTTTTGAGTCTGTTACTGTGAACCCACAGTGAGCACCAAATGCCCATTAAGACTCAGGACATCTTCAAAGGGTGCTTCTCCTTTGTCCTGGCACTTGGTAGCCAATTGCTTCTAAGAGTCTTTGGGCAGAAAAATAATCACATTTGGATACCCAGGCCTGTCAGGTCAAAAGCAGATCTTGAATCCAGACCTCAGGAACCCAGAACAAACTGAAATGGCAAGCCCCCCCCCCTCCCCATGTCAAAATATGGCCTTTCCTCCATACAGAATGCAGCCAAGCTGCTCCGTGGGGTGCTAACTAACTGCAATGTCTGATATATTAGAGAATCTGACTTCTTTTAAGTTTCTATCAGATCTGCCAAAAATTCAGTGCCTTAGCAAACAGTGTTTTATTGTTGATGTTTTCATCTGAAATGGAATCTCATACATAAGCCCAGAGAAAGACAGAAGAGAAAAATGTAACCTCTGTGCTTTCACATTCTCCATCTGTGCCAAGGAAAAGGACTGATACTCCTGGTAAGTCTACTGTGTCTCTGGTGTTACTCAGGAATATGGAGTTGCTTAGAATCTTACACCATTTCTATCGCTTTGGGTCCTTATTACAGTTTGAATATGACATGTCTTCCACAGTCTCATTGCCAACCAAGAGTGCTGCTTGCAGAGGTTTGTGGGCCTTAGGAGCAGGAAGCCTACCAGCAGACATATCCATGGGCCTCCTATTTTGCTTTCTGCTGCTGTGATTAAAAATATTCTGATAAAAAGGCACCTACAGGAAGGAAAGGTTTATTATGCTTTATCCATCACTGAGGGAGGCAGAGGTAAGGTAGGAACTTAAGCAGCTGGTGACATTACATCCACAGTCAAGACAGAGAGCAATGAACACTGCTGTGCTTGCTTTCTCTCATCCAGCTTTTTTCTTTCTTATCTACTTCAAGACTCTGTGTATAGGAAAATGGTGCCGCCCACAATGGGGTGCATTTTCCTACACTAATTAACAGTCAATACCCATGGGCCAACCTGATCTAGACAATTCTTCAGCTAACATTCTCCTCCCTAGTGATTCGAGGGTTTTTTTTTGTGATGTGAGATGCCATTCTGAATAAGTATTGCTTTTATTAGTTAATGAATAAAACTGTTTTTGGCCAATGGCATAGCAGAGTAAAACCAGACAGGAAATAGAGAGAGAGAAGGTGGAGTCAAGGAGATCCCATATAGCTGTGGAAGGAGACAGATGCTGGAACCTTACTAGTAGGCCACAGCCTCATGGTGATACACAGATAAACAAAAGTCGGTTGATTTAAGATGTAAGAGCTAGCTAGGAATACACCTAAGCTATGGGCTGAACAGTGTTGTAATTAATATAGTTTCTGTGTGATTATTCCCAGGAAAAGAATGCGCAGTCTCAGGTTAGTTTTGTGAGCATCTAAAACTAACTGACACACTGTGGTCGGGGCTTTAGAAGCTGAGGTTCTCTGCTGAGATGTGAATGTTGCAGCCGAGATGGGCAGAGCTGACCCAGGTGCCATGGTGGCGTGGGAACTGAAGCGAGCATCTCCCTATGTCATTGTCATCTGGCATCTTGAGCAGAGGTAGCTAGGTGAAGTGACCGAGAACTTTGCCTTCAAGACAAATACGGTTCCTGTCCCTTAGCGTCCTGGGACTTTTTTTTTATAATCATACTGCCTTGGTTTCCTAAGGCATAGAATCTATAAGGCTTCTATGAGGAAATGTGAACATTGTGTGTCTGATAAGAGCTACAGAAGCAGCACTGGTTTCTCAGAGCCAGGGACCTAAGCTCATACATTAATAGGAGGAAGTGTGGCCTTCAGGAAAAGAGCTTTCCTGGTTAACTTCCATATAACTTCTGAGGCTGTTGAAGACTTGAGGGTTTGGACACTAAATTTGGTCATGGAGTATTAGGTTGAATTCTTGGAATCCCTGCCCGGTGTGTGTATCCTTCCCTGGAGGGAACTCTAAGCCCTGACTGTCCAGGTCTCCTGGCTGCTTCTAACACTTACCTTTGCCACAGACAGATCCCCACCCCGAGGTGACTAATCCCTCACGTCTCAGGTGAAAGGTCATTTGTAGCGAC
Organism: Arvicola amphibius; assembly: GCF_903992535.2. Taxonomy (NCBI): domain Eukaryota; kingdom Metazoa; phylum Chordata; class Mammalia; order Rodentia; family Cricetidae; genus Arvicola; species Arvicola amphibius. Next base: position 52,074,756 of record NC_052052.2, on the reverse strand, counting down.
TAGGCTGACTGAGTCCCCTCACCGCCCTTCCCACTGCTTTGACTACATTTGTGGTGACACTGTTTGCTCTACCCCTGCAGTGCTTTGCAGATTGTCTAGTTCCAGAGAACCAGTGAGTCACAGCTACTTAAGAGTTCTTTTTCTTATCTGGCGATAAATAAATTCAACTCCATGATTGGGTTGAAAAGAGTTGAGCTTTGACTGACAGGCACTCTGAATCTTATGTTCTTTAGTCTCTAATTTCGCCTCACACTAAACCACCATCATTCCATTTTAATGTTCAGCTTTTACTCATTCCTTTAAGTCATAAGCCCAAGGAACTTCTACAGCAAAGAAGAAGCTATTGGCCGGGCGGCGGTGGCGCATGCCTTTAATCCCAGCACTCGGGAGGCAGAGGCAGGCAGATCTCTGTGAGTTCGAGACCAGCCTGGTCTACAAGAGCTAGTTCCAGGACAGGCTCCAAAGCTACAGAGAAACCCTGCCTCGAAAAACCAAAAAAAAAAAAAAAAAAAAAAAAAAAAAAAAACTATTGAACTCTATTACACAGGTATCTGTTACCACTGTGTCCCCGGCTATGATAGCAGTCAACATGATTAATGCCACGAGTTTTTGATGTCTACGTTTCTTCTCTCCTCCGGGGTTTTCCTCTTGCTTATAGAAGAAGAGGAATTCAGTACACATGGGACAAAGGAGCAGAATTAGCAGACATCCCATATTAATATCTACTTTACTTTTCCCATTGCTATGGCCAAATACTTGACAAGAACGAACATGAAGGGACAATGGCTTGTTTTGGCTTATGGTCTGAGGGGATAGAATTTATTGGGGGCGGGTTGGCTTGATGGCAGAAGAGTGAGTTGCTTGGTCACACTGTGTCCACAGTTGGGCAACAAAGGGGTGTTGTCGTGCGATGTCCTTCTTTTCCTCATCATCTTGGGACTTCAGCCCATGGGGCTATGCAGCTAACATTCAGAGTGAATCTTCTCTCCTCCTCAATTAAATCTCCTTGGAAACACCTTCAAAAGATGTTCCCAGGGGTATCTCTTCTAGGTGTTTTCAAATGTAGTCAAGTTGACAACGAACACACAGTATCCTAAATGGAAAGCGTGTAAGTCTATCTTGCCAGCTTGTTTTCTTTTCTGACCCTCCAGATCAGTTCCTGACCTATTCCCTTCTAGATCTTGTTTTTTCTTAGAAGATCTCCTCCAACCTTCCTATCTGGCCACAGAGCTTTCAGAGACTCTGTGTCTTGGTTTCAGAGATGGGTGGTTAACACCTTTTTTTTTTTTTTTTTAAGGCAACTGATATTCCTCCCACCCCTGGTGGATATGAGACCTAATGAGACCGATGATGCGTAACTCTGGGGGCACGTAAGGAAATGCTGCACCTATCTCATTTGTGTGGACAGAGAGCTGAACTGCTGCTGGGCATCAGGAGACGCCAACCAGAGACAAGGATGAAACTGATCATCCCTGCAGTGGGTGGAGATACAGAGACATACCAAATGATGTCATCTGAGTTGCATATATACCTCCCCCAATGGCTTTCCAGTGAAATCCCTCTGCTGAAACGGAATTTTCTGTCACTTGCAGTCAGGAAGTTCTAATGGATACATCTATGCTTTGCCAGTGATAGGCCTGGTCCTTTTCCACAAATTAGTTTACTTAATCCTTACAACAAACCAAGAGGAATATGTGTTATTAAACTTCATTTTATAACTAAAAGCAACTGAAGCTCAGAAAAGCTAAATATTTTTCCCTTCCGGGTAGTGTTTTGTTAAAAATGCAACTCCAATATTTGTACTATTTTCTCTAGGAATGGATTGTAATTAGTGTCAGCATCATGTCCCTTTCTCAGAATTCCATGTCTTCACTCCTTTCTGTCCCTTCTCAACACTCCCAATTCATTCACTCTCTCCCTCCTCTCTGCTCCTACACTTTGACTTCAGGAATACAAGGGATGGATACTAGTCACCCAGAATCAGTCATTCTTCCTCTGGAGGCAGAAGGCTGGCTGGCAATGATGACCACTGTGTACTCTTGAACAACACACTGGGTGCTGGCAACTCTTTCTTTTCAGGCACTCAGCCATTCTTGGAGGCTTCTCTGACAACATCTGGATGACAAGGGGGACTCTAGGCTGATAGATACCCTGCTTGGTTTTGGTATTTCATTGCTTGGGCATCTGTATGCAGCCAGCTGTGTTTGAAACGCTGCCTCTTTCTGACTTCACTTCCTAAATGTGCTGACATGCCTGTGAGCCAAACCAAACAGGTTCACAATGCTATGCCTGGAGAATATTCCCCTTTGAATACAGCTGGCAAAACAAAATTTTCCCCAACCTGCAGAGAGGACCTGCCAGCCCTTGTATGACCGAGACACGGGCCCTTGGAGACCTCATTGGATTTTTAATAGGAAATGGTTTCAACTCAGCTATCATGGTGTGTGTGTGTGTGTGTGTGTGTGTGTTTACTGAAAAATGCCTAATAGTCACTAGCCTGCTATAGACAGGTGTTTTTTTAAAAATGATCATTCCAGCAGCCGTTTCTTGAAGTTATGGTTGGTTTCCTTTTAACAAAAGGAAAAATTGGGGCTTGGCAAGATTATAGGACTTGCCCCATGCTCCCCAGCCACAAGAAGCAGAGGTCAGCTCTAAGCCAGCAGTGCTTACCTCCCAAACTTGCCGCTGCCAGATCTGCCTCCATTCCCCCCATCATCAGGCTTCGGTTCTTTGTGTATCCAGCAGAGTAGTAAGGAGCCGTGGGAGGGACAGGGGTTCCAATACCTTCCCAGCTCTGTGCAGTGCAGCCAGCTTGTTTTCTTTTCTGAATCTTCAAATTCTTAAATATATACATAATGAAATGACAAAGTATCCGTGTGACAGAGAAGTCATGAGATCAACAGAGGCAGACATTTATATGGCAAGAGTACTCCAGGGCAAGGTCAATTCTTTGGAGTCAGTTTAGATTCAGCTCTAGTTTCCACGTATTACTTAGTTCATAAACTTGAACAACTCATGAGCCTCCATTTCCTCATACATAAATAAAGACCGACCGAGTATCCTCATGGTGAGTCCTCGCATAGTATCTGCTGCTAAACAGAAACTTGTAAAATGGTACCCACTATGAATAATATGTAGATGCCAATTGCTAGTATAAAATACTGTGGCAGATACTTTTGGTTCCTACTGGAGGTTGCTGCTGCAGAAGGTTGGTTCTCAATGGAGTTAGAAGAGGCTTAATAAAGCTACTCTACACGCAGCTCTCTAATCTCAGTATTCAAAACCAACAAGTTCTAGTTTTTGTTTGTACAATTAATATTTCCATAAGAATATCAAGGAAATTGGGGGGGACTCTGATCAATATCAATATTATTTAGGGATCTATGTTGATGGATACCCTATTTCTGAATGAACATATTGAATCTCATATTCACTGTTAAGGCTCTGCTTGGATAACATGTATATTACTATGGTTTGGAACTGAATGGCTAACACAGTTCAAAAAGCTTTCCACCTCATTCGAGGAGATTGAATAGGGAAGGGGAATGGTGGACTTATTCTCTTGTCTGGGATAGTCTGTAGACACATGACTTGCTCCTGGTCAATGGGACCTGAGAAGAAATCCACTGAGGTAGAAAAGGGTTAACAGAGAATGGAAAAATGAAAGTAAAGATTATGTGCTGTTGGTAGTTGCATTTACTTGTAAAGCTAGGAACTGCCACAGGTAAACCGATTCCATGAAAGAAATTCCCCTGGTACACCGAGAACAGTAAAATAAAGAAATCAAAGATAGCTAGACCATGATATTGCCAAACTACCATGTTTGCCAACTCTGGACCTGTTTCCTATTTGGATATCTATTGACGTTTTCTCTTCTGTTCTAGTCCCTGTAAGCAGCCTAAGCAGTAAAAAGATCAGTTATATCACAACTCAGTGGTCTGTCCATCTTCTTGTAGGATTTGAGATAAGGTCGGTCAAAGTTCTTCCCAAACTGAATTAATACATTCTGGAGGAGATTAGCCATCAGTAGGAGCTGAGAGACAGATGGCGCTGAGATTTGAGAAATATCCAAATTCTATCCAGGTGGCTCACAAGCACCCACAGCCTATGAAGGCAGTAACTTAATCAATGATCTGATAACCCAATTTTCTGAAGCAACAACGAGTCAGCTCTCAAGCAAAGGCTTTGCTGTTCATCCACTAAGGAAGTTTACATAGCAAGAAACCGCCAGGGCTTCACAGCACTGAGTGTTTCGTTCCCTCCAGGAAGGGAGGGTTTGCAGCAGGGCACAGAAAGCTCATTAAACGCTGCTGAGACACGGACAGAATCTCTCAGGAGACTATCTGGTTACCTTTGCTCAGATGTTATGCACATCGGAGAACCTTCTGAAGACTTATTCAGCTCCTCAGGGTCCTCCGTGGAGAACTAAGCATGTGTGTACTCAGTGAAGGATCCAAGGACACGGGGTCATCTGATGCCCATCACAAAACAGGGAAAGAAGACGATTGTTGAGGCCTCGCAACAGAATCACTGCCCCAGAATTGTGATTGGACACGTGGCCTCCATAGCAGCACTCAGCGTTCGCTGGGAGCTTTGGCTTCTAGTCTCATGAACTGGAACTCTGATCGGTACCCAGGAAAGTGGGGAGAACATATTAAGATAGACGTATTTGGGATCGTCCAGTAGAGATGCCGCTGCTGTCCATCCTCCCTTTGCTTGCTTCACTCCAGTGACCTAGGCTCTGTCGTAGCCCAGAGTGCTGCAGTCTTTCCACAGCTGTCTTGCAGGCTGCCCCTCTCTTCAGACTTACCTAAGTCAGCCTTCCTGTTCTCCTCCTACCCAGCTCTTCGCCATCTAAGAATCCTTAGCTCAGGTTCCTCTCCCACCATCTTTGCTCCCTACCCAATTTAAATTGTCTTTTTAGTCGCTAGCACCCAGGTCTTTACCGAACTGGTCCAAATACAACCATGCACTTACTTGCCTGCTGTCCTTATTGTGATCTTTCTAATTAGATTATAAAATCCACAAAGGGGGCTCTTAGCAATCTCCTTCCCCACCGTGTTCTCAGTGCCTCACACAGAACAGGCACGCCATGTTACTTGTTGAGGAAAATGAGTGTCGTGTGAATGGGAGACATTCAAATTCCCATGACATTCATGAAATTGTTGGCCCCTTTACCAGGGCTGCAAAGAGTTTGGATAGTTTTGATCAGTTCTGGGCGGCTAGACAAAGTCAGGCTGCATCCTGCTCCCTTGAGGACCCACTCTGAGTTCTCACCCTAGTGGCCCGGCCTAGACGTCGCGACTCTACTTCTTTCCTGTGTATTTCAGAAAGTATCTGAAAGATGACTTTCCTCCTAGAGGTTAAACTGACATCGGAGAGGAAGACAAGTGGGGGAAGGAGCAAGGATAAAGGGCCTCTTGACAGAACCCTTTAGGTTTAATCTTCTGGGTGACTTAAGAACAAGACAAGTGAATGATGTAGCGGGGACCAAGACATTTCTGCCCACTTTGTCCTCTAAATTAAACCTTTTTATTATTATTTCCTTGACCTAGCCTCTTCCATGAGTCCTTGCAGTATACGTATTTCCAATATTGACCATGTCCCTTCTCAGCTTCAAATTCCTCTATATTTCCCCATCTTCATAACACAGCGTGGACTGGAAGCCGCTGCATAAACTGACCCTTAACACACTCCCATTTCATCCCCTGCTTTTCTTTGCACAGTTTGCTTTCTGGCCTCTTCAAACAGATCCCACACCCCCATCGCATGATGCTCTATCGTGCTGCTTTTGGGCTTTGAATACACACTTCTCTGCCTGGATTGGTCCAAACACCACTTCTGTGAAATCTTTACAATGGCTTCTTTGCCCCTCTCCTGCCATTGCTTTCTTAGAGCATGCATCACGTACCGCTGGAATAGTGTCTGCTTTATCTCCTGCGCCCTCTTTCCAGAGTGAGTTTCTTGCAAATAAGGATGGTGGCATTCTCAATGTTACCCCGTAGCCTGATAGGGCCTTAAAGAGATCCAGGCCCAGTGGGTGCCTTATCTAGGATGTCTTGAGAGTCCAAAACCAAAGAACTGAATCTGTTTGCCACAGGTAAGAAGTATTTTCATTTCTGTGTTCTTCTCAGCTTCTCCCCTCCTCCTCTGGAAGACTGACTGAGCCAGCACAAAGTGGATAATGGAGGGAAAGGGCAGGCTGGGCTGAAAAGCATTCTTTCCTTCTCTGCCTACTCAGTACAGTTCTTTTCTGACAACGAAGGACACGTGTGTTGAATGATCAGTGTGACTCTTGTCTCAGCACGCAAATACTGAATATTAGCTCTAGATAGACCCCAGCCATACATCCAACTGCAGAAAGTCTCCTTTGTCACGACCAACAAAGTTAGTTGTTTCTACTAAAGTCACACTTGGAACTACTTTCTGTGCTTTCCTGGTCCTTCCCGACCTCCACTCCAGGCCTAATGTTTCAGGTAGATTGATTTTATACAAGATGGCCACTTGCATTAGTGAAGGCGGGGTGGGGATGCTCTGTATGGATGGAGATATGACAAGGCTGACAGTCTAATTCTTCAAGGAACACTAATTGAGACGTAAGTGTTAGAACTTTTTTGTGGGCTAAGTTTGACTCCGGGGGGCTAGCTTTGATCCACCTTGTATTATACAACAGAGCGTGGATGAAATATATTCCATTAGAATGCATTAAGTTCTGGAATAAAGTGGAAGAAAGACCTTCAGTTCACTTGTTTACTCAGTTATCAAACGTTATTTTATGACCGCCCACTATGCACCAGGCCCTATGCTAGGAACCCGAGAATCCTCTGATTAGCAGGATAGAGTTTTATCCTTGACACACAGACATTCACCAATGCTCACATTTTCACATTTTCATAAGTGTCATGATGCTACAAGGGGGATTCTTTGTTCCACAGGAACATGGACCCATTAAGGATCATTTTATAGAGAAGGTGCCATTGAAGCCAAATTTAAGCTCTAGTTACCTTTCGGATGCTGTGACAGAACACACCACGCATAAACAACTTAGAGAGGAAAAGGACTTATTCTGGCTACACTTGGAGATTGTAATCCATTGTGGAAAGAAATCAAAGTGTGAGCCATACCAGGATACCAAGAAACCTTAGAGAACTTGGGCGAGAGTGATCGCTTGAAGGAGAATGGAAGGCTGGCCAGGGGAAGAGTAGACTAACAGGACCAAAATGCCTAGAGACCCAGACTCACACAGACTTCTGATGGTGAACATGTCGCATCTGATTCGCTCATTTTATCACAGAGCTCTTGGAAGGTAAAATAAAAGATAATACTATTTCCATGTGGACATTCCTAACGATTTTACAAACCCTCTGTCACAATGGTTAATAATCTATGAATTATACATATTTCTATACATAACTAAGAAAGGATTAGTGACTTTATATGCCATTTTCTTCATCCTGAGTGCTACCTAAAGTCTGACACACTGAAAGTCCACACAAGAATTATGTCTGCAGTAATTAGCTAACTCTCCTCTGAAGTTTACGGGATACCATTGTTTCATTTCCTCTGTTGTCATTATATTTTTCTTTAATCTCTTTGGGTTAGAATAGTTAGAATTTCAGGAATGTAACTCAAAATATTAGTTGAAAGGGACAAATACAGGAATAAGCTTGAGGCCTTTTCTTTTCCTTTTTTTCCCCTCCTCTTTAGTCAACTGCAGAGCAGCGTGGCATTTCTCAGCTGTGCTGTCTGGGCCTAGCCTAGCACTGCCGGTTATCAGTTTCCCAGCCTGTGTACTGCTCTGCTTCGCACTTGTTTAGCTTCCACAGAACCACACCTTAAAGTGCTTTATTGTCCCTCTGCTACTCCTAATATGGTCAAAGATCAACTCATCTTCCGGGTTGCTGCCATCAGCAAATTCACTGTGTGGCGAAAGTGCCTTGGCTCCCAGTTAACTCTTTGTTCCAGGAGTATTATTACAATGGAGTGTGTCTGACACCCAAGCAGCCTGTCCAGGCTCCTGCAGACCTAACTGTGTGCCTGAAAAACTGTTTGGGTTTACCGCCACAGGCACTCCCAGACCTGTTGCATACTGGAACACTGCTAATGAGCCAACAGCCAGGCTGAGTCCTCTGTGAGGTGTTTCTGGATGTCAAATTGCTTTTGCTACTTGATAATTACAGCAGCTCATGGGATGAGAAGGAACCTGGGAAAAATTGTCCCCTTGTTAAATACACACTTGTTGATAACCTGTTGTATCTGTAGACACAATTCAAGTTTTCAGTCTCCCCAGAGCTGAGATTACATATGTATGTGTTATATAATCAGTGTCGGGGGGGGGGGGGGCATTTCTCTTGTGATTCTGCCCCCTCGGAATTTCTGATGGCATCTTCCTAGACTGGCTCTATAATTATTTGTCAGATTATTTGAAACAAGTTAAAGAAATAAATATGGACTTGGTACATTGGTCACTTCCCTGGTATGGGGGAGAGATGGGGGTAGGGATTGACAGAAGGGGAGGGAGAAGAAGGGAGGGTCGAGAGAATAGTTTACCGGGGCCCCAATTCTAGTTAGACTCTTTCTAAAGTCTTTGCTTCTAAATTACTTGGTTTAGAATGCAGTGATGCTAACCCCAGAAGCTTGGAAACCTTCAGTATATGGTTCAGGAATAAAAAGGTAGCAAAGGGAAAGGAATTCAAGATTTTCTAAACCGTTATTTGAATACATTTATTGCAACAAGAATGCTGTTATAAATATGCACAAGCAAAGGCCATCTTTCTCTCGGAGTTGTCGGATTCCAGGTTGGAAGGAGACATCTGTAAAAACTTCCATGGGTTCCTGCTTTGAGAATAAGCAGCTATTGCTAAACCTCTACTAGGATTATAAATGATCACAGCACATACCTCTTGAACAGTTCCAGTTCTAAACTGGTGTCTGCTTTCCCAATGGGACGTCCCCTCCCTTGCACCATCCCTGTCTTCCAGGCTCTAGAAACACCATAATCTTCTGGTTAAAAGTCTGGACTAGGTTGGTTGCTGGGGGGGAGGGGAGAGTGTGATCCAAAGCATGCAGGACGTCTATTTCTACAATCAAACAGAACACAGCTTTGACTCTAGATCTGACAGTCAGCTGTTACTCCATCTAGCTACCATTATCTATTCATAGTGCAGCCAAGAGGTTGGGGGCTACTTTTCAATACTTTATTGTATTTTCTTAAATATCCTTTCTGGAAATTTTCAGAAACAAAACATAAAAAAATTATATACTTTATTACAAATGGTAAACTCAGAACGCTTCAAATCTCTTATTTACAAACAACACTGGGCAGGACACCCAAACAAACAAACATGGAATAACTTACAAAGGCAGGAAGCTGTTTATTGACAGTAATCAGCTTTCATCAAATTAAAAAAAATATATATGTACATACACAGTCGAGGGAGGCAGGCCAGGGAAGTTCATCTACAGTCTAGCCTGGCATTCACGAGCCTCCCTCCCCTCCCCTAGCCCTCCCTGCTTTGTGTTCTTAAGGAGTACTACAGAAGCAATCTACAGTCTCTATTGCAGTTTGTAATCCCCCCACCCCCCTTTTAATACTGAATGAGATCGAATGTTAGGTCCATGCAGTTCTTGGTCAATGTTAACGAAAAGTCCATCGCTCTGGTCGCGCGGGCACAGCCCATTCGCCAGGCATGTCAGCCAATAGGCCGCCGCTCTCTGGCTCCGCGCCAAGGCAAGGCGCGCCACGTCCTTCCCACTCCAACACACTGGGGGCGCCGTCAGGACGCAACCCAGTCCATCTTGTGTACCCTTGGCTTCGGTACTCGGGCACTTTTTTTTTTCTTTCGCAACCAGTCAAGTTCTCAAGTCTGTCTCTGATATTTTTTTTCTTCCATTACCCCTCAGCCCTGACAGTCTGTCCTCAAAACGTTTGCAACTGCTGTGTTAGCATGAGCTGGCACCCACTGTTAACGTGGTTCATGACTTTCTGTTTAAGCTGTGCCACCTGTTCCCTGAGCATGTTGGCCGTGGACGCCAGCTCCGAGTTTTGCGCTTTCAAGGTTTTCACTTTTTCCTCTAGCCGGGCGATCCTCTCCAGCTTCCTTTTCCGGCACTTGGAGGCAGCGATGCGGTTCCTCATGCGCTTCCTCTCCGCCTTGATCCGCTCCTGAGACTCCATGTCGATGGGGGACAGGGGCGGGGTCTCTCCCGGCATCTCGGGCACGGTCTGGGGCTCCTCCTTCAGGGCCTGCAGCCGGGGGTGCTGCACCGGGATCTGTTGGGGCAAGTGGTGCGGCGGCTGAGGCGGCTGCTGCTGCTGCTGGGGCTGCGACTGAAAAGCCAGCCCGGCCGCGCCGTAGGAGGGCGCCCCGCCGCCGCTGCTCAGCGCACCCGGGTTGAAGTTACTGAGGTTGGCGTAGACCGGAGGCTCGCTGTGCAGGCTGGCGCTGTAGCCGCCGCCGCCGCCAGCGCCCGCTACCGATGCCACCGCGGGAGCCACCATGCCCGCCCCGCTGACCGGCTGTGCCGCGGACGTGACGCTGGGCAGTGTGTTCTGGCTATGCAGTTCGGCCAGGGCGCGCACGAAGCCCTCGGCGAAGCCCTCCTGCTCATCGGTCACGTTCTTGGGGCACAAGAACTGGGTGGGGGTCGGCGTAGTGGTGATGTGCCCATTGCTGGACTGGATGATCAGGCGCTCCAGTTCGGGCGACGCCAGCTTAAGCAGCCCAACGTCGGGCGACGTGAGGAGGTCCGAGTTCTTGGCGCGGAGGTGCGGCTTCAGATTGCCCACCGGGTCGGCCAGGTTCAAGGTCATGCTCTGTTTCAGGATCTTAGGGTTACTGTAGCCGTAGGCGCCGCTCTCGGACTGGAGGAACGAGGCGTTGAGGGCATCGTCGTAGAAGGTCGTTTCCATCTTTGCAGTCATAGAACGGTCGGTCAGTTCACGCGGGGTTGGCTTGGGCTGTGCGCTGAAGTTTCGGGGCCGCAACAGCGCGCTGGGGAGCGGGGGACACCCGTGCGTCCCTGCTTCGGTGACAAGTAAAGTTTGTCTAAGAGCGCGCGCTCCGGTCGGCGGTGCTCCCCCCTGCGCCCTCCTCCCCAGCTCGCTCCAGGGAAAGCAGGGTTAAGAAACCGCCTGCGCTCACGTTGGTCGACTCCCGCGCGCTGCCGCCAGGCTTTGAAAAGTCGCGGTCACTCACCGAGCGCTCTCGGGTGGCAGCGGTTCCTCGGGGACTGCGGACCAGTTCCAGCGACAGCGGCTCTCCGGCGGCGCGAACCAGTCCTCAGGGAACTCTCGGTGGAAGCCCGCGATCGGGCTCCGCCGCCCCGGACTCCGACAACTGTCCCCTCCTCCGCAGCGAGGGGGAGGGGGACGCTCGGCGGCCGCGGCAAGCGCTCGCCCAACTTCAGCCGCCTGTGCGAGCCTGGCTGAGTGTAGGTTCCTCTTCTCCCTTTTCTTTTACGGTCTCGGTGGCAGCCTAAGGCGCAGAAAAGGTTTGCAAAAGTTCGCTCCGGGCCACTTGTTCCCGGTCTTCTGGGTCAGGAAAGTTGCTGGCCGGCGTAGCCGCTCGCCTATTTCCTCGCGCGGGCAGGCGCCGCTCTCGATGCTGTCAGCAGCGCCGGGACTTGGGAGCTTCTTCTCCGGGGAAGGCGGGAGAAGGGAATCTCCAAGTGCTCCCCAAAACACCGATGCTGGAGCCGCGGGCGCTGGACCCAGGAAGTTGGTGAGAAAATGAAGACAAACAGATGAGCAGCCCGGAGTCCGCGGCCGTCCAGGCTGACCGAGTCCGTCCGTCCGTCTCTCTGTCTGCCTTTCTGCTTGAGCGCGTTCCTGCCAGGACGTCTCTGCCACACTCAGTGCAACTCTGACTCCTTATCCAGCCTGAGCTCAACACTTATCTGCTACCAGTCAACCCCTAAAAATAGCCCATGATGTCACCCCAAGGCCTTCCCATTGGTTTGCGTCGCTCTCAGGGGGGCGGGCCCGCCTGTCGCCATGGAGACCTCACCCTAGAAGATTCTTCTCTGGGCCCGCGGAGGCTCACGGGATGAGGTAATGCTCCGCTGCGCTCCTACAGTTGGGCCCTTCTTTCTCCTCCCTCCCTCCCTCCCTCCTCCCGCGCGGCGCTCGGGCTTGTGTTCCCGGGTTCCCTCCCCGGCGCGTCTTTCCCGGCCCGCCCGGTGCATTGTGGGCTGACGTCTTGGTTTGGCTGTCTAGTGACGGAGGCTGCCGGGTCGGCTGGACCCTTGCGGCGTCTGTCGGAGGCGGGCTCAAGTTCAGGGATGGGGACCCAGACCGAGACCCGAGACGCGGGGATCCAGAAAGCTGGGGAGGCGCGCTAGTGGCCCGGGGCCGAAGGCCTGGGAGGGGAGTGGAGGTGGTACACACGCACGAGAGTGGAGGTGACGCGCGCACAGATGCACACGCACGCACGCACACACACACACGTGTGAAGGGGCTGAGCGACCTGAGCTCCAGCAGGCTCTGCACCCCCGCACTTCCGGGAGGCGGCGGCGCGGGTTAAGATGATTGTGTGTGCCCCGGGAGTGCGAAAGTGGGTTGAAGTTGAACGGGCTTGAGAGTGTCCCTCCCACGTCTTGAGCACGCGTGGAAGTTTGTCTCTTGGTTAAGTTCCGGCGGGGGTTCTGCGCCGCCGTGTGCTGTACCTGGAAGTCAGAGATTTGCGGTACTAGGAACCGGACTCCTCTGGGTCCTCGGCACAACACGTCACCCTTTGGGGACATGCGGGGAGGGACTCGCTTTGCCTCAGAGGGACGCGTTTTCTAGATGTGAAATTAAGGTGTGACCCCAGCGCCCATGGGGGGGTCAAAACCAACATTTAAGGGTTCAAAACTCGGGAAACCCCGGCGATCGCCTGTGCTCGAGCGCACACAGCTCGCGCCCGCCCTTTCCCCCTCCTGATTTGCTTCTGGGAAAACAAGTCTTGAGAGCCGCCGACTCGCCCGAAAGTCACGCTGCCTAAGCCGGAGTCCCTGGTAGAAGCAAGCTAAACGCTCCCCTCCCCGCCCGCTGGTGGAGCCATATCCTCTGCGGCCTCTAGGAAGCGCTAGACACATGTAAGTGGTTTCTTTCCTAGGGTGCAGCTATACGACCTCCATCCTCCACCCCTTAGGTCTAAAGAGGTGGCAAGCCCGGCTCTTTCATGGCATAAGTGCAAATCTCGGAACTTCTCTGAGCTTTATTGACCTCATCTGCAGGTAGAGCGGGTGAGGTCCGCCGTCTCGGGCTGTCAGGCATTAGTGTTATCTTCCGTGACTCCAGGACTAGAAGGTGGTCGCCTGGCTGTCCCTTTCCTTGCCCCCTTCGGCGTTCTCCCTGGGCCTTCTCGGGAGTACCAGACTACAGGGGTGTGATTTGACTGATTTGGCAGGAACCGGTGAGCAAGGTAGCAAAAGGCCGTGAGCCAGCTCTTCATCCAAGCCTCCTTTTCGCCCAGGACTTAAGGTTTGAAGTTGGACCTTTTTTAAGCTCCGAGGTTCTAATTTGAACTTTGCTGCCTCAGAACTCAGCCCAGGGTTTGTAGCCTTAAGATGTTTTGCCTTGGAGAATTCAGAGCCCAATGGCAGCTGGTATCGGTGGGAAACCGGCCAACTCTTCCTACCCTGCCCCTGCGTGCTCATTTCGCTTTCACTAGGGCTGCAGAGGGTAACTAACTGGCTGCTGCCAGCCAAACACTGACCTTTGTGGGGGCAGGGTAGATAGAGCAGGGTTTCTGTGAAGTCCAGATCCATTTACTTCCCCCAAAGAGAGAATGAGTTCCCCTAATCAAGGAGCTCATATTCTACATGATTTATGATAACAGTAATAAAAGTAAGTTTTGTCCATTAAACAGCCACTATCTGCCAGTTAGCCCGAGCACTTTAAGTATGCTGTTTTCTTCCCACAGCCATCTTGAGGCGCGTACATTGTTACCTAGACTTTACACAGGAGGAACTAATCCCAGAAAGTTCATGTGTCTTGCTTAGGGTGCAGGGACAGCTGGAGAGTGACCCCAAGTCTGTGTTATATTCCTTTGTATTTTCTCCCAAAGCTTTGGTTGTCTGCTTGGGAAGTGTTGTTGATGGCCTAGAAGTTGTTTTCTTGCTCCTGTATTTAGAAACTCGGGGATTTAGGACTGTGTAAGTATATATCTTTTGCCCAAGGGTCCTGTGCCTCTCCTGTCTCCTGCGGCCTAGGAGGCTTATTTTTTTACTTCGGTTAAGAAATAGTACATTTCATCCAAGGTGAAAAAGTTGTGCTCTTGCTAATGCCTCTGCTTGCAAGCCGCCATCAACTTCCTCTTTGTCTGGGAGAAGGGGTTTTTACAGTCCAGTCAGCCACTGCTATCGAGCCTCATCTTGCTGGAGGCTCAGTTGCAAAGCTCTGAAGGGGAATACACGGAGAGTCACTCAGAGCTTTGCTGAGGTCCCCTTCAGTCACAGCTGGTGAGAAGCAGTACAGTGGACAGAGGTCCCTGCTCAGCTATAGTGGGCAAGTAGTGTGAGGGAGCAAGAAACCATCATTTACTGACTTGGGCCTCTGGGGTGATGGACTTGGCGTAGCATAGCTCAGCGCTTTGCAACTGAGCCTCCACATGGAATACCTTGTACCCTACAAGAAACTACACTTGTATGGGAGTTACAATCAACCTGCATTACAAAAGACTATCTTCAAGGTCTTATATCTTTTAAAGCCCTGGGTCTTCATTAAGTCTTTGGAAGACTTCCGGCAAACCCAAAGTCACAGAAAGTGGTCATATGAGCAGAACCAGGCCCTAATTGCAGGAATGGATTGAGGGGTGGGCGTGTTCTGAAAACACTCAGGGGCTAGCATCTACTGTGACCTCAGTTCCTTCCCTTCCCAAGCAGAGCCCTGTCTCTGCCCCATCATATAAAGTGAACGGGGTGCAGGGTAGCTAGTTCTCCCTCAGAGGAAGACATACCTGGACCTGACGCCTCTCTACACTGTCTCTCAAAGCCTGGATGTGAACTTCATGCTGTAACTGAGGGGTTGTTGGGGCTGATTCCCCTGAAGAAGGAAAGAAGACAGGAAGGACCGCTTTCAGGCCCTCAGTCTCCGGCATGGCCTCCTGACTGGCTTTCTTTCTCATATGCCGCTGGCCAAAGCTGAGAGGTAGTGCGAGGAGCCACAGCAGCTGTTCTTTTCTGGTCCCATTCCAGTGGTTTGCCCCGTTTCTTTGCTTTCTTACTCTTCTGCCTCGTGTTCTGCTCATCTCTTTCCTCTTGCTTTTGGCTTGGTTTTGAGTATGTCAGGCTTAAAAGATGGGAAAGTTGTACCTTTCTTCTCCTCCCCAGAGCGGAATGAACATTAGGTACCATCATTCAGTATACCGAGGAGTTGGTTTGGATAGTTTGAGACAGGGTCTTGTTATAGGTTATTACCCCTTGCTGCAAGGCTGAACTTCTCCAGACCCTTCTCTTGTTTGTTTTATTTTATTGGGATTGCCTCTATTCAACCTGCAAACCTCCAAAGTTTTGGATTCTCTGTTCCCTCTTGTTCCTACTTACAATATGGCCACATTGACCTAGATCTTACTCCAGTCGCCACCTGCAAATGCTCCTGGCCTGGGGTTATAACCTCTTGCTTTCTCTCATTAGGTCCCATTGTAAGGCACTGTCCTTAAGATCAGTTGTGCCTACTTGGAAAAGATCATCAGAGTTGGGCGTGTGCTGTTGACATTCCCTACTTGGAAGGAGGGAGAGACGGTGTCACTGGGCCCTCACCAGAGCCTCTAGTCACTCCTTCCTGCCATGTGTATGCTATTGCACCCTAATCGCATGTGGCTGTGGGGTCTCCGGGTGTTGCTGGATTGTATAGTCTGGGGAAGACTTGGGGAAAGAGTCTCCATCCACGCAGCCACAGGGGAGCAATGCTGGTGCAGGCCTTGCAGCTCAGCTGCTTTAGAGTCTCCCGCAATCCTGCCTGTAACAGGTCCCCTCCATCTTCTATAAGGAAGCCTAATGAACTCACTGGTTTCCCTGGTGAAATGTGGTCGAATGAAACTTTGACTTGTTAGTGGGCCCTTAGAAGTTGGAGATAGGTGCTGCTTAGTCTCTCCACCTCCACTACCCCACCACCCACCCAGGGGGAACATTCTGACAGGTTCATTATCTGTCTCTTAACTTATGACAGATGAGGTTTGCCAAAAAGATCACTATCCTTTCAACTTGCATCCTTAGCCGTTGGCCAGTAGAGATGAATGGTTGGCTTTTATGTGTCTTGATTTTATTGTGTTACCCCATGCCATGTTTTAAATGAGTCAGGTCAAGTGCAGTTATAGTGCTATAACAAATAGCCCTAAAAATCTCAGTAGCTTATAGAGAAATTTACTTCTTGCTCATTGTATATGCCCAGGTTCAGAAGGGCTGTGTTTAATGTGTTTACCTCATCTGTAGAAGTTTTCGTCTTGAATCGTGCTTCCGGAATCATGATAGTCATCTTGGTGGAGAAAGAAGGCACGAGTCCATGCTGACTTTAAGAGCTTTTTCCAGGTGTGATGCACATTATTGAATTTATAGACTAGAAGCTGATATGAGTCACATGACTCATTGCCTGAAAGGGTGCAGGGACATTCAGTCCCACTGTATGCCTGAAAGCCAGGAGTTTGAAGTACCCACTTCTGTCTAGGCGAGATTACTGCTGTGGAAGCCATCCACAGATCTTCCCGGATTATAGCCGCAGGGTTATATTCCACTCATGCTACGCGTCTACAGAAGTCAGCTCTGTCTGTACTTGCACACACATGTTGGTTCTGGGACCCCAGCCAAGAGCATCTTCATTCTAAACATTGCTGAGAGCAAAGACTACACAAATCTTAAAGCTCCTCCTGAGAGCAGTTCACGTGGTCAAGCCTGACGTCACAGGGGAGGGAAGCAAGTATTTGTAAATAGAGATGCCATCCGCCACACCCTACAATCCACATTCCGTCCATACCTCAGAGTCTCAGCCTCTCCAAACACTTTATCTACCTCCTTCATATATTTTTATTCTTTATCAAACTGTGTACTGGCTTAAGACGTGGCTCAGTGGTTAAAGGGGCTTGCCACCAAGCCTGACAACCTTGGTGCAATCACTGAGACCCAGGGGTAGGAGAGAATGGACTCCTTCAAGTTGTCATCTGACCTACACACACACATACACACACACTAAAATAAATGTAATTTTATATAAGCTATTTATTCTTCAAAGGTTAGATCAAATCATCATTCCTCCAAAAGCTTTCGCTACCAATCTTCCAACTCACACAATCATTTTATCCTCTTTGGCTCTCAACACAATGGGTAGGTAGCTGGAAGATAGAGTCCCTGTTACTCTTGAATGGCTTCTTGAATCACTGACTCAAAACCCAGAAATGGTGTCATTCTTATTTTGTATCTCTAGGGCCTAATAAGTATCTGGCACATGATGCGGGATAAAAGCTTAGTGATGGATTTTTTTTAAAAATTGTCTTTGCATGTGGAATTATGGGTATTTTAAAAGTGAAGCAGAAATATTTCCTGGACTTAGTTCATAACATTTGATCATGGCAAATTTCCTACCTGGATGGCTTAGCCTGGGCCTCTTGTCCTGCACCGATTCATCTTTGTCAACTTAACCACCCCTCTTCCTTTGTTCCTCTGTCTCTCTACACTGCTATACCCTCACTTCCCTCCGGCCTCTCCTCATACCTTCTCCTGCACCTTTTTTTCTCCAGCCACTCTGCAGTTCAGAGTAAGTTTCTAAACTTGAGTGACTTGTGACAAAAGGTGGATTTCTTCTTCTTGCTTCATGTCTGTTAAAGTTGGCAGGGTCTCTAATAATATCACCTTCCTCTGGGACCCAAGCTAGTGGACTGCCCACTTCTAGGAACCTGGATGCTGTCTTGATAGAGGGAAAGAGAGAGTTGAAGACTCATGTCTGAACAGTTCCATGCCTTTGCTTTAAAATGTTACATATCACTTCTCACAGTTTCATTGACTAAAACTCATCTTCTGGCCCTCTCAGCCACGAGGGAAGCAGGAAAGCAAAGGGCTGGTAATATTTGGTGACTAGTCATAATGATTCCCACTCTGGTTTCGGGTTCCCCAAATGTGACAAGCCGTTTGAATGAACATTATATCAAAGCAACTACTTTTGGTATCCATAAATCAAATAAATCCATATATCAAAGTTCTGTGTCTTTAGAATCGCTGAAGAGGACAGGGTATGCCCATCTGCCCAGGAAAAATTTTAGTGTGCCCTGGGCCCTCTCCTTTTCTCACCTGTCTATCCAGCCAGTTGCCTTTGTGAACAGGTGTTTAACCTGTACAGAGTGGACAGATGTGATGTGTGTGCCTCTGCAGGCTTGCTTCAGAAAGTCTTCTCATAATTCCTGGGAATGTATGGGACTTGGAGGACATACAGAAGAACAGAGCCACGGGTAGAAGGAACCTTGATCTCTGAATAACCCCATGGAAGGATGTTCCTGCTGGACTTTGACCAATCAGTTTCATTGTGCTGGTCCACTGGAATTTTGGAGTAGAGATAATAATGTCTTCTTATTCCAGTAGGTGCTTTTAGGACACCCTCCATGAGAAGAAACGCTGGGTTGAAGTTGGCACCTTTGTCCTGGCTGTCCCAGCTTGAAAAGAAAGAGGATAGTGCCAATTATATACTGGTGTGTTCCTGTTGAGTTTATAAGCTGCATGAGACATGTTAGTATGTCTTTTATATTTTTCTGTATTTAATCTTTGAGTGGACATATATTGAAATGTCAGGTTTTTGGGGGGGGACTTTCAGAATACAAGTATCACATATTGCTAAATATTTTATTAATACATTCAATATTTTTGAGTGTTTGATATCTGTTAGCCACTGGCAATTGTTGCTAAACAACTTCAGGGCCTGACCACTGGTTGAAGTATAGCAAGGAAAATGGATAAGAAAGTAGACAAGATGAGCCCAGCTTGATAACACTCTGAGCTACAGGATTCCTGGGTGAAGGGGCCTGCTGTCCAGGATGGTTGAAGAAAGTGCTTTGGAGAAACTGGTTAATAAAAATCTTCCAAAATAAGTAGAAATAGGCAGGGGAAGGAGAGGCAGCAAAGAGAAGAACGGGTATGTTCATGAAAGCTTAGATGCTAGGGACCAGGGCACGTTTGGAGTTATAACAGAGGGATGGGAAGGAGGAACTTGGGACAGATACATTTATGCACATGCTTAGATGCCTTGGTAGGCTTTGTAATGTGGCCAGTTGTCATATGAAAAGTTTCTGCTAAGAGCAGATAAGCCATAGCCACCAAGATGTTGACACTTGTGATATCTGTGTAGTTCCTACTTTCTTCATTATGCTACCTTCTTTATTTTGGAGTTTTCTACAGTGAACATGTATTACATTCCCAATTAAAAATAAAAACATTTTTATATGATTGCTGTGACTCTATCTTCCATCCTTTGAAAGGTCTTTAAAGAAGTCCTCTGAGAGAGCTGGGGTTCAGAGCTCATCCACAGTGAAGGTAGCCTTAAACTTAGGGCGACCTCTCATTCTCTTCGCTTCTCCATTGCTTTCTCTGTGGCTTCTAAAATACTCATGGTGGTTTTGTTCATCACAGACAGTGCCTTGTGTGTTTGTGTGTATGGAGTGTGCGGCGTAGGAGAAATCGGGACAGAGATTCCATGACCTGTCCCTGCTGAAGGACCTTCCCTACACAAGTGATGGTTTGTCCTGGGCTGCAGGGACTTGCCTTTTCTGTGACACTGTTATGTCCACTCCTACTGATTTGGCAGCTAGTGGGGAAGCAATCGATAATGCTGTAAATGCCGGGAAGGCCGCTGTTCTCAGTAATCCCTTCAACCCATATCTTCCTCCAGCATTCTGGCACATGGCTAAACCATGATGGTGTTTCCAGTGAACATCCAAATACTTGGAAGTCCGGAAGTGCTGCATCAACATTTTCTATCTTGTTGGAACAATGATCAGCAACCTCAGAGACTTAGAACAACGCGAGTTTGTTTTTTTGTGCTTGACTATTTCCACTTCATCCAGACCAAAATGTTTACTCTTGAGGCGCAGCCTGGAAGAGCCCTGCCTGAGATACTGCTCGTGTGTACTGAAAGAGAGAGGTTATACCACTGAGTGACACCTAAAACTATGCTCAGAGGTCACTGCCGTTCATCCTCTGTGGGCTAAAGCATGCCACAAAGAGGAGCCCGACACAGAAGAAGAACGTGAGATCTGATAGGGAGGGCAGCTGATACTTAGCAGTATAAATCTTAGATTCTCTATCTAGAAAATGAAAATAGGTAAAACAAGCTAATTTTATGGTTTGTTCGAATATTATAATTCAAACCGTGGACTGTCATATAGCCACTTTGAAAGATGAACTGTCTTGAAAATATGAGCTGACCTGGAGGAGCCCAATGATAGCTTTAAGTAAGAAAAGTAAGCTATAAGGCCATAAATGAGACCATGTAAACATGGTTTTATTTTTGGATAAATTGAAAAAGCCATAAGCCATGTGTGGTGGTACATACCTGTACCTCTAGCACTTCGGAGGCTGAGACAGAATCATTGCTACAAGTTTGAGGCCTATCTGGTCTACACAGAGAATTTAAAATGTCTCAAAACAAAATAAAACAAAAACCAGAACCCAAACCAAACTACCCTGCAAGTATATGAGCATACTGGTATGAGATTACTAATGAAAATATCTTGTGAGTCCTTTCTTAGGGGGACAGCATTATATTAAAATGTTTTGTGTTGTTTTTAACATATATTTGCTCATTTAATCCTGGAGTTAGAAAAAAAGAGAAGGAAATGGCTTGAACCAGGTGGTTATTAGCCACTTTAATTGGAGGGGAGAAAAGTTTGCTTCTGCAACCACCCCGAATGTGCCCCATCTTGTCTGATCTCAGAAGCTAAGCAGGGCAGGGCAGGGCCTGGTTAGTACTTGGATAGGAAAGGGGATTTTTCTTTAAAACTAAGATGATTGCTTTACGTTCGTGTTGTGCAAAATGGGTCAACTAACCAGCAATTATCAGGAAACAAACCACCACAAAATCTAAGCTTCAGCCAGCCCCGACCACTTTATTTTCTGCTCATTGGCCTGTAGTCAGTCGGGGTGGCTTAGCCTTCCCCAGGCCCCGTTCAGGCTTTTCTGCTGTCCACTGTGCCTTCCAACCACCCCTGCGGTTTTCTATGTCATGATGGCTTTTCCTGGAATTGCTGCCTTGTTGTCGTGTTGTGTGCATATGTGATATGCACGCTGGAGAAGCTGGGCTTTGGGTCAAACTCCAGGCTTCCTAATGTGGTCATTCTGGATCTCTGTTAGAGAGGCAACCTCTATGGGGGATACAGTTTCAGGGTCCAGAACATGGTAGGTGGGCAGACACCAAGCTTTTCAAGGCCCAGGCTTCGCTCTGGTAAGTTGTGGAGGTTGTATAAGGAAAAGAGGCAGCATTCTCTGAATAGTAATCCATCACAGTAGATGCGATCGAAAACCAATAAAGCAAGAGGAAGAGTACATGCCAAGGAGGCTGTGCTCGGCATCACCTGAAGTTGTGCTATGCATTTTGAAAAAAAAAAAATACAAACTCAGTGCATGAAGTACTGAACATGGTGACGCAAAAGTGGCCATTCAACCAGAGTATTCATTGCCTGGCACGGCAGGTAAAAGTTTAAACCAGCTTGGCGTGTGCAGCTTCTGGTGTGGCACTAATAATAAACAATAGCCAGGTGCTATTTCATGCCATCTGCTTATATTGTTGCCACTTGTTATAAAGTCCCAGTTTCCAGAATTGGCTCAGATGCCTATGATAAGCAGGTATTCCTTATTTACGGAGAAATTGATTTTGCCAAAATGGCCATTCTGGGCAGGGTTTGTCTACACTTCTAGAAACGGATTGGTCACTGAAACTCCCAGCTGTGAGTTGGCTGAGTGGCACAATAACCTGGTGGCCAGAAATGAAATGGGAAGAAGTCAGGTATCATGGGTGGACCCGGAGTCTTTGATTGTTTCCTTGCATAACCCGGCCAGCAAATATTTGAGTCAGTTGGGAATATTCACTAGGTTCTGAGAAGTTCCTTACAAACTGCAGTGTCATCTTCTGTCGCTTCCTCAGGCCAACAGAACCAAATGCAGCCCTGAATCAGCACACCCAGTGACAAAGAGCATTAAAGAGCTGGAGAGATGACTCAGCAGTTAAGAACACCTGTGGCTCATGCTAAGGAACCAGGCCTGTTTCTCAGCACCCGCGTAGCAGCTCACATCAATATGTAATTTCAATTCCAGGGATTTTGACACTTTCTTCTGGTCTCCACAGAGACCAGGTATGCTTGTGATGGTCAGACATATATGTAGGCAAAATCTGAGATGGCGGGGGGGGGGGGGGGGGAGGCAAGGAGAAGGAAGAGAGATTAGTTTACTTAAAATGTTGGCCAGGAAATTAGACGTGTTCTAATTTCCATTCTCTTCCAAGTAGTTTGGAAAGTACAGGCTGATAGAGCTTAGGAGAACCGATCATATGCTTCCCACATAAACGTCTTAGACAGTAATTTATTGTTAGGAAAAATCTTAGGATGAGCCGCTCCGCCGACACAAAAGAACGCCAATCAGACCAGATTAAACCAAATTAAGTGCCCGTGTTTAATAGGGGCACACTCCCGGGCGGCTGGGAGAGCATGTTGAGGGGAAGACAGAGCACACACACAAACCCCAAAACACCACGTTTTCCTTGTTCCTGTGTGACCCTAAATACCCTGTGGGAGTGGTCAGTGCTTAGAAGGCTGGGAGTGACACTTCCAACTCAATATTACATTTATCAGGATCAGATTTCACTCACCCACCCATCAGCCTTTCCATTTTATGTGTCCACTAACATATTTAAAATCCATCTAATTCTTCTCTTTCCATGTCTTACTGTTTGAAACCTCAAAGATATTCATGGGAGATGACGCACAATTGTTGGGAACTACAGTTCATTGATAACAAGTGATTGTTTGCTCAAAATTTTAGGCAAGTGTAAATATAAATACAAAATCATTAAGTAGATTTGTTCAGAGAATTTTGATGGGAATGCCACAATACCAAGTGGAAAAGTCGCTGCTAAACTGATAACATTTCTGTTTTAATGTACATATGTCATGTAGCATGTATGTGTTGATATGTGTATTCCTGAAACAGCTTGTGTTCTTCAGAGTTGAGCATTAAAAATAACTGGTCTTTTGCAAAGCCCAGTTTGGGGCAGACCATTCAACCTGTTAGAAAACCATGGCCACAATGCTAAGATAAAACTGAAAGAATTAGAAAGACCTGTTGAATTAGAATGAGCAAATACATGCGCACTTACATGCTATAGCTAATAGGAACTATCCTTTGAAGTTGGCAAAGTCGACTTGACAGAGGCTGAGAAAGGATGAAGCTGCTGAGTGAGCCGGAGAATATGCTCAAAGACAATAGACACTACACAATAAGCTCTTCTAAGATTATTATCATGGGGGGGTGGAGCTCTTATACTGCTGCCATCCCATTGGTCATCAGCCCTGCAGTAACCCTGTCTTGCTGTAACTCGGGTTACAATACTATGCATTAGAGCAGTGTGGGCCATATTCACCTTGTTCATTTACCTTCTTTCTTTCACAAACTTCTGGACTTCATTATCAGGATAGGCAATCAATCCCAGAGGTAGTAGTCAGTAAGAGATACATCTGTGCCCCTGTCCTTCTTTCCCTTCTAAGCCTGATCAAGTTCTGTCCTCTCCTCCTTTGCTTTAGGGCTCCTCTTCTTTACTAGCCTGTGAGCTCCTTGAAAAAGGTGCCTGATGTTCATCTTTGTACTCTAAGGACTCAGCATGGGGTCCCTGGAGCAGAAGTGTTACATTGCAGTTGGACTTCCAGTAGCCAAGGCAAACCTCTGGACCCTTTGAGGTAGCACCAGGGTTTGTCTGCAGGCAAGCTGAGGATTGGAAGCTTTCAGGGACAGTGTATGACTCCACTGTATCTCTAGGGATGCACCTGTTGCTTCCAAGTATGGCAAGATAGATCATGGGGTATCCATCCTTCTTCAACCAGGAGAGTCAAACACACAGCCTTCTTCCTCCCTTCTTCCCTCCCTCCCTCCCTCCCTCCCTCCCTCCTTCTGTACCTTTTTTCCTTACCTCCCAACAGCTGCCCACTAAACACTGCTCCATGACAGACTTTGACAAGGCCCCAAGGATGGAGTGGTGTACAGTAGGCATGTAACTTCCATATTTCTTATGGTTTCTGTCCCTAGGTTGCTGGGAAGGAATTTCTGTCTGCATCCTTTACTCCGTGTACAGACTTGACCCAGCACCTCTCTGTGTCTCAACCCCTTATTTATAAAAGGAGGCTCATGGGAGAATCTATTTCAGATTGTGAATGTTCAGCGAGTTTCTGTGTCCGTATGATACTAGCTGACATAGCAAATACTTAATAAATGTGAAGTGTAATTGCCAGTGTTATAGTTTCTATGCAGAAATAAGAAATCAACCAATTAACATAGATCACAATAATAAATAAATGTTATGGGTAGAAATATCTGGGCAGGAAGTACGTATGCTGTGATTATGTTGAATATGTAAACAGTATGTGATGGGACTTATTGTTTCTGTAGATCTGGAAGATTTCTAAATACCTATTTGGTCCTGAAGATGAGCAATGAGGACCGTCTTAAGGGAAAGCATCAAGGAAGGGTTACAATGTAATAAATAAAACAAGATAGAGAAGAGGTAGCATGAGCCAGAGGAGAGATGGTGACAATCCCAGGCAAGAAAAGAGGCCCCATCAGTGATCAGATGTTGAGCACTTTTCTCTGTGGAGTCTGCACTTGGCCAATACTGTTAAGAAATTTTGTTCTTCAATACCTGTTCCAGTGTCACTGGAGACCCTGTTGGATTTTTTTTTCCATTACTGCATGGGCACTAGCTCTTCTCCTATCTGGAGAACTCAGAACTCTACACAAGACATTTTTAGAACCCCTTCTGCCATGCCTGCTAAATCCCTGTGCCACTGAATCTCCTGAGCGATTAGATTTCTTGTTGCTGGTGGTGATATGGTGCTGCTGGCTTCTTTGTTGTGTTTCTTATATCCAAGCCGATCACAGAAATCTAACGAACAATGGTTTCTAGGTACCGTGGTCCCTCTCCCTACGTCTAAATGAGCATTTGGTGTCAGAAACTAAAGCGTGGTTAACCTTGGGTACTTCATCTCATGCGCGGTTTGGTTTGTAGACATTCATCCCAACTGAGCAATGAGTATGTGCTCTAGAGACAAGTAGTAAGGTCACTTTAAGTCTTAGTTTCTTCATCATGGAGCCTTGGCCAGATCACTCGTCTTTACCAGTATTATGGACTTCTAACATCTGTTTTATTAAACAAATTAAAGTGGGTTCAAATTTATTGTCTAATATTAATAGTTTCAACCTCACTCTATCATAGAAAAGGGTAAAGGGACAACTATCAGCTGGGGATTTTATTACCATGTTCCCTGTGAAGGGATCCCAAACTGATAAACACTGTTCTCTGGTCCTTTCTCGGTCTGAAGGTCTCAGGATCCCAAAATGGTTTTTTCCTGTCTCTTGTCATTTCCCACTGGCCAGTATGCATGCGCCTAGAGTCTATATGGCCCAGCCCTTGGTCAGACCGTGGGTTAACCCTTTAGTGTTGTTGGGTAGAGTGTCTGTCCTCCTCCCATTGGCTTCCCCTCCACCTACAGACCTTCTTAGAGCTCTCCTTTCAAGGGACCCTAGCTGTGCTTACATGGCTCCACTCTGAAGGGCTCCCTTCCTCATTTGCTAGGCTGTGTAGATCTGAAAACAGACAGTACTCATTAGTAATCTCATCTGCCGCCACACTGACTTGGGATAATCCGAGGTCATTTGTGAGAATCCTCAGCCTCACATAGTTTTACTAGACTAGGTTCTGAGCAGACTAGGTTCTTAATAACCACCAACTGCTGTGTTGCTTGGGTTTGTGTCAGTAGGAATACCTAAGGCAATTATTTATAACATTAGCTTCCTCAGATGGAGGAGTACTTCTGAAGATTCTTTTTGAATTTAGAACTCCAGATTTTTTTTTCTGAAAACCACTTTTATTAGTACTCTCTCTTCACTGAGCCAAAGAAAAAGAGACTGGGCTGCCCCAGCTCTTGGGTTTTTGTAGTTCCACGCCAGCCTGGTGTAGGCTGGGACAAGGATGATGAGAGGGGTGGGGGTGGTGATGATAGTATTGATGATAAAGATAGCAGTAATCGTCCTATGAGAATATTATTATCCCCATTTTACAGATAAGAAAACTTAAGGCTCAGAGCACTGTGGTAACTCCCTCTGCCACACAGGTAGGACTTAGCAAAGGCAGGATTTACGTCTGGTTCCACGTGACTCAAAGGCAGGACTCTTCCTACTCAAATGCACTCCGCCACTCCCCTGGTGGATGCGCAGGGTCAGGAGCCTCCTGAGAACAACAGGTCTGTCAAGTTCTGCAGGGCTGAGCTGTTTATCATTGTGGAGGACACTCATCACTGCGCTAATTACATTAATTGCTGCCCACTCTGAGGCCAGGTGGGTGGCGGCTTAACAACACCTAGCAACGTGGGTAATGATGCCTGGGCCTGCCTTTATGCAGAAAACATCTGACTTTTTTTTTTCTTCAACTCCTTCCTGTGATGGCCAAAGACGGTAATTATAGGTTGGATTGGTTGGAAGCTAGTTGCCCTACCATGTAGGGGAAAGGTCAAACCTATGAACTTTGCTCTTCTTCAGACTCTTTACTGGAAGCAGGGAGGCAGGATGAAGGTTTCTGAAGCATCTGTTGCAATTTCCTGCTTGTACAGGAGCAGGTACTCTCTTCCCCTCTGGCTGTCTGAGAGAACCTGGTCAGTTGCTTGGGATCAAAGAGCTAGCGGGGAGAGGAGGCAGGTTTTCCTGAACTAGGAACTCGCAGAGGGACACACTTAGTGCCAATGCCATAACACCCCTTACCGGAACACTGATCTTTTCTGGCACCGAAGTGGAGCTGAGTGTGTAGTAGCAGGGTCTTGCAAGACACCAGCAAGAGTGTTGTGTGGCCTTCTCCATACCTCAAAGATGAGTGCTTGAGATATCAACTCCCCTACCTGCTTTCCTGAGCTTCCAAGGGAAGTTACTTGTAACTTAAGTTGGACGTAAGTTACTTTTAACTTAAGTTGGACGTAAGTCAGAATGTTTTCTCGTTGATACGTTAGGTAATTTGGAGACGAGCTCTGCATACTTGTGGAGAAGAGACAGGTGGCTTTGGTAATTCATCCTAATTGAGTGAGTGACTTAACATGCACAGAGAGCAGAGGATAATTTGGGAAGTCATTGGCTTTGGAATGCCGTGCGTCTGTGTACTTTATGGGTGTGCCCATATCATATGTGTGGGTATATATGTCAACGAGTTTATTCTCTGTGTGTGCGTTCTTTTAAAAGTCTTAGAGAGGGTAAATGACCTGGCTTCTACCATAACTCCTGCGAGGGCTTGGATTTGAATGTTCCCTGAAAACCACGTCCCAGACCAAAATCTCTAAAACTGTGAATCCTCCTTCAAACTGACTTGCTTCAGCCTTGCTTACAACAGACTAATGAACCTACCACCTCTCTGTGAGTGCGGTTTAAGGTATATTCCACTAACTCTTTGAGCAAGTACCTGACATAACGATATAGGGAGGCAAAGATATTTAGAGATAGACTGGGGTTTGAATCTTGGCATCACCTTTTAGTAACTGTTATGCCCTAGACAAGTCATTTAATCTCTCTGGGCATTGATTCTTCTCATTTCTAAAAATAGGGATAATAACAGTTCTGACCTGATGGTATTCCTACAGGCTCGGAGGTCTCTGAAGGCAGGAACTATGTTACCTACTGCTCTGTCCTCAACCAGAACGAGGTTTGAGCTGAGCAGCCTTTGGACTCAAAATAATACTTCCATTCTTAATCTAATATTTCCCCGTTGGCTGTGCAACCCTGGAGAAATTAATATTCCTGGGCCTCGGTTTTCATTCCTATACCATAGAGCTTTGTTATGCGTCCTTGAAATGTTTGCTGTGTGATAAAGTAGCACATGCAAGGGCTTGAATGATGGCGCAGAGGAGGTGGCTGGCCCAGCTTGCTTCTCCCAAGGTCTAGTCTCCGTCCTAGAGTGTTTCATTCAAGAACAGCTGATTGAACTTCCACTTCCAAACACATCCTTTGCTCTCACCTGCCATTCCCCCTTTTCCCGTTCTTTCTTTCCTGTCCCACATTTCCCCGTCTTCCCTTCTTGGTTAGCTCTGCTGTGACTGAGTTCTCCTGTCCAGACCAACACCTGCCCCTGGATGCTCAGCAGCTTTCTCGCTAGCCTTGTTTCCCTCGGTCCCTCCTTCCACAACCCTGGGCAGATCTCGTCACCCTGGGCTGCTTCCGGCATAGACTGCGCCTCAACGCTTGCCTGTTGTCTCCCTGAGTGTTCTGGAAAACTCTGTGACCTTCAGACGGCAGAATAGTAGAGACTGAAAAGGCAACATCATATTAACATATGAAAGAAGCTGGTTAACAGAAGAACTGAATACCCTTCTCTACCTGGGCTTCAGACAACAAATGGAGCAGGCTCAAGAAATACGTTTGCATGGGCCTAGTATACAAACATGGGCCAGGTAGGTGCTGCTGGAGGCCCAACTCACTAGCCAACCCCCTCTCCTCTCCTTTTCTTATTAGATCATCCTATTTCTGTTTCTAATCATGTGCCCCATGTCTAATTCCTTGCCGTAAGATACAGGAACCTGGATGCAGCTTCGCATCTGCGCCGTTAAGACCGTGCCCAGCTGTGGGCTCACTCTGGATGCCCCCATGCCGAGGGCTCCAGCTGTGACAGGAAGTGTCTAGTCCATTCCTGGTATGGGGCTTGCACCTGTAGTTCCTTCTTCCTTCTGAGACTGTTGACTGGCGCTCTGACTTCCCCAAGCCTCAGCTCACAGGTGGCCTCCTCTGAAAGCCCTCCTCCACAATTTATGGAAAACACCACCGCAGTCCCCCCAGTACCTCCATGTTGTTGCCTTTCTTTGTATCTGTGTGATACAGTATGCATTTATTTGTTTTTTACTTTTTCTTTTTTTTTTCAGTAGTGGGGGTTGATGCCAGAGCCTCATACATGCTAAGCCAGTGTGATTCACTTATTTTTAATTCTCTCTCTCTCTCTCTCTCTCTCTCTCTCTTTCTCAGCATATGAATTTACAAACACAGGTTGTGTGTCTTTTGCAGACCATGGCACATCGTAGGTGCTAACTAAATACATACTGTGCTTTGAATGTGTGTGACCCCTTATGAAGTTGTAGGGAGGAGACTACAGGATGCTATAGGCAGTTCCAGGCCTTACATGACCCACTGAGCAGATGGCTACTGGCAAGGCCTTCTGTGGAAGTCCTGCTGTGTGCAAAATAGGTGTGAGGCAAGACCATGAACAACACAGTTTGTCCCTGTGGCTCCTATAACAAATGACTATAATGTATTTTTTTTTTTTTTTTTTGGCACCATTCTAGATGCTAGAATGTCTAAAACTAAGGTCTTAGAAGGGCTGTGTTCCTTTGGGGTCCCTCCCCCTTTTTGGGGGGATTGCTTAACTTATAACAGCATAACTCCAAACTGTCTTCACTGCATCTCTCTGCATCCCAAACCTACCTCTCATTTCTCTAATAAGAACACATCAGTGAATAGAAAGTTCACCTTGAACCCAAATGATCACATCTTAAAATCTTTAATTAATTCTTTCTGCAAGGACCCTGCTTCCAAATTAGGTCCCCTTTATAAGGACGGGAACTTAGGACCTGGTCATACTGTTTAAAGACACAATTTAACTTATCACAATGTCTTCCAGGAACTTTTTAATTCGAGAATGGGACAGACCCAGCTTAGAAATCAATGTTCCAAGCAAGAGTGAGGCAAATCCTTATGGCCCTGGGTAAAGAGATTATTCACTAAGTTTGGGTCAGGATACGTCCACAGAGCCCCTGCTGGGAAGCAGAAATGAGAAAATGCAATCCCTGCCCTCAAAGAATTCGTGGGCCCATGAGAGGAACAGAAAAATAGATCTGCCAGTGTAACACTGAAGGGCCGAAGTTCCTGGGAAATGAACAGGCGGGGCTGCTACCTTGGAAGAGAAGTAAGGAGAGCAGGCTGGAGGGGAGGTGGCCAGAGAGAGCTTCTCAGAGGCGGTGTTGTCTCAGCTGAGGCCTCAAGACTGAGAGAATGGGAACCAGCTAGGCTGAAAGGCAGAAAGGTCCTATGAAGGAGGAAGGAGCAGAGGATAATGAGCCTGGCCCTGTGGATCCCAAACATAGATGTGGAAAGGGGACCTGCCGAAAGAGGCTCTGTCTGGGTGACACTGGGGAGCCACAGGAAGACCTAGGGAAGAGATGGTGCAGGGTCTGCATGTTAAAATAAAAAGTGGAGAAATCCTGTGGAGAACGGTAATTTCCTAAGAGGTTTTCAGATCCTATTTGTGATTCGTTTTTAAAGAGTCTAACCTACGTACAGAAAAGCACACAAGACTCAGGAGCACACCAGGATGGACAACTGCAAAGGAAGCCAGCCTGTGTGCGCTGTGAGGACCGCTGGGAGCGTGTGAACAGTGACAGAGGAGGCAGGGAGTGAATCCTAGAAGCTCTGTAGTACAGGTCTACCCACAAGTCCTTGCGAGTCTGTGTCAAAGGAGAGGGTGGGGGCTGGTACTGGTCTAGAGCCCTCAGGTATCTACCCTGGGGTGGAAAAATTGAGGACTCTCTCTATCTGTGTGACCATGGCAGATTGCTTCATTCTGCTTCTCTCAGCCTCTTTCTCTTCAAGCGGCTGCCATAGAATCACTGGCCTCCTCCTTTCTTGTGCTCAGAGCCCAGTGGCTGCTGTGGGAATGGGATGAGAATGTATTTATGGTTTAGGGTTAGGGCCCAACTCAGGATGGCACGGAGGCAAAAGTAGTAGCTGGGGGTTGGCTTCAGACTCTCTGGGAGCTGGATATCCCTCCATACAGAAGACTGGGAATTGGAGAAGAGAGGAGCTCTCTCTCTCTCTCTCTCTCTCTCTCTCTCTCTCTCTCTCTCTCTCCCTCCCTCCCTCCCTCCCTCCCTCCCTCCCTCCCTCCCTGTCTCCCTCCCTCCCTCCCTCCCTCCCTCCCTCCCTCCCTCCCTCCCCCCTCCTTTTCTTCCCTCCCTCCCTCTCTCTCCTTCCTTCCTTTCTTTTTTCTTCCTGGATTGTCTCTTTTGACTCTTAAAACCATGGTTCTTTTGTCTAATTGGAGGACCTGAAGCAATCTGTAGGACATGAATGGTTTATTTGATATTTAGGTCTCCAGCATCAGACACATGTCCTAGTTACTATAATAAACACGATGATCAAAAGCAACAGGGAGGAGAGATTTATTTTCGGAGTTGTTCTCAACCTGTGGGTTGTGACCCTTCAGTGGGTTGAACAACCCTTTCACAGGGGTTGCCTGAGACCATTCTTAAATGCAGTTATTTACATTATGATTCATAACAGAAAATTACAGTTATGAAGTAACAACAAAAATAATTTTATAGTTGGGGGTCACTACAATATGAGGAACTGTAATAAAGGGCCACAGCATTAGGAAGGTTGAGAACCACTGACTTAGAGGTTATAATCCTGTATCAAGGGAAGTCAGGGCTGGAACTCAAGGGAGGAACTGAAGCAGAGACCATGGAAAAACACCTCTTGGCTTGCTTCCTCTGGTGGCTCAGTTAAATTTCGTTATAACCCTGGCCCACCTGACCAGGGATGGTGCTACCCACTATGGGTTGGGCCCTTCCATATTAATAAAAAATAAGGACATGTCCTCACAGACATGTCCACAGACCAGTCTGATGAAGCCTACTCCTCAACAGAGGTTTCTTTTCCCAGATGACTGTACTGTCAAGTTGGTGAAAACTAACCAACATAACACACATTTGCTGAGGACTACATGCATCAGCGCACCCCTGCATGCAGTGTCACCCCACCCCTGCACAGCAGTTACCGTGTGGTAGTGCCTGCCCCTGTGGGACTTCTAGGTGACTATAATTGTATTCCAGGGACTCTCTTCATCTCAGGTGGCAGAAGACTTTCCAAGGCTCTGGGAGAGTATCAGTAGCTCAGAGTACAATGACAGGCATGCCACATGAGCTAAAATAGTGGTTAGGTAAATAAATCAATGCAAGTACCTTTAGGCAGAGAGTGGGTAGCAGTTCCTTGGAGTTCAGGACGATTGCAGGAGCTTCGGAAAAGGGTACATGTAATTGCCAAACTGTTTTGTTTGGTGAGGCATCTGCGGGTGACAGGATCTGTCCCTACATGCCTGGTTCTCAAGAGGGTCACTCACTGGAACAGGGATGGCTTCCCATGCCATGTTTCCCAGGCTGGAGCAGGTGCAGATGCTGGGACTCGAGGGGAAAGGAGTGGCCAGGGAATAATACCAGTGTTGGTTGGCATCTGGTCACACACTGAGGACCCTTAGAAGTTGCGAGTGCCCTTTCCTCTCATCAGAGGGGCTCTGGGCGTCTGGAGGAGTGTCCAGCTAGGAGCGCTGGCCTCCAAGCTGTGGTCAGGCAACTCTCTGGTGGAAGCTGGTCTTCTAAGATGGAAACGGGAATAGAATATTGGGCAAAGCATTGCATTTTCCTGAGCCAGTGTTCCACGGGCTAACCACATTCTCATGGTAGATGCTACAGTGGATTTGATGTGTCACAGATATCTCTGCTAGTTTTAAGCACTGTAAACCTACTAAGTAGTATTTGTAACTCAAATCTGGGGGGTGGGCAGGGTACTGTGTCTGTGTATATCACTTTCAAAATGACTTGAAACCTCGTGCTCATTAGGATGGGACTTCTGAAGGCAAGGATTTGTTTGGATCAAGCTGGTATCTCTGGTGCCTACCTAGAACTGATGGTTCAGTAAGCACGTTGGCTTAGTAAGCCAATATCGGCCTCTGGCATGCGTTACACCCTGGTGGATCTCATTGGCTGCTGTGGCCCCTTACATCCTGTCCACTTTCTTCCTGGGACTTAAAAGTTGAGCACAGAGAATGGACGTCGCCTAAGGATCCTCGAATATTTGCTGGGCGGCTCTCGGAGCTATAGCCCTAGTACCTGCCTTGGCTTCATTAAGGTCCAGCTGGCTGATTAGCTGGTGGCTAGTTCTCTTGGGAACCAGAACAATCCTCAGGCTCATTGAGTAATCAGCTTCCTTTTCCAGCCTGGGGCAAGAGTCGGCACAGGGAAAGTGAAGAAACCTGTTTGGGGCAGCCGTGGGGTGGGCGTGGGCAGGGCCCTACCCGGAACTCTGTGGCAGGACCAGTTTCCATTGCTTCCGAACCGGATGCGGGGTTGCGATCCGGGCGGAGACCAGAGAATTGCGCCCGGGGGTGGGAGGTGCACCTGTAAGTCCTTCTGAACGACGTTTGCCAGGGGTAGGACAGGACCAGCGTCTCTGGGTCAGCAGTCACTGGGCGCGCAACTTCCGGTTGCTAAATCGGCCGAGCGGGTGGGGCCAATAAGTTGTGTTACAGTGGACCCGCAGGTGAATGACCCTGCCGCGGGGCGTGTGTGTGGGTGTGTGTGTAGAGGGGGTGGCGGCGGTGATGCCCAGAGACACTGCCACCGCGTACGTCGGCTCTGGCGCCTCTCTGGGCAGCGCCATTGGGTGGGAAAAGGTGGAGACAGTAATTTGGACCCAAGCTATTTATTCCATCTGCCTGATTTTCGTATTCTTGGGCAAGTGATTTAGCCTATCTGGCACTGCGCATTGCCAGATGAAAAACCGGAATGAAGCAATGAATAACAGCATAGCAACTGAAGCAGTACTAGTAGGTGCTCAATAAAGCGAGGTTCCCTTCTAACAGGCTTGCACCCCCTGCCCTACGGTGGTGCCCACAGGCAGAGCACACAGACAGAAAGTTACGGGAAGCAGGTGGCTTGGCCTGGAGACAATTCAAGAGCCATTTTAGCCTCGGGTTGCTTGTCTAGCCAGCAGGATGGGGCATGCAGGCGGGTCCCTAAGGTCGAATTTCGGTCGGGTTTCTGTGATCCTGGGAGGGAGTTTCAGTGCATTCTTTCACGTACTTACTCGCAGATTCTTATCAGGCTGTTTCTCTTTGCCTCCCCCAGTGGCCCTCCAGCGTTTCATCCATACAAGGCCAGTTTCCACCCTGGCTCCCTATGTAAACAAAGTCTGGGCTTTTCAGCGGCAGGTCCCCACAGGTCTAGCCCTCTGTGCCAGCCACGCAGGAGGTAGAGCCAGAGGCTGTCTCCATGACTCCAGCTCCTGCACTGCTACCAAGTTCCTACCGGTCCCCCAAATGCCAGAGTGAGACATTCTAACTCAGTGTGTCTGATTACAGAGCTCAAGCTGTTCTTCCACCTTGTGCGCTATCAATGACGTTGCAAAAGTACTAACCTGTGGTAGGGAGTAGGGGTAAAATTGGCCCATGATGATTATTAAGAGATGGACGAGAGCCAGAATGGACCCTACACGCTCCAACGGGTGTGTCAAGTGAGGACTGACCTGTCCTGTAAGCCACAGGCTGATCCTCCTGTGTCTAGCCCTCAAGTCACAAATATGCAATCTTATTAAAACAGTAATGAAGAAGACTATAAAACTCAGAATTATTTTAGCTGAAAATAGAAGATACAAAGAAAATCCTGGCAGTCTCTACACTTTCCTCCACTCCATAAATATACTTGATGCCCTGTGGAGTTCTCCCAACCCAGGCCCCATCTGCTGAGAGAAGTGGAGATTTCAGACTCTCTTCCCATGTACTTTGGGAGGCAGGAGAGACAGGCGTTGAGCAACCAGAGAAGCCGAGGCTAAGTGCTGTTGGTTTAGCTGGTGGGCAACAGGTCCTCTCCAGAAAGTTCCCTCTGTGGGAACCTGCCTGCTTCCTCCTCTACTCTAAGTCCTCCTCGGTGTGTGTGTGTGTGTGTGTGTGTGTGTGTGTGTGCGCGCGCGCGTGTGCATGCGTGCGTATCTCAGTCTCAGGGTTCAGGTCCCTGCTCTGTGCTATCTAAATACAGCATAGCTCAGAGTCCGAGTCTTATGGCCAGTCTCAGGGGGCGAGGAAGGGCCCGCCTGCTCTTCAACCTCTATAGGACAGTCACCAGCCCTATGGTCTTGAGAACATTACTGGATCTCCCTCAGTCTTGGTTTCTGCATCTTTAAACTGGGGGTTGGCAACACTTACCTCATATAATTGTTTTGGAAACTGAATATATACATATCTATAAAGCCTGGGACATTTAAAAAACAATTAACCAAGTGTTCTGTTTCACTTGTTATTATTAGGCAGGTCTAAGTAGGACTCTCGGGCCAATTAAGAACCGGATGACCCTGCCAGGTGCACTTTCTGCAGACACTGGGTGGCGGTGAGGATGAGGTGAGCACAACCATCTGGCAGGTTTGCAAGCTGTGTGCACAGGACGGAAACCATTGGCTAGCGCGGTCTGAACTCTTTCCGCTAACCAGTTCATTTATTTGTACAACTGCAGTGTGAGAGCGGTCTTGCTAACATTCTAGTTCACTAGGGGACATGGAGGCATGGAGAGGGTTCAGTGACTTGTGTAAGGGTGTGTTGCGAGGAAGGATGATATCCTGGTGCCCATAGGCTATGAGGCGCTGAATAAGGAGATGGGGGTGCAGATAGTAGTGGCACAATTTGGGGTTACCTCCTCAACAAACACAGGGACTTCTCATCCAGGTTTCAGTGAGTCTTATACTGTAACACGATCAACATAAGGTACTCAATGATGCTAGTCTCTCTGCCTTTGTTTTTTGCTTACTTGGAGAATGGTGATGTCTCTGGATGGTGCGGTTGGTCTAGTGGGGTTGCCCAAACCAAGCCTGAGCTCTTTACTGCCGTGCCTAGCGAACTTCTAAGAAATAGGCTGAACTGGCGCGTGCTCAGGCCTTTCATACTAACTGCCTCGAAGACAACCCTCACTGTGGGTTCCAGAACTAAGGACGATTCATTTTATTTTTCCCTCACAATCATTTCCCAAACAACCAATGTTGACATCAGAGGGCCAGAGTTCTCTCTTTCCTTTCCTCCCTTTTGGAGGGAGTCCTGTTCTAATTCTTGTGGCCAGAGCTAGGAAACGTAGACTGTAGATTGTCTGGCAGTGCAAACAGTGTCCGCTGCTTAAGTATTCTGTTCATGTCAAGCTTGGCTTTTGCATTTGAAGTTTCCAGTTGGATGCAGAAAGTCAGGGTTGGGAAAGCAGAGTGGATGGACATCAAAACACAGTGGATCAGATTTTCAGGATAATTTTTAAAAGATTTTTAACTGTGACTGGAGTTTAAAAATTTTTTTTAACTGTCTCAGCCTCTCGGCGGTTAAGAGCTCTGACCGCTTTTCCAGATGACATGTGTTCAATTCTCAGCACCCACATGGCAGCTCACAACTGGCTGTAACTCCAGGATCCAACACGCCCACATAGATGTACATACTGGCGAAACACTAATAAAATAAAAATTAAAATAAAAAAGGTTTTTAATCCTGGGGTGGTTCTAAGTCCATACTCTAAGTTCCCATAATTCATTGGAGCTGTATTCTGAGGCTCAAATCCACCTTGTATCTTCTTATAGACTGAGACTTGATTGGAGGGGGGTGGGCAGCCCATGGGAAGCATTCAGGAGGATCCTTTTATGACCAAGGGGTAGGCTACTGAGAGGAGCCTTGGCCAAATGTGTGCCCAGCTTTGTACTTGGCTGGGACCTGTATGTGCCAGGTGCCTGCTTATTTGAAATGAGCCTGTGATAGCAGTGTGTTCTGTAGGAAGCATCTGACACTCCAGGACCCCAGGACTGTAACCCGCACAGGGACTAAGCAGCAGAGCCTGAGCTCACGCTGTGGACCAACAGCAGCTTCCAAGGCTCACAGCATCTCCCTGCGCTTCCTGTGGCGCAGACCTCTGTCACACTGAAGGGTTCAGAAGGGATATCAAGACCTTGACCAAGCTTTCTCAGTCTCTTGATAACCCAAGCTGCCCTAGCTAAACACCTCACAGCCGCTTCTAATGAGTTTCAAATTCCAAATAAATATTGTGGTTCAAGCGGGCTGAAGCAAAGACAAAACAGTTGCAGTGTTTTCTCTTTACACAAGCCCCCCCCCCACCCCCCCAGCATGAAGGCTCTGTCCTCCATCCTTGCCGAGAGCAAGGGAGAGTGTACTTTCCACATTCCTCCCAGCCTGTTGCTCCTTAGGGGTGAAGCCAGAATGAATGGGATTGGTGACACAGTCAGTTCTTGAACTTGGGTTTGTCCCACACCACCTGGGGTAGCCTTTACCACAACATCTGTTTATCTGGCACCTGGCCACTGTTATGTCCTACTAGCACAGGGACCACACCGGAATCTGACTCTGTCACGTCTCCGTCCCAGAGAGTTTGTCATTATTCCATGACTTTGCCCAGGTTGCTCCCCTGCTTGAAGCGCCTTCTCTTCCTCCTCCACAGGTTTCTTGAACTCACCAGAAAACTCTCGGAGTCTGTATCCAAATGAAGAGGATGGATTCTCTTGCTTGTGTAAGGCCATTTCTCAAGCTTGCTAACACTTTAAAGGCTGCTTACAAATCTCTCTCTCTTCATTGCCGGCGACAGCCATAGGTATCTCGACACGCGCACACATATTATTCCCCTTCAGCTACCCCCACTCCACGCTCCCTCCCACTTCCTACTACACACACTCCATACCTTCCACATTCCACACCCCACCAGCAGCACACATTGACACATCCCTACCCACCACATGCCACACACACCACATCTCATATGTCACACACTCCCACACACCCCACACCATATAGGCCACACGCCGCCATGCCCTGCCACACGCCGCCATGCCCTGCCACACGCACTGACCGTGGCGTATTATTTGATTTTATTTTTCCATGTTTTGTTGTGGTGATCAGGTCTTACCATGTAGCTCTGGTTAGCCTCGAACTTGCTACATAACTCATGGTGCCCTCAAAACTTCATATCCTCTGTCTTTGGCTGCCAGACTGGGCCACTGTACATAGCCAGATTATTTGTTTTAACGGCTGAGTCTTCAGCCAGGCTCTATGTCCTTAAGGGCAGCTGTCCTTTGTTGAAGCACTAGAGAATTATTGCTGGCTTCTGAGATTGAGAGTTCCTCAGTAACTGCAGGTCTGCCTGGCTCCAAGCATTCTTCCTTGTAACCCCTTCTCCAGAAAGCTTTGATTTTGTAAATGTGAAGCAGAAGAAGGCAAGTTTTCTTCCTTCTGTTTCTTAACAGAAGCAGACCGAGTCCCTGCAAACATTCATGCCATGAATTTAACAGAGAAGCAGACAGGCCAAGGATCTTCTTTTGTGGATTTCACTTTCTTCTGGAGGAGAAACGCAATAGATGAGTAGCACTGGATACAGCAACTCACATAGCGATGACACATCATCAGAAAGATCATGATGAGATGGGTAGCGTGAGGAGCCATTTGGATGATGAACTCAGGACAGGCTCTTTAAGGAAGTGGCATTTGCAGAGCCCTGAATACAGTTGTGAGGATGGGCTGAAGATTGGGAGGAAGAACGCTAGAAGTAGATGGGACAGCAAGCGTAAAGACTGTGGCGTGGGGACACGTTGGACATGTGGCAGCAACAACAGCAAGATGGCTGAGGTGACTGCAAAGGCAGGGGCAGGAACAGCCACAAACACCGTTCCCACCCTAATCTGAAAAGTGTAACACAGAGCCCTGCTGCGGTCACCTGAGTGTGGCACCACTTCAAAGTAAGACCCCCACTGTAGGCTCGGGGAGACAAGAAAACTGCTTGTCTTCCAGGACAACAGCTGGCACAGGCCACTGAAGATACCCACCAAGTACCCTCTACTCCTAACAACAAAACATACCCCAGGCCAGGGAGAGGGATCAGCAGGTAAAGGTGCTTGACACCAAGCCCCAGGTCCGATGTGGAGCAAAGAGAGAGCCAGCTCCTAAAAGCTGTCCTCTGAACTCCACACATGTGCTGTGGCACACACGCTCTCCCCTGTCCCTATAAAACAACTGCAATTTTATATAGAAATGCAAATTTTTAAAGAAGAATCCCATGAAAACTTGGGCGAGACATGACATCTGAAAGGCTCAGCCTAGTCAAGGGGCTAGTCTGGACGTCCGTGTGTCTCTGACTGCAGCATTCAGCAGCTATTATTATCCTATAACAAGCATGGGGCTCCAGGCAGGAAGAAGATAGTGTCTTCAGAGGTTTGCCACCGCTTGCCTTTGAGGGAGAATAGCTATGTTCCCAGAGGGCAGGCTAGCAATGTGAAGCCAGAGGGGCCTGGGTTCTCGCTCTCTGCACACCTCTGCAAAGCTGGACGGGCTTCCACGAGCTCCTTCTCTGCTCTCTGCCTCATTTCCCTCCTAGAACACGGAAGACGCTCCACAAGCAGGTTCTCTCCACTTGTCTCTGGGACTCTGGCTCTTTCCCCACCCCTGAATGGTCACGAGAACTCCTGCTTTTCAGGATCCACACCAATCATGACCAGATAATGCACATGTGTTATTCCTGGCTTATACGTCATCCAGTGTTGTCTCCTTAATTCTTGTGCATACAGGGTCCCATGTGGAACTCTCTAGATCTATCTGCAGCACCTTTATACCTTCCTGTAGAATTGGTGGGGGACCTTAAGCTGGAGGATGGATGGGAGGAGGAGAACATATAATCTGAGGTTTTGTAAAATATGATAAGCCAGGTGTTTACCCCTAGAACCTGAACACTGGGCTGAGGAAAGGGGAAGGGAGTTCAAGGTCAGACCGGGCTATGTCACAAGACCCTGTCTCAAACAACAGCCAAAAGAATCTATGATAGAGGTAGAGCTGACTATCTACTTTTTATTGGCAAGGAGTCTTGAGATTGTTGCGCAGTCTCCCCCATTTCTTCCTCCTTTCCTCTGTCCTTCTCTTTTTTTCCTTGGTTTTGAAACAGCGTCTCAATCTGTAGTCTAGACTAGCACAGGAACTTAGGCCGGGCTGTGTGATTTTGTCTGGCAGAGACTCTTTAATAGCCAAGTATGACCTTGAACTCTTGAGCTCTTTCTTGCCTCTGTCTTCCACATCCACCTCAACTGGTCATCACTTCCACTGGCTAATCCGTCTTTGGACCTGTGTTCCCTCCCCATTTTGCATGCTTCTTGTCTTCCTTTCTTTTCCCTCCCCCATCCCTTCCTTCCTTCTTCCTGTGTGTATCTCATTATGTAGCCCAGGCTGGCCTCAAGCTTGAGCTGTTCCAGCCGCTATCTCCGAAGTGCTAGGATTTCACCATGCAGCACCAGAGCAAGTGAGAACTGTGTTTTAATATGAAGATTTGGTGGTGGCATTAACAGGGCATCAGAGCCGCTGGAGGGTGTTGGCTTTCATTGGCAGACCACGTCTAGATGTTTGGCATCCCTGCTTAGATCTGATGCTGAAAGAATAAGGAAATGATTACCCACCCCCCTATACCAGAGAGGCTGTTGATTGCTCCTTCTGAGGCCTGAGTTCTGCCCTCTTTCTTGTGTCCTTCTCATCCTCTCTGAATTCCAGTTCTTTATCTGTGAGGCAGAGGTCCGCACATGCCCTGCCTCCTTCCTTGGGTTGTGCTCCAGCCACTAGGACACTGGGCACTTGCACCTGTTTGTGAAGTGAGCCACATGAGTGCAGGTGACCAGGCCACACCAGACCACAGCTAAACTGGCGTGACTTCAGGAAATGGTATCACTTCACTAAAGCTTCTACTTTTCTTCTGGAAGAGGAGATAATCCTGCCCCCTCCAAACAAGCAGACATTCGGGAGCAGACATGAGAGCTGTCTTAGAAAGTACTGAGAGAAGGTATGGTAATACTGTTTTCTTCTTCTTTGTCTCCTGGCCTTCAGTCTAACTCCTCTCCCCCTGGAAGACCACTGGGGTTCCTCTGGGTACCTACCAGGGTGCTGGCTGCCACGCATGCTTTCTCACGAACACCCCTGCCCTTCCTGGCTTACATGTCTGCATCGTCACTGGAAATGCCTCGCACGAAGAAACCCTAGGGCCACTGAGGCCCAGGCCTGTGTGAGCAACCTCACATCCCCTGTCAGCTCTTGCAGGGTTCCCGGAACAGCGTGTCCACTCAGAACCTGGCGCTGGCACAGACACACATCCTTTTCTGGAGAGCATAGCCCCGAGGTAGGAGGAACTCAGGGTGACTCAGCTTCACGGGTGACCAAGAGCCTGTGAAGTAAAACAGACCAGCGCTCCGGCAAGGCTGCCTTCAGATCCCAGGGAGGAAGGGGCGGCACGAGAACTCACTGCTCAGGCTGGTAATACCTACCAAATGTTTGCCCTTCTGCTGAGACCTTAGCACAGCGGGCAAGGAGGATAGACATTTCACCCAGGGTTGGTAGCCAGCTGAGCTGGGATTTGAGCAGAGGCCTCTGACTTAGATGCCCTTGTTCTTCCCACACGTCAGGAAAGAAATGTCCTTTCCCCACTTCCCGTGACACTGCAGAGTTCCCTCTGTGTGATTAAAACAAAACAAAACCTGACCCATTGATTCTTTTTTGTTTACTTTTGAGAGTTTGGAACAGATAACACACCCATGTCCTTTTACCGTCTGCACTCAGGTGGAATGTTCCTCTCCTCCCATCCTTGGTTTGGGACTGGCTCATAGACAGGGGATGTACAGGGATGGGCAGGGGCTAGGGGTACAGGATGTGCAGAAATGTGCATGGTGCTGGGGCACAAGAGTAGACAGACGGCACTAGTCTACTTGCACGGCAACAGATTGGCTGCTAGCAGACTCGCTTCCGTGGATCTGTCCAGTACCAAAGTCAGAGCCACCATCTACCCTGGTTTGGGGGTCAAGGGTTGGGAACACCACTGTTAGGGAACATTCAGAGGAGATGTGGTTCGGCAGGAAGCACAGGGCCATGCCAAACAGGAAAGAGGAGGGCGAGCCTGTTAGGCACCGAAACGTCACCAGGATGCATGCCAAAGCTGGGCGGGCTGAAATACTGGGGCAGAGCTGCTGGGCACATGACTCTGTTGAAAGCCTCCCAGGGAATGACTTCTAATCCCTGCCTTAGTGAAGGATTTGAGGAAGGCTCCAGCCTGCCGACTGCTGGGCTGGGCTATGGGGGGAATCCTGTGCTGGCACACAGCCACAAGGACACTTCTCAGGGAAAGCCTTTGGCCCAATAAGTCTGTTTTCTCTTTTCTTTGGAAACTGGAATTTGGAATCTGCTCAGGGGGAGAAATGTAACCTACAAACAAATAGCCTTGGCCATCTGTGCCTCCCTTGGAGCCAGGTCCAGAACAGGGAGAGCTCAGCCGTTCTGGACTCTCTAGCGGCAGGCCAACCCCTTCCAGTCAGTCTCTGGCTTCCCTAAAATAATATCTCCTCTCCATACCTTTCCCCCAGTGATGCTCTTGCCCCAAGTCTTTGCATAGTAAATGCCCAACAAATGTTGCTTAATATCTTTATTAATTTCCTCGGTTCTGTCATACCCTTCACAGCAGATATGATTTGTCTCATGCATTGCAGTTATCGCGTGACAAGTCTGTGGGCTTCTTGAGGGCAGGGATTGTGTGTTCATTCTCCAGTGTCTTCAAGCACATGTTTATCCAGAGGAAATTCCATGGGTGGCAATCTGGTCATTCAAGTTGGTGATGAAATGCACACACTTACGTCTAGCGTTCCTAAAGCAGTTTGGAGTCACTGTAGCCTGAAGAGTTAGAGACGAGGGCAGGACACAGAAGATCTTGGCTTACTTCTGTTTCAACCCTCTGCTAGTTTTTTGACCTTGGAAAGATTAATCTTTTTTGAACTTTAAACACCTACTATCCAAAATGCAGATAATGGTCTTGTTTGTCTGTTTCACAGGTCTGCTAAGGGCATCAGTGAGCATGCACAGAGGGGGTGCCGAGTTGGCATCTGTCTTACCTGTGTGCCCACTGCCATTATCCCCACTGTGATTTAAAGAGAAATGTCCCTCATTGGCTCCCACATTGGAGTGCTTGGTTTCCAGCTGGTGGTGCTGTTTGGAAAGATCATGGAGCCTTGAGGAGGCGGAGTCTTGTTGGAGTCACAAGGGTGAGCCTGGAGGGTGGAGTCCTGTCTGTGCTCTGGATTCTGACTGTAGATCATGTGACTATCTGCCCTGTGTTCCTGCTGCCATGCCTTCCCTGCTGTGATGGACTGAATCCCTTTTCTACTGTGAGCCAGAAGACACTCTTCATCCTTAAGTAGCTGCTGCCACAGCAATGTGAAAAGTAAATCTACAACTGTTACACTTGTCAGAACATGAGCTGTGGGTGCCGTAGTGGGTGGACAGGTCAGCCCGACTTTTTTTTCCTGCTTCCTGTGATCCAAATGTGGTGTGGGACAATTCTGTATTCTGTCAATTATGTTTTAAATAAACTCTGATTGGCCAGTAGCCAGGCAGGAAGTATAGGCAGGACAATGAGAACAAGAATATTCTGGGAAGAAGAAAGTTTTTCCCGCAGTCCTGTCTAGACACCTAAGAAGGTGTCTAGTCAGTACCCCGCTGAAAAAGGTACTGAGCCATGTGGCTAATATAGATAAGAATAATGGGTTAATATAAGTTACAAGAGTTAATAAGAAGCCTGAGCTAATGGGCCAATCAGTTTATAACTTATGTAGACCTCTGTGGTTTTCTTTGGGATTTACCAGCTGTGGGAACTGGGAAGGACAGACACCCCAACAAGCAGGCCCTCAGGTTACACAAATGTGTATTTCTTAAATTTGGGGATATTCACATCATGCTTCTCAGGAGTCAGGGGTTGACTTTAACCTTTGAGAGCTTATTTTGACTGTGCCACTTTCCAGCTTTGCTCCTGACCTAATATTTTGGAGTCCACTTTCATAGGTGTCCCATAAAATGTGGCCTCAAACACTCATGGCACTTGCTGTTTGCTGTTGCATGATTAAAGAAGGGAGAAGCCAGGGGTTATCTGAAGGTATAGAAAGAAGTATGAGACATGGTCTTAACTCTGAAGGAGTTTACACTGTGGTTTGTTAGCCACAGTGGAATTCTAGACTGGTAGACAAAGCACATGATATGACAAGGATGGTCTGTAAAGACTCTACAGGGAAATAGGCTTTGTATTCAGCCTTACAAAACACTGATGCTTGCTCTAGAGTCCTGAGAGGTCGGTGCCACTGAGCCCTGCTGATAATAAAGGTATGGGTGGAACTGCAGTATTTTTTAAGAATTTCTGAGCATAATACATTTATGTATTCATTATGTCTAAGCATTCAGACATTTTAGCAATGCAACCATTTAAAAAATTATCTGAATCCCCCAAACTGTTGACATTCTGGGATTGCTGATTTCATGATAAGAATGTGTGTGTGTGTGTGTGCATGCGTGTATGTGTGTGTGCATGTGTTTCATCAGCCATGATATATTTTACCTAAAAGATGCTATTGAGAAAGCTATTTGCCAAAAATTTTAAATTTTATAGCTTATGCATAATGATGACAAGTTCTTAGATCAGTTAGGTCAAGGTACAATGTGAGCTAATACGCTAATAGTAACTCAGAAAATAGTGATATAAAAATATGCAATTATAAACCATTTAATAAACTGAAAATAAAGGTACCTGATATGAAGGCAGAATACAGCCACAGTCA
Source organism: Arvicola amphibius (assembly GCF_903992535.2). Taxonomy (NCBI): domain Eukaryota; kingdom Metazoa; phylum Chordata; class Mammalia; order Rodentia; family Cricetidae; genus Arvicola; species Arvicola amphibius. The sequence continues at coordinate 52,030,107 of NC_052052.2, read as the reverse complement.
TAGTCAAAAGTTAAAAGCCAATTCCTAGTCTTTGTGTTCTCACCTAAAAATTAGAATGAATGAGATGTAAGCAACTGAATATCTAACAAACGAATCTGGAGAACAAGATGCAAAATAACACCAAGACAAGCTAAAAAAAAAAAAACAAAAAAAAAAAAACCAAAAAATGTACAAGGTTAAAAAGCTAATTTAAAAAGGACTAAAATCATAGAATTCATAAAGAATATACAGGAAATAAAAATAGAATCCTCTAGAAAACTTGCTCAACAACAAGGGGGCAGGAGGAGGGAGCAAGCAAGCATCAAATAGCTGGTGTCTGAAAAGGCTGTAAAATTCCTGCTCCTTTCCACTCTTGGTCACTGAACTGATCCTGTGTGCCACGTATGCGTGTTTCTATTTTCTCTAACGATCAAACTGAGGCTCCAAGAGCCTAGGTTACTTTTGATGCCATTCAACCGGTGAGCAGTAAAATCAGTTTTTGAAGCCATGTCTCCTAATTTAGTTGAATGTTTCCTCAATAATCACACAGCATTCTTTAGGGATGAGTGTAAAGAGGAAGATTAAAGAAGCGGCATTCCCGTGCCCACCTATGAGAGGTTGTAACAAGTCACCACAAGCCAGAAGACTTAACAGCCACCAACTCCGTTCCCACAGTTCTGGAGATTAAAAGTCTGAAGTCACGCTGTCTCTGAAGGCCACAAGGGGGAAGCTGTCCTTGTTCCCAACAAGGTTGTGGCGGTGGCTGGGATTTCTCGGCAGTTCTCAGAGTTCTGTGCATTCTCATTTCTGCCTCTATCATTACTTAGTCTCTTCCTACGATAGTTCGTCTTCACTTTCAGCCTGACGGGATTTAGACTCACCTATGTGTCTCTCTGAGAGTGTCCCCAGGGAAGTGTGACTGAGGAAGGAAGATTCGCCCACCCAAGGTACCTCCTATGGGCTGGGATCCTGGAACTAACTGCAGGTATTTCCTACTCTGCTTCCTTGGGCAGATGGCCTGACTAGACACCTCACAGTCCTGCTGCTGTGCCTCCCTGCCCTGATGAACTGTGTATTTTCTTAAACTAACCAAAAGAAATGCCTTCTTCAAGTTGGTAATGTCAGGCATTTGTCAGAGCAGCGCGAAAGGTCACTTAAGCTACTCCCTGCGTCTTCATATTGTCTCTCCTCTGCCTTAGCCTCCACGGTTTTCTCCATTCGCAAGATGGATTAGTGCCCTCATACTAGAGAGCCTTCGCTTACATCTGGAATAGCTATTTGTGTAATATTATATTCTGAGTTTCCAGGTGGCTATATATTTTAGAGAGATACTATTTAACCCCAAGTTAACTAAAAGTAAATGTCTTTACTTCTTGTGTTTTCAACAATCTTCATTCTGCATCCACCTAGTGAATCTGTGTACTGTGTTTAAAGTGGCAACACATTCATGCACGTGTGCGCGCGCATACACACACACACACACACACACACACACACACACACGATCACTGGTTATATAGTTAGGCATTTACTCAAGAAGCAAGAGGGTGGAGGGCTAGTTCTACACTACTGTTCAGATCAGGCAATTTTCAAGGGAAGGGAAGTGGAACAAATTTAGAGGGCAGTGACTAAGATCTCAAAATCTTATTACCCTGGCCACTATTGAGGGGACTGGTAGAAGAGGAGGGCAAGAGGAAAGTTATGTACACATTCTTCAATACTTGAAGGACCGCTAGCTGTCTGAGTCTGGGTTTGGCTTTCTGTGTCCCTAGTTAGAAAGAACACAATCGATTAGTAGAAACTACAACAACTTTTTATTTATTTATAATTAATTAATTACTAATTTATGTTTTGGGGACTGCTGTCCATTTAACCCAGAACCTTGCGCACAGAGGCACACACTGTACCACTGCTTCACTTGTGCTCCAGAGGTTTCTATTTCAACTAAGTTAATGGACGATCCTCACTAACGAGGAATGCCTAAGGTGTTAATAGAATTGGATTAGGCGGCCCTGATTCCCGCAAGTGCGCAATTGTTTAAAATGCCACAGCTGCTAGAACGTAGCAGGAGCTGGAAAGAGCAGGGCAGGGAGGGCTGCTGACGGATTTTATTACTGGCTGACCACACCAAGCCAGTCTCTAAATAGAAATCTCTACGTTAAAGTGGGAAAAACACATACTTTTAAGGCCTTTTGCCCAGACATAATGCTTCTCCATAGAAATACAGCAGTTTTCATACAATCGAGTTGATTTCACAGGAAGATATTATTCTAGGGTGTAGCAAGGAAAAGCTGAAAAGGTCTTGGGTCCACAGTACGGTGAAATAACACCACGTAGATCCCATTAGTCAAAACCATGGAGGAACTGCATACGTAGTGAATATCTGAAGAACAGCAGCTGAGGGAGTTGCTTGTAAAACTTTTTTTTTTTTGGACTGGTATTGCTACTGTTAGTGCCCAGTGTGCTGAAGACTGAACCAGTTCTCAAGAAGCAGGTCCTCTGTGCTAAGACCAGGCAAGCGGAAGCTGCTAACTGGTCACATTAATTTTAGAGTTTTATGTTAAATTCTTTCAATTTTACTTGTATTTTTGCTTGTGTATGTATGTGCATGATTTGCCTGCGTGTATGTGCACCACATATGTGTCTGGGGCCTGCAAAGTCAGAAGATGGTATCAAATATCCTGGAACTGGAATTAAGGACTGTGAGCCTCCATGTGGGTACTGGGGCTCAAACCCACGTCTTGTGCAAGGGTAGCCAGTGTACTTAACCACTTAGCCTTAGCTACATCTCCAGTCCCTGATTTACAGGCATTTAAAAAGGAAGAGAGACATAAAAGTAACTGTGGCAGCAGTAGTAGCAGTTACTGGAGTAGAGAAAGGAGACAAATACCATGTTTAAGGAGAATCTTAGGCCTGGGGATGTATTCAGTGCTAGAGCACTTGCCTAGCTTGTGCAAGGTCTGAGATTCAGTCGCCAATATAAACAAACAAACAAACAAACATGGCCCTGATGGCACGCACAAGTATCCTGGTGCTTGGGATGCTGAGGCAGGAGGATTGCCATAGGCTCAAGTCCAGCTTGGGCTACATAATGAGTTCAAACACAGCCAGCCTTGGTATGTGGCAAGATCTTAGAAAACCAAAAATAAATACATAAATAATTTAAAAGGGAGTACGGGATCCCTGATCCAAAAATAAATACATAAATAATTTAAAAGGGAGTACGGAATCCCTAAGCTTCTTAGACGTCTGTCCTGCTTAGATTCACGACACCTATTGTTGGCATCGGTCAGACACATGAGCTGATTCATGTTACATCAAAAGGTTCTTGTGCTGAGCCTTGAAGGCTGCGCAACATTGGACCATAAGAGAAAGAAGTGTGTGAGGGCAAGATGACAAACATAGAGAACCTGGTGCAGTGATTGTAAATATAATGTCGGGTGTGCGCTGATCTTTCCTGTGGCTATTACTATATTCCTTGGGGAAAGCCCTTGAGACAATAGGTCTCTCATATCTGCTGCACTCCTTTTCCATTCTCAAGACCCTAACCTCCCTTTTTTGGCTTCCTTCCATTTTCTGTGTTGGAAAAGACAATACTCTCCATAGAAAGATGTTGTTAGGTCAAACCTGGGTGCAAATTAATCATCCAAGAAAATATTCTGCAGACAGATCTGGGAGGGTGGGATTTGGATGAAGGATGAGAGGTAACAGAACAGCAGAAGCAAGAAGGAGCTTCAGGGCTGAGAAGGAAATGGGTACTGCTGGGAAGTATAGTGGGCATTTCTTTGGGCTACACAGCTCTTTCCTTCTGGATTTCCACTGGGAGAACAAAACATGATTTTTTTGAGGCAAAAAGAAGAAAAGGGGAAGAAAATTTTACTGGGCAGCTACCATATGCTAGGTACCCTTGGGAGATTACATGCACACACACACACACACACAACACATATACACATTCACATGCACACACCATATACACATGCACACAACATATATACACACACCACATACATATACACATACCACAGACCACCCACACATATACCACAAACGCATACATACGTGCACACACATACATACCCATATACTTACCACAAACACATACACACATATACCACAAACACACACATACACTGAAAATAAACCCATTCACACATATACAAACACACACAAACCACAAACAAACACACATATACACACACAAACACACACATATGTACACATATACATACATATTATACACTCATATGCACACACATCCATATACAGACACACACAAACACATAAATTTTCAAAGATGATTACATAGAGAAATAAGGTATGTAGTGGCTTGCCCAACATGTCAGTTATCAGTGGGTCCAGATTTAAGACTGATTTTGTAGGGCTTTACAAAAATCATTTTCAACTTCCCATTTTTTTTTTTTTATCTATATCTTTGCCAGTGAAAGTGGAACGTTTTTTGCAACATCCTGTCATTGCTTCTGCCTCTCCCGGGAACCTTCTTTCTCAAGTGTCTTAGTTAGTTTTCTATTGCTGTGAAGAGACACCATAACCATGGCAGCTCTTATAAAATAAAGCATTTAACTGGGGTTTGCTTATAGTTTTAGGGATTTAGTCCTTTATCATTATAGTGGAGAGCATGGTGGTGTGCAGGCAGAGACAGTGCTAGAGAGTAGCTGAGAGTTCTACATCAGGATCCGTAGGCAGCAGGAAGACACACAGAGAGAAACACTGGGCCTGGCTTGAGCTTTTGTAACCTCAAAGCCCACCCCTAGTGACACAGTTCCTCCAACAAGGCCACACCTCCTAATACTTCTCCAGTGTTGCCACTTCACTCCCTGATGAGTAAGCATTCAAATACATGAGCCTCTAGGAGCTCTTCTTATTCAAACCACTACACCAAATATCTCAATACAATAAACTCTTACATCAAGGTTCCTGGAGGCTGCTGAGGCCAAACAATGTGTGGTAGGATTAGATGCTCTGCAGGGAGATCCTGAGAGATTGCAGTGTAGAGATGAAAAGGAGATACACACTAGCCTCCTTAGAGGTGGTGTGATAGAAGGAGATGCACATTAGCTTTCGTAGAGGTGGGTGCGAGTTGATACTCTAATCATGACAGGATCAACTCAGAGAAAAACCTCTGGTTGTGTTTGTGGTGGAGTTTCTAGGCTGGGTTTAACTAAGGAGGCAGTACCTGGACTAGGGTCCTGGGCCAAATACAAAGGAGGAAGCAAGCTGAACACTAGCATCTCTCTCCATCCTTCTTCAAGATACAGCACTGTCAGCTGCCTCATGGCCCTGCCACCATACTTTCTCACCAGGATGGAGTGTGCCCTCCAACTGTGAGCCAAAGTGTACCCTTCCTCCTTTAAGTTTGCTCTTGTCTGGCGTTTTGTCACAGCAGTGGGAAAATACCCACAGCAGGAAGTAGAGAGACTCTCAGGAGGCCAGCTAGCCAAACTGCCTTGTTTTCAGTGCGTAGAGCCATGAGATTTTAACATGAAGACATGCAACTCCATGGAGACTCTAGCATAGGATCTGGCATTCCGTAATAGCGGTGGGACCCAGGTCTGTGTGCTTCTCAGAGCCTCAGTCAGACAACCTCTAAAACAGGTGGATTTTACTTGCTTCACTGAGGAAACGATATTAATAAGTAATATATCGGAGAGTAAGACCACTGAAAAGTATTAGCATTCATCCTTTGTGGGACCCAGTGGACATGAATGAAATAAGAAGAGGTATTTATTAGTATGTTATTTCCTGATGCCAGTAAGCCCAAGTTAAAGAAACCCAAACATGATCTAGCTAAGCTCTGATAAATGGTGATAAGGGCATGGATGGATCCAGCCTCCTGGGGCTAGCTCCATGTGTCCCCCACTGTGCCTCTAGCCAACTCTACTTATTGTCTACTCAGATTTTTCTCTGACATTCTTTGACTTAGTCACCATCCTATTGCTGTGAAGAGACACCACAATGAAGGAAATTTACGAAAGAAAGCATTTGTTTGGGTGATGTAGGATTCCCCTCTGTATGCTGTGAGTACCACTGGTTAATAAAGAAACTGTCTTAGGCCTGTGATAGGTAGAGTAGAGCTAGGTGGACGGGGGGGGGGGGGGGGGGGGGGGGGGCGGGACTAAATTGAATGCTGGGAGAAAGGAGGCAGAGTCAGAGAGAAGCCATGGAGCCACCATCAGAGACAGACATGCCAGAACCTTGCAGGTAGGCCATGAGCCTTATGGTAAAATATAAAATAATGGAAATGGGTAAAATTAAGATGTAAATAAGAATCTAGAGCTAATGGGCCAAGCAGTGATTTAAATAATACAGTTTCTGTGTGGTTATTTCAGGAGTCTGGGCAGCCAGGAAAGAACAAGTGGTCTTCTTACTATAACCAGGGGCTTGCTTGCAGTTTTGAAGGGTCTATCCATGACCATTATGGTGGGGAGCGTGGCACCCGCAGGCAGGCCTGGTTCTGGAGCAGTGACTGAGAGCTTAGTCCTGATAGGCAGGCAGTAGGCAAAGAGAGCAAGACTGGTCTGGCTTGGGCTTTTGAAACATCAAAGCCCACCATAGTGACACACTTTCTTTAACAAGGTCATACCTCCCAATCTTTCTTTCTCAGTTCCACTAACTGTGAAATCAAATATTCAAATATCTGAGTCTGTGAGGGCCGTTTTCATTCAATTCACCATAGTGCTCGTGGGCTTCCTACCCACGGCAAGCAGAATGATTGGCAGGGCTCCAGGTTTGCCTCCCAACGCTGTGTAGCTCTTCTTCAGATTTGTAGGAAGGAATATGTGTAACAGAAGAGTAGATGGTACCATACATGCAATGTGGCTTTCCATTTTCACTTCGGTGAGTGAAAGGAAGAGCAGACTGTAAAGTCCCATAGCCACTCTGCCATTGGCCTGGCTGGGTCACATGCATGCCCTGCGTAAGTCACCTTGGCCACGGGTAGGAATTAAGACTGGCTTGCCTCGGGTCTCAGGCTTTCTAGTATGTCTGAGTGGAGGAGAGAACACACAGAGACATGGCCACCCCCAATCGGATGCACGGCAGAATTTAAACAATAAAAGATCCAGAAGAATCTGGCTCCTCAGCCTGTTCGAGTTCTGGAGACACACGTGCAGGTCTCTGGAGGAAGGTTGCACTGATGGGAAATCTTTTCAGCCCTCTATTCAGTTTCAGGTTAGCCAGGTGTAAAGAACAGAATAGGTACTTACGTGTTCACTCTGTCAGAGCAAGGTAGAGAATGGGGTGAGTGAATGGACAACATCCCAGCATCACAGGGATGGACAGATATCTACACTGCAAAAGGAAGGTCTGGAGCACCCAGCAGCATGTGAGAGTCTCACGGGGTGCCTGACAGTAAGCATCACGGTGGGAGAAGGCCTTTAGGGTGGATGGACTCGCATATGTAACAGTCCAGGGTTAGAAAAGTACCATCAAAGGAGCGCATGAAGCCCGGTGCACCCTGCTGCAGAAGCTTATGGGAAGAAGAGAGAAGAGGGACTCCGGGGAGAGAGGCAGGATCCTTTTGGGTACCTGGAGAAATTGTCCAATGTCTCATTCCCAGTGAGTCTTGCCAATGCCGTCTCTCTGTCTGTGACCAGAAGTGGCCTATGATCTTTACAGGAGGCCCATGGCTCTGCTCCCAGTTCCCCTGCATTCTGCCACGGTGTTGCCCTTTTGAAGAACAAAACTTAATACTGGAGGGAACCTCGGAAGTTGGGAAATCACTGCAGGACTACTTTACCTTTCAAAAGAACTAAGCCCTGCTGCTAATAAGAATGATTATTAATGCTAATCATCACACTTGACACCTCTGTTGCCACAGAGCAAACCGACCTTCAAAGCTCCAGGAGTGGTAATTACTCCTCCTGTCTCCCCAGTGCAAGACGTAAATTGGGGGTCTGAGCACAGGACGTGGAGCCATAAAGTCCAGGAAACCAGACTGCCCCCCCCCCATTCTTAGCAGAGAAACCACGTCTTCCACACAAGGCCCATCTAGCTCCCACGGTTGAAGGGAGAGGCAGATCTGGGGGAAAGGGGAGAGGTAGGAAGGACAGGAAGGTGACCATGACCTCTGAGGTCATGAAGACGCTTAATTAGAAGGCTCAGGGTGCACTTTTCATGAGGAAAAAGTGGCTGAGAACCTCCTTCCCCACTTCAAGCCCCTCAGGGTGGCAGTGCAGCAAGCCCTCTGAGACTGCCTCTTGTGTCTGCCTCAGGGTGGCTGACTGGTCCAGACTGTTCTCTTCCTCTTGACCCTGAGGAGACAGAGGACCAACCCAGGCCTTCATTCCAGCTTACTTCTTCCTGCTTGCATGCTACCTGGGACTGGGAGCCTCCAAGGGCTCAGATCGTTTGCTTAGGGTTTTGCTCGGCTCTGGTAGGAGTTTGAGCTTGGCATTGCACCATTGCCAGTATCTTCTCTTCAGATATACTCACTCATTCAGCCCTGGGTAGCAAGGCGGTTTTGAGTAAGCAGGAGAGGAACTTGGCTCCCAGATTTTTAGTTTGTGGGTAAACAGAAGCCCAAAGGGCAGATACCAGTAGGGGTGCTATGATTTGAGAGAGGGAAGCTCGGAGTCTGGGGGACCCTGAGAAAAGCGACTCCCTCCCTGACCCTCTCTCTGCAAGGATGATTGGAGTAGACCTCCTAAAAGGGTAAGGAAGCCTAGCTGGGCTCTTCCTGGTGGCCCACTACTCCAGAAAAGAATCCTTCTGGTACTTGCAGACTCCCAGGTCTCAGCCTCCTCAGTCCTGCGCTCCTGAAAGCCCATGCCACAGTCACTGCAGTTCCAGCCAACTCCTGTGCAGGGAACACATCTTTAGGTATAAAGTTTCGTGTTTGATGACAGAATTAATAAGAAGCATTGCATTCCTGAGTTTTGCAAAACACTCAACAGTCTGCTGAGCATGTTCACAATACAGGAAGCTGAGCGTTAAAGGGCTAGTCTGGGTCCAGGTTGCTCCTCCCACCTGTACCTTCTCTTAGAATCCCGCTTCAGGTGGGCAGAGGGGCAGGTGGCAAGGGAGTTTCTTGTCATTCTTAACATAAAACCTTTATGTCTAAAGAGGTGTCTCCGAACGCAGGCGTGGTCAGAAGTACTGTAAGCACGGCACAGACTCTCAGAGTGCCGGAAGCTTGGCACAGGCTCTTAGAAGTGCAGGAAGCTTGGCACAGACTCTCAGAGGTGCAGGACTGATAAGAGGCAGAGACCTTAAGTCTGGGGCATCAGAAAAGGTTTATTTTCCAGGGAACTGAGCCATTAGGTAGGCTGCCTTAACCCTTCGGGAGGTGTGTTCAACCCCCCATACCTTTCTGTTCTTGGAGTTACCATGCAGAGAGAAAATGTTCTTTTTGTCCTTGGCATTCCGGCCTGGAGCACCCAACAAACAAAACAGTGGCTCTTTCCTGGGAACCTGTTTTGTGCCTCCCATCTGAGTGACTCTGGGAAAGACCAACATGTTAAGATGTCAGCACGGTGACTCTTTGGTCCCCAAAGAACCACACAGGTGTGTATGTGGGTTCTGTGTGGACAGCTTGCACGCTTAGCATCTCCACCCCCATCCCACTAGTGTCTTGGCTCCCGACTTTATCTCTGTGTGTTTCTCCAGAACGTGTTTTGCTTCACCAGCATCCTTCGGGATGGAGAAGCCAGAATATTGCTCAGGTACACGGCCCTCACAATGATGGGAGATCTGGGTTTGAGTCCCAAGTTGGCCTTGTGCTACATAGTAGAGCTTAGGCAACTTTCTCTGAGCCTTAGTTTCCTTATCTGTGAAACAAGAGGCCGTTCTAGCCCCACAGGTTTGCTGACGGGCTCATAGCCAAGTGTGCGATAAAGTAGTGGCATACATGCTGGCATATGAGAGATCAACAAAGATTCGTGGCTCTATTCAAACTGTGGGGCCTGAAGTGAACAGGGTTGACTTGGGGAAGTCTAGCCAGAGCCACACTGTTCCCTCAGTCCCCAACACTGGCGTTCTACGAAGAAGCCAAGGAGCAAGGATCCTTTTGGCAGACACACCCTCTGTTGACTCACCCTCCACCCCCACATCCCCACCCCCACATCCACCCTAGCTGCCTCCTCCTTGGAAGCTTTTGGCTTCCTTCTCCAGGGCTGCACTGCTAAGTCACGTCTCACAGCCGTTTCCTGGAGCCGTTGGTATGGTAGAGTCTTGTCCAGAGCCTGACATTTAGGCTTGTGAAATTCCACTGTGGGTACATTTAGCCCATCTTTCAAAACCACCTTGAATCTTGCTTCTGCCTCCTAATATTTACTAGCCAGTTTCCTAGCAGGATTTCCTCCCAGTCCAATCCATGGAATACTCTAGAGTCAGAGGTGCTTTCTGAAAAGGCTTTTTTCCTTATGTTCTTTTCCTGTTCAAAATGCTACCCTAGGTGTTGAACACAAGAAGTTCAAGCTCCATAGCCAACACCCACGATGTTTCCAAACCCAACCATGAGCCCTCAGTCTGTTTTATTTTCCATCTTAGGACCAAATGCAGATAGTAAACATGCCTATGATTTCTGAAAGGATCAAATGAGTTCAATCAAAAATGCACTTAGCACACGGCTTTCAAGCCACTTGCTGATGGCTTAGCCCACAACCCCCCTGCCACAGCTGCTAGGTCAGAGATTAAAGGTTCTGTCCATCACAGCCGCCTCTCACTGAAACAAACTTTGAACATGTATCTATATGAGGGTCATTCGATACTTGAACCTCAGCAGCATTCCTTAGCCAAGAGACGCTGCCGGCCAGAAAGCAACCATTACCCCCTCTCAACCAGTCCTTGTCACGGGAATTGGGACTCAGGGAATATTCACTAATATTCTGGTCACTGTTATGGCTGTGAGTCCTAATGGAAGGTCTTTAGGCTGTTGGGACATGTTCTGAAGAGTAACTGTGGAACTCCCCAAGCCTCTCCTTTTGGTTTTGTTTTTCCTAACTGTGATGGGAAAGCTTCTGTTTCCCCATCCATTCCCTGCTGCTGCCGTGTGAAAGCCCCGTCAGAGCTCCAAAGACTGGATACCCCTGACCTCGGACCAAGAGCCAAAACAAATCTTTTATTTTTTTATATTGATTACCTCAAGTAATTTGTTATAATGGCAGAAAACTGACCCACGCAGATACCTGCACAGTTGGTTGGAGTACATGTCTGGGTGTGTCTTTTAAGGTATTTTCAATGACTCACTGAGGAAGATGCACACTGAATATGACTGGTACCATCCAATAGGCGGGGAGCTTGGACCAACCAAAAGAGTGGATTTAAGAGAGACTCGCTCTTGCCACTTGCCCACCATTCTTGAGTGTGTTCTGTAGCTGTGATCTGTGCACGTCAGACTCGGCTTCTGCAGTTTGGGGACACAGTCCTGCACCGGAGACTCTCTGGGTTGCTTGGGTTCTCTGCTTCAGCCTGGAGCTGCAAAGTTAGCTTCTGTCTCATTCTGAGGCTTCCAATTTAGGGCTCAGCCAGCAGCTACCAGGTTCACTGACTTTTCAGCCTGCTGGCACATTCACTGTGGGGCTCATTTGCCTCGGGCCGTATGAACCAGCCCAACAGAACCGCTGAAGGCTCTATAGATCCAGCTGACTTCCATTTATCTGAAGGATGTTGGCAACTACTGAGGGAAGCCTGGAGCTAAGAAACCTGAATTTTGAAACAGGCTGTAGGCAAACGTACCCTCTGCTTCAGACAATGTCTGCCTCTGATCCTTCACAAACCCCTTTGGAAAGACAGACTGGAGTTGATGCTCTGCTCAGAAAACATGCAGAAATGCAGAGATGTGCCTCCTGGCAAGGCCTGAAGCATCATCACAAGGGTCTCTGTGTGTCAGCCATAGTGGTGACTAGTCCCTGGATGTATCACACCCTTTAGTATGGAACCTTCTATCCAGCATGGCCCTTGAGCCTGACCTCTTTTCTCTGGCCCTGTACTTATACAATTCCTCAGCTCTTTGCATCCTCTGCCTCTGTCTGAAACCTGCTGTCCTCCAGCCCCTGTTCACCAGGAGCTCATTCTTGACAACCCTAAGCCCTTTACAAAGCCTGCAGGGGAATGCAGACTCTTCCTAGACACTTCCTCCAGACTGCTGCCAAGACTGCTACCACTGTGTCACAGTGATCTCTACACAACGTTCCTTGTCTTGCCTTGCTTCCCTTCAAACTTGGAGGTTCTGGAGAAATCTTGTGTGCTCAGGACTTGCTATGGTCTCCAGCACACAGAGGCATTTAATGAAAGAATACTACACACACACACACACACACACACACACACACACACACACACACACACACACACAAAATCTGACCACGCTGGAAGCTCCTAGAAAGTACTGGGTAGACAGACAGCTCCAATGGCGTTCAGTGTCTGGGCTGATTGACAAGCCAAGCCATCAGTCAGTCCTTACTCTGCCGCCTTTCAATGTGTCATTTTCACCTGGCTTTAGAGACCCGCAGGGCCTAGTGGACCCCTACTTGAGAATGTTTACCTTGCCAAAGGTGCTATTCATTTCAGCTTATATAAGGGGGAAAATACTACTAACCATTTTTACAGGAATTTAAAAACCACAAGCTTCATGTTCTTTCAAGTTAGTAAATATGAAACTCATTTCGCTCTTAATAGTCTACAAAATCAACACTAATTTAAATTAACCGTCTGTTTGTAGCTTACATGGTAAGTTTCAAATCTCAAATGCGTTTTTACAGCGGCTTTTGAAGGCTGATGTTGGAAAGAATGACAGAGTCCCCGCTAAGCCCGGAGCCAGGTTTGAGGCTCGCTTCCAGTATTCCCCTAAAATTGATAGAACTACATCAGCCGACAGAAACTCAGAAAGTCGGCTCAAGGACTGTGAGCCCGCATGAGATTTGGGAAAGCAGGGAGCACAATGGCTTTAAGAGCAGCCCTCCAGGCACAGATGGACCTGTGTTTGGCTTCTGCTTCCCCTTCTAACTTGAACTCAGTTTCTTTATCTGTAAAAGTGTGAAAATGTAAAATACAGCATGGGATCGCCATGAAGACTGAATGGGGTGATGCGTGATAAAACAAACAAACAAACAAGCAAACAAGCAAAAAAACCACTAAGCAAAATGGGTGGCACACAGTGTGATCAGTATGGCAGAGAAGGCACTAACAGTTGCATGTTGGGTCTCTCTAGCTATGGGACACTGAGACGTTTCTTAACTTCTGCAAGCCTCGGTTTTTTTCTCTCTTAAATGGGCCCCAAAGTGATACCAACCCCGCAGGCCTGGAAGACGATCTACTATTTTATAAAAGAATATGCTAAGGAGCGGTGAGGTGGAGTTCAGTGGCCCAGTTAACAGTCTGTAGCTCTTAAGCCATTTGTCGGGCGGGGAAGGCCTGTTTGGCCGTGTTAGCTCACAAGCTGGAAGTCATGTTTGTAAGGTACCCACCCCAATGTCAAGTACTTCTGCTGGTCTTGGGAGATGAATGCCGTCGTTTCTAGACCCTCCCAGCCTTTTCTGGGTTCTAGCTCTAGATGAATGGATGAGGCAATATTGATTTCCCAAGGTTTCTTTGACAGCCCGGAGTGGGGCGAGGAACAAGAGGGGCCCCATCCACTGGAAACCACAACCTGGAAATGAACTTCCTTAATCAGCGCGTAGTAGAATTCCTACAGCTGGTTCTCCTTTGGAGTCAATTGGAACCTCCTGGCCCCCCTGCTCTTTTTTTTTGGAGAGGAGCAAATGTCACCCCACAGCCAAGATTTAGAAATTTGCCACACCGGATCAGAAACAGATCCATCTGGGACGAGGTCAAGGTTCTCCGAGGCCATGGCCTTCCTCAGCCCTGGAGTCCCCAAAGCCTGCAGGGTGGCCTCCGGCCTGAGGTCAGCACTGCCTGTGGGGCTACCAACAAGGGCTGTCCTGTCCCTGGCTGGTAACTACCCGGATTTCCATTTGAGAAGGTGAGTCACGTTCAGATGTGGAGAGTACATTAAATAACAATTTTTAGGATGTGAGTGTCAGAGAGAGAGCACAGCAAGAATGCGTTTGCTCTGGAATGGGACCGTTTCCTACGTGCCAGTCTCATAATCTCTTCCATCTGTCCACATTTCTGGTGACTCCCAACAGGCCCCCAGGGCCTCCGGAGTGGTGAGGCTGCCCTGGGCACTGCTGTTACTAGGAGACCTTCTTGCCAGGGCGGGAGGCTGGAAGAAAAATCACGTAGTTGAACAAGCAGGCTGCGCGTAGAGAGGCCTAACTCAGGAGTTTACTTGCTGTGCAGTCTGGGACAGTTCCTTGCTGTTCCCTGTTTTATGTTTCACATGGAGAAGGGTGAGCAGGCTGCATGCTCTACCAGAGCTCTCTGATGCTTGGGTCATAAAAGCGTTCGCAGATGCTCAGCGAAAAGTCGCAGCAGCCGCTAATGAAGCACTTACCAGCTCAGCTCCGCGGGAGGCACGGTGTTTGCCACCCGATGACCCGAATGTGTCGACACAAGCAAATACCTCTGAATGCTTTTGGAAAAGAAGGGAGAAAGGGAGCTCCAGTGGTACTGGAGCATCTCTCGTAGGTGCCGTGATGTACATCCTGGGCTTAAAGAAGGGAAGCGTGGATCCAAGGCCTCCAGCCCCCTTGTGCTGTTGGAAAGGGTCATGGGTCTGCTCCCTGTAGGTGCTGAGCATCCTCGGGTGCTGCCGGCACACGGAGGGCTCAAGCCGGCAACACTCCTGAGCACAGCTGGGCTAAGCAGACAAGGGGGTGTGGAGGACCAGTGTGAAGCCACAGGCTCCTGCCAGGACACAGGTGCAAGGGCAATCTGGGCCCCACGCTTGCCTGTTTCCTACAGCTGTGGCCCTGTTGATTGTTAGGGCTGGTAGCTGCTCTGAGAATTTCCTGGGGAAGAGGTCCCTGAGCATTTTAGAAGCTGGGAGACGGTCACCTTTGCCTGCTTATCCCCACAGGAAGAAGAAACAGCCAACTTTATAGAGTGCTGAAATATTAGCCCAAGGACGGTGGGCTGATAATGGTGGAAGAGTGGAGAGTCCAGGAGTCCTTCCTTCCACTCAGAGCCCTTTGGTCCTTGGCCATATGAGGTCCGAGTAGTGATGTTTTCGAGCTATTCATCAAATGTGTGCCATTTTCTTGATGTCTTTCTGCACTTCGGGTTGGTAGCTGGAAAGCATTTTCTGGAATGCACTTGCCAGTGTGATTTGGAGGTCAGGTTCAGGTGAGAGGCATATTGGTTTTCTGACTGCTATTGTGAATGTTAACTGAGTAGCTTAAAATGACACATTTGGACTGTTTCATAGCTCGGGAGATCTGCACTTCCTATTGGGTGCTCTGATCGAATGCCTGCTTCTCCCCTCTCTCCATCTTCCATGGCCCCTGCAACACTGGCCTTTGGATACTCACCGAGCATCCCTAGGCTGGTTGACTCTGTCTTTCTGTTGCCTTCTCCCCCTCCCACCCTTACAAGAGCAGTTGCCATTGGATTTATTTAGGGCCCATCAGGATCCAGGACTAAATCATTTTGAGATATTTAACTCTATCTTCATAGAACCCTTTCCAAATACAGTTACTATCACACATTCCATACCCGTAAGCCTTCTTGACCCCATTCAACTTATCCCAAGGGTCAAGAATAACAGAACAAACAAGAAATGACTAATTGCACATTGTAAGGAGTAGGAAAAAGATGTTTATAAAGTTGTAGAGGGTAGATAAAGTACATTTTGAATCCTTGGGGCTTCAAAGTCTTTACCTAGAAAACAAGAGTAATATCTAATTCAGACAACTGCTTGAGGTTTTAATAGGTAATTGTTGATTGAGTAACTGATGAAAGTGTGCCTATCAAATAGTGGTGGATATTTTCCTCCCCTGGCTTCAAGCTTTTCTCTTCCTTCTCTACCTAATCCATCTTATTTATTCATTTATTAAGCTTGCTTCGAGACCCTCCTGAGTGCCAGGTTTTATTGTAGCTATGGCGTGCTCTGCAGGGAACAGACAAAACTTTGGTTCCCTGATTAGTTTATTTTCTTCATCTCTATAATGGCTACATCTTTGTGTCAACTCGGCGGAACCACAGAGTGCTGGGATCTGTCTTCAGACAC
This sequence comes from Arvicola amphibius, assembly GCF_903992535.2. Classification (NCBI taxonomy): domain Eukaryota; kingdom Metazoa; phylum Chordata; class Mammalia; order Rodentia; family Cricetidae; genus Arvicola; species Arvicola amphibius. Next base: position 52,014,038 of record NC_052052.2, on the reverse strand, counting down.
TTTTTGTTTGTTTGTTTCTGAGATGGTATTTCTAGATGAAGCCCACATGTGATTTGGTAGCCTGGGTCAGACAGGTTGCCTTCCCTAATGTGACTAACATTCCCCAGTCAGTTGAAGAGATGACAGGGACAAAAAGGAATTCTAGTTTTGAATGAAAATACCAGCACGGGGGGAGGGGTTTGTTTGGTGCTTATCTTCACATTCATAGTTCAGCAATGACCCTTTCTAGGAGTCTTGGGCCAACCAACTTTGGACTGGAACCATAATATCCACTCTTCATATCTTGGACCTTCAGATATGGGGCAGAACTGAACCACAGACTCTCCCAGGTTTTCAACTGCTGACTGACTCATCTTGTAAATCCTGGGACTTTCCTACCTCTGTGGCCATGTCATGTGCTGATTCCTTATACCACCTCTCTCTCTCTCTCTCTCTCTCTCTCTCTCTCTCTCTCTCTCTCTCTCTCTCTCTCATAAGTAAGACATTATGATCATCTTTGTCCTCTTTGAATGTAATATGGCTTCTTCTTCTTTTTTTACCTGCAGAACTGTGCTGTGAATCAGGCAGAGTAAGCACTCTAAGAACCCTCCCCTTACAGAGGAGGAAACTGAGATCTAAGATGGATGTCCTTTACTTATGATACTATGGGCCAATCCTTTAGAAGCAGAGCAATATTAACTTCAAAGCCAGGGCCCTGCCAGGTGAGAAATCTGGGCTGATCCAGGGCTCTGAGCCTCTCATCAAGGAGGCAGAGCTGTGATTAGATTATTATGGGGGGGAGCAGGGTGGAAGAACAGTTACTCGCTTTGGTGTTTAATATAGCATTAGCCATCACTTGGAAACCTCTTGAGATGCCCTTGAGAAGAAATAAGAGACTCAAATTGTGGGCTAGGCAAATCTTGTAAAACAATGCACAAGCAAGGTCTAATAGAAAAGCCATGTCTAGACTTAAAGAATAAAAGCACTCGCCAGTACTCTAGATGAGTCAAGGCAACTCAGGTTTGAAATGATTTGAGAATTTATCGTTTCATTTTGGATCTTTTTTTTCATGGTAAGAACACTAGGGTGCCAGAGAGGACCTCTGGCTTGTCACTGTGTACAGCCAGAGAGGAATCTACTAACCTTCTGCTCAGACACTTTGTCTGTCAATCCAACATACTGCATGCTAATGTCATGAACGTAGACTGTCTCTCTGTCAACCTCAAGGAGTTGAAATGGAATATGGTACTGGGGAAAAGAAAGTCCTTTTCCTCTGCATTCTGTGCTCATGGACTGTCACTTTAAGATATCTCATGTGCCTAGATGCTCTCTGAGATGTATGTGACTGATCACAGCCCGTCATTTGTAAAGAAGATGCTTTGGCCTCAGACAGTCTAGGTCTCGGTTCTAGTTCCTTGCTTAGTAGGAGAAACATGGCCACATGTCTTACTCTTTAGGCTCTGTGTTCTCATCATCATGGTGCCTGGCCACAGGATTTCTGACTCATATTTTCTAGCGAGGACTATTTTAGATAAAGCTGGCAGCACAGCATGAACACTGAACGCTTAGTAAATCACCCCAAATATTGAGGTGCAAGCCCAGTATCAAAAGGGGCGTGTTCAGAGCACATACTGTCTTCAAGGCTAAGTTCACGCACTTCTGTTGGCTTATGAAGCTAGCCGTAGCCCACCACTGTATTCTGTAGTAGTGAAATCTTTTCTAGCACTGGCCGCACTGTCTTTTACTGTCCCTGATGCTGTAGGAAGTTTTCCTCTCTCATCCAAGCTTTTCCATCTATTAAATGGACACAGAAATCCTACTGGGCAGAAGCCAATGGCAGTGCTTGGCAAGAAGCAGAGAAAATGAGAGAAGAAAATTCACCTGTTCATTTGCTAAGGAAAAGCTAGCATGTGCTTGGTAGTGTTCAGTATTAACTATAGAATAAAATTATCATCTTAATTATCATTGTTACCAAATTTTCTAGGCTAGGTGAAGCTCTTGGGTGATGAAACTTTCATAGAAATGACTGATCAAGCGTATCAGAGAAGTCAGGTGTGGTGGCACACGCCTGTGGAAGAACTTGGAAGGCAGATGCAGGAGGACTGTTGTGACTTTAAGCAGCCTGGGCTACAAACCGAGTTCTAGACTAGTCTGGGCTACAAAATAAGGCCTTGTTTCAAAAAAAGAAAAGGAAAGAAATAAAAAGCAAGACAGCAAACAAAAATCTATACAACAAAACCTTGACCATGTTTAGAGTCAAAGTGGGAAACGACATTAATAAACTTCGTAGAGCTGATTGTCCTATCTCCCTGGAGAAGCCTCTTCAGTGGCTCTAAGGATGAGACTTGTTTCTCATAAGGCAAGGTTGAATTCTGTGCTTCCCGGACTGACCTGAAACTCCTGACCATCCTGCCTCCCTCTCCTCAGTGCTGGGATTACAGTGTGAGCCGTGTCTGTGTAGTTCTGACTCCTGAGCAGAGACTCTCAGGGTTCTCCAACTCATCACTCTGCCCCGTCGCACGACCCCTTGCCCATCTAACTCTGTACCCCGGCTATGCAGGATGCTAGTCGGACCATCCAGGTACTGCCAAGCCCTGCAGAGGAGATGAATGCTCACCTAACTGAGCTGTGTGAGCCTAGACTCGGGGTTTTCAACCTCTGTCCAAGAGGTCATCTTAAGTTAATACTCTCTTGATATCCTCATGGTAAGATTTAAAGAGCCCGTGGTCTGGTCTTAGTGTTGATCTTCTTGTGCTGGCTAGTTTTGTATCTTGGGGCCCTCAGGGAGGAGCCTTGGTTCTTCTTCTGTAGGATACTTACCTCATATCGTGGTAGATGAGGTGGGTGTTTGGAGACACATATGTTCTCCATGTTCTTGTCTGTCATGGAGATGAAACTCATTCTGAACATATTTCCAGTTTTTACCATGGGCCAACTATGTTCCACCAGGGAAGGTGTTCATTGCAATTGGCAGCAATGTTAGTGACAACCGAGCTTACAGTGGGGGTGGTGATTATGGACAGGGGGCTATTTTCAGTATTTTGTGTAGATATTTCTCACATAGTCAGTGTTACAATGGAGGTAGTAGTTGCAGTTTTCAGATGAGAAGATTGACGTCCTGGGAATTGTATATCTTCAACAAAGCTTGGAGAGTGGGGCGCCCAGGGATTCTTGCTCCATTGTCCCTTGGCACCAGGAAAAGGGACCCACCGTCTACCACTCAGTGAACAGGAGATGCTGGTGAGCAGTAGAGGACCCTTGCGGCTACCCCAAGCTACTGCATTCACAGCCTGCAGCATAGAATGTGGATCTTAGGAAGACCGTGGCAGCTGACGTTCATGATGAGAAGGCCAACTTCTGCACCATCAGAAAGTGGATGATCATCTCTGTGACCCCAAGTCCACTGTCTAAGGGTGAACCCCAGCATGGTCTGAACCCTGAGACCAAGTAAGACTAGCCTGTACTGAAGAAAATGATTATAGTCAAAATGCTTTTAAAGTTCATCAGTTATTTTCTGTATTATGTACATTAATAATAATATCCATGACTGGAATATTTTATTAGGCTGGCTTCCTTCCTTTCTTCCTTCCTCTCCTTCCTCTCCTTCCTCTCCTCCTTCTCCTCCTTCTCCTCCCTCTCCTCCCTCTCCTCCCTCTCCTCCTTCTCCTTCCTCCTCCTCCTCCTCCCTCTCCTCCCTCTCCTCCCTCTCCTCCTTCTCCTTCCTCCTCTTCCTCCTCCTCCTCCTCCTCCTCCTCTTCTTCTTCTTCTTCTTCTTCTTCTTCTTCTTCTTCTTCTTCTTCCCTCCTCTCTCCTTCTCTCTACCCCTACCCTGTACTTGGCCTTATTCTTGATAGACAAGGGCTCTCTCTCTATTACTGAAATACATCCCCAGCCCTCTTTTACTTTTATTTTGAAACAGGGTCTCACCAATTTGTCCAGGCTACCCTTGAATTCACCCAGTTGCTCACGGTGGTGTTAAACATGCCACCCTCTGGCATTCCTCTCCAAAGCAGCTGTGAGGACAGGCCTGTGTCATCAGGGTCTACTCATGAAGCAACTTTTAAATGTTACTTCTCTTCCTAGTGAGAAGATGGATATTAAATGTTACTTCTCTTCCTAGGAGAAGATGTATTTTAAATGTTACTTCTCTTCCTAGTGAGAAGATGGATATTAAATGTTCCTTCTTTTCCTAGTGAGAGGATGAATATTAAATGTTACTTCTCTTCCTAATGAGAAGATGGATATTGTTTTCTTGGATTGAAAAATAAGGAGGCGGGTTTTGTTATTCTTTCATGTGATCTCTGTCTTAAAACTCTGAAACTGTTTGACCATCCCCATAACAAGTGATGAAACTGAAGCTCAGGCTAAGGAATGGGCCCACGACTGCACAGCAAACTAGAAGCAGAGCTAGGACGCACACCAGATTCTAGGTTATCTTTGTAAAAGGGTAATACACTGTCTCACAAATCTTCTCATACGTATACATTTAGAGAGAAGAGAGATAACAGACTTTGTTCATAGTCCCCCATTTTTTCTTGTCCTTCCCACTCTGCCAAACCCCTGCTTCCCAACAAATCCCCCTCTGCCTTTAGTGTCTTTCTCTTCTGTGACCTACTTCATTTAGCCTTGCTGTCTCAGCATAGGTGGGGTTATTTACTCGAACAAGGGCGGCTTACCAGTGGCTCCAACCATTCGCCCAGAATTTTGCTGTGGTTCTCAAAAGAGCCCATAACTAATGTAGACACCATCCCTACAAGACTATATCATTTGTAGTGGGGGAGTGGAGGCGAGGAGAAATAGCTTATTTATTTGTTATTTTTTTTGTTTTGTTTTGTTTTTTCAAGACAGGGTTTCTCTATAGCTTTGAAGCCTGTCCTGGAACTAGCTCTTGTAGACCAGGCTGGCCTCGAACTCACAAAGATCCACCTGCCTCTGCCTCCCGAGTGCTGGGATTAAAGGCATGCGCCACCACCGCCCAGCGAAATAGCTTATTTAATACTGCTCCTGATGTACTGTTTTTTTGAGAGATCGTAGTGCTTACTGTCTTCAGGGAAGGGTTTTGGAGCCAGCTCATGTACGGTGCAGTGATGGGAACTGGTGGGCATTGATTGGATGACAGTCCTTATCCGGTTCAGTGTGGGGGCTTAGCTGCACCCAGCCTTGGGCACAGACCTGGTGTCTGGTCTTCATCTGCTGGAGCTCTTTCTTGTGCAGCCAGGTGCTTAGACCACCATATGTGTCATCAAACCGATGACACACTACCCTTTCACTAATGTGTCTAAGCCCCTGCAGGGAGAAAGGCTCCTGCATGACAGGGCCCTCCAGAATGAATGCAGTCGCCGGGGAGGCCTGGCTTAGAGGGAACTGACTCACACTGAGCTGTCCCCAACCCCAGGGAAGCATCCCGGGAGCTGCCTACCTCTCCCACATACCACCCTCTGGGCCCAAACTTCTTGCTGCAGCAGTTGGATTTACTCACTGCCTCCCTTCTTCCGCATCTGCAAGGACCTGGAAGAGGACTTTGCAGGCTCTCTCTCCTTCACTTAGCTTTCTCTGTCTCCTTTAGTGACTGATGGACGCAGCCAAAGCTGAAAAATTTCTCCATGTCTCAGAGAACCTGGATCCAGTGGGAATCTGGGCACTGAGAGAGGAGCTGGCTGGCTCTTTTGCTGCAGGAGGAAGAGTTAGTCACTGGGTCGCTGCTGGCAACTGGCGCTGTCACGGGGAGGAAATGCACTTGGGATGAGTGAGTGCAGTGTGGTCTCCACAAAAATCCTCTTTTTTAATTGAGCAGAGGAAGTGGCCTGCTGATTTCCTCTTTCATTCACTGACAGTTCCTGTCTGCTCCAAGTTCAGCAGCCAGGGGGGCACTGGACCAGAAGAGGAGTGGGAGGAGATTGGGGTTTACACACATTGTTTCATTTTCCCCACAATAACCTTATTGTCACGGTCTACACTTTTCCAAAGGGGATGGTGAATGCTCGTCCAAGGTCAGACACAGTCTACCTAGGGCCAAAGCCACAGCGGGGAAATATCTCTCCAGGCCCCTTGCTTCAGCTTGCATCGTTCCCCTCTGTTCATCTCATTGTGACCCCCACACTACCTTCCAGGACGTCAAAGATTTCCCTAAGTTTGGGTGTTAACCACTCAGTGTATGGTTGTGTACACAGAATAGGTTCTGTAAGTGCCAGTTGTACCCAATGCTATTTCCTGCTTTTTAGGAAAATTTGCATTTTCGAAAACATCTTCTGGAAAAGAAGAGAATCCACACTGAGGCTGAGCAAGCAGTCCCAACACCATTCTAGATCCCTGATGGCATGTTTCTCCCTGGCCCCCATCTCTTTGCCTGTTTTCTTTCTCTTACATTTTCACTCAAGGAAAATTCTGCAACCGTTGGTCCTAAGTACTTCACAATTCTCTTTTGATTTCATTCTCATTTCCACTGTGTGACACAGGCCGTGTTAATATCGGCACCATCCCACCTGCAAATGAGTCACTGGGCACAGAGGGACATAGTTGTCTGCTTGGAGACATACAGGGGGCCGTGAGTAGAGCAAGAATTAGCGGGTGGGCTGCACAGCAATCCCGTGAAGCTAGAGGCACTGCACTGCACGGGCTTCTCACTGCCCACGCATTTCACCATCTAGGTATGAATACACCGTCCATGTATCTTCACATGTCTTGCTCCATTGGATGCTCACACTCTGGGAGCCTTGGACGGTTACTCCTGTAAAAACCGGAGTGCACAGGTCGAGGTCCCACACTTAGTGAGCAGAGCTTGAGAGTCAATGTCGCTATGCTTTGTAGATTTCTAATGACCAAAGCCAGTGCTGAGGACCTGGGGCTGCCTGGACTATGGATGAAGCGCTGAGGAGAAAAAAGGTTTTCAGGTTGTTCTTTGACAGTTGGACAGAGGCTCCTCCCCCATTCCTTCCCTTACCCCTCTCTTCTCCCTCTCCCTTTCTCTCCACCCCTTACGGTGTGTATGTCTGTGTGTTCGTCATAAAAGTAGTTCTCAGAAACTTGAGGTTTTAATAAAACATGAAAAACATTTTCACTAGCACCCTTCCTTCCCTCTCGGATCTTAGGTGCTACACGGTTTAAGGAAATGTAATCCATATGCGTGATTATTCATACTTCCATCATCAAAAATACTGTTGACTCTTTGAGAAACATTTGATTTTCTGGATGTCATTCTTTTTGGAGTATAAAGGAAGAGTTCTTCCCCCCTCAGCTACTAGTTTATTTGCCTTGAATATCACTTGACAGAGGTGCGCAAGTGGTCACTAGACTGTGCCACAGCTTCCTGTGGACTTTTAACCCAGTGATAACAGTCATTTGCTTTTTCAGTCTCCGAGCTTTCAGATGTGTGTGTGTGTGGGGGGGGGCAAGTTAAGATTTGTAGAACGCCTACTTTGCACATGAATCACTGGTTCCTTCTTTTAGGGGGTACAGCGGGGGCCGTATGAGACCAAGACCCAGAGGCCTGAGCCTGGCACATCTCACACCTAAATGGTGTCCCCCTGAAGTCAAAGCCACTGCTCCTCTTTTCAGGATATCATAGAGGCTGCAAGGGTCAACTTTTTCCACAAACAAGAGCAGGATTTTTTTTTCCCCCAAAGCTCACCCATCTCCACCTCCAGCTAAACACAGGCACAACTCCAGCTAGAACAGAATGGTACCACTTTGCCGGCCTTGGCCTCCCAAGGTGGAGGAAGGGCTTCACGGGAAGGAAGGTGCAGGGGTTGGTTTCCAGGTGGTGGTGTGTACACTTCGTGACGCGTTATTATTGGCGGTTTTATTGGTAGCACAATAGTAACATCAGAGATAAAAGGAACAAAAGACGAGCAGAGTAGGAAGCTAAGGGTCTGAAGCTGTGGAAGAGACAACAGAGGATGCTGAGCAAAGAGCTGCAGAAGCTGCTGCAAAACATGCGCCACAAGCAACCCTGTGAGAGACCCCAGAGGCCACCGCCCTGCCCTGCCCCTCCTGCAGCCCACTTCCCTCAGCTTTCCCTGCCCTGCCGTCATTATGCTCTGGACTCTTTTTAATTCGGAAGCTTTGGGGGCCACATCCTGTCATCAATTTGGGGCTGACTTCAATAAGCATTCTGTGCCGGGCCAATGCGGCAGGATGCAGCTTCCTCCTGGTGGGCCCTGATACAATAGGGTTTTCTACTGAGATCAATGGATTAATTGCAAAGGCTCCATTCGGGGCCATAAGGAGAAGCATTGTTTTTTCCACAGCCCACAGCCCGGCCATCAGGGCTTGCCAAACTTCATTTTTGAAAAGCCAGGAAAACAATTTTGTGAAGAGGGGTTAGGGTGGAGGGGCATAGGGGAGTCCTTTCGCTCATCTGGGTAAAGGTCAGAAACAATTACAGTGAGAATTCAGAAGGCACGTTTGTTCTCTGACTGTGGCCCTGTCTGGAAAATTCCACCCAGAAACAATTGTCTGTCCCTCTCGCAGCCCTCCCTTCCCCCTCAGACTCTCTCCACCCGGGCCTCAGCCCACCCTCTTTTAGCTTCAGCCATTATCTCCCCTGTAAACAGCCTGGGATGTCTGGCCACTGAATGGTCAAAGGGCTCAGCTGCATTTAAGGGGATTAAGCATCCCGGAAGCAATGGATGTCTCTGAGGCAGAGAACTAGATGTGGCTGAAAGACAGAGCTGGAAAAGCTGCCTGGGCAGAGGAAGGACCCCATACATGACCCGTGTGTTCTCCTTGGAGGATGGAATGAACCGACTGTAGAACTTGGGTTGGTGAGCTCCCCGGAGTGGGTGGTGGGGTGCTGCCTTTCTGGGGTACTGGGAAAGCGCGTGTGGTAGTGTACCACATGATCCCAGGGACGTTAATGTGGAAGCTTCAACTAGACAATTCTTCACAGGCACCCAAGGGTTCCTGCTTAGTTCTCACCTCACCAATACATATTCTTTCCTCTAAATAGGTGGGTGACATTCGAGAAATGATAAGCCGTGGTGGTGGATTTTATTTGCGTTTTACAGCTGAGACAGACTAGCACGGGCGGAGGGGGAGACAGTTAAACAGACCCCTGACAAGATAAGCCCCAGGAAACCTGGGATCCCTTCAGCTCAGAGGAAAGTGCCAATGTCTGCAGCCAGCCCCCACCCCCAGCATGGCATCTGCCACATAGATGACACTCAAAAAAATTGTTGCATAAATTAATAGTTTTTTATTTAGTATTCTAGGCTATATGGGGCTCCAGTCCCTCTCTGCCTGCCTGGTTGCTCTACCATGACTGACTGGATCTTAATGCTGCTCAATAATCCTTCTAGAAGACTCTTATGCGATTATTTTAACAGCCCCTTCAGCTAGACTGACCCAATCCTGTCCTACACTGGCTTCCCCTTCCCCATCCCTCTCCTCTGTGCCTCACTTGTAGTGATTCTCTTTAACTTAACCATAGAGGGTGGGATACATGGAGTTGAAGAAAACTGTATAATCTAATTATAATACTTCAGCATCAGAGCACAGTGTGGGCCCCTAGGGCTCAATGGGAGGAGATTAGAGCCAGGTGCTTATGCTGAAGGCGTCCTCCCTTTTGGAGGAGGGCAGGGTACCACACCTGTCAATCATCTCCAACCCAAGCCCCAAAGAGACTAACTCTGGATGCTAAATCATGAGGCAGAGAACCTTTTGACTCCTCACAGCAGCTCTGAGATGCAGGAGACTCTAGAGTCAGAAGAAGCTGAAGTTTCAGCATGGTATGGCTCTCGACAAGACGCAAGAGTCTTGTAGCCAGGATTCCAAGCAAAATTTCCAACGTTGCCTTCACACGGCCAGCCTCATTTTCTCAGCCTGGCTGAGGCTGCCTTGTCACCTAGGATCAGATTCAGCTCCTGTCCCATCCCCTCCCTCCCCCTCCCCGCCCTCCCCAAGTTCAGTCTCTCACAGAGTTGCCCTGGAGATGAAGGACTGCCAGAACAGAGCTGGTTTTGCTCTGGCACACTTCCTTCCCCTGCAATCTCAAAGGTACACTGTGGGTTGATACAGTCTCACCAGAGCCGTTAGATGGGACTGGAGAGTGGGCAAGTAGGGTTTGGTGGTATCTAATCCTGGCGCTGGGGTAAGGGAGTGGAGACAGGAGGATTGCTGAGGCTGTCTAATTAGCCAGTAGCTAAACCCGTGAGACCCAGGCCAACATCTCAAAAACCAAGGTAGACAATTCTCTTGGTGACTAGCTCCTGAGGTTAGACCCTGGCCTATGTGGTGCGTGCTCTCTCTCTCTCTCTCTCTCTCTCTCTCTCTCTCTCTCTCTCTCTCTCTCTCTCTCTCTCTCACACACACACACACACACAGTATGTGCTTGTGCACATACACACAAAACGGAATGCGCTCACAAAGTGTGAACTTCTCAGCGTTGGAAGCCTTTGTCCCAGGACGACTGAGTTCCCGGAAGCAGACTCGTGCAACCCCAAACTGGCTCAGGAATCTTTCACCATTTCCTTCCATTGTCCCCACTTTCTCTTGGCATTGTCACTGTCATGTTTGTTGATGGAATTCCACTAATGGAGTTTTCCTGGTCCCCATAGAAACAATGAAAAGACTTGGCAAACCAAGTAGAGACCAGCGATTTTCTCTACGTGGGCGACTGGCACGCATCTTGGGGTGGTTGGTTTGCGGCTTTCAGTTGAAGTCTGAGCTCTGGAAAGGAAAGCGCATAGCCACTAGTGATGTGAAAGTGGACAGGAAGGCGGGAGGTGGCTGCGACTGCGCAGTAGGGCGCTAGGAGACCTGACTAGAATGTGGGAACTGGGAGACCTGAACGCTAAGCCTTATCATTCCCGGTACTAGTTGTGGGATCTTGAACAAGGTACTTATTTTCTCTGCCCTTTACCAAGTTCACCAGTGAACGTAGGAATTTTGCCTGTGCTTTGTATCTGAAGCGAAAATTAAACCCCTAGGTTCTAGCTTCTTAAATGGCCTGTGGGGAGGCGGGACGTCATGTAACTAGATATAGGGGTCATGAAAGCTTGGCAATGGCAAGACGTTTCTGCCTGCAGTGATCAACGCCTTAACTGAAAATCAGATGTGCAATGAGTCAGAGGTGTTTACAGCAGTGCTCACCTATACTGCATTTTGCAGCTTTACTGCGGCCTCTGTAATGCAAACGCATGCCCACTTGGCGCTGTGCATGCCTTCATGCAGTGCTTACAAGTACTGATCAGATCACCTCAGATCAGATGCGTGGCTGCTACATGTGAACGGCAGAGCTTCTCTTTCCTGTACTTACAGAGTTTTCTGATCGTAAAGAAACATAATGGTCTAATTATGAAAAATTAGAATGGTATTTCCCTATCAGCATTCCCCAGAACGTAAGTATGAAATTAGTACATCTCTGGATTGTATTCTGTTAGAATGTTTTATTTTAAAATTTGCTACTTGAGTCGCTTACTTTAGTTTCATAAAAAAAAATAATTAAATTGATTTTGGCTTGGAATTAGGGCAGCATTTCCAGTGATTTCTTGAATGAAATGCTTCTACCACATTGTATAATATATTTGTGGGAAGTTGCATTCTCAGTATTGGTGATGACGAAATCAAAATATCAATGAATTCTGAAATATCCAACGATGTTTAAGTCTTTATGCAAAAAAGCAGATTCAAATTTGCCTTTAATAAACAACAACAAATATATATAACAAAGAATAGCTTTCAGTTTTCAAGCAAATTTCTTTATGATTTAGTATTGGTAAATATTTGATGCCTGCACTGTTTCATATGCCTTTATACCTAAGGGCACATAAAAGCTCAGGCAAAGGGGATTGAAAGTGGAAAAGCTTAGGAAGTTCTTCCCTAGGGGAATGAAAGTGCCTGGCCCAGGGCAACTGTCTTTTTCCTTCAGTGGGCTTGGCACATCCCTCCCACTTGCAGAGATTCTAATAGTAAATCTCTGATATGGATAAGTCAAAGAGACAACTTTCAAATAGACAGCTTCAAACATTGGCAGTTAACTTTTACCAATGACGGTGTGTCCGTGCTTATATGCAAGTGTGCTTTGGAGCAATAATTTATAAGAGAAGAATAAAGAATACTTCATTGAGGCTGTTTTCAATCTTCTTCTGAGTACATGTAAAATAAGTCTACCACTGATGAAATATCCCAAGTACTGTGTATATAGTATCTTGTTTAATTCCTAAAATCATTTTACAAATTAGGAATCAGGAGTCCAAGTTCCTGCAGAAAGAATTCAAGTTCAGATAATAGCAAGGTTAGGGATATATTTTACTTTTATTTATAAAATTTGATTCATGGGTGTTTTACATGCGTGTCTGTAGTTGTGTGCCTGGTACCGACAGAGGCCAGAGAAGGTGCTGGAGTCCTAAGATCTTGAGCCCCAGACAGTCATGAGCCATGATGTGGGTGCTGGAAATGGAATCCGATTCTTCTGGAAGAGCAGCCAGTGCTCTAACCACGGAGCCATCTCTCCAGTCTCAGAACTAGGAGTTTTAAATCTCTTTTCTGACTAGAAGAACCGCTCTTGCTATCAGAGCATTTCAAATGCTCTAACTCTCTTTAACACTTCGTATTAGACTTTCAGCATTCACAACCTTGACTTCCTCACACAGCCCCTGTGCTAGGGGCCGTTCTAGGTGGGGGATTTCAAGTTATGGGTGGTGGTCTTGACTGACATAACTTCAGGTAGTTGTTGGGTTTGTTTTGTTTTGTTTTGTTTTAGAAAAACAAGCAAACAAACCTGCAAACAGAATGGTGTCATTTACCTGAAACTTTGGGAAGGTTATACCATAAACACATGGAATGCACCCAACATGCATTTGGCACATACCAGATATTTATATGAAAGTCTCAAACACTCAAGCAGGGTAATTTAGGGAGAGAGATTATTGGCTAGAAAATGCAGTGAGGGGCAGTGTTAGGTTCCAGGGTTAATGGCAGAAAGAAACGGATACCATTTATAGGCCTGAAGGGTGAAGAGAGTGAAGTCCTGGAACCCGGAAGGATCACAAGAGAGGGTGAAGCCTTCCAAGAGCTGTGCTCAGTCGTGAAAGAATACAGCAGACTCGGTAACCTGGCAGGGAGGGAGCCAGGAGCATGGATACATCACCCTCGCTCTTCTCTTAGCTTTCTGCCTGCTAGGAGAACTCCACAGGCTGAGCGCCATAGAAGCTGGGGGCAAAGGTCAGCATCTGGGCGACAAAACTGATAAACACAAGGTAGGAAGTAGATGGGCAAACAGAAGATGCAGCAGATGATCTGTAGATATCGAGGCCAGGTCCCCACTCTGGAGCTGCTTATGGCCTGCACGCAGCGAGTGTTCACATCACAGAACAGGGTGTAACGAGCACAGCACAGCTGGTTTGACCTGGCCTTGACAGCCTGCAGGCATCCTCCAAAGTCACACAGAGCCTCGTCAAAGTAGATCTTGAGGAAGGTCCACACCAGGATCCTTCTGAATGATTGCCTTCTTGCACCTGCAGGTGTGGCCAGGTTCTCTTGCTCGTGTTTGCCAGTCCCTTCATAAAGCCAAGCCTGCGAACTCTGGTGAGCCTGCTCCCTTCAGTTTAGGGGCCTTGGCCCTCTTCCTGCCTCCGTCAAAGCCAGCATCTGCACATGGGGCCCTTCTCTGCTTACTTCCATCCAGAGCTTCAGCAGGACTGTCCCTGTCCTTCTGAGACATAGTGCTTGCTTGTTTCGGTGAGGTGTATGTTATTCGACAAATATTTCATGCAATATCTATTGAATGTCTATTGAGTTTTTGGCACCATGCCAAAAAAAAAAAAAAAAAAAAAAAAAAAAAAAAAAAAAAAGGAGTACCAAAGCGATGGGGTCACTTCTCTTACTTCCTGGGTCCTTTCTCACTAGGCCTTTCCAACCCTCTAGACTGTGAGCATCTTGAGGACAGGAAATCTGCTCAATTACTTTTGTGCTGTCAGTGCTCAGGAGAGAAGGCTTCCAAAAGCTGTCGCTATAGAGGAAACAGAAAGGAAGGAAGAAAGGAATTAACTGACTGTACAATTATTTGTTAAGTGCCTAAGATAGGCCAGATGCTTAGAGGCATAAACAACAGCTCAGGGTGCATACATGCAGGCGTGTGCATATGCATGTGTGTATGTGTGTGTGTGTATGTGTGTGTGTGCGTGTGTGTGTGTGCATGTACACACGTGCAAGGACTGAGGAACTAGTTGTGAATATCTCTAGGTCTCAGAGGACAAAACACAGGGTTCCTACCTTGCCCAGATTTATTTTTTAACAGAACCATTCTGACCCCTAAGGACAGACACTAAGGGGCCTGTTTAGGGTTTCAGTGTAGCTGGCTGGTGGTTAGAGCACTTCAAACAGTTTGCAAAAGCAGGTGATTTCTGTAGTTGAGGGCTTGTAGGCATATGGTATTTGAATGATATAATTTCTTTAATTGAAAGTGTTATCTTAACCGGAGAGTTTTGCAAACCCCCCCTAAAGACATCTGTTGCTGTTTTTGTGCTTTTCCCCAGCAAACAATCTGGTGGTGAAAAATAGGAATGACTAAATGGAACACCAGGAAAAATTGTGGGTTTGAAAAACAAATCTCCTTGTCTTTAAGGTTGAGGCAATTAAGCAAGGTACAAGGCAGGCAGCTTCTGGACAGAGGCTTCTATGAGATCTCAGGCTGTTTACTAATGATCGCCAACACAGAACCAGCGCGAGGAGCAGGAGGAAAATCCAGTCCTTATTTTTGTTATTTATGGCCCTTACCTGTAAGATTTGTACACGGGGACCACTGTGAAAGCTTGGAGCCAGATCCAGGGGTCTTGCACATTTCCAGATAACCCCTGAAGTCCATCAGGCTCCTGGAACTCAGTCCATCAAGGCTGGTATCACCCGTCTCTGAGACCCATGACTCCTACTGAGCTGTCTACGTTGTGGGCCTCCCCAAGTGTTTTACCAAGGCAGAAAGCTCCCAGAATGATGTGTTTTCTGAGATCTGGAGCAAGCTACAAGCAAGGGCTTGCTCCCCTGGCGAGGGGCTACCTTTTTTGTACTCCATACCTCTGCCTGATTGCTCAGATAACTGCCAAGGCTAATGTAGCTAACCTTGACCCCCATGGATAGCAGGATTCACCTCAGTAATCCCGATGGAGATATGACTTAAGGAACTGCACAGAGAGCTGGGAGGGCTAAGGGACACACACGTAGAGCATGTTAAGAGAGCTAAAGAAGAGTGCAGCCAGAAGCCATGTCGCCTCTAGGAATGGAGGGTCAAAGGGAAGAAATAGAGACCGCGGACTCCACAGAGAGCTAGGAGTAGGGCTGGCTGCCAGGGGAAACAGCAGAGAGGTGTGGGGAGGCAGTAGGGTGTGTGGGGGAACCAAGAGCACTCTCTACCCTCCTTCCGTCTTCTGACTGAACCCAGGGGCGGGGTCCAGGGTCTAGAAGATGTGGGCATAGAGCAGGGCTAGAGAAAGGCTGAGGATGGGTCGGAAGACATGGAAGAAAAGGACAAAGAATACCCCCCACACAGTTCTATACTCTGATAGAGCCCCTGGTGAAGCACCCGAGGGTCTCCCCAGTCTGAACTTCTCAGGACCTCTCTGCTGCACTCAAGAGTACACCAGGCTCTTCCAGTCACCATGGGCTAGTCAGTGTCCCCTCTCTCTGGGATTCTGAGAAACCTCCACTTTCTGCCTGAGGGCCTGAAACTCTTCCTCCCAGGCTTGATACATGCTCTGGGCAGATGTCTGTGAGCATCTCTGTCCTTGGGCCCTCCTTCCGAGCAGCGTCCACTGTACGCCGCAGTATTTCTACTGTTGACTCACTTTGGGATTTGCTGCTTTATTTGGTATCAAATCTGTTGCATTCATTTTATGTTTCCAGCATGATATGGGGATGCATTTAGATAGTAAAATGGTTACTATAGTGAAGATTTTTGTCTCAGTTACTTTTCTGACAAGAACCACTAAAATGTATACTAAATGTGAATCCCTAATATGATACAGTCTTCATAACTTTAATCATGTTGTAAAGGAAATCCCTAGATAGTCTCGATGTGGTTGTTTGTATGAAAATGGCCCTGAGAGACTCATAAGGATTGGCACTGTTGCGAGGTTTGGCCTTGTTGAAGGACATATGTCACTGGGAATGGGCTTTGAGGTTTCAGACATTTGAGCCGGGCCCAGCATCTCTCTCTTCCTGCTGCCTGAAAATCCAGATGTAGAACTCTCAGCTACCTCCCCAGCACCATGATTGCCCGTGAGTTTCCATGCTTCTTGCAGAATGACAATGGATTAACAATAATGGACTAAATCTCTGAAACTGTAAGCCAGACCCAAACAAATGTTTTCCTTTATAAGAGTGGCCATGGTCATGGTGTCTCTTCACAGTAATAGCAAAACCCTAACTAAGTTACTAACCACATGTTTTGGTAAATACGGGAGTGCAGTGTCTCTTTGAGGTGAACATGGGAGTGCAGTGTCTCCATGAGATGAACATGGAGTGCAGTGTCTCCATGAGGTGAACATGGAGTGCAGTGTCTCCATGAGGAGAACATGGGAATGCAGTGTCTCCATGAGGAGAACATGGAGTGCAGTGTCTCCATGAGGAGAAGATGGAGTGCAGTGTCTCCATGAGGAGAACATGGAGTGCAGTGTCTCCATGAGGAGAACATGGAGTGCAGTGTCTCCATGAGGAGAACATGGAGTGCAGTGTCTCCATGAAGTGAACATGGAGTACAGTGTCTCCTGAGGTGAACATGGAGTGCAGTGTCTCTGTGAGGTGAACATGGGAATGCAGTGTCTCCATGAGAACATGGAGTGCAGTGTCTCCATGAGAACATGGAGTGCAGTGTGTCCATGAGAACATGGAGTGCAGTGTCTCCATGAGAACATGGAGTGCAGTGTCTCCATGAGGTGAACATGGAGTGCAGTGTCTCCATGAGGAGAACATGGGAATGCAGTGTCTCCATGAAGAGAACATGGAGTGCAGTGTCTCCATGAGGAGAACATGGAGTGCAGTGTCTCCATGAGGAGAACATGGAGTGCAGTGTCTCCATGAGGAGAACATGGAGTGCAGTGTCTCCATGAAGTGAACATGGAGTACAGTGTCTCCTGAGGTGAACATGGAGTGCAGTGTCTCCATGAGGAGAACATGGGAATGCAGTGTCTCCATGAGGAGAACATGGAGTGCAGTGTCTCCATGAGGAGAACATGGAGTGCAGTGTCTCCATGAGGAGAACATGGAGTGCAGTGTCTCCATGAGGAGAACATGGAGTGCAGTGTCTCCATGAGGAGAACATGGAGTGCAGTGTCTCCATGAAGTGAACATGGAGTACAGTGTCTCCTGAGGTGAACATGGAGTGCAGTGTCTCTGTGAGGTGAACATGGGAATGCAGTGTCTCCATGAGAACATGGAGTGCAGTGTGTCCATGAGAACATGGAGTGCAGTGTCTCCATGAGAACATGGAGTGCAGTGTCTCCATGAGGTGAACATGGAGTGCAGTGTCTCCATGAGGAGAACATGGGAATGCAGTGTCTCCATGAAGAGAACATGGAGTGCAGTGTCTCCATGAGGAGAACATGGAGTGCAGTGTCTCCATGAGGAGAACATGGAGTGCAGTGTCTCCATGAGGAGAACATGGAGTGCAGTGTCTCCATGAAGTGAACATGGAGTACAGTGTCTCCTGAGGTGAACATGGAGTGCAGTGTCTCTGTGAGGTGAACATGGGAATGCAGTGTCTCCATGAGAACATGGAGTGCAGTGTCTCCATGAGAACATGGAGTGCAGTGTGTCCATGAGAACATGGAGTGCAGTGTCTCCATGAGAACATGGAGTGCAGTGTGTCCATGAGGAGAACATGGGAATGCAGTGTCTCCATGAGAACATGGAGTGCAGTGTCTCCATGAGAACATGGAGTGCAGTGTGTCCATGAGAACATGGAGTGCAGTGTCTCCATGAGAACATGGAGTGCAGTGTGTCCATGAGGAGAACATGGGAATGCAGTGTCTCCATGAGAACATGGAGTGCAGTGTCTCCATGAGAACATGGAGTGCAGTGTGTCCATGAGAACATGGAGTGCAGTGTCTCCATGAGAACATGGAGTGCAGTGTGTCCATGAGGAGAACATGGGAATGCAGTGTCTCCATGAGGTGAACATGGGAATGCAGTGTCTCCATGAGGTGAACATGGGAATGCAGTGTCTCCATGAGGTGAGAGTGCAGTGTCTCCATGAGGAGAACATGGAGTGCAGTGTCTCCATGAGGTGAACACAGCAGTGCAGTGTGTGTATAATTGTATAATGTGGTTCTTGTTTTACTATCTTTAAAGTCTCACACTTTTTTCTGCTATGCGCTGCATTCCCACTAATACTCGACAAGGATTCCACTTTCTTTATACCTTTCTCAACATTTTTCTCTTGATTTCTTTTTGATAAATGCAATCCTGTGATATAAAGTGATCTTTCATATTGATTTTAATTTCTGTCTGTCTATGTGTTGAGCACCTTTTCATAAAGCCTCATGAGCTTTTCTATGCCTTATTTGGAGGAATATTTATCCAAGTTCGTTGCCCATTCTTCCTTCATTTTCTTACTCTTTGCTACTAAGCTAGGATTTACCTTGAATGTCTCTATCCTTCAGTTACTTAGGCAGCATACCATTTACCTTGGCCTATTAACTAACTGTTACAATACCGAGAACATAATTTTTTTTCAGTAAACCTTAAAGAATAAAGGAAAAACTGGGTGAAAGGAGGAAGAGGTGAACACCAGACGGGAAATAGGAAGTGAAGAAGTGAGGAAGAGAGGGAGGAAGGAGGAATATAGCAACAGCAAGGAGATCACTATAACCACTCAAACCATTATCAAATACCTTGTTACTTTTCACTTCCATAGGCATCTTAGGTGTCGGGCGCAGGGATGGTTAAGGACCACTGAGACTTAGGAGAGGACAGAAGGATGCTGAAAAGAAGCAGCTGGAGAAGTTGGGATATGGACTCAGAGGATGGGTCCAGTGTCTACTTCGTCATGTCTTGGTTCTTTGCTGAAGTAGGCAATGCTTTTTTCTTCCTTGCTCCGTCTCTATAATCCATCTCTACGATTAGAGGCAATAATCCCTACCATGGTCATGGAAGAGGCGGCCTGGGAAAATGGCCAGTATGTTATTCAAGGTTACATACATGAAAGGGGTTTGTGAAGCCCTCACAATACTCCAACTGCCATTTTTCGCAGCTCTGGTGGACTGACTCTGTGTACCAAGCTACACCTCGTGTGCCCAGCTGAACATAAGGCAGGAGTCTTCTTGTGCAGAGGAAGTTGCCTGATGGATATTTAGAACCATAAAGGATGCTCTGAGAGGACCAGAGACCACCATCCCAGTCTTTGATCTCACACTATAGTTACTGGCTAAAGGCTCCCTGGCAAGTGGACACGGGCTCTATACAGCATGGCTGCTCATCCCTGTCAAGCTGGCCCTTCTTTCTTTGGCAGACTCTGGTAGCCAAAAACTTCTTTTCCATGGGACCACCCAGAAGAGGTTGATGTTCAGTATATAAGGGTTGTTTTGAAATGAAGGCGGCTCTATTGTCGTTCCGAATTCTTTTTTTCAAGGCCAAGTGTCCCTTCTGTCTCCCAGCTGGTCTTCATTAGACAGACTCTGAGACTGTTTAGTTCCCTGCTGGTCACATCAGAACTTTGCTTTCTGTTGTTACTCCAATGGCCACAGATAGACGGAAGTGGCTCTTTTGATTACCTTGACACCATAGCGAGCCATCATAAATCTAAAGTAAACACCATTAATTATAGTGGTCCTTGTATTCCCAGAGGAAAGAAATTTGGGCTTTGTTCAGGAGCAGAAGGACACTGTCTCGATTCATATGGGTGGTAGAGTAGCGCGCACCCAGGGTGGCCTAACTTTCAGAGCCCCTGCATTTTCTAAAGACAATAACGCCTTTTCCTTTCATCCTGGTCCATAGCATCACATCATGTGACCTCTCTATGTAAGCTGTGAGGCCAAGTGTGGAAAGAACTAAGGATATACTGTCTGTGGTACTGTGCCCAGCACCACAGCGGTCTCTTCAGTGCAAAGAAACAACGTTTGCCCTCATCTTCAGAAGTGTCTTCCATGTGAAACGCACTGAAAGGATGGATGCTTGTATGGGCCCTGTCAGAAAAGCTTCCTGAAGTTTGTTGATGGATTCTTTTCCCATCCACTCTGAGATTACTAGGAAATAAGGCTTCATCATCATGCAGGCTGGAGGTATTCCAACTGTGGTCTGTGTCTTAGTATTCGTCTGGAGTCTTCATGAATTTTTGCTGAGGTAAGCCGAGAAGATATAGCGAGTGTTGGGAGACTGCATAGCAATTTGATATCCCCCATGGCATCAAAGCATATGATCTTGATATAAAAATACCAGGTTAAGAAATGGAACCTGGTCTGTCACCATAGCTATTTTGACAAGCTGATGGATACATTCACATAAGAACTTGGACTTCATCTAGAGATTGGAGTCCGTTCGAGTTGGTTTGGAAACAGTAGTCCTTACCTGTGAGCGATGGGCTTCTCCAGGCACTGAGGGAGACTGTAGGGAGGGACGAGGCCTGGGTCTTTCTGCAGCTCTCAGTGCTGTAGTGTACCCTGGACCTCAGGCTGGCGAAGGGTAGATGCCGAAGGACTATTTGAACAATTACAGACGTTTGCTTCTACTGTTTATCCATGCAGTCTTATCGACTCCCCTGCTTACTGTGTAAGGAGAGATGACATATCTTACATCACTTGTCCTTTAACTCAAAGACATGCATCCTTCTAAGTTCATTTCTTATGAAATGATGATGGCTCTGACCAGGAAAATGTGTTATGTGATGTAATTTTCCTCCTTCGAATTCATGATGATCAAATCAAAGGTGCATCTTAATTAATGCCATCTTAGAGTCAAATACTGTAATTCAAGCTGGGGATGGTGGCAATCCTGCAATATTTAAGACGCTGAGGTAAGAGGAATATCAGTTCAAGGGGAGCTTGAGCTAAATAGTAAGACCCTGTCTAAAAACAATGATGATATTAAAAAAAAATTCTGTGATGTCAAATTGCCCTCATCTCTCTGTTGGACACAAATGGGGGCATCCCATAACTCCCTCACCCCACCTAAATCATTAGGTTTTAGAGACATGGGGGAAGAGGACTATGTGAAAGCCAAGGCTTTTACAAACCCAGCTGAAATCAATGCTTCTCTGCTAGTGACTTTGCCCGGCTTTCTGGAGGAGGAACTTAGTAGGGATAAAAGCTGCTGTTTGACCAAGAGAGACACCGTGGGGTCTACTGAGAGTTCCTGCTTTTCTTCTTTACCAAACTGGTCACCTAGATGCAGTGCAAAGCCTGGGTTAAAGTTACCCTTTTGGGAAGATAACCTGGGCTCTCCAGACAGGGGTATTCTTGTTTCCTCTGCGTCTTCCTACCCGTGCCAAGCTAACAGCCTGGATGCTTTGCGTCTCAAATTATGGTGTCTTAGGAATGTCTTAACTCTCACTGCTTGACACATGCTGCTTTCTTGGGAGATCAGTCTGTACCAGGAGGCCCTGAGAACTCCCCTGCAGATCTTGTGATATTTCCTCTGTGAGATACAATTTAGAGATTGGCACTCTGTGTGTGTGTGTGTGTGTGTGTGTGTGTGTGTGTGTGTGGTTTCATTGGTGGTGGAAAGTGGGAATTTGGTCCCAACAGAGGCCCCATTAGTCTATGTATTCTGAGGTGACTTACTTTTAAATTCAACGTGCCTTAATACTCTTTTTTACTGGAACAATGTGGATTTCATGCAAGCAAGGGGATATTCGGAGCTGTAGCTTTATAACAGAAAATGTCCCCCAATACAATAGATATTACTGAAAGTAATACAAACCAACACTTCTGTAGCATGTTATAAAAATGCTTTCAGATGTATGTGTTGTGCTATGTATATAACAACTCTGCAAGTTATGTAACCTTAGGCTCCTTAGCCATGACAGGAAACAGGCTGACTCGACCAAGTCACCACACAGAGCTACTAAAAGGCAGAATCAAAGCTCAAATGCAGTCATATCCGCAGTGCCTCCCAAGGCAATGCGTGTTCTTGTGGATAATTTGGTCATTTTCAGAACCCTGTTTTATCTAATGGAAATCATTACAGCAATGAGATCCCTGAAGGTCAAGTATTTGAAAGATATATGTTGTGGAGTTAGAATTACCCAGGTGACATCTTAGGTTGGTAGTAATGATTATGATTGACAGACAGGCAGTAGATGCTGTCAGTCATGCTTGCCATAGAGATGAACTGACTTATAAAGATAGAGATATAGTTACCCAGGAATAGGGAAGCTTGCCTCTTCAGCTGGCGGGCATGGGTCTTATCTTGCTCATGGGGACAAGTGACAGAGACCTGGGTAGAGGTAAACCATATGTGTCCTCTTCTTGCTCTTCATTCCTGCCCATGGCATGCTCCATAGAGTCTAGACCTTAAGCATGTAAGGGGGTTCTTGCCCACTCCCACTATTGGGTCTGAATGAGATGATGTATACAGTCTAGTGCTTGGAAAGCACCCCAACAATTTGGTTTCATCCTGGGCTTCTGGCTGGTTTCCATCTTTGGGCTCCTTCTTAATGTTAGTCTCTGTATGTGTTTCTCCATGATGAAAGGTGCTGCTGGTGAAATCAAATCATCTGAGCATAGGACTTTCATCCAGTCAAATCCCCTTAGAGCCCAGAGAAGCTTTTGCTTTTCTGTGCGTCGGTTCAATGCAGCTGAATAATGGAAGGCCTCAGCTTCAGCCTTTACGACACTCAAGGTCTCCTTTGGATCGCTTACCTAGAATTCAGCTTTTTTCTTTTTTGTAGCAAGTTATATTGTTTTACTTACCTTCTGGTATGGTGCAACTTGTATACTTTGAAGTCTTTCTCACTAAGGTGTGAGCACCTAAAGTCAGGCGCTATGGAGTTCCCTGGTACTGAGCCTGGTACTGAGCAGGCGGTCAGGAAGACAGAAGGATGCAGGTGTAAGAAGTGGAATAACTGAACCTACATGGCCAGTTCTCTAGCCATGTGCTCTGGTCCTACCTTGCTTTCAGGTAATGTGACCAAAGTAGCACTGTTCTAGGATGCTCAAAAAAGGTAACACAGCCAGGCCTCGTGGGACAGATTTGTAATCCCACTATTCAGGAGGTTTAAACGAGAAGATCAGAAGTTTAAAGCCAGTCTGTGCTACAGAATGAGTTCAGGAACAGTCTCAGCAACTTAGTGAGATGCCATCTCAAAATAGGAAGTCAAAAAGAGCTGATATGATGCATAGAATTATGTCACTTTGACACAAGCTGGAGTCATTTGGGAAGACGAATTCTCAGTTGAAAAACTACCTCCATACGATTGGCCTCTAAGGAAGTCTGTGGTACATTTTCCTAATCAGTGATTGATATGGTAGCGGCCAGCCCATTGTGGGTGATATGACTCTGGGTAGGTAGTCCTGGGTGCTATAAGAACTCAGGCTACCAGAGAAGTTAGGTAACAAGGTGAGGGGGTCAAGATCATGACAGGGGAAACCCACAGAGACAGCTGACTTGAGCTAGTGGGAACTCAGGGACTCTGGACCAACAGCTAGGGAGCATGAATGGGACCGACCTAGGCCCTCTGTATGTGGGTGACAGTTGTGTAGTTTGGTCTGTTTGTGGGGCCCCTAGCAGTGGGATCAGGACCTGTCCCTGGCACATGAGCTGGCTCTTTGGAACCTACTCCCTATGGTAGGATGCCTCACCCAGCCTTGATGCAGGGGTAGGAGCGTGGTCATGCCTCAACTTGATATGCCATGCTTTATAGATTCCCATGGGAGGCCTGTCCCTTTTAGAATGGAAAAGGAGCGGATGGGGACAGGTGGATGGGAGGCGGTGAGAGGGAATGGGAAGAGAGGAGAGAGGGGAAATTGTGGTTGGTATGTAAAATAAATTAAAATTTTTAATTAAAAGAAAAAGTACTCGGGCCCAACAAGCCATGGGGAACAGCACTGCCCCATGACTTCAGCCTTAGCTCCTGCCTCCAGGTTCCTGCCCTAACTTCCCTCAACAATGGTCGGTGATGTGAACTGTAAGCTGCAGTAAACCATTTCCTCCCCCAAGTTGCTATTGGTCATGGTGTTTCATCACAGCAACAGAAACCCTAAGACAGGCTGGGAAGTGTTGCTCAGTGATTCAGCAGTAACTTAACGTTCAGTCCTCAGCATCGAAACAAAAAAAACGAATAAATAACAATCTTTACAAAGTAACCAGGCGGTAACGCATGTGGAAACGTTGTTACACTACATAACACGAAGCAAGGTTTTGTGCTTCCGTGGTATATAATTACAACTGACACATTCTAGCCATTTTGTGGGGAACTGCACCATTGTTGAATGCCAGCGTGTGGGCGTGGTCACATAATACCTCTTGGTTTTGAAGAGGAAGGAGAGTCGGAAGAGAGGTTCTTGTCGGTGTTCTTGGAACAAAACACTTAGTATGTTTCTCATTCTTTTCTTGAAGCATCCTGACAGGGTTCCCCATGGGTCTTTCCTTCCCCGCTGGGGGAAACTTGTTCTCTCGCATGTTCAAGCCCTGCACTCATACACTGGGTCTGCACTAGGCTTGGCAGCTGCCATTGTGGAATAACTAACATTTTTGAACAAGTGGTCTGTTCTCGGCATTTCACAATTCCTGCAAACTGCACCTGGAGCCCTGCTCACACTCTTCCGGGCTGTCGTTCACTTGTCTACTTCTTGAACAGAGCAGAGATTTTCTTCTGGTTACTCCCTCTCCCTTTTCTGCTTCTGCCTTCGAAGTTTAAGCTTAGGGGATTCCTTTCTCTGCCTGTGACATACTTACAGATTCCTTTCCCTGCCTGTACCATACTTACAGATTCCTTTCTCTGCCTGTAACATATTTACAGATTGTTTTACCTACCTGTACCATACTTACAGATTCCTTTCCCTGCCTGTACCATACTTACAGATTGTTTTCCCTGCCTGTACCATACTTACAGATTCCTTTCCCTGCCTGTACCATACTTACAGATTGTTTTACCTACCTGTACCATACTTACAGATTCCTTTCCCTGCCTGGAACATACTTACAGACAGCAGCTTTTTATTTTCCTCCTGTGCAGCCTCTGTCTTTTTCTTCTTTTTTTCTCCTCTGATTGGGATTGCTACTAATCACTCTACTGGAATCTAACATGTGGCTTGTATCTCGGTTGTGCCCCCTTCCACTCACCTGCTTATGTTTTCTTACACTGATATTATGCTATTTTAACACACATGGTTATATGGTGTGTTCTAAAATTTCTAAGGACAGATATTCACAATTATGATTTGGTCAAGCCATCTTTGTATCTTTTCCCCTTTACTTATTAAAATGACCTTTAGAAGAATTAATTTCTAGGGATAAGTCCAGCAGTTATGTTATCCTTTTAGTATGGTGAAAAGTTCAACTCACTATGGTTGTGTTTAGAATTTTTACAAACTTCACAATATATGGACTTGAGCCATAATTATCTTTTATGAATATTAGATTTTAGTTTTTTTCTTTCGCATTTACTTATTGTGTGTGCATGTGTGCTCTTCCCAAGGTGTCCCTGTGGACATCAGAGGACAATTGTGGGAGTTCTGTCTTTCTACCACGGGGGTTCTGGAGATTGAACTTAGGCCCCAGTCAGATTTTAATATAAACGTTTGAAAGCTTTATAAATACATGAGATATTTCTCTCTCTTTTATTTTAGTTGCTTTATAGATTTAGATTTTAGTTATTTAAGTCTTCACAGAGATCTTTCAAGTCTAAAGGAATCACCCTCTAATGCTTGAAGACTGTGGCACTCAGGAAGAGTGTCTGCTGAAACAGTTATCTTGAACAATGCTGTAATTTTATTGTTGTAGTTAATTATTTCTGTTTTTCATTTAGTTATCTTTATAATTTATGGCTTCCAACAAATGATCCAAATGAATAAAAATTTTCAAACATGCCCATACATAGTTGTATTCTTTTGTGTTTTTTTTTGTTTGTTTTTTTTTTTGTTTTTTGTTTTTCGAGACAGGGTTTCTCTGTAGTTTTGGAACCTGTCCTGAAACTAGCTCTTGTAGACAAGGCTGGCCTCGAACTCACAGAGATCTGCCTGCCTCTGCTTCCTGAGTGCTGGGATTAAAGGCATGCGCTACCACTTCTGAGCTTGTAGTTGTATTTTTTTTTTTTTAGCATTCTTTAGACACTTGTATTCCTAAATGTGTCACATTCTATCTGCATTTTTCTTTTCCTTTTATTTCTCAAGACAGGTTTCATCACGTGGTGAATTCTCTCCCTGTAGGTGGGGTTGGCCTTGAACTCAGAGATCCTCCTGTGTGTGCCTCCCAACAGCTGAGATTAAAGGTGTGCGCCACCACCCATGGCTCTATCTGCACTTCCAATTTTGGTTTTCTTCATGGGATAAAATTGTCCAGGGCTTGTACATTTATTTTATTCTTACCTTGAAAATAGTCCTTGGATTTATATGGAAAGTTGCTCTATATTTAATTTCTGAATTTAAATTAATTAGTTTTAGTCTTTCTATTTCTTTTCTATTTTCCATTATTCTCCCTTGGCATAGAGGGTTTATTGAAATCTTATTTTTAGACAAAATGTTATTTGTTCTGTTTTTTTTAATAAATTAAGTATAGAAAAGGTGACTATTGAAATGATCGTTTTCTCACTGTTTTCAAAGATTTTGCATATTTTAACTTTAATGAGCTTCTCACGACTATGTCCTCGTTTATAATTACACATTTTCTCATTATGAAGTTATTATTCTTCCCCTTCCTCCCCTTTACGTCGTCTTTGTGCAATACTCACCTTGTTGTGCCTTCTGTTTGCGTTCATCTGACTCCTAAATTATATCTTTATTATCTTAAACTCGATGTGGCATTTCACGCATCTGTCTTTTATAAGGAGAAACCACTGGGCTCTGTTTTTAAAATCACCCAGTTTATTCTCCACAAGGTCATTTCTGTTTATCCGTGCACATTTTATAGCCCTCTTGACAGTTTGGTTAATGGCGGGTTTATAAGGGCTTCACATTTTTCTAAATGTAAACTTTGGTGGAACACCGTTTTATTGACTCCAGAGCCCATCCACCTACCGTCTACATCCAAATCCATCCTTCTCTGAGGAACGCCATAAGTGGGAGGAACCATTCGGAGATGCCTAACTAATGGTGCTCCTAACCTATTCTGATTCAGCTATTAAGGACAGCAGCATGTCAAAGAAACACTCTATCCGTGTGACATTCATTTAGGTTAAGATAGACAGGATCACAAAGATTTTTCGGATGATTTCATTGTAAGAAATGACCACATTGATCCATATTTTAGTGTGCAAAAATTGAGTAACCTGAGTGGTATTCTTTAAGAAATAAATGTAAAAAAGAGCCATACCCATCCAAAATCAACAGTTTTTCATGGAATGTTGTAGATTCATGAATCAGGAATTTCTTATGAGACCATTGGGCATTTTAATATGGGGTGTGCCATTTCTCCACATCTTTTGACCAGAGCTTCATGAATCATATGCTGTAATAATAAGGAACATGTTTGTATGTATGTACACACACACACACACACACACACACACACATACCTTATGCATATCTCTGAAAAAATGTCCTGGAAAAGGTACTTTCATTTGTAAAAGCGTTTTTTCTTTCACTCATTGATTGTTCAGAAAAGTAGGAGATGTTTGCTCTGTAGATATGGAAACAATACAGATAGTACAGAGACCAAAATCAAGACCCGCCTCCTGTCTTAAGAAGCTGATGGTCTCTTATTTGAAGCACTCAAGTTCTTCATATAGATTGGTCAACAAACATGTATGGAGCTCTCTTTACACACAGATCTTCACATGAAGCCGTGGAATCATGTTAGAGCAGGTGCCATTATAGGGAGAGCAGTTAACTGTGAAATAGAGAACATTATGTCTTTGGGCCTTTAACCCCAAAGATGCAAACACCCACTCAGGGTATATGGTGTATTGAGGCACCACTGACTACTCTTAGGGCAACAGACTCCACTCTTAAGAATAAGTCTTTACCATTATTTCAGGAGTTGTGGTGTGATGTACTCAACACGTCATTTCGGTGCCTGCTTCTTCAGCGACATGGGGTTCTTATGCCACCCAGTATATAGTGAGGAACTATAGATAGGGGGAAGGTGGATAAATGCTTACTGGAGTGATGACATTAAGCTTAATCTTGATCCTCGACTTGGTTAGATCTGGGCATGGTGGTTTACTGAAGCAGGACCATTTCCAGGAATTTGAAGACAGCCTGGTTCACCAAGTGACATCCTGTCTCAGAAAGCCAAATAACAGTAACGGCAACAGAAAAACAAACAAAAGGTCACTTGATTGAGTTGACAGATACTTTGAGCCTGTAATACCGCTGAGCCTGTAATGATTACTTCAGAGATGGTTACATTAGGAGGACTTTGACTCCATCAGTGCTTTGCCCATTGATGGATTCAAAATCTGAGTAGACTATTGGAGGTGGTGGAGTTGTGGAAGGTAGGGTCTAGTTAGAGGAAGTGGGTCTCTTGGGGATGTGCTTTTGAAGAGATATTTTGAGTCTGGTCCATTCTAATTACTTTCTCTGTTTTCTGGCCACTGTACAGTAAGCAGACTTTTCCCTGCACTCAGTGGATCCAGCTGATCTTGAAATGGAATCTACAAAATCATTCATTCAAATAAACTCCTCCTCCTCTAAGTTGATGATGCTAGTTTTCTTTTCATGGTGATGATAAGCATGGCAATCCTGATTCTTTTACATTGCAAAGCTCAGACTTCTTTCCTGATTAAAACAAATAATAATTATAAAAAATGCAGAGCAACAATAAAAAAGTCACAACAAAGGATGGAAAATACAGTTAATTTTTAATGTTGAATGGGTAAAGTTGGACTCACCCTTACAAAACTGTGTCAGATTGGTCCCTGAACATATGTGTGCAGCCCCTGACATTTAGAGAAGCCTGAATTTAGCTGGCTGTTGGCTGAACCACCAAGGTGGGAGTAAGGGACACAAGGCAGGGAGTTGCTAACATGCTTGATGACGTCAGCTGGCATTCATGGGTGTCTCCTTTGTGCTATGATCTCCTTTGTGCTATAGATTTGAGCATCTGGAAGAAGTAGATGCTTTGGTTTGCAAAGAACTTATCATTTGCCAAGGGTGCTCGCGTTTATTGAGGGCCTACTATACGTCAGTTCTGTGGGGT
This sequence comes from Arvicola amphibius, assembly GCF_903992535.2. NCBI lineage: Eukaryota > Metazoa > Chordata > Mammalia > Rodentia > Cricetidae > Arvicola > Arvicola amphibius. Next base: position 51,984,839 of record NC_052052.2, on the reverse strand, counting down.
ATAATTCCCCATTCATTTGATCTCTCCATTCTCCTAATCATCCATTTAAAACGAAAGGGGCTGAGAGGGGAGTGTGGCACACTACCGACCTTTGCTTTCCCCTTATGGGGGCAAGGAGGGTTCTGTTTATACCAATGACCAGAGTGGAGAAACTGCAAACTGATCCCAAGAAAGGTAAATTGCAACATACCATTGGGATTTAGAAGCAGCATCTCACTTTCTGCACACACAACCCCCATTTAGGATGGAGAAACCGAACCTCACTGAGATCCAGAGACTCACCCACACACACTCTACTGCTTCCAAAACTCTATGACTCTGCTTAAAATGGGACAATTCCCTCCTTCTATGTTCCAACATGGTAGTGCTATGGCCCCATGCCCGTCTGTAGGGGACACCCTGCCTCTTGTCTTCACCAGCACCTCTTGAAGGATACCGCAGCCTGACTCTCTCAAGAGCTCTTTCCCACTCCCTTGCACAGTAGTGTCCAGCACACTCAGAGCCGACGGTCTCAGACTTCTCATATTCTAGAAGCATGGCTCAGAGAACATCACTCAACACTCTAATCTGGACAGTTACACAGAGGTAGTGGTACCTGGCCCTTGATCATTGCTCCATCGCCTGCTGGCTCTGTTTCTTGAACTCCTTTGTCTATGAAATGGGGCAAAACCACACTGGGTGAGTGGGGTGAGAAAAGGTATATGGGAAAAAAAAAAAACCCTAACATTGAGTTACTAGCTGTGTTGAATTTCTCCCATTTTAGGCAGCCAGGTTTTCAGAGAACTCTGGGAATGATCCAGAAGCATAGGGGCTGAGTGTCTCTTTGTTAAGTTTCCCCCGCCATCCTGCTTCATTCTGGATGTTTTTGTCTCTTATCTTCATCATAGACCTAATATTGATCGGGCAAGACAGGGAGTAAAACCGTTAAAAGAGCTCCGAGAGGCAGTTGGGCCTTGATAGGGAGGGGTGGGCAGGTCCATGCTGTTTGTACAGGTGCATTGTAACGCTGCCTGCGGTGTGAACATTTTCCACTTCATTACTCCTGGCCCTGGCCCAGGCCCTGTCTGCTCCCCTGGCCCCTGTCTTGGTTTAATTTCAGCCGTCCCTGGCCTTTGGAAGAAGCTGTAATAGAAAGGAAAACAAATGAGGTCGCCATAAACATTTTTTTTTTTTTTGCACATTTGGCCAGGCAGGGCCGATGGCATGCTTGTGAAAGAGAAAAGAGGCCAGTTGGCTAGGGCTGCTGGTGCCCCCATCAAAGGAACTTGTTCCCCAAGGGCTTCTGTCTGCTGAGCCTGATCCCTCTAGATGGGGTTGACTCTCCTTTAACGTGTAAGAATGAGCCCAACCAGATGCCCACGGGACTCAAGGTGGCATAGTCTACAAGAGTTAGTCGATTTGTATAAATAACATTTACTATGCATACCCTGTGTGCCAGATGCTATTTGGAATATTTTAAAGAATTTCGGACTGACTGATAGTATCCTGCTGTTATTCTTACAGATGGGAAAACTGAGTCACACGGAATAATTTTTTAGTGACAGAGCCACATTTTGTCTTTTGTGCATCTTTGGCATCTGAATGTCGAGTGTGGTGCTTTGCTTTCTTCTGATGTAATATGTAATATGTAGTATGTGCTTACATTTTGATGATGAGAAACATCCCAGGGTATCCATCATACATCCTCGGGATGACATGAGTTGGATTAGTTTAATCCCTGGATAATAGCAGAGTCCTATGATTGTTAGATGCTATAGTTCCCCAGACATCAACTTTCCACTGGCATATCTCCCGTGATGGGAGTTCACTCCTGCGTGGGCTTCTTACCCCATTGGGTGACATTGTAATTCAAAGGTGGTGGTGGTTTCTCATTATGAGGGATGAAACTTCCCCATCATGCTGGTTAACTGTCTTGGCAAGGTGCCTAATGCATGGTGAGTTCTAAATCTATCCTTGTCTCTTTCCTGAATTTTTCCCCTGCCCTTCACACATGGAAAAGAAAGAATTTGTTCATTGCCCAACTGGCTAAAAGATGTTTTTACAAAATAATGTCAAGTTCATTCCTCATTTGAAAAGAAGGAGATCTGAACGTAAGAGGGCCCAGTTGCTGCCTTCGTCCTTAATAATTCTTCCTTTCCCAAGTGTTTGGGAGGACACATTTGCTGAGCACAAACTTCAGAGAGGAAAGAAACGCATTCCTGATCTGCGGGGAGTGCCTGTGAACTGTGGGAACTCAGCACACAAGTAACCTGCAATTAGAGAAGCGTGCATTGAAGACAGGAACCTGACATTGGGAGCAGTGACAAGTGACATTCGTGGAAATAGTCTCTAAGGGCCATGAGTAATATCTTTGCTACCTCCTAGTGAGCTTATTCTATGCAACTGAAAGAAATGATTGCACTTGAAGTAGCTTAAAATTGCCCCCAGATATATGGCTTTATTAACTGGAAAGAGAATGCTATTGAAGCGGAAGTTATAATAGAGGTTTGTAGTCAGCTCTCTCTCTCTCTCTCTCTCTCTCTCTCTCTCTCTCTCTCTCTCTCTCTCTCTCTCTCTCTCGGACATACATAGCTCCTACACCAGGCTTTCTTCCTGGCCTGTCAATCTACCCCTCTGTAGCAGAACGTTCCCACTAAGGCAGACATATCCCAAAGTTAGTCATCTTTAGTCCCTCACCTTCTCTTTGTTTCTCTCCAGAGACTTTCACCTGCCTGCATTCTTCACTTCCTTTCTGTCTGTTCCCCCTTGCAATGATCCCCCTCAGTGTTTGCCCTTACCAGGTCACTGAGACAGATACTGTCAGGGCCCATAAGAGAAGCAAGGAGCCAACACACTTTGCCAGCTCTGAAGGTGAATTTGAGTTCTCAGTCCCCACCCTAAACCGTCACTGCCTGTACCACCTGGCTTGCTCCTTTCTGAAAATGCCCCCTTTGGCTTGGCTTGCAGGACTGGACTTTCTAGGGTTTCTCCCTAGCTTAACGAGCCCTGTCTTCGTGGCCTTCTGGCTGGGTTCCCACCTCTTCTACCCTCATCCACCGGAGTCATCCATGGACTGTTGTTCTTTTCTGCCCCACTTTCTTTACTGAGGCTTTCAAACGAGGTCCAGCGTTAAGCAGCGTGTGGCTGACAGATGGCCAATATCTTAAATCAGCCACTTTCTGTCTGCCCTGCCTTCTCCATGGACTCTTTTCAACACCTGTCTCCAGTGTAACATATTTGCCTCCTAATTCCTCTGGAAATGGCTGCTTGACTCTGATCTCAGCCGGTCACTGGCTCCTCTTGCCCTCACCCCTACCTTCCACCCATCAGCGGATCCCAGTTCCTCTTCTGAGTCTGAGTCATGCTCTTCATCACCCCAGACTCCTTCCCTTCCCGAGCTGCCTCTATTCACAAGAATGAATCCTCCCACTCCTTCCCTGCCTCCCTTCAGCCTGCTCCCACGAGGGCTGGTTGGCTCCCAGAGTCTTGTAAAACCCAGGGTTCATTTCTATGAAGTTCTCATGGGCTAGACTGGTCTTGGTTTTGTTTTCTCCTCTGTCCCCATGGCTCTCTGTTCTAATCATGCTGGACTTCTGGCTGTTCCTCTAGAAGCCACCACCTTCCCTCCTCAGCTTGGCATCCATGTTACTAGCTCGTCATTTCTGTCAGACCCTGGGCACAGATTTTCCAGACAACTGGAAACAAAGCAGTATTTGGCACCACTGTCCCTCCACTCCAACTTGCCCCTGCAGAAATTATTGTGTTTGTAACACAGTATGCATTTATGTGCTTATAATCTGCTTCTCACCCTTTCAGCTTTAGCTATATAGCACAGACTTTCTATTTACCCAAGGGTCTAGAACAATATGGGCACTTAGCAGATGCCCAAAGAAATATTTGCCTGAAAGAGGGAGTGGGGAATGTGTTTGAATCTCAGCTCTGCCTGCCATTCCCCTGTGACTGAGGCAAGCCCCTTCACCAGGAACCTCAGCATCCTCAATCTTCATTGGAAACAGCCGTTTATCATTGCAAACCCAGCAGAGAGCGAAGAAAGCCCAGTGAGGTACAGGCCGCGAAAGCACGCTGTAATGAAATCGCAATGGACAAAACCCATGGAAGTCATTCCCCCCGGGCTATGTCCAAACAGGCAAACTAATCTGTTCCCAGAGAAGTGTTGTGAAAGGACACGGGCTCTTTACACCTTTTAGGGCTTTCTTTGGCATAGCCCGATTTAGAGAAGTAGGGAAATAAACTTTTATGGTATAGCAAATCCCACCGGGTGCCAGGCATGCCACGTGGTGCAACTCAACCTCGTATTTGCTACAGCTCCGCCTGGGAGGCTGCATGGCATCCTGATGGCAATACCCAGGTTCTTTCTGCCTTATAAACTTAGCATGTAACTCAGAGTAGGCTAGGCATTCAGTTTACTGATTTGGCTTTCACTGATTTTTTTTTTTCTTCCCTGCAGAAAGAACTCAGTGACAGCCAACAACTTTCCCAATGTTACGGAAAGAGAGGTGCTGGCACTGGTACTGTCCAATGCCTGAACCAAGGTCAGCACACGTAGCTGAATGAGCGCGGTAGGCAATTAACAGGCTTCTGAAAGCAGCCCAGGGGCTATGGGTGCAGTCTTATACTTCTCTTGTCAGACCAACAGTAGGCTTCACGGAGTCAAATAAGTTCTCTTTAGTTTCTTGAAGGGAGCCTGGAAAAGCCTTCAGTCTGTGCAGAGTGAAGAGGACAGGAGAAACCCTTCTCCTTGTCAGTCTTTACTTAGCACCTCCCATTTTGATGTGCAGTTTCGGGGTTTTGCCACGGTCACTGTGGTTGCTATAGAAACAGAGCAACAAATATTTAGAAGCCAGCAACACCTTTCCCCCAGAAGCCCAGTCAAGAATGTTTGGGAGCAGGCCCCTGCCCATCAGGCTGCTGTTGCTGCAGCTGAATGCAGCCTTTGTGATTGGCCTTCTGGCCTGCCACCAGGCTCCAAAGGGATGACTAGGCTCAGATCGCTCTAAATAGTGTTTGTGTTTCAGCCATCCATAAGGAGGGGTGGGTGGGAAGCTCTACACAACTCTAAAACTCGCTGGGCCTATGGCTAGTTGTCTAGACAAAAATGAGGCTCAGTCTCACTGCGTGAATATCATCCAGGAAAGCAGAACCAGGGTGTTGTGAGCCGTGTTCGCCGCCCCTCGCCAAGAACAGCATGCAGGAGGCTCCGTTTACAGCATCCTGCAGCATCCTGGCTAGAGAAGCACATGCCAGTACTGTAAGCCTATAGGAGAGAAGATGGGGATTGGTAGCCGAGACACAGACAGGTTAGCAACTCGTGAGGAGGACGGTGCTGGGGCTGAGAGGCCTCGCTGCTGTGATCACTACTGGCACTTTTCAAAACTCCTTTGAGTTTATTGTGCTGGGTGCCGGGACTGTTTCCAGTCTCTCATTTATGCACTGAGGCAGATTGGTGGCAGAAAGGAATACAATAGAATGACAGAACTGGACTTTAGCTGAGAGCTGATTTTAGTTGTCCATGGGAACTTGATATGCTTGCTTATCACGGTAGCCAGGCATCATGAGACTTTTCTACAGTGTGAATACCCATGGCTTCCCATCTGGCACCAGTTCTGCCAGAGTGAGGAGGTAGCGAAGGAAATTTGACTTAATGGCAGGTGTTACCTGGACGGTTAGAAAGGGACCATTGTCTCCTCCGCCATAAACTGCCCACCTTTCACCTGCTGTCAAATTGCAAATTCACTCGCCATTAAAACACTGGCTCATTACTTCATTCATTTAGCAAGAGTTTATTAAATGTCTACTGAGGGTCAGGCACTGGACTATGCACTGGGGATAGAAAAATAAATAGCATTTGTCTGACAAGTGTGTCTTGAATGTCTGCTCTATGTGAGGTGCTATGTTAAGCTCCGGGGGGTGCCACATATTCTACGTAGTCTCAAGAAACTGTTTGGACAAGCTAAGTAAACAGACACTTGCCACAGCCGAGATTAACTCTTCCTTTGAAAATCTGAGTAGCTAAGGGAGGTGCCCAGCCCAGGCACTCAAGCTAGCTGTTGTCTAGCTGAGGACGATGGTGCTGGCTCTGGGAAACAGAAGCAGTAAAATCTAGTGTTTGTGACCAGCCTGAGCCTGTCAGGCCTAAGCTAAGGGTGAGATTATCTCAAGCGAAATACAGCAGAACAAAATTTAGCTCTTACTCACACCATCTAAACTGGTAACCACCTGTGGCTACTGAATACATACAGTGTGAATGACCTGACTTGAGATATAAAAGGCACATTAAATTTCAGTCAGTACACAAAACAGAATCTCAATATCTCATTAGTAAGTTCAAGTGCTACACATTGATATAGTTTGGGGTATGTTGGATTAATCAAATATCAGGATTAATTTTTTTGCGTTTCTTAAGATGACATGCAAATCACTCTGCAACCTAATAAAGTAAATATTTTTTTTATCACCAGCAAACTATTACGGAATGGGATTACAGTGGTGTAAAGACTTGCCTAATACCACATGTCCAAGATCACACAACTGGACCTTCCCCTATGTGAAGTCCTTTGATGATCTGGCTTTAGAAGTCGAGTCTTTAGCAAACAGTTCCTTGTTTTACCTCAACACCAACTGATGTTTTCGACAATAGGCCCAAGAGGATGTCAGAAGCACAAGACTTGGCCAATCATGAATCCATTTTGGAGAGCAGGATAGATAGATGCTGAAAGCAAGAATTTATGTCTACAGTTTTCTTAACAATCCCACTCTTGATTTCTCATATATTGTGGGAAACAAACTCAATGCCTGCCCTCATTAAAACCGGATGTTGCTATAGCTAAGTTCTTGTCCATGGGCCATAAGCAAAAATGGTCCAAAGAGGTTAGTTAGTTTTTATCGCTGTCTTGACACAAACTTGAGACGCCTGGAAAGAGGGGACTTGGAGTGAAAAATTGCTTCCATCAGACTGGTCCCTGGGGGGACATTTCTTGATTGGTAATTGATGTAGGAGGGCTCAGCCCATTGTGGGTGGTACCATGACCTGTGCAGGTCATCCTGTATTGTATAAACCAGAAGGACCAAACAAGTAAGCCGTGTCTCTCCATAGTTTCTGCCTCAACTACTGCTCTGAATGCCTTCAGTGATGGGTTGTGATCTGGGAAGGGAGAGCCAAATAAACTTCCTTCTCCTAAGTTGCTTTTACAGAGCATTTTATCATAGTAAGGGGAAGTATATAGTGCATGGGTTGTATAAATTATGGCACGTGATCTTTCAGTTTTTAAAATACTTCCTCCTTAAATTATGTCTCTCTCTCTCTCTCTCTCTGTGTGTGTGTGTGTGTGTGTGTGTGTGTGTGTGTGTATGTTCTTGAATGCAGGTGCCCACAGAGGCCAGACAAAGGCGCTGGATCCCTGGGACCTAGAGTTAAAGGTCTGTTGAAAACGGGCAGCCTGATGTGTTTCCTTGGAACTGAGCTTGGCTCATCTGGAAGAATAGTACTGCTGAGCCTCTCTCAAGCCTTCCGGGAAGGGTTCTTACTCCCTTTTTAGTCTGTTCTTCCTCCTTATTTTTGAAGTACTCACAAGTTGAAAACATGTTGAAGATTGCAGAGCAACACATCAAAACGAGTCTGGGTCTCTGCCCCCTTAAAGAGTTGGTGTTTCAACTCAGGATCACTTCCCGCTGGGAAAACTCGACTTCATGAATATGATGTGTTTTCTGCCATGGACAGTGGACCGTTTTCTCATAATGCCACTTGTTACAGTTTTGATACTGTCTTGTCCCTGAACTCATGTGTTCTATACTTGGTCCACAGTGTGACAACATTGGTAGGTGGTATGAACCCTTAAAGGGGTGGGATCTAGAAGGAGGTGTTTAGAACATTAAGGACACTGCTTAATATAGTTTTCACAGGACTCGGGCTAGTTTCTATCAGAGGAATTCTGTAGACCAGGCTGGCCTTGAACCCACAGAGATGTGCCTGCTTCTGCCTCCTGAGTGCTGGAATTAAAGGCGTACACCACCACCGCCTGGAGAGGAATTGTTAAAAGAGCAGACACAGCTGTCAAGTTGCTCAACATTCTTTTTTAAAATTAATAACTTGCAAGTCTGCGTGTCTGCTTATCTGTGCACTATGCATGCTAAGTGCTTAAAGAGTCCAGGAAACGGCATCAAATTCCCTGCAACAAGAATTGCAAGCACGCAAGCAGCCAAGTGTGGGTGCAGCAAGGGTTCTTAACCACTGAGACATGTTGCCAGCCCTACTCAACACGGTTCAGTCAAGACACAACATGATCAAGTCTAACAATGAAGGCGTTGATTCTGGGTATGAAGATGGGGAACTTCTGTTTTAGACCCTACCATGTAAAACGCCTGGATGTGGACACTCTTTGGTCTTGGACGTACTTGTGGGAGAAGAGGCAATCCATTGTGACATGTTTGAACTTGCCCAGTCCACCTCCCCACGCCTAAGGGACTTCCCTGGCAGGCTTTGCTGACCTAAAGGATCCCTGGGCACGCCTGTCCAACAGGACAGCTCTGCTCTCTCCCCAGGTCTGAAGTTCACCTTGGCTATGACTCAGTGTGGGAAACTAATAATGGATTGGCTCAAGGGACCATGGGAAAGGGTGGGGCAATCACAACAGTGCTCTGTCACCCACCTGAGCCAGACAGCCTGTGTTATGGAGTCTGGCAGAAAGGTCATTGCAGCAGGTCACTAAACATCTGACTTAGTCACCTATTACCAGACAACTGAACCAAACTGAACTCTGACAAGCAATTTTTCTTTTCCTTCTGGGATCTAGAGGGATGGATGTAGTTAACAAAGCCTCGTATCAGTTCATTCAATTGTTCTGTGCCGCCATGTTAGAGACAGAGGGATGAACGGGGCATAGGTCCTCCTCCAAGGGGAATCCAGGTCCTTCTGCTTTGTAAGCAGGGCAGTGCTCCAGTTCTGTTCATCTGGATCAACTTCTGGCTTGACCTCAACAATCAGAAGGGCAGAACCAGCCCAAAGTCCCTCAGTCCTAGGCCAGGAAATTGGATTATCAGTGGATAACAGCGCAGCAATAATTGCCCACGGAACTAACATGAGTTTCAGTTGTGGCGTTGGGCACACAGTATGTTAAATAAAGTGACAATGTACTTTCTCTGTGTGGGACCTGGATTCCCTTTTCCTAAAGTGGAGCAGAGCTGAGGAAGTTGGCAGGATGGGTTTTGGGGGTCTCTGAGGTCTTCAGATGACCAGCGCAGCAGATTTTTCTAATCCTAAGAAGGGAAATAAAGCTGAAGTAAAATAATAGTGGAAAGATCTAGGCATCAATGCACTCATTTCTTCATAAGTCATAAAGGTAGACAAAGAGACAGTCCACATCGCCTCCAGCTCATTAAGTAGCCAAGGTTGACCTTAAACTGTTGATCCTCCTGCCTCAATCTGCTGAGTGCTGGGATCATGAGCATGTGCCATCATGCCTTGGTTTCTATGATGCTGGGAATAAAATACAGGGCTTTATGTACACTAGGCAAACACTCTACCGATGGCCCGACATCCCCAGCCCCAAGAAATAATTTAGAAGGAAAAGGAAGGCATTCAGTGAAACCCCATTCCCTTTGCATGACCCTATGGGGGGGATCATACCCCTCCAGAGCCTTGGTTTCCATGGCTGAGCACTGTGGGTATACCCCGTGAGACTCCAACACCACCTGCCCTGAAGAGGCAAGGCAGATGTGGCTGTGACACTGACTGCTGGGATCTGAACCTAGTGTATGTTCAGGTGGCCTTGGTCACTTGTTTGACTTCACAGTGCTTCCGTTTCCTCATCTTTAAAACACGGTGAGTAAAGACCAGGAGCCAAGGACTGTGCACATTGCACCCAGAGTGCCCACCAGGCTGAGCTACCATCCTCATCCTGTACCCTTTCTCACACGGCAAGGGTGGCTGCTGTGTCTAGGGGGTAGCAGGTCTTAAGAGAATGTTTCCCTTCCATGCTCTTCCAGGAACTCTTGCAGAGGGTCTCTGGGATACCCCGTTCTTCTCATCTCTAGAAGACTTCTGTGGGGGGGTGTTTCTTCAAAATACAACATCTTTTTACATAGATTCCAAGAGAGCTGCCTGCCTGCCGCTAACTCCCCTAATAAAGCAGAGGGAAGAGCAAGGGAAGAACTGGCCCCTACTTACAGAAGTTTCCCATTCATCCAGATGACAGAGTGTTTCCCGTGGCCCTGCTTCTTTCTATCCGCAGTATGTGACCTGAAGGCAGAAAGCAGAGAAATGAAAATTCAGACTCGCCAGTCCAACGGGTCATGAATGTCTGAGCGGTGAGCGATGATTTGAACTGAAGGCTTTCGATCTCTGAACACCAGCATTAACAGAAGGTATCGTCCTGCTTCTGAACACCAGCATTAACAGAAGGTATCGTCCTGCTTCTGAACACCAGCATTAACAGAAGGTATCGTCCTGCTTCTTGCCTCTCATCCCCACACGTGCCCTTCCCTGGGATTCTGTTAGGAGAAACTTGGAACTCCAGACCTTGAAACCAAATCCTTCACTAAAGAAGACCAAGGAGGAGAGGGGGAAGCTGGGTACCCTGGATGCCTCTCCCCTCCCCCCCCCCCAGCAAACCTGGAGCAGCTCTCTACTTCTAGTGGGCAGCAATAGGCGAGATCCAGAACTAGCAACAGTATCCCAGCACCCAACCCCACTTCCCAGTACAACTTTTGGTGACAGCCCTACAGCTGCATGTTGGCTGCTGAACTTCTGAAACGGAACGCCTGCAGCTGATCAATCATTATCCCTGTCATGTAGATGAGGAAAGCGAGGCTTTGTCAAGGAGCTTGTCGGGGAGTTGAGTAGAGTCACTGGGATGGAACCCATCCTCTTGTCTGGCCTCAAAGTCAAGGCTGTCGCCAGCATGGTAGCCTCTCGTGCTATTCCCTGAGTCTCGGCACCCGGCACCCTTTCGATTGCAGACAGGTGACTGAGTCACGTCTGTCTGTGCGAAGGGCCTCGCTTCCTGATCAGCTCTACCTGGCTCCAGTTCTCGGAGCCACCTGTGTAGTTTCATCGATAACAGTGTTTGCCCTTCCCAAGCCAGGGCTATAAAAGGCAGCTTTCAAAGTTACTGCCACAAAAGTGTCAACACGGCTGGGCTGGGGTTGGGGGGGGGTGAGTAATAGTCGTTTGTGAGGTGAAATGTCACCTCTGAGTTACCTCAAAGGCTGCTGAAGAGTTCTTCATCATCCAAGGAGCTAGGGTCTAAGTCTGGCTTATGTCCTGTCATAACATACTATACTGTGTTGGGCACGCTTTGTAATTCTGCTAGTCCTTGTTTTTGTCATTAGTGTGCGGAGGTGTTTGGATGCTAAGACCTTAAAGCCCTCTAAAGTGTTTAGTTTGCTAGGCTTGGAATACATTTAATGACTGTGAGATACTTTATGTAGAAACCTTGAGAATAAAACCACCCCCAAACCCAAAACTTTCCCCCAAAACCTCTAACAATGTCACCATTGATGCCACAAGGGTACTCATTAGCGTCGTGAGAAGAAGTGATTTTTGTCATTTTTCTTTTTTCTTAATGTAAAAAAAGTCCCCTGCCCGTGACCCTGGGCCAAGAGCCCTGGAGCACAAAGCCACAGTCAGACCCCAAGCATCCTGGGGAGCTCAGGTGTTCAGCAAATTGCCATCGCTTAAGGAGGCAACAAAATTTTCCTCAACTTTTACAATGTTTTCTCCCTCCTCCTCTGCTTTCTGGGGGTTTTGCCCATGCTTGTAACTCACACCACAAATAATACTGTAAGCCTCTGGCTGTGAGGTGCAGAGTGGAGCTGCCAAGAACATCACAGTTCATGAGGCCCATTGCTGCCATTCAGGAAGGTGGAATTCCAGAGGACAGCGCACACTCCAAGAACCCTTTGTGCTAGGATGCCTCTCTCACGGGACTCATCAAATTGATGATGATGGTCTTTTAACTCAGAATCGGGTTGCATGGGTGTCGAACAGCTGTTTGTGGCCCCGTGTCTGTTTATCTACACACGTCATTTCTTTATCCTTAGCATGGGAGTGAGCATTCTTGTCTTCATTCTGTAGGAAAAGGATGAAGGCTATGCAAGCTAAGTAATTCATTCCAGGTCAAGGTCATGCACCAGTTACCTGATGATATGTGCAGAAAGGCAGGATGATCTCCACGGCCTCCTGAAGCTGTGTTCTTACCTGCCCACCTCCCAGCAATGCAAACCAAAGAACAACTCATGGTATTTTCAGGCCCTCAGTGAAGCCCATGTACGAAGGATAAGAATTACGGACGGAGACTTCTCCAAGTACTCTCTCCCAAAATATTGACAACGAACTGACTCTGTCAATTGAAATGCTGACTTAACCCTCTTTCTTGCTGCCTCCTAGGCTCCTCTGCCAAGATGTCTGTTCAGATGTAGTTCCTGTCCCTGAGCAGGCACTCACTTCTGAGTTCATCAGTCAGCCATGCCTAGACACCATCCACATCTGTGTTCCCCCAGCTACTGCTGGGTCCCCAGTGCTTAGACAGGAGCCAATGGGTAGTTGCTCAATAGATTTTTGAATACTGAGGAATGCCTTTTCCCTTCCTCCACCCCAAAGCACTGTAGACTGTCAGCTCTGCCTGGGACTTCTGCTAGGATGCTTCCCTCATGGGACTCATCCAACCGATGGTGGCATTCTTTTCATTCAGCTTTGGTTCTATCCTTAATGCCCATTCCCTTCTTTCAAACCTGAGCACAGCAACTTCTTCCTTTTATCGTTTAAGGCTGGATTGTTTACAATCTAAACTTGCTAAGTACCAAAGGAGAATTTAAATCAGAAGCATATACGACTGTCTTAACACTAAACGGAAAACTCAGCTTTGAAATTGCAAGAAGAAAATAGTTGGTCGACAGAGGGGTTGTAGCTCTGGGAACTCCCCCATCCCTTCTCTCTGTTCATTGAACTACCAGGTTTCTTTATAAGTCCTCGATATAGACATCTACAGAGTTCCATCTTTAGAGTGTCTAAGACAAAACAGGGAATATTCTCTCCCTTGTGTGTTTCAGTAGTGTAATTCCTAGGAGAGGTCAGCATACTGAACAAGGCATCTGAGATACTACTAGCCCAGTCACTGGGACTGGCAGAGCAGAAACACCTTTGTAGGATTCGAAGAAGGTACCACACTCTGGGTATCTACAGTTCTGCAGAAGTATAGGACCCTCTGCCAGATACGCTGCTACAGAAGAATGACCTGTGTAACTGGAGGTCATGAGCCTGACTGGCAAGTTGCATAGTGATGATAGTTGCATTGACCCACGTTGGGTTAGCTTTTTCCCTGGGCCACCAGCATAGCTAGAAAAGTAGGATCATATTAGAGATCACACTGTCCATTTGGTCCATATGGTCTGAGTGGAAAGTAGATGAGGAAAATAGCATTTTCTCTAAGTGAGGAAGATAGCACATTCCTGGAGCTCTGGAGAACTAATTTGAACAGGAACATGTTTACAACTCAAACCTGCTTCTCCTATCAGCTCCCTTCACTGGTCCAAGGAAACATCTGCTTGGTAACTATGGCAAAAAACTTATAAGGTATCCAGATTTCTTTCTTCTCCCTCATAGTAATTTTCCGAATGTGTCTCAAATATATCATAACCATCTTTCCATTTATTATGTTTCCTCTTAGTTTAAGCAACAATTTTTGCTGAACTCATTATAAAAACTGCCTCCTAAATACAAGCACCAAATTCATCCCATCCCTATGAACCCACATTGTTATATGACTTCGTTGTTCTTGCCAGTGGGAGGTAGTTCCTGTTGCTCTGTGCTAGAAGCTTGTGTTTGGCCTATGAGATACCAGGAAACACGAAGCCAAAAGTTGAAAAGCACCTTTGTGTCAGGGCTTGCTCTCTCTTGCTGGTCTTGGTAGCCCTGAGAAGAAGTCCAATAATAAGAGACATACGACCCACTCACTCCCACTATCTCAGGGGAGAAGTTGTACCCATGGGTGAGCAAGCCACTATTTGGCTGCAGAGACACCCACAGAGGCACAGATTATGGGCAACAACAGACTGGTCTTTGTTTTAGGCCTGAGTTATGAAGTGATTGATTATACAAGTGCCAAGGGATCCACCTGTCTTCCTTTCCTTCTCTAGCACGTCCATGCTGGTACCCATGACCATTCTAAAACTGGGGTCAGAGTATGTCACCTTCCTCTTCACCAAACTATGACTGGTCAGCATCTAATAAATGGTGAGTGAAGAAGTTTGATATAGAAGTCCACATTCTTCAGGGTCTGGGCACAATTATCTTTTGGTTTGCCCTGTCTTTACCCTGTTAACTTTCATTCTTTCTCCTTACTCTTTCTTGTTTCCATGCTTGGATAAGATGGGGCAGTCTGTGTCCTTTTCCTGAAACAGCATGCTCCTTTTCTTGATTTCAAAGCCAGATCAGATGTCCTCAGGTTAGTAAACATCCATCTGTTCTGGGCTTGCAACTCTTTGAACAAAGAGACTTTAGTCCTTTCTCCTATAACCCCTCAGCATGCCTAGCATGCATTTTGAACCCTTTGAAAGCAAAACATGATGTCACTGCATGAAAAGTTCATACTTGAGAACTGCAGAATTGAGTTACAAAAACATTGCAGAAGAAAAACACAAAGCCCTTGATATTTTAAGTTTTACAACGGTGATGGGCTGTATCCATAGGTATATTTGGCTGTATGTGGCCCCTGGGCCATAAGAATGCTATGGAGTTACTGTCATCCCCTAGAGTTGGGACAGGTGTAGGTAAGATCTGTTGAGTTGTAAGACCAGACAGTTAAGGCTGTGAAATCAGGCAGTGAGAATCTAAACCCTGGCATTTCCATTTCTGCCAGTTTGGCCTAAGAAAGTTATGTAACACTCTTTAGTTTCTTTGTACATAAATTGTGAATAGTAATGGAACCCAAATCACAGGTTGCCTGTAAAGAATGCATTAAGTCAACACATAGAGCTCTTTGCAAAGCACCCACCTACCCTAAATACTTGTAAATTTTTCACTGATCTATGAATGCCGCTGCATTGCTGCCTTGCCTGAACCGGCCATCTCCTGTGGCCAGACTGGTCCCTAGACCAATGGTCATCAGAGAACCTTCATCCAGCAACTGCTGCAAGCAGATGCAGACCCTCAGTCAAACACTAGGCAGAGTTCGGGGAATCCTGCCGAAGAGGGGGAGGAAGGATTGTGGCAGCCAGAGGATCAAGAACATCACAAGAAAACCCACAGAATCAACCAACCTGGGCTTATAAGGGCTCACAGAGATGGAACCCACAACCAGGAAGCCTGTATGGGACTGATCTAGGCACTCTGCATCTATGTTACAGTTATTTATTATGATCCTCTTGTGGAACCTGGAACAGTGGGAACAGGGGCTGTCTCCGACTCTTTTGCAGTTTTTTGAGATGCTACTCCTCATACTGGGTTGCCTTGTCCCACCTTAATACATGAAGAAGTGCTTAGTCTTATGGTAACCTGATATACCACATTTTGTTGATACTCGTGGGAGACCTGCCCTTTCCTGGACAGAAATGGAGGAGAAGTGGATTGGGGATGGGGTAAAGAGAGGAAGTGGGGGATAGGACTTGGAGGAGGGGTGGAGTGGGACAATTCTGTATTCTGTCAATTATGTTTTAAATAAATACTGATTGGCCAGTAGCCAGGCAGGAAGTATAGGTGGGACAACCAGACAGGAAGTAGAGGTGGGGCAATGAGAATAGGAGTATTCTGGGAAGAAGGAAGCTCTTTCCCCAGTCCTGCCCAGACACAGAAGAAGCAGAATGTGACCTGCCATGCTGAATAAGGTACTGAGCCACATGGCTAACACAGATAATAATAGTGGGCTAATAAAGGGCTATATAAGTTATAAGAGTTAGCTAATAAGAAGCCTGAGCTAATAGGCCAATCAGTTTTATAATTAATATAGATCTCTGTGTAATTTCTTTGGGTGTTACCGGCTGTGGGAACTGGACAGGACAGAAACCCCAACCAGCAAGCCCTCATGTTACAGGAGGAGAAGCTGTTGCCAGGATGTAGAATAGATAAATAAATTTATTAAATGAAAAAGGATGCTGCTGCTGGTTGTGCTAACGATGTGACTTGCCCTGTTGTTCGGTCTTTCTGGAATGGCTTTCCAGCCTCTCGGAAACTGGAAGTCTAACAGATTGCCTTCCTCACGGTGAGTCCTATAGGGCATTAGCAAGAAGCAGAATAGTGTGCAGAGATGGCTCAGACTTTCCCCTCAGAAGATGTGAACTAAAGCCTTCGGTTTGTCAACTGGGTGAATTTTATTAGAATTCTTATCTTCACTAAGATTTGTTTCTTCACTAATGAAGTGGGTATGGCCTGACTGGGTTGGAAAGAAATCGCCAAAGAAAAACTGTTGAAGGAGGTACAGACTTTGCAGTAAGCTCCTGGCCCATGCCTCTTCCTTTTGGAAGGTGGTTTTACTTCCTATTCCTGGCCTGGATATCCATGTTATTATGCGCTTCCTTGGGATATGTGTTTATTCACTGAGCTGACACTTGAATACCTGCTATGTATGGGGAGTATTACAGCAGACAGGACAAAACCATCCTGGGAATTTCCATTCCTGTGAAAAGACAGAATTTAAGTGAGTAAAGGGTACCATAATTTCCCACTGGTGATGCTGTGAGACTTGGGGAAAGGACTTCTGTGGCCCCTCGGTCCTTGGCATACCATGTTGTCATTGCGCTTGTATTTCAATGCTCTTCTTTGCCATGAGGTCCTGGAGGATGAGACTCTCTATGTGGCTTAAACTCAGGTGCCCACCATGTATCTTGTAGGTCAAGTTCACCAGTACTCCCCACCTCCACAACTGCATCTAATGGTCACTGTAGTGAGTGACATTAGTCAACATGGTGTGCCAAGGACTGAGGGGCCACAGAAGATTCCTTTCCCAAGACTCACAACACTTACCATATTACACCAGCAATCTTCTAACCACAATTTCCCTTCAGTATAGACAGGGACTAAAAGTCTGTGTGCCAGGTCCTCATTTTATACTTCCAAAAAGAGGGATGCCCTAAAGATAAAAGCTGTTTCTACGGCTCTTCAGTCCTGCTGCCCAGTACTGCCTCGGTGACTGCTATCTTACCCAGGATTCTCCTAATACGCTTGTGCCTTCAGATCAACCTTCCAGCTCAAAGCTCTAAATCCTTCCATGCACACCCAGTGCAGACAGCCTGAGCTTCTTCCCACGGCGCACTCACAACCACCTAGGACTGCCCTGGCAGACCTTCCACTCTCACAGTCTCTGCAGAGTGAGGACTGATGGTACCCACCTGGACTTTGCCACTTACTGCTGTGCATGGCTTATCTGGGAACCGGTGACAGAAATCAGTAAAAAGATTTCCACCTTCATGAAACTTACTTTCTTGAGAGAGAAAAGAGTCAAAACAAAACAAAACAAAACCAGAAACAAGCTACAAGAACTTGTGGTTTGAATAAAAATAGCCCCCAATAGGTTCATGGAGAATGGACATAATAGGAGGTGTGACCTTATTGGAGGAAGTGCGTCACTGGGCATGGCCTTTGAGGCTTTAAATACTTAAATTGGGCTCAATGTCCCCTCTCTTCCTGCTGCCTGCTGATCTGGATGTAGAACTCTCAGCTCCCTCTCCAGCACCATGTCTGCCTGTGTGCCACCATGCTTCCTGCCATGACAAAAGACTAATCGTATGAATCTGTAACAAGCCCCAGTCAAATGCTTTCTTTTATAAGAGTTGCTGTGGTCTTGGTGTCTTTTCACAGCTACAGAGCATAGGCTAAGACAGACATATTGGGAGGACAAAGTGGGAACAGAGCAGGAAAGCCTGCCAGTGGGCCAGTACTCCATGCAGTGCTGTGGAGGGACTCCTTGAGGGGATGGTGCTGGAGCAAGAACAAGAAGGGGAAGGAGCCGGGCAGTGGTGGCGCACGCCTTTATTCCCAGTACTCAGGAGGCAGAGGCAGGTGGATCGCTGTGAGTTTGAGGCCAGCCTGGTCTATAGAACTAGTTCCAAGACAGGTAGGGCTGTTACACATTGAAAAAACAAAAACAAAAAAAGGAAGGAAGGAAGAAAGGAAGGAAGGAGGGAGGGAGGGAGGGAGGGAGAAGGAAGGAATGAAGGAAGGAAGAAAGGAGAGAAGGTGCAGGAGTGTCCAGAGACATCTGGAGAAGGATGACCACAGTAGGGGAGGAGCAGATGTTTCTAAAGGGAAACCAACCTTTTCTTCTAGCACCACCTTTCATGGTTTTTCTAACCCTGATGAGTTGAGGCAAGAGGATTTGAGTTTGAGACCATTTTGGACAACTTTCTGAGACCCTATCTCAACGACAAACAAAACTCATACTTGGATATAGATGGAGCAGTGGGGCTGCGTCCCGCCACCCGGCTAGCTTTACATCCGAAATAATTACACAGAAACTGTATTCTTTCAAACACTGCCTGGACCATTAGTTTCAGCCTCTTATTGGCTAACTCTCACATCTTAAATAACCCATATTTAGTAATCTGTGTAGCACCATGAGGTGGTCGCTTACCAGGAGAGATCTTAACCTGCATCCGACTCAGAAAGGAGAGGCATGGCGACTGCCTATGGCGACTGCCTATGGCGACTGCCTGAAGGGTCTGCCTTCTTTCTTCCACAATTCTGTTCTGTCTACTCCGCCTGCCTATGTTCTGACCTATCAGGCCAAGCAGTTTTCTTTATTAATTAACCAATGAAACAACAGATATACAGATGACCCTCCTCCATCATTTGGATTATGCCAAATGTTAGCATAGGTAACCAATCACCCTCGTTTTCAAGATAACACAGCATCTACTGAGAGAGCTGTCTAAAATGAACCCACAGCTACAGTGGTAGGTCCTGGTCACCATTCGTGCAAGATACATTTGGCCAGTCTGGTGCAGCCCATGGACCTCTACCAAGAATGACACTTTAAAACACACAAAACATACTGTTACAAAGGAAACCAATTAATTTCCAGAAGCTATACAACTAGAAATACCAGCAAGTAATGACTTATGGACTTTTTGTTTACACATCAAATAGCCAGAACTACACAGCTGTTAACTATTGTCATTGCCAACCACAGATGAATGAATATACACGTTTTTAAGGTCATCTATGCAAACTATAAATGAATATCATTTCCAAACGCTAAATCTCAGATACGAGTTAGCTCGTTCACTATGAGCTGAGCCAGTTCATTCATAATGAGCTGAGCCTAATTGCAAACAGGAAGTGAACTTTAGGTAGAGACTAGTGCCTATAAAGACGCAAGTCCCCGTGCACAAAGCTCCCGGCTGCCTGACTCTCTTAAGAATGCTGTGCCAAAGACAGCCTCACTCTGGGCTCTGAGAGTGCAGAGGATGGAGGGGAAATCCTCTCAAGAGGAAGAGTTGGCACCCTTGCTGGCCTCTGCAGGCAGGGTGTGCCTTGAACTAGCTAGCAGGGTTAGGACCAGGATGCCAGCGAGAGAGAGGGCTCCAGGCAGCACAGCCCAATGTGTCTCCCTTTGGAGAACAGGTTGAGCTGGTGAGAACAGGCAGTTTGTGCAGGTTGTGACAGAAACAATGCACAGTGCAGGTGATGGAATCTGGGGCTGGGGATTGTGGGTCCTGTGCTATGGAACTCACCTGGCGGTGGTGGGGAGAACAGAAGAGGGATGTGCCACAGTTAGAGTCATCTACAGAAAAGGTCATACTGACAGTTGTGAAATGATGAAGCCAGAGGCAAGGGGCAGATGGCATTAGTCTAGTGACTGTGTGTTCCTCAAAGTGGCCATGGGAGTGTAGGAGAGGAGATGCAGAAGATACATGCACTGATATTTTGTTTGTGTTTTAACAAATAAAGCTTGCATGAAAACCAGAGTGCAGATCTAAGCCACTAGAGGCCAGGCAGTGCTAGCACACACCTTTAATCCTAGGACTCAGGGGACAAACTGATCTCTGTTAGTTCAAGGCCACCCTGGACTATGAGAAATTGATCTGGTCTAAAAGAGAAACAGAGTTCAAACAAAGGCAATTCCAACACTTGGGAATCACACACCTTGAATCCCAGCACTAGGGAAGTGGAGACAGGAGTGATATGGCTGGGCAGAGAGAGGAATATGAGGTGAGAGGAGACTCAAAGAGTCTGAGGAGCAGTGCAGTCTGATGCAGTCTGAGGATGCAGTCTGAGGACAGGATCACCCCTTTGCTCTGAGCATCGGCAGAGGTAAAAACTCTCTAGTGGCTGGCTGCTTTGCTTCTCTGATCTTCAGCATTAACCCCTATATCTCACTCTGGGTTTTTATTACTAATACCAATTAGAATTCGTGCTATAGATACATACTTCTCCACCCCCGTTGTCGAGCTTTTTGGACCCTGGACTCAGAGCCTGCCCAAGAAACCTGGAAAACCAAGGTAGGATATAAGCCCAGCATCTGACAAGTCATGCAGAACGGCTTGTCTTTCTGTGAGCCACTAACGGTCACATCGGAAAGTCAACAAGGGGAATAGAAAGGGAGAGACCCGGCATCCACGGCGCTCACACCCTGGGCCCTGGGCCAGCGTGAACAAGGTTTTCCGGGTGAGGACTTCCCTTCGCAGAATGGGAACAGCAGCTGCAGACAGGAGGAGCGAAGACTATCTCATCCTTCCCGAGAGCTTTCCTTCTGCATTGTCTTACTTAGGAAGGCTTCAGCCCATAGCACGTGTGTGAGTGTGTGTGTCCATTACATATACACATGTGCCTTGCAGATGAAGAAAATAAAGCCTGAGGAAGTTAAAGCAGGGCAAGAATAATGGCCACTGTTTCTCATCGGTTCTGGCTGCTGCTCTTCCATCCCTTCCAGTCCATCCTCCGCATTGTCACTTGAATCATCTCTGGGTGCAGAACAGGACAGGGCAATGGCTTCCAGGCACTGCTGGCATGATTTGTAGTGCACAGTGCCCCCAGCCTCCTCTCAACACCCTTCCTTGCCCGTGCTCTACCCTTGAACCACGTGTGTTAGTGGCTGGCCCGTTTGCTCATTCACACGTTTCCACCGGCAAGCATACTGCTGCTTCTTCCTAGTAGGCAGGGGTAGGACAACAAGGAATGGGACATCTACCACACAGTCTCATACTCTAAAAACAGTCTCAGCCACTTCAGGCGGAGAAGCTATTAACGAACTAAAATGACACCGGACAGCGTGAACGTGACTCTTTGAGATCATAACAGTAAACACGGGTGAACATTTTTCATGTGTGACTTCCTGAATCTGTGAAGTGGCTAGGCCCCCGAGCTGCTGACCCAATGCCTGGCATCCAGCATATTCCAACGGAAGAAGCAAAAGAAGCCGAGATGGCACCTCACAGAAAGAAGTCTGTCACTCTTGTACACTGGGACTCTTCCTTAGGATATAAGTAGGCTGAAGCTTGGGCTAGGAGCATGCAGCTAACCCAAGAGGAAGAGGAGCTAAAGGAGGAAGTGGAGGGGAGGAAGGAACAAAGAGCTAGAGGAAGTGGAAAACAGGAGGAGGAAGGGTAGGTGGCCAGGAGGAAGGGGAGGAAATGCCTGTGGGGAAGGAACTGTCTCAGCTAAACACCTTGAAGCTCTTAGATGTTGGAGAAGTCCGGGCTGCATTTGAGACAGGGAGGGGACATTTGCTCTGAGGATCCTGGAGATCTTGCCATCCGCAGACCCACATCTGAAGGACACTCAGGTGTCATGGGGCCACCTAGGTCACCTAGGTTCAGCTTTCTGCCCAGCACTGCTAGATTAGGGTTAGACTCTGGGAAGCCTGGCTCTCTTGTCCCAGGTCTATGAACACTGCTCCATATGATGCTCTCAGAAGTCAGAGGGATAAAGAGTATGGATGGACCTCTTCTAGAAGCAAAGGCCGTGACTTGGGAGAGTACTTTGAGTATCTTCTGAAAGACTTCGGAATATCAGGGGTATGGATGCAGGGTCGGAGGAGAAGGAATACATGCCTAACCTCCTATTTTTTTTAAATATGTACTTGGCTAAGAGAAAGTTTATTTTTTCAATGTGGGGGATATGTGTGTGCATGCGTGAATGTGTGTGTGTGAGAGAGAGAGAGAGAGAGAGAGAGAGAGAGAGAGAGAGAGAGAGAGAGAGAGAGAGAGAGAGAGAGAGAGAGCCAGAGAAGTGCACCAGGTATCTTTTGTTATCACATCCCTGCTTATTTTTAGAGACTGGTTCTCTTGCTGACCCTAAAGCTCAACATTTCGGCTAAGCTGGCTGGCCAGCAAGTTCCTAGCATGGCTCTCTGCCTCTTCATAAGGAGGCTTCAGGCAAGCATGGCCTGGGGGTTCAGGTGGGAGAAAAGTTTTTACATAAACTTAGAAGTGCAAGATCCCTGAGCTACAAGAATAAAGAAAAGCATCCTTTGTTGAATGTTCCCTGACGTGAGACACTAGGAAAAACGTCAGAATTAGAGAAATGACCACCACGGTCCTGGGTGTTGCGTGTCTGGCACATGCTAGGGATGTTACGCTACTGTCCTATTAATGCTTTCTCCCACTGCAGGAGCTAGGCCTAAGTGCTCCCCTGCAATAGAGAAACTGAGATGTCAGTCATCCAGCGGGGGTACTTGCTATCCATGCCCCCTTCACTTTAGAGTCTGGAGAAGATAAATATCACACCCATAAGGGCTGTAAGCAGAGCCGCAGAGCCTGCTGACCCGGGCCTGCAGCCCTTTATCCCTACACAGGGAAGTCTGGAGGTTCTCCCTGTCAGAGTCTGGGAGGAGAGCTCAGCAGGCCCTGTGGACCAGAGAGACTCCCAGTATGGCCCCAGGCCGTCATAGCAGTTAGAAGCTTGTTTCCCAGTTCTTCAACACAGTTGGTCCTCTGCAGGCGCTTTAGGGGCTTTTTAGTCTGGAGCGGTTAGGAAGCATAACCATGCACAGACAGAGCCCAGGAGACTTAGGAAAGGGGTTGGAGGAAGGGAGGGCCAGGCAGAGCTGGGTGGGTGGGGCTGGCAGCCAGTGTTCCCTGGAGGGAGCAGGCAGGCACAGGGGACTTGCTTCCTTGTAAACAGTGTACAGCCAGCTCTAAAAATACTCCTGCCCTAGACAGGGCGAGCTCGGCTCTAACAGTCCTCTTCCAGAGCCTTCCCGGGGCCTCCCCCCTTTCCTGAAAGGTCAAGGGGATGGGAAGAAAGTCCGTTTGCAAAGAGTAGGATTTCCTCCGCGAGGAAGGCGCAGCGGTACTTCCTTCCTCCAAAAAACAGAAGGAAGGCCATCTCCGGTTTTAAAAACAACGATCCAAAGGGAAAACCTAGCTTCCCTGAGCTGTGACATGAGCCCTGAGCCTAGTTCGGTTCAGAGGACTGATCCTGATTCACAGCTGGAGCAGGGAGCCTGGCAGAGGAAAGAAAGCGTCCACAGCTCCTCCCCTCATTAGGCCTCTGACCTATGAGTCAACGCCATGCCTCAGTTTCCACGATTATACAAGGGGATAATCACAGCGTTTACTCCACTTGGGTATGGAGAAGACCAAATGAAATACCATATACAGCGTTCTTTACACCGTGCCTGGCACGTGTTAAGCATTTAAAATATTCTTACTAAGCATCAGGTAGAGATAATGTCTTAATCACCAGAGGTTTTGTTTAATGGGGAGAACTAGCAGGGAGGCAGAGCGCGGTGGTGGGCAGGAGAGCAGGTCAAGGGCTGAGTCTGGGAAGATATAAACCTGTCAGTTGACAGGCGGGGAAACTGATCTCAGGGAACAGAAAGGAGGTGCCCTACAAACGCTGTTAACAGCTGATGTAGCTTCCGTGCCAGCTGAAAGAGTGTTCGGATCCCCAGCTGTCCTGCTCCCCAAGTCAGAGCAGCTCCTGGTCTACAGGGCTTCACTGCGTTTGGAAAGGGCGCCGGGGGAGCCAGCGTTGGCAGAGCGCTGCCCCAGAGCTGAGCGCTGTAATGAGGGGCACTTAGCATGTTGGCTGAACAGGAGGACTCATTTTCACAGTGGTGGTATCCCTAGGCCCATGCCTTTGTATCGAAGGATCATAGAAGTGAAACACCTTACTAATATTTGTTGTGTTGTAATGGGTTACAGGGTTGAAATGACGGTTTTTTGTTTTGTTTTGATCTATTGGGCTAATTAGCATCCTTAGGCTTTCCCTGTGTCCTAGAAAACGGCAAAGCGTGCCCGTGGTGGCGCTGTTCCAGGCACTGCACGCTGACTGGGTGACAGGGCGGGCTGTGTCAGCACGTGATAAGCTTCTCAACACTAAAGGTGTCAGAAATGGGTCCTGTGAAAGGAATTCCTGCAGCTACCTGATTAAACTCTGCAATCCCTAGTGCTTTGAGGATCTGTTTCCTGGGATACCAAAAATAAAAATAAAAAGGGTTACCGAGGAAAAAAATGTTTGATTAATTTAATATTTTGTTTAGAGATGACGTTATATTCCTATAAGGTAAGATTTCCCAGCGCTTTCTAGACGTGGACGTGAATTGTAGGTCTTTGAGTGTGCGGCACATTAGATTGTGTGTCTTTGCCAATGACGCATGTCATATTTCTCCGCAGTAAGTGAGCCATTTAGGATAGGGGGGTCCTATCAATGGAATTCCCACAGCTACCTGAATAAATTTTTAACCCATATGACCAGGAAATAATTTACGTTCGCTCCTTGAGAAGGCTGCCTCCTAGTTCTCAAAATGCTTTCTGTTGGGCTTGGTTCTTCTCCTGGCTGTTGGATAGAAGAGTTCATCCTTTTCTTAGGATCGCATTGAAGACGACAGTTTATGAAGCACAGGGAAAATACAGTGTGGCGGTCGATACAAGGTACGTGTTCAAAGAATGTCAGTTCTCAGGAACCGAAGCTGAGAGAGGGACAGTGACTCTACCAAGGTCACAGAAGACGCTCATGGCTGAATGAGTCTTTGACTCTGGGTGGCAGGCCCTCCAGGTCACCTCATATAGAAGAAATGTCCTTCCAGGGTAGAAAAGATTCCTTCTCGAGTTGATTTCATACACCAAATTTGAATTTAAAGCGGAGACAAATATTTACTTTTCTACTCCTCATTGTTCCTAGTCTGGCCAAAGGAAGCCACAGCCCCGTCTCTTCCATAAGCTTAGTTCCTCTTTCTGCTGCTCCTTGGAGCCCCCAGCAGATAGACTGACCTTATCAGTTTTATCAAAGGACTCCAGGCCAGAAGAAGGATTGTCTGGCCACTCGAAGCTCCAGAGGGAGGGAGACCTTGTAAACAAACCTCACAGAGCGCAGAGCAGCAGGGGGAGGGTCAAGGGAAGAGAGTCTGACATTTTAGAGCTGGGGCCAAGATTAAAGGACACCAAACACAGCCCTTATTGGCTGTTCCTATGAGGATTGACAAATGCAGGCAGTTTCCCTGGATGACAAGGCCTTCTTTAAATAGCCCTGGGAGCTGGGGCATTCCCAGTGTGGTGTTGGCTTGATCCAGGCCTAATCCCTGCCCAGGACTGACCTTTCACAGTTTACAGAGCACTTTATCTCCTGGCTCAGTGGAGTTTCACAGACGCTCTCCGAGAAAAGGGCTTTATCATCACCCCAATTCCCAGTCGAGGAAATCGAGGCTCCAAAAACAAAGGACCGTCTCCTGGCTTCACAGTCACACGCAGGGGCATCTGGGATAACAATGTATATATTCTGCCACCAAATTCCAACCTCTTCCTATGCCTTTATAGTTTTCCCCCATGGACATCCTGACTTCAGCATTGTACTGTGTTCTAGACGGGTCCCAGTTCTGGATCCAAGAAAGTATACAAAGCAAAGCAGGGGACAGTTGAGCCTGGAGTGTCGATGCAATTGTACTCTGTGAAAGAACCTTGCCAAAGGGTCTATCTGGTGTAATTCCATTGATAGAAAATGGAAGCTCATCCACAGAAAATGATGGAAAACAGGCCAATGGTTATTTGCTGAGGGGAGGCTAGAGAAAAACTTACCAGATGTCTGAAAACAGTTTTGATGTTATGAAAGCCTTGGCTGTCTGGGTGGTGGAGAAGCCTTCACAGGTTGGTGTCTGACAAACTGAACTTGTGGTTTAGCATGGGTCAATTACTTCTCCATGAAGATGCAGAAAAAGAGGATGTTGGGGGAAGATGCTGGAGGATTTGCACGGCAAATCATGAAGTAACTGGAAGTGGACTTCCAGCGGGAACGCTGTGTGTTATTAAGCCTGTGGAGGAAAGGACTGGTTCTCAGAAAGGAACTGATCATCCCAGGCAATGATCAGGAAGGAGTTCTGGAAAGGGGCATTTGACAGGGTCAAGGTATGGGCTGGGGAGTTAAGGAAGAGAAAGGCAGGAGATGTGGGTAGGTCACAATTTTCTGACATTAGAGTGAGCTGTCGTCTATCTTCTTTGGCTGTTCAGGCACACCTCCTTGGCAGAGAGCTTGACTTTGCTAATAAGATTCCTACCCTCTCAGAGCGCATCTCTGAGGTCCTGTAGGGGCCTCTGCCTTCTCAAGTTTCCCCTTTGAGTTCTGCTGCCAAGTGTTCCCTGGCTGAGTCAGGGACAAGCTCAGCTCCTAAGGTCCTGGGTGCCCCCATTTCTTTTCTAAATCTCACACGAAGACTTAGAAGAGTAGGTTAGGGGTTCCATGTGGGATGCGGTGACATTCTAAATCCAAGATAGAGATGTCTCCTACTCCTTCCTCCGCCATAGCTGTTGGCTTAGTAATTGACAAATGGCCCTTGAAATTTTTTAATAGTTATTAGAATGTATTACAATAGAGCAGAAGGACATTTAAGATTTGTTACACCATAGCACTGCAATTACCTGGCTAATTGATTCCAAAGACAGTTCTGACCACTGCTCTTGGGTTTGAGAAATACTCGCTGGGTTTTGGGGGATTTATTATTCATAGCTTTGTATAAAGACTCTCAGTTACCCATGAAACCCACACATGAAATCATGGATTAGCTCTTGCTTTCAATTTCCTTGGAATGTTTGTTGATTTTCAAAGTGCTTCCCTTTCAAAAGTGTCCTTATTAATTAAATCAACCAGCCAGCCGCATTCCCTGCTTCTAACTCAGCACGCAAGTTTAAACTTGGTCCTGCCTGGAGTCAGCTTTCCAACCTTGGCTTAAGTGGCATTAGTCACTTGGAGCAAACTATGGCATTTGAACAGCTGTCTTGGGTACTGAGAGTCCAGGCAAGGAGGTAGGTGGGGAAGAGAGGCAAGTTTTATTTCTGAATATCAACCCTGTACTGTGAACTTGTACAAAGAATATTTCTTTGAGTTTAGGAACAGCCCATTGATATGTTCTGCCTTTCCCATTCTAGAAAGGTTAAGTAAGAGCCGGGCAAAGATCATTCTGCTAATAGGTGGCAGAGCTGGGAATGGAGCCTAAACACTGGCTCTAGAAAGTATTTGCCTGTGAGCTGTCCCGTACACATCTCCCCCAATCCTCTGACCCCCTAAAATAGGTGCTATTATTACAAGATCCAGATTTGCTTTCCAGATGGCAAACCAGAGACTCAAACATGTGATATTCCCAGCATCAACTAAACACAGACTCTGGACTTGAATTTCGCAACCCTGGGAGGATTACTTCACCCATCACCCACCCGTCATCATCTACCCACCTACCCATTCGCCATCCACCTAGTAACTCAAGGAAGGGTCCAGGGCTCACTCTGCTCTGGGGACTGCCTTGTTTCTAGAGATGAAGTGAGTTGTTTGAAATCTAGTCCCCACTCTTTAAGAACGTGTAGTCAAATACAGAAGGCGACCACCTAAACAACATTAAAAAACAACCTTATTGTGGCACGAAGGGTCCTATACGGTACTATTAAAAAGAGTTGGGGTCAGAAGGCAAAGCATTCAATTACTTTGCCAATAAAGCAAAGGAAGGTTCCAGAAAGGAGGTGACATTGGACTATAAATACATGCTCTCCCGGCAGAGGAAAGGGGGAGAAGGGTTTTTCTCGACAGAGAGCATCACTGCATAGCTGCTCACACACCAAATGCCCGCCACCCTCCTTCAGTACCATCTCCAGTGCTTCAATTCTGTGGAGCAGGTATTATTCAGAACATTTTGTAGAAGAGGAGCACAGGCACACAGAGGTCAAGTTCTTTGCTCATGACCAGAGGTCTGCTAAGAAAGGCGCTGAAGTCAACCCCGGTAGACTGGCTTCAAGGCCCATACCTCAGCTACTCACTGGGAACCAAGTGGGGACATCTGTTAGGTTCTCACGAGGAAGGTCACATAAGCAGGAATCAGAGCTGTAGGGTCTTCCTATAGACTTTCTTCATGCAGTTTTAGATGTTATTAATTTCAGGATCTTGGACTTTGCGTGCCCGTAAAATATTAGTACTGTGGTATGAGGTGTGTGTGTGTGTGTGTGTGTGTGCTGGCACAGAGGAAAAACATCACCTCTATTTAAGAGGCCATGGAAGAGAAAGATATTTGCTTTTGACTTTTTTTTTTTTTTTTTTTTTTGCCTCAGTATCTGAGTCCTTCCCTTTCTGTGTCCAATAGTCTGGCCACTCCACTGCCCAGAACAACACCTGGTCACAACTTAAACATTTATAATGAATATTTACTGAAAATGTGTTGAGTGACTTCTGGGTTTTGATCAATTATTTAGGAAGCAAACTGTGGGTTGATTTACTTGGGTAAATAGCTCGAATCGTGTAGTCAGAGGACATAACAGAAGGAAATCTGAAGGTGAAAAACGAGGAGACTGTTGGCTTCAATCAGTGGTTTACAAAGTTTTTCTAAGTTTGCCTACTGGATTCCAGTTCAGCTACTGTCCTGCTCAAGCTTTCTGACGTCATCAGATCAGGATTTGGAGCTGTTTGAGTCCGTTGTCATCCCATCATTTACACCTTCTCCCAGACTGAATTCAATCTGTGCCTAGACATTCTGACAGATGAAAGGACATAATCTCCCAGGGCACGCTGTCCGACACCCCATGGGAAGGGCAAGGACAGCAACGCTGTGACCACGTCCTGAGCGCTTCTTGGGTGCTCCAGGCTCAATCCATGTCACTAAATGTGACAGACCAGACAGTTTTCTTTCTGCACTCTCAGCTCTGAGACAGCGCCAAGACCCACGTCCTGCACGCCTGCCCACCGCAGCACGCCCCGGGCTTCCCGCCCTGCGCTCCTCCCCCGCTTCGGCACCCCTGCAGCCCGCACCAGACGCCGAGAGCTCCTGCGCTCCCACGCCCTCGCACTCCACTCTCCCAGCCCCGCGCTCCCACACCCGGGGCGGAGGAGGCGGGCGCCCGGGGCGAGGGCGGGGCGGGGCTTCCACGTCAGCGGCGCCGGCTCGCTCCGCCCACCGCGGGCCTCCCCATAAAAGGTAAAGCCTGGGCAGCGCCCGCGGGCGTCCTCCGGCCGCCCTGGCTGCTGGTTTTAGTTTCTAAAGATCTAGGCCTTGAGCAAACACTGGCGGGTGGGAGGAGGGTGCTGGAAGCTTTCCCAACAGATAATGTGATTCCCTGCCGCTGGGAGCCACCCACGGTGGGAAGGGGCAGCGCCCGGAGCTCGCTCCCCCGCAGGACGCGCAGAGGGCCAGCAGCAGCCATCCTGGGCTCAGACCCCTCTTCCTCTTCGCTGGACACTCGTGTCCCCGCGTGGTAGCAAACCTCTTAGAATGTTTGTTTTCTTTCGGAGGAAGAAACCGAAGGGCGTCGCCAAGACCAACACGGAACTCCCAAACAAATGCAGGGCATTTCCCTGTCTGGCCTTTTTGTGGATGGACAAACCTTTTCTGAAAGGCCAGCCCTGTCCTACCCAGAGGGTGACCCGTGTGTATTTCCTAACGTCTCTGTCTCATTATGCTCACCCATAAAACCGGAGTAATGACACCTATTTTTAAGATGCTCACTGAGGGTTAGATTAGATGTAGATTATACAAATTAAGCACTTAGTACCCCCAGTCAGAGGACATTAACATTCTTATTAATTATATTGTTATTGCGTATGACTAATCATGAGATGGATTCTTAGTGCTCCTGGGAGCATAAGTAAAAATATGCCCATTTAAAAACTTACATTGAGGGAAGTAGTTTTATGAGGTAAATAAAGAGGAATAGCGCTGAGTCAGGACTTCAGCGTGCCTCTCATTTAGTATTTAAAGAAGTTTGTAAAGCAGGCATTATGCCACTGTACAGGTGGGGACATTGAAGCTTACAGAAGTAACTGACTCACCTCATACACTGGGGTTAGCCCAAGCTAGTCTCCAACTCACCATGTAGCTGAGGATAGCCCTGACCGTCTTAAAACAACAAAAAAAAAAAAACCAAACTCCAATAGCATTTATTATTTCTCTCTCTCCCTCCCTCCCTCCTTTCCTCCCTCCCTCCCTCCTGCCCTCCCACCCCCCCCCTCTCTCTCTGTGTGTGTGTGTGTGTGTGTGTGTGCATACAAAATGAGCAAACATGTTCTACATGTTTTTGGTGCCCTTGGAATTCAAAAGGCAGCACAGGAACTGGAGCTAAAGGCTGTTGTGTGCTGCCCTGTGTTGTTGGGAGAACACAAGTCCTCTGTAAGACTAGCAAGAGCTCTTAATTGCTGAGTCATCTCCAGCTCCTAGACTTGAACTCTTGAGTCTGCTTTTCTCCGGTCCCCACTCTCGTCAACCTGGAGAAAACTGAGTCAACATGATGCCAGACAAAGGTCACCTGTCTGCTCCAGGAGAGTTTCTGGTCCACCCCATCACCTCCACCTCTCTTCTCCTGCCTTTTTCCATCTGTTGCCACCAGGTCTGTCGATGTCGGTGCCTCCCCTAAGCAGAAACTCTACAGCCTGGCTCTGTGACTTGCACAGCCCTAGGTTCCACAACCTCCTGGGTTCAGATCTTAACCTTATGGACTGGAAAGCAGGGATCATTGACTTTACCTCACTGTACCCAAATACAGAAAGTGGATTTTAGTAAACTGTCAGCTGGTCGGGTTGCTATTAGTACAGAATGTATGTGTAATATGTGCTGCCAGAGGGTCAGTGAACAGAGTCAGGCTCTCGGAGGTGTTACTTAGGGACAGAAAGAGAAATAGTGCCAATGGGAGAATTAAAAGCATGGGTAGGCCTAAGAGAGGGTGGCTGGGTCTGTCCGAAACTTCATGTGTGATCTTGGGCTTGCCCCTTCACCTCTTAGGATTCATCGTCCCCACGGCTAGCTGATCCCCACAGGCTTAGATGAAATACCATTAGCGGTCAGTCATTTGTCTGTGGGGCTTGGACTGTTCTGATGTCCCAGTTCAGGGTCACACACAGAACGAGCAGGAAGCACAAAGCTCAGTCATTAGGTATCATGAGCTTACAGCAACTGTTGCAGTTTACAGCATTTGCTGAGCAAGTCCTGGCACAGGCCAAGGGTCCTCATTGCCCTGTCCCCTGCAGAGAAGGAACGTCTGTGACTTCCATTCTACAGCCGAGGAAACAAGCTCAGAGGCCAAAGAGCCTGTAACTCATTTGTCAGAAACGAGTTCCCAGCCAGCGACAAGAATCCTTTTGAGCACAAGCTTGTTCAGATCTGTCTAGGGACAAGGGACTCTTACTTTCGAAGCCTATCTCCTGTTATTATCCCAAGAAATGCAAAAGGCCAAGCTGCCATCTTTATGCTAGTTCCATGGCTTTAACTTGGGCTCCAGGCAGCCGTGATAAGGGTGAAGGCTCAGGGAAGGAAGACAATATACTTCAACAGGGAGAGTAAGTCTTCAGGAACTTTTCATGATAGGATGCTTAGAATATAAGGGTGTGGTGGTTTGAAAGAAAATGCCCCCCCCCAAAAGGAGTGGCACTTTTAGGAGGTATGGCCTTATTGGAGGAAGTATGTCCCTGTGGGGGTGGGCTTTGAGGTGTCCAATGCTCAAGCTACACCCAGTGTCTCAAATCATTTCCTGTTTCCTGTTGGTCAAGATGTAAGAACTCTCAACTCCTCTAGCACTTTGTCGGCCTGCATGCTTGCTTGCTTGTCTGTCTGTCTTGCTTCCCACCATAACGATAATGTACTAAACCTCTGTACTATAAATGAGCCTCCAGAATGAAATGCTTTCCTTTATAAGAATTGCTATGGTCATGGTGCCTCTTCACAGCAATAGAAATCCTAAGACAAGGGGCTTGGATCTTGTCTCCAATGACCCTGGACCAGCTGTGGTATGTTAAAAAGCTTTCTTATGCAACCCTTGGCCGGGACTGGGTTAGACTTCATGCATCAGGAAAGTGTTCATTGTGATACAATTCTTCGAGGGTGGGCTTTTGGGTACGGTAGGGAACAGGTGATTTTAAAAAGAAGAACAAGCAAATCAAGACTGCAAAACTAAATGGAGAAATTGGTTTCAGGGTGGCTGTTTTTCCTGGTCTTATTCAGTGTTTTCCATTTTGCCTTCCCTCCCCAAAAGAATCAAGCAACCTTTTGAATAGCACCATAAGTTCACTGTTGCCCACCAGGCAAGTCCAAACTCCTTGGAGATGGCATTCAATGCCATTCGTCATCTACTCCCAGCTTACCCTTGTAGCTGTATCTCCTCCATATTCCCAACACTGTTCCCAACGCCTGTACCTCTGTGGCCCCAACATCTAAAACTATTTTCCCAAACTGGACTGGTATGGAGCTGCAAGGAATAATCAGACACAGCTTACACGGTCATCATGGAAGGGCATCTCAGGGTCCTTTCTCTTGATGATCTCTCTGTGTTTATTCTCCAAACAACTTTTATACCAACACATAAACTGAGCGGGAAAATACATTAGACCCGTCTACTAGGTAACCAGGTGAATGGCCTTTTGTCACGTCCGCATCTACCTGTCTGTTGAGTATGCTAGCTGTCACATAGGCTTGAATCAGCATCTCTGTAAGTTATCCTCCAACTTACAAAGAAAGGAGCAACAAATATCCTGACCTTTGTTAGGCAGAGACTGCTTGTCTGCAGAACTACGTGACCACCTCGGATGGGGCCTATGGCTTTGGCGCCTGGCTGCTACACCATATAGAAATATGGGCCTACACCTTGTCCATGTTGCTCCTGGCCTATGGCATGCTGCTACCATATTTTGAGGATGAAAACACCAATTGTCTTAAAACCTATTGGGTTTGCTCTTCTCCTCTCAAAACTTATCCAAATACTCCACTCCAAGAGAGAATCTTTGCTGCCTGGGACAATCAAACAAGTGAATTAACATCAAGGAAAAAGGCTGAGAATTAAGGAACTCCTTGTGTCCCCAAGCATGTGAAGTTGAATGCCAGAGTGGTTTGGGAATTTATTTTATTTTCAGCCTTTAAAAAAATTCAAAGGATCATAATTCATCATTCACATTCTATTTGAACTCTAAAGAACAGATAGGAATACAATGCCTTCCAAAGGAAAGCCAAGGAAAGGCCAGAATAGTAACAGGAAGTGTTGAAACAGTCCCCTCCCTGGAAAACATCAATGGTGGTGTGAAGGATCTTCCATGTTTCTTTAAATTCAGATTTTTTTCTCACTATTGCTTTCATATTAGAGAGAATTGAGCCTTTTTCTTCTGTCTCTTTATTAAGTCTATATCACTTTTTCTTCAATAAGTTTGCATTTTAATTAGTAAATATCACTTTTTAATCAAAAGAACATTCAAAGAAACAAATATCTATGTGTATCAAGAGGCTTTTATAAAAAGCCTTTATTCTGCGTCTTAAACAGTGTGTTGGAGGAGCAGAGCATGAAGAACAAGTAAACAACAGGACCCACAGGATCTGTGTGATTCACTGGAGGCCTCAAGCCAGCAAGTGGCAGAGTGACGTTCAATCCAGTTCCCCTGAGCTCAGCCTCTGGTTCTCTGCTCAGCAGCCTTCTGGTTCTTTGAGACTGGTAAAAGGCATCTGAACAGGGATACTCATATCATCTTCGGAGATAAATCATGAGCTTGGACTTTCACTAGGAGTTCCAACTTAAACTTTCCCAGTCCCCAATTCAAAGCAACCAAGAAGGCATGGCTAAGAGATTGTTTATAGTCTTAGGAGTCAGTGGAACCAGAATTCAGACCCCAGCTACTCCCTTACTCAACCACGACCAGCTTAGCTCCCCTAAAGCTCACTTTCCACCTCTTCCTTTGTTCCAAGCATTTGGCAATCTATAGCACTCGCTGGATGTCCGAAGCAATAAACATTAAATTTATTATGGGTGTTATTATAATTGCTCCTCTGGTACCATTGTGCTTTGAGAGTGAAATGTCTCCTTTTGGGTCATGCATCTAAATACTTATTCTTTAGTCAGTGCTGTTTTAAAGGTCTTGGAACATTTTGGAGAGGAGCCTTGGTAGAGGTAGTGGATCCCTGAAGGCAGGCCTAAAGTTTTATGTCTAGTCTCACTTCCTGTCTTCTCTCTGTTTCCTGACTACTGATAGACATTCACCCCAGCTCTAGGCACCATGACTTCCCCACCATGACAGACTGAAATCTTGGCCATGCTTTTCTCGCCATGGCAGACTGTGTCCCTTTGTAATACAAGGCCATAACAAACCCTTCCTTCCTTACATTGATTTTTGTCACCATGAGAAAACTCACTAGTACAGGCGTCCAGGCTTGACTCTAAGGAAAGCTTATCGATTTCAAACAGGAGCTATTCAGACAAGTCTGACCTGAACACAGTTGTGTGTCACCTAATGAGAGACTGTGTGGTAGAAATGTGTCATTAGGTGGTTTGGCGGTTAGGTGACAGTCATAAAACCGTACAAGCTAAGCCAACTACAGTGTCTTCTCCAAACAAAACACTCTCACAGAAACATCTTCGTATACGTGGTCCATCATCAACCAATCCTACATGTGTCCTGACTGAAGAATGTATTTTCTGAAAACCTGGTGTTTGAGACAGGATTAAACGTGAAGGACTTTGCATGACTAGCCCTGACCACCAGGCATTTTATTTTTTAGATTCTTTGATCTCTCTCTCTCTCTCTCTCTCTCTCTCTCTCTCTCTCTCTCTCTCTCTCTCTCTCTCTCTCTGTGTGTGTGTGTGTGTGTGAGAGAGTGTGTGTCTGTCTATCTGTGTGTGTCTGTATGCTCTGCCAGACTTCCTGGGGAGTAGTTTTAGTTGTCTTATATATAAATTCAAGGTGTGATTAAGAGGCTAGGGATCATAGAGATATCCTGATCCATCTGGAAAGGGGAAGAAAAGGAAGACTCCCGATGCTGGTTCACTTGAAACACTGGTTACTAATTCTTTCTTTAATCTTTAATGGTGATTTTCGTTCTTCTCTTCTTTAACCCCTACAGATATCCAGTTCCATTGAAAACAAAAGCAGTCATGAGACCCCGTCATTGACAAGAAAACCATTTCTTTACTCCTCCATCTCCTCATTTGACAAATATTACTCAGTTACCACTCTTCTGCTTAACTTCTGTGATGCAGACACAGACATGTAGGCTCTATGGGCTGCGGAGGAGGCTTGAACTCTGGCAGACCTGCAGAAAGCTTCTGCTGCTTTGGTTGCTATAGGTTTGCGCTTGCCTAGGTTGGCTGCTTATATCTGAATGAACCAGTTCCTTACAGCCCCTGGCTCAGCCATAGCATCTCCTGTCTCATGTCAGGAAGCCCTGATCCATTTTACTCCTCGCCTTTATCCTTTGCCTATGGCCAATCAGCCAGCCAGGGACATGTGGTTTAATTCCTACATCTCAAATGTGTATCCATCACTACTTCCTACTCATTCAACAAATATTTACCGAGCCTGCTCCATCCTAGGCTCTGTTGGTGTAGAATATCTGTCCTCAAGGAACAACCTGACTAGTCAGTAGAGTCATAAAACATTTAATTCCCCAACAGCAAATGGGTGTATGCATAATGCAAGCCTACTTTTATTGCTTGCTTAATTAGAACCAGACATTATATACGGTGCTTTATGTGCACTGAATCATTTAATCCCCAGCAATAAGCAAAGGACAAGAGTGTTATTACTGTCTTTACTTCCGAGATAAGGAAACTAAGGCACAGAATGACTAGGCATCTTGTCCAAATTAATAAAGAGTGGAGGCAGGAAGCTTATAATGCTAGTTTAGTAGTTATTCACTATTGAACTCAGCCTTTTCTTCTGGAGTGTGTGTGGGGGGGGGGTTTCTGAGGTGCCAGAGTGTTGTTGCAGGATGTTTGAGCAAACTCTGTAAAGATGTGTTGCTCTTTTACCTTGCCAGAAAGGACAACTCAGAGGGTTAGAATCAAGGCATGGGGGAGACACCAGCGAGACACAGAGGGAGTTGGGCATGCAGAATAGAGGAGAGGTAAAAAGCCTCTCTTACATGGCAGAATGTAAATTAATAAAAAATACCAGGTTAATTTAAGTTAGAAGAGCTAGTTAAGAACAAGCCTAAGCTGAAGACCAAGCTTTCATAATTAATAATTTCCCCATGTCATTATTTGGGGAATGGCAGTCCCAAAGAAAGTCTGACAAGAAAGTCTAACAACAGTAGGTGCTAAGAATCCAGCAAGTATATCCACATAGGGCCTGAGAAAGCTGGAAAAAAGGTTCCAAACATGGAGTTAGACGTGGCTTCCTGGTGACCCAGCCTCTTGGGTAGGCTCAATACTTGCTTTGTACGGAGGCCTGGCTCCTTTAAGAGGCCCTGCTGTACAGCTGAGCCCTTGAGCAGCTGACCCACTCCTAC
The DNA here is from genome assembly GCF_903992535.2 of Arvicola amphibius. Classification (NCBI taxonomy): domain Eukaryota; kingdom Metazoa; phylum Chordata; class Mammalia; order Rodentia; family Cricetidae; genus Arvicola; species Arvicola amphibius. The sequence continues at coordinate 51,948,249 of NC_052052.2, read as the reverse complement.
GTAAAATGGAAGACTGGATAGAAGTGCCTGCTGCAGGGTGGACATAACAGCTTCCCAGAGCTGGGGCAGTAAATGTGGTTCCTGGCCTCTACTTCAGGTCTGAGACTGGGCTGTCACTGTTCCAAAGAGGGCAGAGACAGCAGCCAGCCATGTGCTAAGTAGAGTCACACAGCAGGTAGCCTAGTTTCTTCTGGCTTGCAGGCTAAGGTTTGTGGTCAGAGAAACACTGTAGACACACACACACACACACACACACACACACACACACACACACCCCAGATCCAGGCTGAGAAAACCTCTGAACAGGTACAGTGTGCTTGAAAATGTGCTTAGGTTCTAAAGAAAGAAAAGAAAATGTGTGTAAATAGTAATAGAAAAAATAGTATAAAAACAAAGTAAAGTCTTTAAAGAACAAAGTAATATAAAAAGAACAAGTCACACAAGGATGGGAAATACACAGAATGTCTGGATTCTGTATGGTACTTTGTTGACTTTGAATTTTTTTAAATGCTAATGGAAAAAAAGGGCAGCTGCTGATAGATATTGGATTGTGGAAAAGTTACTGAATTAAACCAGCCTATATATTTTAATGATGTCTTTACTTTAGAATGGAAGTAAAAAAAAAATGTGTTCTAGTCGGGGAGAGATTATGTGTGTGTGTTTTCACAGGACACAAAAAGCTATGGATTCCTTTAAAATGAAAGAACAATAGACTTATCTAGGAGAGACTTTCTGAAAAATATTGACTGCAGACATAAAGGAAGAAGCAAAAACCAAACCAAACAAAAATCCCCTACAAGAGAGGTGGTGTATAAGTTGATCCCTCCACATGGGAACAGCTCTGAGACCGGATGAGACATGATAAATCTTGCTGGCTACGGAGTCCTCATGACTTATTATCACATGCCAGCCTTTCATATGGCATTGATAGAGATTTATATTACAGTTTGGTTATGCAGTCCAAATAGACTTATAAAGTTAACAGATGTCTTTTTTTTCTTAGAGAGAGAGAGAGAGAGAGAGAGAGAGAGAGAGAGAGAGAGAGAGAGAGAGAGAGAGAGAGAGAGAGAGTTTCTCTGTGTAGCTTTGTAGCCTGTCCTGGAATTTACTCTTTAGACAGGCTGGCCTTGAACTCACAGAGATCCATCTGCCTCTGCTTCCCAACTACTGGGATTAAAGGTATGGGTCATCACCACCTGGCTGAAAAGATGCCTTTTGCCTGTTCAAATTTAGAACAAAAAGAAAATCACCTTCATCTCATTTGTGTACACCGCAGTTCCATACTTATGTTAATGCAGACATGTGTTACCTTTAAAAGTCTGTATGTTTTCAGAAAAAATGACCAGATACCAGTGAAGATAAGTCTAGATGATTCAGCCTCTTAGAATGTTTCTGTTTCAGTTTCCTCAAAAAATCTTCATCCAGAACATCTTCAAAGTTACCAGCTGTGATCATCCAGCCTCATAGACTACTCTAGCAAGGACTTCAGTTGAGCCCTGCACTTCTACATTATACAGAGACTGGACAATGAATGATGCAGCTACCTCTCCAAGAACTTGACCATTATCTCAATTTTCTCAGGGTTCCCTAAAGATGCTGTTGCCCCCAGACAACAGGAAGCAATTTTAAGAACATAACACCTACATTGCTGAGAGGTGGGGTAGGTGGAGTTTGGTCCTTTAATGGGTTATGGATGTTTGTCATCATTTATGGGGGTTGGCTGCAAATTTGTATTGGTCATGGTCTGGAGGAAACTAAGAAAGAGGGGTTAGATTCAGGGATCTCTTTCTGAAAAGATATAGGAATTAAACCTTTGCCTTATCTTGAATTCCAATGTTTGATTTTAAGCTGATGACTTCATGAGAAAAAAAATCATTCGGTATACTTTGGGTTGAGATTAAGAATAAATTTCCCATAGTTTTTGAAGTGGCCCTAAACCCATTTCTATCATTTTCTACTACGCAGTTATGCGAGGCACTACTTTCATTAGTATAAAATCAAAATGTAGATCGACTCTGAGGCACATTAAAGAAGCCCCATATTCCGTAGTATCAGATATTCAACCAAGATTTCATTCTTCATGTAAAAATAAGCAAGAACATTCATCCTTTCAGTATGAAAATTTCTTTTTCTTTAATAAATGGTAAAAATATATATATGTACCAAAAATTTTGTGTGGAACTTTGTCTGCGTCAGATCCTATGCCCTTGATGCCAGGGTTCCTTTCCCTTCAGAGCTGTAACACTTACACACTCAGTCTAAAAAACTATATAGCAGTATAATAAGTACATGAAAAGGCCCTTGGCATCACTGGGAGAAATGCAAACTGCAACCGAACGAAAGGTTCCTCATTCACATCTGTCTGAATGGCTGAGGTTGGAGAGACCCAGCATGCCGTATGCTAGATAGGACACAGGCCAATAGCTCTCTTAGAGGCAGGAAGAGGGAATCCACAACAGCACGCCTATTCTGAAAACCTGTGCGTCAGGTCCTCAAACTACAAAACATAGTGTCAGGTGTTGTGTAGGAGAAGAGTGAATGTTTACAAAGCTATCTGTGCTTGGATATTTATCAAATATATTTGTAATACTAAAGTGGAAACGACATAAGTATTCATCAAGAGAAGAATGGCTAAACGCGTTGCGGTATGGTCATACAATGGAATACTATTTAGCTATGAAAAGGGAATCAGGTTTACTCATATAACGGTATAGATGAATCTCAGAATCGCGCTGAGTGAAGAGAAAGGAAGGAGAGGCAAGCTGTTGTGCAAGAATCTAGAAAACACAAGTGCTTTTATGGTGCCAGGAAGCAGAGCCGTGGTTTGTGGTGCACAGACGACTGTGAAAGGGGCATCGGAAGACAGACCAGGAGGGAAGATTCTATTCTGTTTTAAAGAGATGGAACTCTTAAAGTGTTTGAAGTTTCAAAAACTGTGGGATGTTTAAAAGTTGGGATGTCTTATGTTGTGATGACGATATTAACTGCCGCACACCGCACCCCCGTGTCTGCGCTCTGTGCACTAGAACCCAGTTCGCGAGCTTCGGGAAAGGGGCTGGAGGTTGAGAATACAGACGCAGAGACAGACCAACACGCAGACCTTTTAACACTGATACCTCTTTATTAGCACCACGTAGGCTTAAATACACTGCAGTCAATGGCCAACAGGTGAAAATCCCATCCTCTGATCCTCTAAACTAGGCACAGCTTCTAGTAACTTCAATTAGAAGGTTCTAGGAGGAAAGAGCAGCTGAAGGCCAAGACTCATTTTTTCCCAAAAATTAACGTGACATCTTAGGGATGAACTGATACTTTTAGAATATGCAGTTCTCTAGGACCAAGTCTGTAAGTCAGAAGATGGATTCTGCTTGAGTCCCTGCCCCATCGCCCTCCTCCCCCACACCCCATCCTCTGCCTCCATCCTCCCAAATGTGGCATTGTGATATAAAGCCGACCAATGTAAGCACTGCAGAGATGATTTAGCTTATTTATCCAAATCACAAATGATCCAGCAATTACACTTCTAGTAATTATCCTGCCAGTAAGATGTGAAATGGCCTTTGACCAAACTTCCACAATGGCAGCCTTTGTAGCAATAAAAGATTGGAATTAGGGTAAACATTCAGCAAGATGAGTTATGATACGTGCATGCAATAGAGCGCTGTGTAGGTGCAAAGATGAATTAGCGAGTTCACGTGCAGATGCAGAAATCTGTGCCAGCTACTGTTAGCCAAAAAGAGCAGAAATGGAGATGCGTATGTGTCCTGAGTGATAATAACAAAGACAAAGAGTGTGTGTTTGTACTTGTGGAGAGACACATCCCGGCATATTCTTTTATTAAAAGTAGATTTTAAACATTTATTATTATTATTTTATGTCTACAGGTATTCGACCATACGACAGATGCATGTCTGGTACCTGTGGAGGACAGAGGGGATATTGGATCCCCGGAACTGGAGTTACAGACATGAGGGTGTTGACAGCCAGACCCAGGTCCTGTGGGAGAGCAAGTGTTCTCTTACTTTTTAAAATTTATATATTGTTCATTCATCCATTTATCTATCTATCTATCTATCTATCTATCTATCTATCTATCTATCTATTTATTTATTCATTTATTTGTTCATTTATTTGTTCATTCATTTATTATCTTTTTTGAGGCAGGGTTTCTGCATAGCCCTGGCCATCCTGGTACTTACTCTGTAAACCAGGCTGGCCTTGAACTCACAGAGATTCACTGACCTCTGTCTCCTGAATGCTGTGATTAAGGTGTGCACCACCACCGCCTGGCCCAAGTTTTCTTAACCACGGAGCAGTCTTTCTAGCCCCTGTTACTACATTATCTGAGCATCACATTTGCTGCATGATGGGAAAACTGTTATTCTTTTTTATAAAATATGACATTTATTTATTTTATTTTACTGAGCTATACATTTTTTTCTGCTTCCCTCCCTGCCTCTCCCATCTCCTTCAACCCTCTCCCATGGTACCCATGCTCCAAATTTACTCAGGAGATCTTGTCTTTTTTCTACTTCCCATGTAGATTAGATCCATGTATATTTTTCTTAGGGTCCTCGTTGTTGTCTAGGTTCTCTGGGATTGTGATTTGTAGGCTGGTTTCCTTTGCTTTATGTTTAAAAACCACGTATAAGTGAGTACATATGATAATTGTCTGTCTGGGTCTGGGTTACCTCACTCAATATGATATTTTCTAGCTCCATCCATTTGCCTGCATATTTCAAAATGTCGTTTTTTTTCTGCTGTGTAGTACTCCATTGTATAAATGTACCACATTTTCCTTATCCATTCTTCAGTCGAGGGGCATTTAGATTGTTTCCAGGTTCTGGCTATGACAAATAATGAACATAGTTGGGCTCTGAGATTCCATCTTACACCTGTAAGAATGGCCAAGATCAAAAACACTGATTACAGTCTATGCTGGAGATTACAGTCTATGCTGGAGAGGTTGTGAGGTAAAGGGAACACTTCTGCATTGCTGGTGGGAGTGAAAACTAGTACAGCCCCTTTGGATATCAGTATGGCGATTTCATAGAAAATTAGGAAACAACCTTCCTCAAGACCCAGCAATACCACTTTTGAGTATATATCCAAAGGATGCTCAATCGTGCCACAAGGATATGTGCTCAACTATGGTCAAAGCTGTTATTCTTAAATATCAACTCCCAAATGAGGAAACTGGGGCTTGAATCAGTTCTGGGAGATGGTCGGTGTGTGACCTAAACCTCCAATGCTGGGGTTGCAGAGGTTCTTCCAGTGTACACCAACACAGCTATCCACTCAGTAAGCAACTTGGTCCACGCGTGCACAGAGGGACTATCATGTCAGGCTTGTTCCAGAAGCTGCTGATACAGAGTCAAAATTGACCCAAGTCCCAGGCTGATGAAAGATGTAGAGAATTACTGTGATGTGCTGATGAACACACACATGCACACACTCACACACATATATACATATACATATACATGTATATACATTCACATACACACTCACAGACACATGCACAAATACCCTCAGACACATACTCATCCACACATGCACATATAACATACACATATAACAGACACATGTTTTCATGTGCATACTCACGTGCACACATGCACACAAAATGCACACACACTAACAATGACATCATTAGGAACAAGGACTTTGTAGGAGACTTGAGCTGGGGGAGAAAGGTCAGATGGCCCTTTCCCCATGTCCCAGCTATGCCTCAGGGCTTTGAACTCTGCCACCCAGCATGCCTTTCTAACCCTGAGCATTCTTCACAAGGTCTGTGCATATCCCACCGATGAAAACCCCTTCACTATTGACCTGGCTTCTCCTTCTGACCTCCCACCACTCTTCCATGACATCTTTCCCTTGGGAGAATTATTATTTATGTTCATCTTTGCCCTTTCTCTATTAACCTAGGGGACCTTATGAAAAAGAGAGCCTCTGCTTTGTTCATCTGATGTCTCCTAAGCCAGCCCACAGACAGCACCCTCATTGCTCACTGAGGTGCAGAGGACTGCTCTATAACACCACACCCCCAGTCTGGCTATGTGGTTCCCCAGCTCAGGCATGTCTCTAGTCCCTGAAGTAGACTTTGTCTCTGGCCTGGAGAACTCAGCGAAAGAGATATCTTGAAGGTGAACCTAGAACCAGGTTCTACGACATGGACCTTGTAAGTGTGGTCTCCTATAGACTCCAGTCATTCGGTTCCAGCAATCTGTATATGGCTAGCCACTGATGGCCTTGACACTGGCTTTAAGTCACCGTGACAGCTTGGTTTTTCCTTGTTCTTCCAGCTCTGGTGAAATCCCGGTGAGTCATTATCTCTGTAAAGGGGATATACTCCCTAAGTGCATGAACCCTTTGTCCAGTGATGCCTGTGGCCCAGCACAAGGGGGTCATTCTCCTGCATAGCTGGCTGTAGTGAGGTGCCCCCCGCCTTGGTGTGTGCACTCTTTCTGGCCCTTTCATTTCTCTGCCTATCTTACATGTATACAAAAAGTGCCTACCCCAGGCTACGTCTTGGTCATGGAGCCTGTTGACTGAGCAGGAGAAAGGAGAAAGGGGCCATGCACAAGTCAGAGCACTCAGTAAGCTGCTCTGTCATGAGTGGAAAGCTGGGGAAGAAAAGTTGTGTAATAGGCAGACTCCAGCGGGGGTGCTGAACTGGGACTGAACAGGAAAGGCAAGCACCCGAGGGGAGGTGACAGTCAACCTGGGATTTGAAAGATGAGGAATGGGCTGTGAGAGGGAGGAAGAAACAAAAGAGCAAGTGCCAATATTGAGACACAACAAGATCACCCGCAAGGCTGGAGTCCAGAGGCTGAACGGATGCCGGTGCCCAGGAAGTGAAGAAGGGGAGAGGGTAGGAACACCAGCCGTAGGGAATGTGGAGTTTGTCCTAGCTGCTCAAGGACTCAATGACCATGAATGACATTTATATTCCGGAGCTACATGAGCGCTTTGGCTCCATGGCTGGGGAGTAGGTCACAGAAACAGGTAGGAGGATGGAGCCTGGCCTGGTGTTGTCAAAGGACCGGCATCGCAATGCTCCCAGCTCAAAGCATCCTTCTGGAGTTGTTCTATCCCAGAAGCGGCACTCTCGGAAAGCCTGCGGCAAACTCGAGGCTCCTGGGCTAAGCATGAACTCATCATGACATCAGAGAACGCATGACCAAATATAGGGATGACCCAGCAACCTAGGGTGTTTGGCTAGTGGTTAAGGAAACTGGAATCATTTTAGCTTCCCTCGCAGAAGTGATCTGTGTCATCTAGGTGAGACTGTCTCCAGAGAAGCCCCAGGGTCTATGTAAGACCAAGGCATGCAGGCTAAAGGTTTCTAGGCTCTCCCAAGGAGTTAATAACTATGGATTTATTTTGAAGACTCACTTAGGCCTCACACCTGCTTCTTTTTATAAAGCCACCAGTCGTTTGAGTCACTCGGGAATAGACTGTTTTTGTTGAGGATTCTGTGGGAGCTGGAGTAGGAGTGGGGATGGCTGCCGTCAGTGAGCAGGGGAACATATGGTGGTCTATTGTGAATGCGATCTGTTTTTTGTGTTGTTGTTAAACTTCCTCTTGCTAGCATTGGGCCCGTTATGTAAGAGCTTGTGGGTCCATATGGTTGGTTGCATAAGACACCAAAGAACATGCTTTTTTGTTGGCCTGCAGCTGATCCAACTGTGTTTGGAACACTCAAGGCCACTGTGTGTTACCTTCCACTAACGGAGTTAAGTAGTCCAGGACACTGATGTTGGCCCTCCTTTGGCAAGCTGAGTAACTTTTGACAAACTGTTACCTCACTTCCTTCTGCGCTAACGAGAGAAGTAGAGCAACTTGACTGAATTGTTAGAGAACTTGGAATTAATACATTTGCAATGATTGCCTGCTTTGTGAATGTTATTTTGCTTAACTCTCTCAGAAACTCTTGGAAGTCACTGTTATTATCTTTAGATGGGGAAAGAGAGGTACTGTCTTGGTCAGTGTTCTATTGCTATGAGGAGACACCATGACCACAACAACTCTTATAAAGGAAAACATTTCATTAGGGCAAGCTTACAGTTTAGAGGTTTAGTCCATTATTATTATGGTGGGAAACAGGGCGGCATGCAGGCAGACATTGTGCTGGAGAGCAGCCTAGAGTTCTACATCTGGATTGGCAGGCAGCAGGAAAAGAAAGAGACAGGGAACCTGGCTTGAGCAGGCAAAACCTCAAAGCCCACCCAACAAGGCCACACCTACTCCAGCAAGGCCACAGGCCACACCTCCTAATGGTGACACTCTCGATGAACTTATAGGGACCATTTTCATTCAAACCATCACAGGTACAAAATACAAGAATGGCTCTTCTCAAGTGGAAGAAAGCCATAGAACTAAGATTCAAACTGAGGCTCTGGCGATGACTATTTCTTATCTGAGGGAAACAGTTTAAAAGAAGGTGAGACTCATCTGGGGTCAGGGTTTCGGGGGGCTTTGGCCCATGCTGGCATGGTCTGTTGCTGTGAGCTCTGGGGGGAGGGGGACAGCAAAATAGCATATGATAGCAGCGGGATGTGAGGGGCAAAGTTTTCTCCTCATGGTGGTCAGGAAGGGAGAGAAGGTAGGTGTCAGGCAGAACTTCCAAGGCACATTCTCAGTGACCTGCTTCCCCCATGAGGGTCTCCATCTAAAGTTTCTACCTTTTAAAATTTGCTAGGACTGAGTCCTCAACACATGAAGGGATCACATGGGACACCCTTTAGATCCAAGCCACCAGAGTGACCCTACTCCATGAGCTCTGTGAGGGGAAACATTTGGACAGCTTTGCTCGCTGTTCAGCCCTAAAATCAGGACCTAGTGGGGAATAAGCACCCAATAACTCCTGTTGGACTAAACAGTTCAGATTTGTATTTACAACACAGTGGTTGGTTCTAGTGGTTTGAGAGGAAATAACCTTCAAAAGGAGTGGCTCTATTTGGAGGTGTGGCCTTGTTGGAGGAAGTGTGTCACTGTGGGGGCTGCCTTTGACATCTTTTGCTGGAACTTTCCTCAGTGTTCCTGTCAGTTAGCTTTCCATTGTCTGCAAGGCAAGATGTAGCCAGTACCATGTCTGCCTGCTCCATGCCTTGATGATAATGGACCGAACCTCTGAAACTGTAAGCCAGCCACCCCCCAATTAAATGTGTCTTTAGAAGACCTGTCATGGTCATGGTGTCTCTTCACAGCAATGAAAACCCTAACTAAGATGGGAGGTGAGCCAGCTTGTGTCTGTCCATCTATCTACCTACCTATCTAACACAAGATTTATTTCAAGGAATTTGTGTTTGTAACAGGGGGATCCGGCTATGCAATTCCGGAACCTGCAGGACAGGTTGGCTAGCTGGAAACCACGGGTCTGTAGCTGCAGACCCCAGGCAGAGTTTCTACTTTCCCAGGGAAGCTTCCTGCCAAGTGGATGAGATGAGGATAATCTTCTTTACTTATAGTCAAGTGCTTACGGACAAAAACTGTATCTACAGAAGGCCTTTACAGCCTCACCCGACTTCCTGCATGTGAGGACCCGGGGCACTACAGCATCGCCAAGTTGGCATGTAAAACTGCTATCCAACACAGTACTCTCGGACATGGGCCACAGCCATCTCCTTCCTCTTTTTCCTTCTTGCCACCTCACACACTGGGTTAGGCCACTCATGCCCTGGGCCAGCTGGCCTTTGGCCATCTGCTCTTCCAGAGGTCTGAGGTCTTCCACGACTTTTCTGTGTGTCCTTAGCATCACTCAGGAGTTTCCTCCTCAGGTTGGCCCTACACACACCCAAGTCCTTCACTCAAGTGTACTGTGTCTGAGTGTTCAAAGTCCAGATGAGTTGGAAATTTCTTGTGTGCTGTGAAGTTAGTTCACATATGTGTATAGTTCTGAGACAAGACCTTCTGGCTTATCACTCTGGTAAGCCCCGTATATCTCAACTCCCAGTTAGCAAGAGTCTCCTTCGCTGGTCCGTCTAATCCCCACTCATTCCTTTGGCATGAGAGCTCTGTGGAGTTAGTTAGCAGGCCGGCACAGGTCGCTGGAGTATCCCTGAGACCTCACCATACTGGCACCCAAGAGGTATTCCATGAGTGTTTATCAAATAAATACATGAACATTCATTTGAATGAATTCAGCAATATTATCAGTTAAGTACATCTATGTTCTATGTATTATTTGGGGGCCTGGAAATATAATCAACAAGAAGAAAATTTCCTGCTGTATGAAGTTTACACTCCAAGTCAGGGTCCGGGGCAGAAGCTGAATAGATGTATAAATAGTAAGGGTAGGGAGACAATATGATGTGACCGCCTGTAGGGACGAATGGATCTGTATGTTTGGCTTCCTCTTGCTATACACTGGAAGAGGGCGGGCAGTGGAGGAATGAATGAATATATGGGTTTTCAGTAGAGTGAGAAAGGTCATTCCAGTCTACCGCTGGTGCACACCCAGGTAAACAGTCCTGCCTTTACCTTCGTCCCTCCTTCGGGATAAGGCTTATGGTCACTGCCTGTTTATCTCACAAGGCTTTCATATCATGTGAGACAGCATTTGCAGAAGACCATACTGGCTATGAACTCTGGACAGCTCCGAGGGGTCACTGTTGATACTGCCGTTGTTGCAAACGGAGTAAGTTGGCCCCATCAGCTAATGCTATGGTGTAGGGGAAGAGAAGCAGAAAGGAATGTTGGCACAAGGCCACCTCAGGGTGACCAGCTTGATCTTGAACATGAATTACACCACCTTTCTGGGTCTCATTTCCCTGATCGGTGAAAACGGGGGAGGGGACACACACCTCAGTCTCTTGCCAGATGTAAAGTAGATAATCCATGTCAAGTGCTTGGCACCAGGCGCAGCCAATTCAAAGAGCTCTGCTAATATTCGCTCCTAATAGTCATTCTGTCAATCATGGGTAAGGATCCATAAATGGAGGCATTCATGGCTCAATTTCTCCAGTCTCACATTTCTGCCAGGAAACGTCTCGTGTCTTTATGCACTGACACCTGTGATTATGCAAAACCACAATCAACGTTCATATTCAGAACCCGAACAAATGGAGAATTTGTTACTCAATTCCCTCCCTTCCAGCCTTTCAGAAGGTATTTTCTGGGATGGGGGGCAGGGAAGGAGAGAGATGCACTTTTCATTTGTGTCGAAAACAAATATTCCTGGTTTTATGACCATATAACCCTGAAAGCGTTAGGCCTTTTTCTTTTTTTCCTTCATGTCACGCATTTTAGGAGCCCCATAAAGGAGTCCTTGTCAAGAGAAAACACAGCTGGTGCCCAATTAGGGAGGTGATTGAGACTAATGGACTGGCAGAGCTCTTAATTAAACTGGACCACAAACTAGGGGGATGGTGGCTGGGGGCTGGAGGTGGCCCACACGCTCACCCGCAGGGCAGGCAGTGGTGAGAGGACAGATTCTGTTCAGGCGACCAAACTCTGCTCGTTTTGATCACATGAGAGTTTAAGCATTGAGAAGGCAGCTCCTTGGAGGCAGATATCTTATTTGGCTCACTGCACGCCTCTCTCTTCGCCTCCCACAAGAAGCTTCAAGCTCTCTATTCAAATATCAGCTCCTAGCTTATTGATTGCCCTTCCTGGCCCCTAGAATTATTCTGGAAGTAAAAGGGGAGACCATCGTCTTCAGAACTCAGAAAGGCCTCCGGGGACCACCCCTCTGTACTTTCTTCCTGCCACAAGGCTGTTTTCACTGCCTCCCTCACCAGCAGCCCAGCAAGGCCAGCCCTAGAGTACGCATGCCCTTGGTGGCCATCTTCTGTTTTCCAGGCCGTTCTCTGGAAGCTGTGAACTGTACCACATATACCCTTCCTTGTACCCATCACTGCATGCCCCTCTGTGAACCTGTGTGTGTACATGCACACACACACACACACAGGCATGCACGCACGCACACACGCACGCACGCACCTACTGGGCAGGTCCATGCGGAAAGTGCTGCCATCCACTGGGGCCAGCATAGATGTGTATGTCTGTTCTGAGGCACTGTAGAGTGGAGTACAGCTTCCCAAAAGGCAGTCCTGAGAGCAGGATGGATCAGGGAGCCCCAGGGAACTTCTGAGATTATTATCATTGAACAGAAATTGAAGGAAGCCTGTGTCTCTGGTCCTCTTGGTAGCTGTCATTTATAAGAGTCTGTAATCCTTCGATTAGTGCTTTTCCAGTTGGCCACCTTGGAGGAAGGTAAACCTACACCCCTCCATGAGTTCTTTTTTTTTTGTATATTTCTCTATTTGAGCACTAAAAAAAATTACTATTCCCCAACTCTTCTGGTCAAATGTGTACCACAGGAAGCTGCAATTTACTTAAACACAGGCTTGTTACACCTTTCCCCAGATCCCTTTTGTCCCAGAAAGACCAGCATTCCTCCATCTGGTGCTCTTTTGACCTCAGCTCCAGGGACTTTTACCTTCAGTGAGATCCATCCACCCACACTAAGAGCCACACCTGGCTTTTATCTTGGAAGGCTGCATTCCACCCACGATGTCTCAAATAGCAGGGTCCCATTCCCTGACCCTTGTTCCTATCTTTCCGAGCTCTCGCCAGACCAGCTCTCTGACCATCTCCTGCATTCCAGGCTCCTGCGTCCACATTCCTTTCCCTCTCAGTCTTTAAGATCTCCTAGGATTCTTAGTCTTGCCAGTTACCGTAGCTGTCCCCCAAAGCACTGAAGGACGAGCATAGAGCCTGAGCAAGAAAGAAGCAGTATGTAAATGAGCTACTTCTGTTCATCTATCTTTGCATCCTAGCCTTGCTCATCTTGACCTAGGCATTTCCTCCCAGGTAGACACAAAAATGAAGGCGTTTGTGTAAATATGGTTGGCCCAGTACCAAAGTAATTGCTATGGAAACACTAGCTCTTACTCTTACCGTGAAATAATCACAGGGGCCATATGTGACTTTGTAATGCGTTCGATTACTTCTCTGGGTGACCAAGATTCTGAATACTGTCTTCATTACACCTCAGTTTTCCCATTTTTTTTTTGTCTAAATTTATCTGCAGTTTCCCTTTCTGATTTAATCTTCTTGCTGGATTTAGAAAGACTTGTGTTCTGTCTCCTGACCTTAGGAATCAGAGGACAGAGGTGGGACCAGCAAAGGTTGAACATTCAATCGCCCGCTCATGCATCCCGCTAAATAGGAAGGGATCTTGGCCCTAGAGAAATGTGAAGACTGGGACCTAAGGAATGGGCTAGGTCAGACCAGTTTTCTTTCCCAAATGGATCCACCCCCTCACTTTCTGTGTTTTTCTATTGCTCATCCATCTAGGTACATCCAGCAACCAAAGCTGGGACAGTAGGAAGACTGGACTGACTTTGATGACTCAGGCCATCTGTCACCATCCTTGGTTAAGTGGAGGGGATCCAGAGCTACCAGTGATCAAACTTCTGAGATGATGCAGGAAAGACCACCTTCCTGGAGGCCCCTGCATCCTTTTTTTCCTTACCCTGTATCCAGACAGTTTACCCTGGAGCCACAGACAAACATAGATAATGGTATTTCTTTTCTCCAGACAGTTTCCTTAGCAGCTGCCACTGACTAAACCTACACACCCACTTCACGGGTGGAGCATGTAGGTAGCTTGGCACCCAGGGTTGACGTTGCTGTAGGTGGCATTAGGGGAAAAGTCACAGGTACCTGCAGATGTGAGACTTGTTGATTTCCTCTTGAACCCTTCACCTCCCAGTTAGGTACTTGTGCTGCTACAGACTCAAAGAGTCAACAGCTCCTTTTTGAGAACTTGACTTAGAGGTACAACAGGACCCTGCTAACAGGGCTGTGAAGAGAAAAAGGACGGTCCACTCATTCTAGGATCGACCAGGAATCCCAGATGGAGAGCCAAGGAACTTGGCGGGCCACATCAAAGTACTTCTCTATTAAGTACAGTAGGTATAGCCCATCAGTCACTAACAGGAGGAAAGTAAGCATCAAGTATTGAGATATTTGCCTCTCCACTAGTTCAGCTGTAAAATAGATGTTTATATGTTTGCTTTTCTGAGGGAAAGGAGTCTATGAAAGCAAAAGTGTTGAAGGCCCGGAAATCTGAGCACAGCTCTACTGGTTCATCCTGTGTCTGTTCTCCCTCCTGTAGAACACAGTTTTTCAGATTCTACATCGCTCCATCTCCAGAGCCAGGGCCTTTGAGGACTTCTTCTCTTCCTCCTTCTCCCTTTTCTCCTCTTTCTCCTTTTTTGTTCTCTCTGTAGCCTTGTCCGACTTAGAACTCATAGAGATCCACCTGCCTCAGCCTCCTGAGTGCTGGGATTAAAGGTTAGCGCCACCACCACCACCATCTGGGAATTATTCTTGAACTGTCTTTTACCCCTTCTAGTCTTGGGAGGCTGCCTGCGTGTTCAGTATAGAGCATTCAGAATTTCTAGGACTGCGTTTAGCATCCTAGCCTTCCATTGGTTTCCACTTTGAGCTGTTCTCCACCCCACTATGCCCAATTCTCTGGTCAGAAACAACTGTGGCTCACACAGGCTGAGCAAACCTTGTGTGCCTGTGGTCCTTTGTATACTCACCCACGTCCACTTTGCTTCCAAAGTATTTTCTCTTCCCTTTCAACAGGCTCTTCTTTCCCAGGGTGACTATTTAATCGCATAGATCCCTGTACAAACGAACAACATGAGGTCCCTGTTCAGATAGCCTCGGGATGACTGAACTGATCATCCTACCAAGTGTGTGGCTCTTCTGAGCTCAGGGGTGTCTGTGGAACAGCATGGATCATAAGCCTCGGAGCCTACGAACCAGGGCCAAGCCCTACCATTCTTTTTCCAACCACACCTCAAATATCTGCCATTTCTCCCCACCAAATGATGGCAAATCATGAAACGATACATTTCTCAAGTGCCAGACACCATGCCATGTGCTGTGGAGCCACTTCAGGAGGTAAGTGGTATATGGTTATCCCTCCTAAAGCTCCTCTGTGACTCCCACTGTCCCCCAGATCCTCAGACCCTACCCACTGCTTGTTCAGATTCCTCTCGCACATCCCAGCTGTTCACTACCCGAAATTCCCAAGATGGGCCAAGAATTCTCATGTTCCCGTGACTGCGACTATGTATACATTCTCCACATGAAATCCCTTCTGGGGACTTTGGGAGAACTCCTAGTGAGTTCACTCATCTTTAGCATTGTCTCGTACAGAAAGGCTTCCATGCTCCTGGACGTCGCTCCAAAGGCTGAGGCGAGAACGCTCCTCTGGGCCTCCCCAAGCTCCTCTCTGGCCCAATCCGTATCTTTGTCAATCTTACTGGCTACAGAGTCCTCTGAAGGGAGTGGGGATTTTAATGCCTCTCTCTCCTCCGGCCTCAGAGGGCTGTGGACCTCTCTGAGAACTAGAGGAACACAGCTGGTATTTCTGAGTGACACTTGAAATTTGCTATTTGCCCTGTCCACCTTCTGACACCGAAGACCTCGGGAATATCCCAGAGCTCTGCAGCAGATGGAGGTCAAAGGTCCATTTTAAAACAGGACCTTAAAGGACCAGGGATGATCACCCTGAAAACTGTGGCAAGCCTGATATTCATCACATGGACAAATGAATGCACCTGGAAAAAGAAGCACATGGATTTAAAACTTGGGACATCAGTTTCAGCTAAAAATCCAGATCATACCAGAGCAAAAACTTAATCACCATATGATAAGGCTTAGCTGAAATTTTCATGGTCTTAATACTACCATGAGAAAGAATAACCAAACTTTATGCTATAACTAAATGATAAGGGGGGGGGAGGCAAGTACTGTGGCTGCGGGGAGCAAGGTCAGTTCCATCATACCTCAAGCTGATAGCCGAAGGAAGGATATTCAAGTGTGTTGTTTAGAAATACGGATTTAAGCATTAGAAGGAATATCAGACACTAGCTGTCTGGGTAGGGAGATTTTGTACATTAAGGAATAAACCCAGGAAAGAGGCTTCGGAGAGCCCCCTGGCCTGTTGAATTCTATGTGATGCTGACAGACAGGCGACGCCTTAGGTACTGTCTGTGTGGGAAGGCAGAGACTGTGGAAGGCACGCTTCTGTCCAATTAGTCTCCTTAATGCCTTGAAATATCTGCGCCAGTTCACCAGAGCCCCCTAGACCCAAGGGCCTGACTTGTGCGCGGCATTCTGCATGATGTGGCTCCACCCTCAAATATGACCACAGGTTGCCATTGCTTCCTTCTCGGGTCCTCTTTTGAATTTGCCCCGGAGAGCCTCAGGCCTTTGTTTCCTCAAATCCCACTCGGAGTCTCTGGGGAGATTTACTTGCTTACATGCCAGAAGGCTCTACAGGCCTCTTCCAAAGACTCTGTGCCTCTAGTCCTCTCTTGTGCCCCAGCTGAGGAACTTCTCTCATACCTTTTCCTCATCTGGACGTTATCGGCATTTGGTATACTGCTTGTCAGAGTGAGAATCCTCACCTCCAGTTTCCAGGCTCTTCTCTCAGCGCAGATGCCGCCGCCGCCAGCAGCTGCCACCACCAGCAGCAGCATTTATGCTCAGTTGCCATGCTCCGCCCTCCTCCAGGCCTCCCCACTTAGCTTCTGCAATGGGAAGTTTCACCCTCATTTCACAAGTTGGGAAGCAGAGACTTTTGAGAAGCAACTTGTGGGAGAGGTTCCTGCCATTCATTCCCCCTCAGATCACACGTGGAGATACCAGAGCAGCATGGAGATCTGAGCCAAACCGCAGAGGACATGATGCAGGCATCCCGATCTAGCACAGGGAAAGGTTAATCAGAGTGCAGAACAGCCACGCTAGAGAATATTAGTTAGCCTTAAGAAGGAACAGAGTCTAATGCCTGCTGCAACCTTGAAAACACTGTGCTAAGAAAACAGGCCAGTCATAAGAGGACAAACGCTGTAGGACTCAGATTGCAAGAGCAGGCAGGCTTGAGGACACAGGAAGCAGAATGGCGGCTGCCAGGGCCTAAAGGCAATTGGGAACCAGGAGTTAGTATTTAATGATTCTGAAATCTCACAGGGCAGGGGGGACGAAATGTTCCTGAGGTGGACGGTGGCTATCACAGGGCAGTGTAACAGGCTGAAATGGATTCTGGCCACAGCCCAGCAGAAGATGCTTGCCGATACTGAACTACACACCTAAAATTGTTCAAGTCCGTCGTATGGATATTTTACTGCAACAAAAATTCTTTCCCTATGTGATTGAGCAGAATAGAGGTTGCCGTGTTTCGGGGAAGGGAAGGGCGATTTAATATTTGCTGGGTATAGAGAGTCTCTGCAAGCAATGCAACTCTGGGTAGAGAGAACAGAGCTGACTTCTAATTCTGAGTGCATTGAATCACTGGACACTTAGGGATGGTTAAGATGATAAATGTGCTAAGACATTCTAGCACAGTGAGAGACAGGGTGCCTTTGATTTCCTCTGGAGAGGGAGCTGCAAGCAGGGTCTGGAGCACAGCAGGTCCTCCAGAGTGTTCAGCCCTCATCAGCTTCTGCGGGGAGCTCACCTACAGGAAGGGACAAGAGTCTTCCGCCTTGCAGAGCACAGATAGGCAGGGCTCCAACATCTCTCCTCTGTGACCAGGAGTTCTACAGAAAACCTCCAAAGCCAGGGGCGTGGCAGCCATGCCACGGAGAAAGCTGCCATCACTAGGATTTTCATACATGCATTGTAACAGCGACCAGTTATTGACCACTTACTACACTCTAGATACTATTGTATCTAGCCTTATTAAAACGCTGGTGAGATCGTTACGGTAGTATTCCCATTCTGTGCTGAGAACACCAAGGCATAGAATGGTCGAGTTATTTGCCAAAACGGTTTGAGTGTCAGCCACAAGTTCTGGTGTTCCAGTCCTTTATATGTTTCCCCCAGCTCCATGCAGAAAGCAGCAGAGGAACATCAAAGGAGGAAGTAAGGAGTGAGGCGGGGAGTGAGTGAGTATGCTGGACACGAACACAGACGTGGGTGTGCCTCACACCAGCTTGGCTCAAAGCCCGCTCTTTCAACATTGATTTCACAACCCTGAACCCCCTGTGCTCTCATGGGTGGTGAGTGTGGAGCTGGCTGTGTAAACTGCTGGAGAAGGTGGTCTCAGACCAGAGAGTGCCTGTAAAACAGGAGTGGGGACTGTGGTGGTCTTTCAGGAATGATGGGGCTACTTGTCTCCCAAGAGCCTACTCCTATTGCGAACTCAAACCAGCCCCACCGGTTTCTCGTGGGGAGCAAAGGAAGACGGTGCTTCGAACTGATAACTATTTATAACTCTAACTTGCTCCCCAACAGCTAACAATGCAAGATTATTTCTAGTTTGCAAGGAAAGAGTAGGCCTTAGAGAAAGGAGGGTCACGCGAAGGACACTCACGTGGGACCGTGTGTGGAAGTGCCTGGCTGTCCTGTGCTGTCTGACTCTACCTGTTTGTCCTCGGTTGAGACAGCTGGTATTAGAGTCTCTGGACTATGAGCATGGACTTACATGCCCACTCTGTGTTGGGGAGAAAAGGAACCATGAAAGGCATCAAACTGTACTCCTTGAAGGGAGAGCAGACAGAGACCAGCTTTGAGGATCCAGGCCAGCCAGCTTCGGAGATACCCAGATGTTCTGGTTCTGTGTTCCTACTGTGGACACTGAGTCCTACCGCAGTCAACAAGAGGGTTCTACTGCTGAGGAGGTCAGGCGTGTGGATGAGGGGACACAAACACAGAATCTCACGGAGAAAGGAAGCTAACTGTGGTTGTCACTGTATATTTCCTAAGGAGAGATCTGCTGGTCACAGAATAAACTTCTTTCTGTTCAGCTTCCTGGAGCTGAGCATGGGTATGCTAGGACCAGCGCACCTCTGTATTCTAGGAGCTCAACTTGGAAGGTGGTCCGGAGACACACCCCTCCTGACAGAGGCATGCCAACATACCCTTGAGCTGCCACGTGGGCAAGCCTGCCACCTTGGGGCTCAGGACAGGGCTATAGCACCTGGACTACCTCCACCCCAGAGGAGGCCTTGATGGCAGCTCGGGAGGGCCTGTCTCCCTTTCATGCTGGCCACACTCCTTACGTTCCTGTCCTTGCTTGTTTAACTGTCTTGTCTCCCAGACAGGAAGTTACTTGTGGGTAGGCGGCTGGTCTACGTGCCCCCTCCTGATACAGCACTCTGATCATGAGGAAGGAGAGGCAAGGAAGAGAAGAGAAGAAAGAGGGGGATCTTGTCTGAACGAAGGGCACACGCAGAGGCCAGAGGCAGGGTCATGAGGTTCTAAGTGCTGGTCTCAGAAGATGGCTGAGTTGGAACAGGCAGTTAATTGGCTGGGTAACTTTCCTGGGTCTCTGTTGCGGCTCTGGCCCTAGTGGCAAATAAAACTGTATGACTGGGTTGTGTTTTTTCTTCCTCTCTCCCTCCTCCCTCCCTCTTTCCTCCTTTCCTTTCTCCCTCCCTCTTCTTCTTCCCTCCCTCCCTCCCTTCCAATCTTATTTAAAGTTTCTATTTCTGTGATAAAACACTATGACCATAAGCAGCTTGTGGCAGGGGTGGTGATGGGGTGGATTTCAGCTTAGAGTTCACATCATACTCCTTCGCCGAGAGAAGTCAGGGCAGGGACCTGGAGGCAGGAGACCATGGAGAAGTGCTGCTTGCTAGATTTCTTCCACGGCTTGTTGAGCTTGCTTTCTTACAACCTCAGAGGCACCTGCCCAGGGGCGGCACCACCAGCAATCAGCTGGGCCTTCCCACATCCATCCCTAAGAAAATGCACTACAGGTGAACCTTACAGAGATATTTCTCAGTTGAGAGCTCCTCTCACTGGATGGCACTGGCTTGTGTCAAGTCATCATAAAACTACGCAGAGCACTTCTTCCCTTTCTTCTCCCTCCCCTCATTTTCAGTTTTGAGACAGGTTCTTGTTACATAGCCCAGACTGGCCTTGAACCTGTGGCCCTCCTGCTGCCCACTACAAGGTATTATAAGTATATTGCACTGTGCCTTCCTCCAAGGGTCCCCTATTTTAATGGCTAATAAATGTTTGGAGAACTAAGGAACAGGTCAAACAGAAATATTGCCCTCTCCACACACAGATGTGTGTGGGGGGGATGGGAGACTGGGGCTCCATATGTGGAATGCCATTTCATCCTCACAGCCTTCTCAGGTAGGCTCTGTCTCTTCACCTGAAGCTCACAGACATTGCTGGTTTGCCGACGGCCACCGAGGAGGAGTGGATCTGACATTTACAGTAAGCTTAAACAAAGGTTCCTTTAGCAATGAGACTCCTAGCTGATGAGTTAATTTGCTGCTCAAAACCACCATGAGACTAGCTTCTGAGCGACTGTGGTTTCTGTTCCTAACTCATTCACTTATGGTTGTGTGGCTATGTCAAAGCAGTCTTTCCTCTCTAGACCGAGGGGTATGACTTTAGCTGCCATGGCACCCTAAGAAGTCCCTGTCAAGGCCGCTGATGCCCCTGTTCTCTGGGTCTCCCTTCCTTCGGTTTTAGAGCCACAGCATCCCTCTGAAGAGAGAGACTTAGGTGTGGCCCTTGTTTTCCTTGGGCATATTTGCTTCCAGAAGAGTAGGTGATGGGTGATGTTAGCCTTTTTTTTTTTTTTTTTCATTTTCAGTATCTGGCCATTGGGTGTGTGTGGGGGGGGAGTCAAAAAACGCAGGCGACAGCCCCCAAATGACAACATGGCTAGTTTGAAAGTCACCTGTTGCAATCTTTGTAGGGAGGAAGCCTTGCACTTCCTGGCGGCTTGGACCATACCAAGATAAGCAGGAACTCAAGTAGGTTAGAAAAAGAAACCTCAGACCTCACTCTTCCTGGCAGGTCATGTCAGGTCATGGCAGCAGGGCAGGGCAGGGCAGGGCAGGGCAGGGCAGGGCAGGGCAGGGCGGGGCAGGGCAGAGGTTAAGGCTGTAGGTTAAGAAACCAGACACCCCTGGGTTCCTGACCTCAATCTGCTACCCATTTATCTGTATGACCCTGGTCAGATCATGGATGACTGTTAGCTTTTGAATTTATAAATATAAATTGTAACAATATTTTCTGTCGGAGAAGTCTAAAGGAATGCAAATGCAGGTAGAGATAGCAGCCTGCTACCCAGGAAATGGGCATTACTCGGCCTTGAGCTATCCATTCCAAGATCTGATCCATGGTCCTTTTACCTAGTATGGTGTCTCCAACTTATCTACACAGTTGACGATGTCTGGGTATTTTAGACATTGGGTTTGCAAGGATGCCTAGGACCCAATCCTTGCCCCAAGGAATTCAGAGTCTCAGCTTCTCCAAGTTCTTCTTGACTTTGCCACCCACATGCTAATAACAGTGGTGGTAGTTGTGGTTACGATGATGATGATGATGATAATGATGATGATGGTGAACAAGAAGAACAGCTTGTGTAATTTATTGGACAGTAAGTGGGTGCTGGCTGCTACCTGGACACCATAACCAGTATCCATGCCAACCTCTTGGGATAACATACTAATACTTCCAGCGATGTGAAAATGAGACCGGAGGGACAAAGGTGGTTAAGTCACTTGTCAAAGGTTTTGCAGGTGAGAAAGGGAAGAGCTGGGATTGCAACCTGTCTCCTTCAGACTCTCGGGAAAGACCATCTTTTCCAGGAAGTCCTCACCCGGCTTAATGTTTTGCAGGTGGGACGGCCTTTCTGAAAGATAAGGATCACGTTTGGTCCTCCACCTCCCATGCAGGAGGCAAGGGCTAAAGGCCTTATAAATGACTTTACAGGATTCATTTCTAAATGAGGGCACCGAGAGGAAAGCAGGTGAACTAACTCGCTACCTGCAGCTCCGCAGGCAGGAGCTATGGAGACATCACTCCTAACTGGCAGCTCGGAGGCTGCCGGGTGGCAAGGAGCCTTCTGCAGAGGCGAGAAATATGTGCAAACAAAACCAACAGCTTTCTTTCTCCTCCCCAAAGTTGCTAAAAATGCCTGCGGGTTTGCACACAAGCAGACACTGTGCCGTGTTCACAGTGCTGGGTGGCTTCCTCTTCTTGGCTCCAGCAAGAAAAGACCTGGAAGGTATTTCTCACATCTTTGTTAAACACACACACACACACACACACACACACACACACACACACCTGACAGGGGAGGAGTTCCAAGGTAGTCCCGGGGTGCGGATTTCTGCCAAGTCTTCCTTCACTTGTTACGATGGGAAAAAGACACATGGTAGACAAGCCCACCATCCTTGCAGTATTTGGTACTGTGAGAAATAAGTTCCTGCACTTGGGGTCAGGCAGGCCCACATCGCGGTTTAGATTCCTTTACTCCCAAGCCCAGTGATTCTTTTCTTTTTTTTCTTTTTATTTTTTTATTTTATATTTTTATTGAGCTCTACATTTTTCTCTGCTCCCCTCCCTGCCTCTTCCCTCCCCTTCAACCCTTTCCCATGGTCCCCATGTTCCTAATTTAGTCAGGAGACTTTGTCTTTTTCTACTGCCCATGTAGATTAGATCCATGTATGTCTCTCTTAGGGTCCTCATTGTTGTCAAGGTTCTCTGGGATTGTGATTTGTGGGCTGGTTTTCTTCGCTTTATGTTTAAAAACCTCTTATGAGTTGAGTACATGTGATAATTGTCTTTCTGTATCTGGAGTACCTCACTCAAAATGATGTTTTCTAGCTCCATCCATTTGCCGGCAAATTTAAGATGTCATTATTTTTTTCTGCTGTGTAGTACTCCATTGTGTAAATGTACCACATTTTCCTTATTCATTTTTTGGTCGAAGGGCATTTAGGTTGTTTCCAGTTTCTGCAAGCCCAGTGATTTTGGACCATGATCAATTTGCTTAGACCAAAATAAAAACCATAAATCTCACACTCCAGAGGGAGTAAGGGAAAGTTTATTCTGGAGCCAAATTGGAATGGCCATGGCCCAGAAACACGGCACTAGTGTGCTGGCTCATTTTACGTCAACTTGACACAAACTAGAATTATCTGAAAGGAGGAAACCTCAATTGAGCAAATACCTGCTTATGATCGGGTTATAGGCAGGCCTCTAAGGCATTTTAAACTTAGTGATTGATGGGGAAGGCCCCAGCCCACTGTGGGTAGTGTCGTGCCTGGGCTGGTGGTCCTCGGTGCTATAAGAAAGTAGGCTAAACAAGCTAGTAAGCAGCTCCCCTCTGTGATCCCTGTCTACATCAGCTCCTGCCTTAGGTTCCCACCCTGTTTGAGTTTTTGTCCTGACTTCATTCCCTGACAGACTACAATGTAGAAATAGAAGCCAAATAAACTCTTTCCTTCCCAACTTTCTTTTTGCTTACGGTGTTTCATTCCAGCATTAGAAGCCTTAACGAAGATACTTCCCTTTCTTGCATGTCTGACAGGTACTCATGAGAGATTGTAGGTCCCCTCACTACCACCCCGTGGGCTCCAGGACATAGAACACATGGTTAAGAGGCAGCTTTTTCCTCACCACCGACAGAGTAAGACAAAGTCCACAGAAACCCACTCATTGTGAGGCAGGCAGAGAACAGACATGTCCAGTCGCCCTGATGGCATGGAGTTCAGACTCTAGGCAGGACAGCCAGGAAGGCAGATGAGGAAAATGATAGAATGTCACAATGCCAGTGAGGGAGAGCAGGGGAAGCTGCGGGGTAGGGTGCGCAATTAAAGGGGGAATCAGGAAGGATGCCACGGAGAAGGTAGCCTGGAGGGGAGACTTGAGGGGAGTCTGTGGTTTGTCTCTGAGGGGAGAAAACAGGCAGTTTCTTAGAAGCAGGGTGGAGGAAGTGTAGTGGGGGGCAGAAAGAAAACAGGGCTGTGAGGTGACAGGAAAAGGAGCTAGGCCACAGAGGGCCTTCTTGGTCACTGCGGTAGCTCCAGCTTTTATTACTCTATCAGTGAAGGCAGCCATGGCAGGGTTTTGAACAGAGGCCTTGAGCAGATGCGTGTCCTAACAAGACTTTTTCTGGACTTTGAGGAGAAGAGAGCCAACGCGGACAAAAATGAGAGCACGATCAAAACAAAACCTAGGTGAGAAGTAGCAGCACTCAGGCTGGAGTGCCGGAGGCAATAAGACACGAAGTTCTGAAGGGAAAACCGGAAGCGCTTGCTGAGCAGCTAGAGAGGTGACGGGGAGAAGGCACAGATGCAGTTTGGGAGGGAAGGATGGAGGCTAGCGTGCAGCCAGGCTGAACCTAAGAACCTAGAATTAAAGGGTGTAGAGGCAGAACATGTATCTACCAGTATAGGGAGCAAAGAGACAGGGCGGTAGCTGGAGGGGGATCTGAGCTTGGCAGAATGTGTTCGTGTTGACAAGGAAGACGCGATGGTGTGCGTGCCACTGTAGAAACAGTCAGTGTCCTGGAAAGAAGCTGTGGCCATGTGGGCGTGAACAGGGAGCACCGCTGGAGCAGCAGCCCTAGGGAGATGAGAAGGTGTCTAGCATGGATCTGCTTTCCAATAGAGAGCAGATGTTTGGTAGGCACAGCGTGCTAACTTGTTTTCGGTGAACTTGACACAAGCTAGAGTCATCTAGGAAAAGGCAATGTTAACTGAGAAAAAAATTACCTGTAACAGATTGACCTGTAGACGTGTATTATCTTCATTAAGGATTGACGGGGGAGAGCCCAGCCTACTGTAGACAGCGCAACCTCTGAGCAAGTGGTCTTGAGTTATATCAGAAGAAACCAATCTGAACAAGCCATGCTTAGCTCTGCTTTAGTTTCTGCCTCGCGTTCCTGCCTTGAGTTCCAGCCTTGGCTTCCTTTGATGATGGAAATGTAAGCCAAATAAATCCTTTTCTCCCCAAGCTGCTTTGATCATGGTGTTTTATCACAGCAATTGAACATAGACCAGCACACAGGGCTCATCCACACTGATGGAAGAGATCCTAGCAAGAGTGGCTGAGGGCCAGGAGGTACACTCCCAGAGAGGTGACCCACACTGCCATGGCGAGTTCTGAGTGCCAGGCACTAGTCAGGCCCTAACTTCAATCACAGATACTCTAGGCAGGAGGCATTTACTGCATTATATTTTTCTTCTGTAGACTGAGAAACGGTGATGTTAAGCTGTTTGCTCAGAATAGACACCTAATCTGACTGATGACCGCCCTTTGCTAGTATGCACACGAGGAGAGGGATGGCAGGGGAGTGGGCAGGTTGAGAGGGATTTTTTCGTTTTCTGGGATGGGCCCACGGGTTCCTCTTTCTGCTGTATTCTGCCATTCCTGCATGGTAACTTTAGTCACTCTTTACTGAGCAGGACTCATAGTGGGCAGAGACTCCCACAAAGTCTCCATCCTTATTTTGGTGCAGTCTAGAAAGCTGGCTATACCTCATTAACAAACACCTCCCCCCCATGCCTACAGGGGACTGACAGCTCCTTTATTTCCCAGGGAGACAAACTTGGTGTTCTGAGCAGATGGAGGACTATGAGGAAAAGCGAAAGAAACTGAGACAGCCATACATCCTGTCCCAATGCCAGTCAGCTAAGAGACTGCGGCCAAGTCACTTCTAACCTCTGAACTAGGACAGGTTAGGGACCATACCTCATTTTATGGGCTTGAACCTTCCACCAGCATGTACTTCTTGAGTACCCTTGAGTGCCAGGAAGTCTACAAAATGTTAGGGACGTGAAAGAGGGAACATAGACTTTCGTGGAGATTGCAGTAAACGGGAGGCTGATCGGTAATGACTAGAGTTTTGAAGGAACATTCTAGCTGTTTGGCGTAGGATGGGGGGCTTTCCTGGGAAATTTATGAATATTTTACAACAACTAGTTGAGGTTTGACCTCCAAAACAGAAACCATCTGTCTCTCAGTCACTCGCTTATCTAGTCTTCTGAATTAAATAAATAAATAAACAAACACCCATCCACAGACCCTCTGGAGCAGTGGCTCAAGGTCTCCAATGAGAAAGTAAGGGGGGGGGGCAACAGCCTGATGGAGCTTGGAGAGACGGGATTCATTCACTACATTCCAGAGATGTTGCTGTGTACAGCCCTGGGCCAGGCACAGAGCCACAGTTGTAGAAGATGAAAAAGAGGTGTGCTCTTTTCTAGGTGACTTCTCTGAGGTCTCTTGGGACTCAAGTGAGAAGAGGTACAACCGATGTGGGGTGGGAACGTGGGGTTGAATGGAGGTGAAGCCGCACAGGAGTACGAGACCTGAGGGCAATTTGGAAATACCCTGTAGCTGTTGTTTCCTCACAAGCCACGTAAAAATAGAGCATTTCTGAGCGTTGTGCTGTAGTGCGCCATAGAACATCTCCATCTTATTGATCCATCTAAAGACATTGTGATGCTGATTCTGCGTCTCCATTTGAACCGCCCAGAAGCTGAAGCACAGAAGAGAAGTATAGTATGTGCTGCCCCACAGAGAGTTCTCCTTTGTTCTCAGAAGGCTAAGACCTAAGAGTTGACCTAGAATTATTGAGTAGAGCAGTAGCCACACCCTTCTGACCCCATCAAATAGCATTTAATTTGTCCTCATTAACCATATTTTCTTAGAATCATGTCCCTGTTCTATCATCAATTTATATAGCAAATATTATTTCTCCTGGTCAGATTTTCCTTGTTGTTCTGTGGGTTTGTGTGTGTGTGTGTGTGTGTGTGTGTGTGTGTGTGTGTGTGTATTTGAACCTGACAAAGAACTAATCAACACAAATGGACTGGTACAGTAGTAGAGATGAGGTCTCTGTTGTACATGTGCCCATGCTCCATAGCTCATTATCATCTAGACCAAACAGCCATTGGTCTTGCTGCCATCAGAAGCCATATTCGAGACCTTGAAGCCTGGCCAAATTAAATATGTGCATGCTATCTGTGGTCAGAGGACCCTTGCTTAGATCTGGGCTTTGCTACTCGCTGGTAACTGGGCAAAGTTACTAACTCTGACCTCTAGTTGCTCAACAATACAAGGGAATTTAAAATGATTGTGTTGGAGGGTGAGGGGTGGGGGATTTTAGAGTCTCTTAGCCTGAAAATGCCAAGATTATTTTTCATATGTTCTCCACAACCCCATCATCAGTGTTACCCACTTTTGGGTAAAATGGACTTATTTCCAGAGTGTTTAGAAAGGATAAAGTGAAATCAGTCCAGAGTAGGGAGGGACAGAAGCATGATGAACCCTGCTGATCATCCAATAAGGTAGAACAGTACAAATGCTCATTTTCGTCACTTGGCAAAGTGAGACGAAATCTAGGTTAGAGATAGAGTGGTAGGGTTTGCTGTGTTAACCCACCCTGTCTCCTGACTGAAACTTTCCTTCTGAAGTTCTTGGGGATTTTTTCCCCTCTAACTCTTTATTTCCCTTTCTCTTTCCTTTTCTTTTTCTTTCTTTTCATCTTCCTTTATTTTTTCTTTCTTCTTCCTTTCTCCTCCTCCTCTTCCTCTTCCTCTTCCTCCTCCTCCTCCTTCTTCCTCTCTCCCTCTCCCCTCCTCTCTTTTTTTCTTTCTTTCTTTCCAACACACATTAGACAGCAGGATCCAGAAACAACCAGCCTTGCTTGGCCAGTACTGCAAAATAGGCACCATTTTGGTTAATAGTTTCAGTCTATGGTTGTGGGGCCATGGTGAAGCAACATGTCATGGTCCTTAAAGCATGCATAACTCATGGCCACTAGAAAGCAAAAGAAGAGAAAAGTTCAGTGGATAAGATCCACCCTTCAAAGGCATGCCTCTAGAGACCTGTTTCCTCCAACTGGGTCCTGCCTTTTAACCTATCACCTCCAAATAATGCTAGATAATTAGGAATTCATCATAAGATGTATCCATTCATGAAAACAGGACCCTCTAGATTCCTTCACTTCCAAAAAGTCCCTCCTCTGCTTGCATTGAGGACCACGTCTTCAGTAAGTAAAATTTGGGCCAACACTTATATTCAAACCCTCACAATTCCAACCCCATTATCTTCTTCCTTTACAAACTACCTCTTGGCAACCTTGCAGGTGGTCTAAGTCTAGGCTGAGTCAAGAGGGCAGAGCCCACTGCTGAAGGAAACCTTCATCTCGTTGTTCTCTGGCTTGCTTTTTTTCCAGATCTATTCCTCAGTTGAAGTGTATGCAAGTCAAGGTAGCTGTGCACTTCCATTGAGAGACTCACTGAAGTGGAAATTCTAGACCGGCTATGTTCATCTCTAAGGCAGAGTGATACCTGAATCATCTAAATTTTGCAAGGAGCCTTAAGTGTATATTTCATGCAGAATATCTGCACTATGCCTGGACCAGAAAGTGCCCCAGGATTGGGGTTTCACCCCAACTATATGACATGTCCAACTTCCAGCTTACTAGATGTCATATTTGGTTGCTATGAACCCGTGGTTTATTAGCTTCCTTGTTTATTAATGGGTGTCACAATGGAACCTATTGTGTAGGCAGTTGTAGAGACTGCATGAGTGACCCTAACATCTCCAATTACCACTTAAGCACCACCCCTCATTTCCTCCCCACTTGAGGAATGGATCTTGTACAGGAGGAATCTTTCACGGACTCTTGCTCCAAGCTGTTTTCTGAAGCAGCACACCCATAATAGGAAGTTGTCAGAGTAGGTTTGGATAAATTAAGTAACAGCAGACAGAAGGCCCTATTGCACAGTTTTCTCCATTATTTTACTGAATATTAATATTTGTACTATTCTGAATTCTTAGGTGCTAAAATTTCCCAGTGGTTAAGAGGTACAAATTGTTTCAGCCACTATAGAAATCAGTGCTGTGGTTCTTCAGAAAACTAAAGCTAGAACTACCATATAACCCAGCTAGACTGCTTCTGTGTTTGTGTCTGAAGGAGTCTACGGTAAGGTACACGAATGATTCTCTCTCTCTCTCTCTCTCTCTCTCTCTCTCTCTCTCTCTCTCTCTCTTTCTCTCTCTCTCCTAAGACAGAGTTTCTCTGTAGCTTTGGAAGCTGTCCTGGAACTCTGTAGATGAACTCACAGAGATCTGCCCGTCTCTACCTCCTGAGTGCTGGAATTAAAGGCATGTGCCATTACAGCCTAGCTGAATAATTCTCAATAGCCAAGTTAGAATCAGCTAGGTGTCCATCAAGAGGCAAATGGAAAAAGGGAATGTAGCCCATATACACAGTGGAGTTTTATTCATCATAAAGATTAATTCATTCACTAATTGATTTGCACATATTAATTTATTTGCTAGGAAATGGATGTGACTAGAGATCATAGTATGTGAAATAAGTTGGATACAGATAGGCAGATATCACATATTTTTTTCTTTCTTGTGGACACACACATATGCTCTCTCTCTCTTTCACACACACACACACACACATGCTCTCTCTCTCTCTCACACACACATACTCTCTCTCTCCACACACACACATACTCTCTCACACACATACACACACATGTTCTCTCTCTCTCCACCTACACACGTGCTCTGTCTCCCGCCCCCTCTTTCTCTCTCTCTCTCTCACACACACATGTTCTCTCTCTCTCTCTCTCTTTCTCTCTCTCTCTCCACCCACACACATGCTCTGTCTTCTGTACTCCCCCCTCATACACACACACACACACACACACACACACACACACACACGAGTGATATAGCACAAAGCAGAGGGAAACTTAAGAAATACTACAAAAACCTACCTGAAGTGTAGGTTGTTGCAATGGTCCCTTTGGCTACTGTCTACCCTTGCCCTGTAACAATGCTTCCCTCAATAATAGTCCCTTAGGCAGATGTCCCATCTCGTCTTTGTATGTCCTAGTTTGGTTTCCATTGCGTTGATAAAACACTGACCAAAAGCACCCTGGGGGATGAAAGGATTTATTCGGCTTATGCTTCCATATCAGAGTCCGTCATCAAGGGAAGCCTGGGCAGGAACTCAAGGCAGAAACCTTCAAGCAGGGATTAAAGAAGAGCCATGGAAGAATGCTGCTTACTGCCTTGCTTTAGGCTTACATTCTTACCAGTCTTAAATGATGCTGACTCACCTGCCTAGGGATGGTGCTGCTCACAATGGTCTGGGCCCCCCATGCCAGATAGCATTCAAGAAAATGCCTCACGAACATGGCTACAAGTTTTGCTGATGCAAGCAATTCTTCAGCTGAGGGTCCCTCTTCCCAGGTGACTTGTGTCAAGTTGTGTCAAGTTGTGCCAAGTTGGCACATGAAGCTAACTGTAACAGAGAGCTTCTATTATTCTTTAACGCATTCTGATGGTTTCATCTGAATACATTTGATGGCAAATACAAGGACCTGGGAGCTGAGGGGAAACCAGAGCATGACTCAGTGACAGGAAGCTCAGGGTGTAATCATGGTTGTGACTGGTGGTGATAGACTTGACACTTGGTCCTGTCCCTGTCCGCTACAAGTCCCAGGGGCCATATTGTGGTCAGTATTTACAGAGTAGACAAGGGTCAGGTCTACTTCAGGCACTTCCTGAATAGCTGTTCTTGTCCCTCTCTGAGTACCCTGTGCCCACATCAAAAGGGCCTTTGGCTGCTGAGGGCCTCGAGGTGGTTTGCACTCTCAGGTCAGAGGTGGCAGGTGGCAGGTGGGCTCGGCAGTTCGCTCCAGGAACATGTAGACCCTGACATCTTTTGGTCTCCTTCAGGTCACCCTGGACGCCTCATAGAAAACCACCTGCCCTTCCCTTTATGATGCTGGCCTGCACCTTCAGGAGAGTTGACAGGATGCTACTGGGTGACTTCACAGACCACGGAGGGGAAGGCCGGCAAGCCTGTTAGCAGGGAGAAAGCTTACTCCCGTAGCCTTTCTCCACTTGCTCAAGGCACACCCTGTCCCAGCTGCTTTAAGGCCCCGTTTGTCTGATTATTACCCTCTAATACCTCTGCTCTAAGATCATGCTTGGCTCCCTTCCCCGATAGCCATGCTCCCTCTGCCTCGCCTTACCTCTTTAGGATTTTCTTCCTGCTAAAAATTCCCCTTGCTTCCTCCCAGCTCCACAGCCTTTCCGAGCAACTTGTCTGCCTCCTTGGTGCTGTCCCATCTCTGGGATGTCCTCTAGGGAGCCTGATGGGGTGAACACTGGAAAGTGCTCACAAAGCCACATCCCTGTTGCTAGAAAGGACAACAGGGAAAGAATGATTGGTGTGTTTGCCATGGGCTGTGTTGGTCAAAGACTTTCTAGTTTCATCTTAGAGAATCCTTCATGAAAGAATAACCACAATTATTCCATTTTGCTGAGTCTCAGGAATGTCACCAAGAAATGGAACTGTCCCCATTTTGGGCCTTCATAACCCCTGTGCTCACCACATTTCCCCTGTTTTAGAAAATTATTTTAAGGTGTGTTATTTTTGTTTATGCTGCTTCTGTTTAACTCTGTGAAGCTGTGATGCTTTGCCTAAGACACCTGATGGTCTAATAAAGAGCTGAATGGCCAATAGCAAGGCAGAGGAAAGGCTAGGCAGGGATAGCAGGCAGAGAGTATAAACAGATGGAGAAGGAGCAAGATAAACCAAGGAGAGGCAGATGTTAGGGGTCAGCCACACAGCCAGCCACAGAGTAAGAATGAAAGTAAGACATACAGAAGTAAGAAAAGGAAAAGGCCCAGAGGCAAAAGGTAAGTGAAATAACTTAAGAAAAGCTGACTGGAAACAAGCCAAGCTAAGGCTGGATATTCATCAGTAATAATAAGTCTCTATGTGTGATTTATTTGGGATCTGGGTGGCAGACCCCCAAAGACCAAAGAGGCCAAAGAGAAAAAACAACCAGCAACTTGCTCCCCTGCTCCCTGGCCAAGGTCCCTCACCCAGACCTGTGTCCCACATCTTCACAATTCTTCCTGCCCATTCGTTCTCTATGACTCACTAAGGTCTTCCTTGGGACATTTGCATATGCTATTTCTTCAGCCTGCATCGTCTTTCTTTCGTGCTCACCAGAAGCCTACTTGTAGGAGACTTTCTGTTCTGCAGCTCTTGTTCTAGGAACTCCTTCTCAGGGAGGTGGCTGTCCTTTTGCCCCATCACTAGAAACTCTGTCATGGTCTCCGTGTTAGCATCATGCTTTCCGCGCACCCACTGGGTGTCAGACAGTGGGCTAGGATCTTGGGGTAAGAGTAAGCGAGACAGGTCTTTCCCAGTCCTCCCAGGAAGGCAGGCCAAGTCCCAACATCATACAGTGGAGAACTGAGCCCTGTGGGACACTTTGTAGAGTGGCTGTAAGCCCTCCTAGGAAATGTCTCTGACTCCAGATACCCACGAGGCTTTGAGGAGCAAGCGATGATACAAGACTACAGTGGAGTTCACCCAGCTGGGAGAGGACTTAGTGGAAAAACAATGTCCCGGGCTTGAAGACCAGCTTATGCAAAGGTGAGGAGAGGCAGGGTGTGCTCAGGAGACCACAGAAGATGAGCAAGGCCAGAAAACTGAGTGTGCTGGGACACAGGGCAAGTCCACTACAGAAAGTGGCATAAGTCATGGGCAGGACTCCTGTCTATTGGACATTTGTGGCCACCTGGCCTTGGATACAGTCTCTCCCAATGGTCAGCAGCCTTGGAAACACGGACTGATTCTTCATTCCAAATACCTGAAAGGCTCCAGCAAACCACTTAGCAGCTGTTTAGCAGAATACCAATTATTTTGCCAGAGGGGAACTGTTGCTTTCTCTGTTATGGTGGCCTGCCGGGATATCTGTCCTGGGGAAGATGGGTGAGATCCAGGAACACTGAACAACCTCTTTGCTCACCGCGGTTGTGTAAGAGCCAGAATATGAAATGTCTGTGGTCGTGTGGAATCTCCTGGTGGATACACTAGACATGTTGGATCTTTGCACACTCTGGTCTTGCTGGGAAAGCAAAAGCTGCCTTGCAGCCTGGATCACTCTTCCCCTTAAATGCCATTCTCAT
This sequence comes from Arvicola amphibius, assembly GCF_903992535.2. Lineage (NCBI taxonomy): Eukaryota > Metazoa > Chordata > Mammalia > Rodentia > Cricetidae > Arvicola > Arvicola amphibius. The sequence continues at coordinate 51,915,489 of NC_052052.2, read as the reverse complement.
TGTTGGGGAATGTCCCCACCTCATCAGGGCTGGCTGTTTTATTCTCCCTTCAGGGTTCCAGGAAGCCTGCTCTGATGCTTCTGTAGGTCCTTCCCATCCAATCCACTGCTCTACCCACGCTGCCTGCTCTACTCCCTAGAAGGACCAGCCAGCCCTGCATCCCCCAGGTTCCTGGGTCCTCTAAGTCATTAGTTAGACCTTTTATTATGGCCAAAGATACACTCCAGCAGAACACAGGCAGCAGGAAGACGGCAATCCTGCCCCCACTGAACTTTTTTTTAGTAGTCTCTAAATTGGCTGCTAGCTCTATGGAATAACTCCTAAAGTGGACAGTTGTCTCGCTCAAGCATCCAGGACTACCTTCAATTATAACCTGATGTGTCTTGCCTCTGTTGTTGGTGCTGGCTAGCCTACCTTCTTTGCTGGTTTCTCTAACTCTTCCCTTATCTCTCAACCCAAACCTGTCATCAGATTCTACTCAATGAAGCCCTGTTACATCCTGTTTCCGGCCATGTCAATCCTTCCAGAAGGGTTCAGGAAAGCTTCTCCGAGAGGTCCAGCAGTAGCCATGAGCTGACACAGTTGGCAATTATCCCCATCCCCTCTCACCTTGGTGACTTCTGAGAAGACAGGCAGAAACGCTGTGCAAACACCCTTCTAAAAGAGACTGGTGCTCTTGGCTCCAGGAGGCCCAGCCTCTCTAAGTGTGGGCTGTAGCCAAAGCAGGTCCCCTCATGGAGGGAGGGATTAAGACGTGAAGCAAAGGCAAGTCTTTGCAGGCTTGAAGGCTGATTTCTAGTTTGAGGAGCTTCTGTCCTCCCTCCAAGGAAGAGCAGGCTCCCAGGATGGAGTGCAGCCTCAGGGGAGAAGCCAGATGCCATCAGGAGCCAGTGTCATGGCTTCTGCCATTGGAAACATCTGCTGTCTCTTCTGCTGAGACCTTTGCAAGATCACTATGGTGTGAATTCAATTCTTTCCCCTTTGCGTGTTTGAAACCTGTCGTAGAAATCTCCTCCTGCCCTCCGGGGCAACTTCATGGGCCTCAGGGCTTATGCTCTCCTGAAGTCTTTATCCACCCTTCCCAGGACCTGGCGCATCCGTGAACTTTCTAGAACTCAGTTCTGATGCAAGTCCTTGGCAAGTAGCGGAGGGAATGACATTATCTACTAGGAGGGAAGTCTAAGGTCAGGTCAGCCAGCATGTCCTTGTCAAACAAGGACAGAAGGCAAATGTCTGTTGTGCACAAGCCAGGGGTTGGGCTACCTCGCCTATAACCTCTTATCCAATCCACACAGCAGCCCAGGGAGGGGGCACTGCTGTTCCCACTCACACTGTACAAAGAGAAGGAGCCACGCAGCTGGAGCTTACCTCACACCCAGCCTCAATTGTCTTGTGTCTGTGCCCCCACGGAGGGAGGCTGCAAACTCTGAGTCTTCTGCCTATTACAAGGTGCTGTCCGGTTGGGGCTGGGGCTGAAGCACAAACAGCCCAGGGTAGGCTTTAGCAAGCACTGGCAGCTTGTCCATGGTGATTGGCTGCTGCAAATCCCTCAGTGACGTCGTCGCTTGTCTCCTAACACTGTGACAGTGATGTGCTTGCATCTCAGTTTTGACTCTGCTGGCCAGAGCTCTTTATACAAGCAGTTCACAACTCCTACTTGGCTTAAATCTCACTTCCTCTAAGAAGCCCCACCCCCACCCCGAACTTTCCAAAGCGTACCTCTAATGTGTGCTACCATGGTCTCTCATAGTTGCCTGTATACACAAACCCCAAGCCTGCTGATGCTAAACTTCATTTAAAAGAAGGAAGTATTTGCCAATAACCCATCACTGTTATATTTCACGCAATTTCTAGGTTAATCTTAAACAATGTGAATGCTTTTTAACATTTGTCATACTCTATCATTCAATAACAATCAAGAGAAATAGTGTATGTGTATCCAATACAGACAGAAGATTTCTCTTCATGTAGTAGTAATTTCAACCCACAATTGCTTGCATCTGTGGATGGAGACCCAAAAGATGCAGAGGGGTTGCAAAACAACATATCAATCTCCCCTTCTTTATACTTGAATAGGTTTCTGTAGAAACCCAGCTAAAGCCTCAAGAATTCTCTGGGCCTCACCGGGATGGCCGAAAGCTTTCTTCTCTCCCGCAGAGGCTGCACTGGGGTGTGGGCCTAGCCTTGTTTTCAGTGTCCCGGGGGAAGGCTAAAAGGAGAGAGGCTCTGGAGACCATTTTCTCAGTCCAAGAAAGAATTCTGTAGTAGTGACAACTCCATCATGGGTGCCTGCAAGCTAGGCAGAGGAGAAACCATGAGGGGAGAGTGCCCTTTTCAGGTGAAGTGGGGATGGTACAAAATGTGGTCTCAGGTGACTTTTTCCAGTTCTAAGATTGGCGTTCAGTTAGTGAAACACCCCCTGTCCCACACAGAAATTCATTCAAAACAAACATGGGGCTTTTAGACATAAAGCAAAGAAAAAGCAGCCTACAATTCACAACCCTAGAGAAACTAGACAACAATGAGGACCCTAAGAGTGACATACATGGATCTAATCTACATGAGAAGTAGGAAAAGACAAAATCTCCTGAGTAAATTGGGAGCATGGGAACCATGGGAGAGGGTAGAAGGGAAGAGGAGAGGTAGGGAGGGGAGTGGAGAAAAATATATAGTTCAATAAAAACAACTAAAAAAAAAAACCACCACATGAGCCTTGCCAGGCAGATGTTGCCAAGTTCATAGGTGAGAAATGAGACTCAGAGAAGTAAAGGTCTCTGCCTGCTACCCCTACCAGCACATGGACACAACTGCACGTGACTGTGGAGTTCCATCTTCTGTATCTCTTTGCACTTCATTGGCCCTGATTCCCTGATCTTAGAAGCTGTCTATCTGGGCAAGTCATCAGATATAGTCTGTTTTGAGGGAACAAGACTAGCCTGGATCATAATCTCAAGACAGGATCCCTCCTGAACTTCCTTTTGTATCCTTCTAAGAGAAATTTGCTCTCTGACAATTTATGACTGGATTTCTGGGTACATTCATGAATCTGCAAGGCCTGTAAGCATGTGACAGGAATTGAGAGTTTTGGTTGGAAAGGGGTTTCCGAGAGCTCTACGGTTCCACTTCTAATTAAAGAAGAAAAAGGAGAAGGAGGAGGAAGGAGAAAGAAAGAAAACTAAACCAAAACCCAAGCAGGCTCCCTGCCCAGAGCCTGTGAGACCCAGTATAGTCTGGGTCAGGGCCAACACTGGCTAAAGAGAAATTTTACCAGTGTTATGTGGGAGCAAGTCTGCAAAACCTCTTGAAACTACCTCCAGCAAATTTGAGCATGTGTTTATGTGGACAGAGTTTTCTTTTTTAAAAACTGTCTTTTTTTTTAAAATTGAGCTATATATTTTCTCCACTCCCCTCTCTTCCACTCCCCTCTCCTTCTATCCTCTCCCATGATCCCCATGCTCCCAATTTACTCAGTAGATCTTGTCTTTTCTACTTCCCATGTCGATTAGATCTATGTATGTCTCTCTTAGGGTCCTCATTGTTGTCTAGGTTCTCTGGGATTGTGAATTAGTTGTAAGCTGTTTTTTTCCCCATTTGCTTTATGTCTAAAAGCCACTTATGAGTGAGTACATATTATATTTGCCTTTCTGGGTCTGGGTTACCTCACTCAATATGATGTTTTCTAGATCCATTCATTTTCCCGCAGATTTCAAGATGTCATTTTTTTTTCACAGTTTGTAGTACTCCATTGTATAAATGTACCACATTTTCCTTATCCATTCTTCAGTCAAGGGCCATTTAGGTTGTTTCCAAGTTCTGGCTATGAGAAACAATGCTGCTATGAACATAGTTGAGCACATGTCCTTGTGGTATGATTGAGCATCCTTTGGGTATATACTCAAAAGTGGTATTGCTGTATCTTGAGGAAGGTTGTTTCCTAATTTTCCGAGAAAGCACCATACTGTTATCCAAAGGGACTGTACCAGTTTGCACTCCCACCAGCAATGGAGGAGTGTTTCCTTTACCCCCACAACCTCTCCAGCATAAGTATGGACAGAGTTTTCAATTGTATTTGTAGAAAATGTATATTGAGTGAGACTCCCCATTAAGACCATATAGAAACAGATAACAGGTGCTGGGTATGGAGGGCTGCAGATGGTGTTACCCCCATCCTGAGGCAGCTTGATGATCCCTGGAAGAAACACAGACAGACAGACAGACAGACAGACAGACAGACAGGATTTCAGAGGCCTGCAGGTCTAGACCCTTCCAGTTGGGTGGTGGTTCAGATCTGAAGGAGGAGAGCCTCATTGTTGGGGAAGAATAAATGCAGAATGCCTTTCTAGGAAGACATGCAAATAAAGAAATGGACAGTTGTCAGCCCAGGTCCACCATTCTGTCCTTTCTATCTGCCTTGCTCAGGGCAAGCAAATGTTCAGGCCCTGCAATGCTGTGAAAGGAAGTTCATTGCCTGCTGGCTCTAGTGAGAGGCCTTGCAGAGCTTACGGCAAAGGATGCCCATCGCGGTTTGAATGAGAATGGCCCCCATAGGTTCATAAGTTCAAATACTTGGCCCACAGTTGGTAGAACTGTGGATTAAGGATTAAGGATTAAGGGGGTGTGGCCTTTGAAGACTGGGGGTAGTCTTTGAGGTTTCAAAGGCCCATCCCCTTCCCAGTTAGCTCACTCTCTGTCTCATGCTGTGGATCAAGATGTAAGTTCTCAGTTAGTGCTTGAGCCACATGTCTGTCTGCCTCCTGCCACGTTCCTCACCACAATGCCATAGACACTAACCCTCTAAAACGATAAACTCCCAATAAACTCTTGTTTAAGTAGCCTTGGCCATGGTGTCTTGTCACAGCTATAGAAAAGCAGCTAAGCCAGTGTGACTCTAACAAGAAGAGAGCATGAAAAATGAAGAGACATTGGGGTCAGTGGTGCGGTGGTTTGAAAGAAACCCGCCTCCAAAGGGAGTGGCCGTATGAGGGGGTGTGGCTTTGTGGAAGTAGGTGTGGCCTTATTGGAGAAAGTGTGTCACTGTGGGGGCAAGCTTTGAGGTCTTTTTTTGCTCAAGCTTCGCTCAGTGTAACACACAACCACTTCTTTTTGTATGCAAGCCAAGATGTAGGACACTCATCTACCACACTGTCTCTGCCTGCAAGCCACCATATCCCACCATGATGACAATGGACTAAACCTCCGGTACCATAAGCTGCCACCTGAATTAAATGTTCTCCTTTATAAGAGTTACCGTGGTCATGGTGTCTCTTCACAGTCATAGAAGCTTTCAGAGCAATAGAAGCAAGACAAGCAGTCAAGACCTTCAAAGCTGCCATCTTTGATCTGTTTGGATGCTCAGTGAGACCCTCCTCTCTCCCTCTCCTTTAGTGAGTGCTCCCAGATTGACACCTGCTCAGCAAAACTTCTAACCAGTACCTTCCACAAGGCAAGCAAGAGAGGAATTTGTTTCCAAAACAGAGATGGAGGTAAGCGGCCTGGCTGACAGGGCATAAAGTGTTTCATTTCATGCCAAGCCTGTGCATACCACCTTTACTTAATTTAAATACGTTGTGTGCATGCTTGTATTGGCTACATTCCTGTCTCTCTTCTTCTCGAAGGGTCCTGGCAGCTTCCAGGGGTGCTGGGAATTTGCTTTCTGAGGACAATCAGCTGATGTGAGTGACTGCCATCACATGTTTCAAAGTTCATTGTTGTTTCAAAAAAAAAAAAAAAAAGCAGAGTCAGGACTATTATTAGTAGTGATCAAAGGGCAATCACACTTCCTCGTCACAAGTCTTTGGGAAGAAGGACATTTAAAGCCCTGCCTGGGTGGCATTGTTGGTGCAACGTGCTTGGGGTGGAGGTGAGTTTCATAACTGTCACGCCTGTCAGGTGACAGGATTCTGCCTCCCAGATATTTCTCTAGTCCAGGGACAGCTGGCTTGGCATTTCTGAGGAAGGACAGCTGGGAGCTTCTCTTTTGCAAGACTTGATTCATGTCTCATGGAAGACTTAGCAAGAGCAAAGTGCTGGACCAGGCCACTGATTTGAATCAGGGTTGGTGTAGCCAGGCAGCCTTGGCCCTTGATGATGCTGTTCCAGCTGTGTGCAGACTCCTTTTGCGCTAGACCTGGGTTCTAAACGGCACTCACTTGGTCCTCTCGTGCTAACACTGGATGGCTTCAGGCCATGTATAGGATATTCTGCTGCACGAACTGGATCTCTGCTAATAGGGCGGTGCAAGGCAGACCCACCTTCCATTGCCTACAGCGAGGCCCAGTGCAGAGTTGGGTTTTTAGGAGGACTCTTTCCTAGTGCGTTGAGGGAGAAAGCAATGATGACACACTGTGGCTTTTCCATCAGCGGTAACCAACTTTTCCTGACATGGAGGTCATTGGCTTTATTTCCTTCCTTCTCAAAGCGAGACTCTGATTGAACAGCCTCACCAAAGAGAGTGTGAGGAATTTAGCATTTCCGGCCCGGCCAGGCCACTCACAATCTGCAATGCCACCAGATCCCATGGAATTTGTATGCATGCCCTAGTTTAAGAAATGCTTCTCAAAAGCAACAGAAGGCTACTTTTAGGTATCATGTTTCACTGCAGAGTCTTGCCCCAGGTCCCACAGACTGCTATGGCCTCCAGCACCAGCTCCCATGACCTAGAACCACTCAGCAGTTTTAAAAGTGCCAGTCTGATGGGAAACCTACTACTTATCAGGATGGACAAATGATGAGCTATGTGTTAGGAATAGATTGTCTAAGTCACCATGTTCAAGAGCATGTTAGGGGCCTCAGCGTCTCCAGGAGGAGATTGCTGAACTTTTTAGCAAGGAGACAAGCTGGCATTTAGTATGTAATCTCATATGCCCACCTGCTAGGCAGATCTTATGACCCCCATTGTACACAGTAAGATCCTCGGATCCAAAGAGTTTGGGTCCCCTTTCCAGCGTCACACAATCAGAACAACGCAGAGTGGGATGTTTTCTTTGTGCCAGACCTTTGGACAGCTCTCCCGGGCAAGCTGTAATGCTGATGGTATCATCTCTGAGTTATCCCACTTTCTCTCTACTGGGCTGACTGCTTTCCGTGGAGCAGCAAACACAGTCCGCTGCCCTCCCCTGACCTTTGCACTTCCTTCTGCGTATAGCGTGTTTCCCAGACCTCTTGTCTGGTTGTTTCTTCTCATCCAAGGCTCACCCCATACATTACCTCTTCAGAGAGCGTCTCCCACAGGGCAGTAGTCCCACTCCCCTCTTTCCACCCTCAGGCAACATTCCCTGTCCTCTTTTTAACTTAGTTTAGTTAGATTACCATGGGCTTTTATTCCCAAACCTTCTCTGCCCTCTATTAGAGTGCACCTTGGTGAGAGCTAAGCTCTAGCGTTGCTGCTGCTCCACTCCTGGCTCGATGGGCCAGGCACATAGCAGAGACCAGCAGGTATTGGTGAAAATTGGGAAGTTGGATCTTAGGATGGCAAGTAATGACACAGAGAAGAAGCAGCCTGAGCCTCTCACCTGACAGGCCTTGGACCGAACTCCTCCTGGTTTAGGCAGCGCGACCTGGGCCTGGTCACCTGATAAGATTTGAGCGGAACTCCCAGTTCAGTGGCATGACCTCGGGGCATTCACGTCCATTCCAAGACTTGAATTTCTCCTCCACAAAATGGGAATTAGTAACCCAACCTACAGAGGTGGTAAGAGTCACACACTGTGGCATCAGAGACACAGTAGGTCATAACTGGAGTCTCTGGAAATGCTAGAAAGCCCTTCATCCCCTTTTCCACTTTTGTGAATAAACACCACATAGAGCTTCTGTTACCTCCAGGCTTGTGGCCATGATGTAGCCTTTGTCTGCTATGGTCCTCTGCCCTTAACTGCTTGCAAGGTGCTTACTCATCCTTCAAAACTCAGAAAAGGCTTTCTGATCCTTTGAAGTTTCTTTTATTGTCAGAATCCTGGAAGGAAAGTAGCCAAGTGTCTTCATTGCTGCCAGCATGGGGCACCTGCCTCGCCGTTGGAACTAGTGTCTGAAGACACATTTCTCCAAACATCGCTGTGTCTCAGGTGAAAGGGTACTGTGGCGGTCTGATGAAGAATATCCCTATAGGTTTATATATTCAAATGTTTGGTTATGCCAGTTGGGTGTGACCTTGTTGGAGAAGTTGTGTTACGGGTGTAATGATCTGTCCTATCCCTTTAAGAGACAAGCCATGTCCACTCCCTTCCCCGTCCACTGAGGCAGGCAGATCTTCCTTCTACCTTGCTATAGGTCCAAAGCAGTTTCTTTATTCATTAATGGTAATCACAGCACACAGAGGGGACTCCCACATCAGGAATATTCCACAATACTTTCTTTTGTTAAATGCCTTGGTCATGGTGTCACCTCACAGAATATAACAGTAACTAAAGCAGAAGTTGGTACGAGAGACTGGGGTAATGCTGTGACAGCCTGAATGTGCATTGTTGGAGAAATATGGCAGTCTTTGGAACATTGGACTAGCAAAGCACTTGAATACTCTAAGTAGATCTTAACAGACCATTCTAGTAGGAACATGGGAGACAACCATGCTGATAGCAATATATTGACTGTGAAGGCTCAGCTCAGGAGGTTTTAGCAGGGGATAATACTAGAAACCATTCTTGTGATATTTTGGCAAAGAATGTGACTGCTTTTTGCCCTTTTCCAAATTTAACCTGAGGCTAAATTGAAGAGTTTTAGAGTAATGTCATTAGCAGAGGTCATTTCAAAACAGCCTGACAGCTTCTGTGTCACATGGTCATCAGTGGTCTTTCTTAAGCAGGTCTACAATGAAAAATTGCAATCAGGGCAAAAAAAAAAAAACAAAAATGTACAGTTTGAGGAGAAAAAGAACATCAGGAAATTTAATGTTGGAGCCAAGTCCTATGCTTAAAGAAAGGAGAAGTTTAAGGAAAGACTTAAGGAGAAATGGAATAAAGGGAGTTGTGCCCTTAGGGCAAGACATCACCCTGCTAATCCTGCAGCCCCTGGGATGAAGAGGCTGAGAAATTTCTTCCACCCCCAAAACACCAACAAGTCAACGCTCAAATAAGTGCATTTCATAGATGAGGCCAGGTTCCAGTCCATGAGAGCAACACAGCTTGGCAGTTTTGCCAATGTGGTTCTGACTTTACCAAGAGGGGTACAGGAATGTGGAATCTTCCTTCACGATTAAGGAAAGCTGTTTAGGCTAGATGTGTGGTAGGGGAGTCCCCACATGGGAGCCCAGAGAGGCCATTGAGTGAAGCCGTGAAGGCAAAGCCTGAATTTCATTGGAGACCCCAAGATAATGGGGATTCCTGAGCTATGGGCTACCTGCCAAGGAAGGATAGCTGCTAACAGGATGTGAAGCCAGCCAAAGTCAGCAAAGCTGGAAGGAGTGGGGGATCTGAAGAGCCACATAAGCCCTTGGATCTCAAACATAGAGCTGTAGAATTTGGGGTGTGCTCTGCTGTGTCTCAGTCTTGCTTCAATCTAGTGTTTTCTCACTATGTTTTCTTTCCTCTCTTTTGGAATGGTAATGTATACTCTGTACCATTGTATGCTGGAAGTATGTAATTTAGTATGGAGGCCTAAAAATGTGAGCCTATGAGCCGGGCAGTGGTGGCGCACGCCTTTAATCCCAGCACTCGGGAGGCAGAGGCAGGCGGATCTCTGAGTTCGAGACCAGCCTGGTCTACAAGAGCTAGTTCCAGGACAGGCTCCAAAGCTACAGAGAAACCCTGTCTCGAAAAACAAAAAAAAAAAAAAAAAAAAAAAATGTGAGCCTATTTCCACCTTGACCAAAGGTCAGAGCGTTGGAATTTATGTCTATCCCTTCAAGGTTATTCTCTGTATCTACCCCAAACAAAGGTCCCACTTAGATTTAGATCATAGAGTTCTACTCTCTCAAGGTTATTGTCAACAGGTATGGCTAATATCCAGACCTTGTATTTCAGGAATAGAGAAGTAGATCTGTTTCTACCCCAAACAAAAGTCTAAGGATCCAACTAAGTTCCAGTTCCCTTGGGGAAATAACAATAGATTCCACCTAGGGAGTGGTTTTCCTACAGAATGTTTTGGTCTAGGGTGTGAGAGTGACTTGTTTTGCGTAGAAGTTAGCTCAATTTGGGAAATAACCAGGCTAGCTAAAAGATAAACAATTATATTTTTATTTATTATAAGGGGAAATCTCATGAAACAGGAATGAGAAGTCTAATCTCAGCTGTGCCCTGAGGAAGCCACAAAGAAAGCACACCTGGGCCGTGTGCCCATTTTTCTCTGGGTCTCAGAAAGCCACACCCTAACTTGATCCCACCTCTTAAAGATAATTGGTTAACAAGGCTTTCCCATCACCTCCCCCTTTTGTCTAAACAAGAGCTATCTAAACCCAATACAAAGCTATATATAATAGGAACATATATCTTTTATCTTGTTGAAATATCATATCTATATGTAATCCTTCAAGGAGTGTCCATGCCAATGTAGAGTCTTCTAGACCCGCAAGTGGGCCTGGCACAGACTATCACCATTAAATTTCAAATCATAGATGAGTTGCTTTGTCGGGCACGGAGTCCGCATCATTCTGGACCTGTTTTCTCAATGCTGTGGGGTGGGAAGCATTTCTGAAGACAGTTGGGTTCATGATGGAGAGGAGCAATGAGCTGAACTCATTGTTGAAGACCTTTATGTGAGACACCTTTATACATACTCTTTAGTTATTACAATACCCATTGCACTATGCTTTTACAGATGAGGAAGCCAAGGAACAAAGAAGCTAAGGATGCTCCCAGGAGGTGGTACAGCTTGATTCCTGTTTGAGTTGAAGAACAAGAGTTTTGATGTGCTGGTTAGTCGCCTGCAAGAAGGAACCTCTAACAGACTGGGTCTGTAGGCATATCTTTGGGGGAATTTTTCTGGTTAATCATTGTGGTAGTTTGAATAAAATGCACCCCATAGTCTTAGGCATTTGTATACTTCATCCCCAGTTGGTAGTCCTATTTGGCCAGTTTAGAAGGGGTGGCCTTGCTGGAGTACCTTACTGGGAATGGGCTTTGAGATTGCAAAGTCACACATCATTCCCAGCTCATTCTCTCTGATTCCTGTTTGTGGTTCATGATGTGAGTTGTCAACTCCAGCCACTTTGCTTGACAGCTGCCCTGCTTTTCCATTGTGATGGTGGTAGACTTTCATCCCTTCGGAACCAGAGCCCCAAATAAACCCTTCCTTCTACAAGCTGCCTTGGTCATGGTGTTTTATCAGAGAAACAGAAAAGTCACTAATACAATGGTTAATGGGGGAGGGCCTAGCCCATTGTGGACAGTAGAACTCCTCAGAAGGTGGCCCTAGGTTGTGGAAGAACCATGGAAATCAAGTCAGTAAACAACTTTGCTCTGTGGTTGCTGCTTCAGTTCCTGACCCCAGGTTCAGGCCTTGACTTCCTATTTTGGCTTCCCTCAATGATAAATGGTGACCTGTAAGAAAAATAAACCTGTTCCTTCCCGTGCTGGTGTTGGTTGGTCTTTTATCACAGCAACAAGAAGCAATCTGGGACAGACGTGAAGTGTTATAGCTGAAAGATTGCATCTTATATGCTCTGATGATATACAAGCTCAGGCATTATCCCTTCCCAGCTCCATGCTGCCTATTCACCTTACCCCAGCCCCAATATCTTCTTTCTAACAATGTGGTGATACTTGCTGAGAACCTCTTCAGGATGATGTCACCTTGAGTTCAGCATTCCCTATGGAAGCCATTCTACACATGTGGTTTTTTTGTTTCCTATAGTTTGAGTGGTAGATCCTTAGTAGCTCTTTTCCTCTTATGTCTACCCCATGAATTTTAATTTAGCTTTGAAGATCCTCTGGCAAAAGCACAAGGACAAACTGACCAGTTGAATGACAGACACTTTCCAAGGCCCTCCCTCTGTTTCATCATTCTACTCTGGAGACAGCCCAGACTAAACACAGAAGTAACACCTTAGGGAGGCATGAGGAACCTCTTACATGAATCAACAGCTTCATTGGAAGTAGAAGCCTGTGTGTCTCTGGGGATCAGGAGACAATCTGGAGACCTTTCTCTAAACCTCTCCTCCATGTCACTGGAGAGGGAGGATGGTGGTGTGGCTTGGCGAGGCACTAAAACACCAGTCAGGTGTGATCCTAAAGAAAATCACAAGCAGATGATGGCACACAGTGTACAAGCCGAGGAGCCAGCAAGCACAACCCTTATCTAGGTGATAAGGTCTGTAAGTACACCCTGGGAATCAGGGACTAACTTCGGAAGGCTTATTCTTATCGTAAAGGAATGTCTCAGAAATGACTTTGTCCTTCCAGGTTACACAACATTTTTATTGGTACCCGAGATAGATTTAGAAGAGTATTGATGAGTCATAGCACATAGCAGTGTGGGGTACATTTTCTTAACTGAACCCCTACACTAGACATTGGAAAGTAATTGACATTCCAACACAGAATCGCATTCTACTTCCCCCAAGTCATCAGCACAAGGCTCAAACGTGACTTTTCAAACTCCCTGGGCTTCAATGACAATTGTTCAGTGTGGCCTCTCTGGCTACCCCACTAAGATTCTGCAGCCTTATCAACAGGCCCTACCAATAGTCCTTGATTTATTATTCATCTTCATATTGTGTCATGGAATGAAAGTGATAAATATTGGACTTACTACCTTTGGTCTAACAGTGTTTCTGTAATGATACTTGCATGCTCCCATTGCTTTGTGAATATCAGCCAAGCAATCCCGAGCCACTGTAGAGAAAGACATGGTATGTGTCTCTCCATATGGAAGAGGAAACTGAAGTACAGAGAGGTTAAGTACCGTGTCCAAAGTCATGCTGTTCACAGGTGGCAAAGTCAAGAGACTTCTTCTTGAGTCCTTAATCCCAAGTCTTGTTCTGCCAGTGCAATATGAATTGCATGGGGACCAGGGGTTGCCAATCTTATTTGAGTCTAGAGTAAGCTTTATACATCATAATGCCCAATAACTATCTGTTCAATGGTTGAATAGTTGATGGTTTATTCTATTAAATTCCTTTAAATCCCTCCATCATAGAGTCATACACAGATAGCCACTTCTTACTAAGTAAGTCTCTGGATTACACAAAGGAAGTGGGAAGGAGTGGGTCTAAAATGTTTGGGGGTCAGATTCTGACGTGCCAGGCACACATGGTGCTACCAGAGTTATATGACCTTAGCAAATTCAGTTCTTTACTGAACTCTGGTTGCCTTGTCTTTAAAATGAAAATTAGTCTTCCTGCTGGATTGTGCATTGTGATAGAGTCAACATGTAGGCAAAGGGAAAAGACCTGTCAGGTCCTCAGGAGTCCAAGCATCCCCTGGCCCTCCCTCCACATTAAGGAGGATGGAGAAAAAGGCATAAAACCCCTCTCTCTTGCTGAGCAAGCTCTATTTGTTCAGAACGACTGTTAGGGTCAGGGTAGGGGGAAGAAAAGAGAATCAAGAGATGGAAAACTTCACTTTTCCCTTCTACTTCAATTAAGGCTGGAATGGCTTCAGTGAAACTGGGGCTATATTTCTTTTGATTCATGGTTAAAGCCATATTGACGTCACTTTCTTTCTCTTCTGCTACCTTATTCAATTTGGTTGTCTATACCATAAAACGTTGGCTCTTCAGAAGTGGTTTTTACCATGTTATTGAGAAGGCAGGGGGATGTCAATCTGTCTTCTACCAGAAAACAAAGTCTGCTTTAAATTAGGGAAAGCAAAGTTGCACATCTGACATTTGATTTCCACGTGGCTCCAAATTTGTAGGCTTGGTTCGTAAAACTCTAAATATTTGTCTTAGCTTGAAGACCATTTTCTTCAAGTCTTAGTCAGAAATTCTGCCGCGAAACTCACAAAGAGCCAGAGGTTCAAAACAAACTGTACTAAGGTCTTATGTTTGGTGACGTCCTTGATATCAAATGGCACTGGAAGTTTCCGCAGATTCTTTCTGCAGAGGGAGGTCAAGGTCCAGGGACCTATGCCCATGCTCTCTCTGTACATGTTCTACATCTATAAACACCATTCCTCACCCATAAACACCGCACAACAACTGTGTTGGATTATTCTAGGCCATTGAGTCTGATCTTGGCCTTTGCAATGCTGTTCCCTTCTTGGAAGACTTTTCCATTTCCTCCTCAGATCCATTTCCTGGTCAAGACTTAGTGTGAACCCACATGCATCTGAGGCAAAACTCCTGAGCGCCTGTTTTCTTTCCTACCATTTATGCCCTTTCTCGGGATTTTCTAAGCATCATAGGTTTCATTTGTGTGCTGGAAGTACTGAGGTACTTTTATCTATTTATCTGTCTGTCTGTCTTTGTGTATACGCATGTACATGTTTGTGTATATGTAGGTACACATGTTTATGTGTGTGTGAAGGTCTGAGGACAACTTCTGTTAACAGTCCTCGACACTATCAGTCTATTTTGAGATACAGTCTCTTACTGACCTGAGACTGACCAGCAAGACTAGGTTGGCTGGCCAGAGAGTCCCCTGGATCCCTCTGTGTCTGACTCTTTAGAAGTGAAATATCACACACACACACACACACACACACACACACACACACACACGGTTTTTGAAAAATGTAGATTCTGGGGAATGAACTTCAGTCCTCAGGCTTTCAAGACTGGCACATTATCACCTGAGTTATTTCCCATCCCCCTGTGTTACTTACTAATATACTTGGAAGCTCACATAGAGCCTGGTCAGTACAAAGACACCCTGAACGATGGACTTAAAGAGAAATACTGATATTTATATTTTAGACTCTGATGAGTAGGAAATGGAGTCTTCACTAGCAGGAACATGAGCAGGTTGGGGACAGGTTGGGCCTTATGAGACCCTGAGCTGGTATGGCCCAACCTGCGATAATTACACATGATGGCATGGATGTAGAGGTCAACCCTGGGGATGCACACACTGCTGATAGACCGAGGCCTCCTGACTCTCCATCCAGCACTCCCTCTGATGATGCCTTCATTGTTGTAGGAAGAAGAGAATGAGAACTGCCATCCAGGAGTAAGGGACTGGGATCTGGACACACGTCACTGGAGCAAGGACGTTGACTTGGCATCAGACTCCAGTCAGTCGGGAGGATGTTAAGATCAAGTAAAGCACAAACAATGAAAGGGAGGTACTCTGGGAATTTCTTGACAGTTTCAATGACCTGGAACAGCATAGGATCCAGGAAAAATGCTGTGGAACTATGGTCAATCAAGGGATAATAACTGGGGAGACATTTGGAAGGGTGGTTATTTCAAAACTCTCTAGGACTAGGGAGGAGGAAGTGGTTTGAATTTCCTCTGAGCATGAAGATGCTCATTTAAATAGAATTCAGAAGAATTAAGTGGAAGGGGAAGCACCCCAGCCCTGCACTTGGACCTTGAGGTCAGCGTCTTGCAAAGAAGAAGGGATCACAAGTGGCCTCTCAGAAAATTAGGAGAGAATTTTACCCAATGGCTCAGATCCAGGGCAGAAACAGGACATTTTGACCTGTGGCCCTTATGTGTCAACAGTGGCCTCATTGCAGTTAGTTATTGCCTTGTTCTCCCAAATATTCCCTCCGAAGGTGGCCAAGGCTCTCAGGGTAGCAGCAGATACACCCCACCAGCGTTATCACACATGGTACCTAAAGACATCTGGAACTTCCTATGCCTGAAACCTTGAGCCAAGGGAGCCTGTGAGCCTCTTGCCAGTGAGCTAACAACTTCCAGGTCCATCTCTGCCCCTGCTTTGCATGGCTCAGTTGAGGCCCTGGAGGATGGGGCTGGTTTAATTGATCTTCCTCTTTAGAGTCTGAATGTAATTGCCCCTCATAATCTCATAGAGAGTGACATTATTAGGAGGTGTGCCTTTGTTGGGGTGGACATGGCCTTGTTGGAGGAAGTGTGTCCCTGTGGAAGCGGGCTTTGAGGTTTCCTGGGATCAGGATATCGCCCCGTGTGTCAGTCAACTTCCTGTTGTCTACAAGATTTAGGTCTCTCAGCTATTCCTCCAGCTCCGTGTTGCCTGCACGCTGCCATGCGCCTAGCCATGATGACAACGGACTGAGCGACTGAAAGTGTAAGCAAGTGCCCTCAGTTAAGTGTATTCCTTATAAGAATTGCCTTGGTCGTGGAGTCTCTTCACAGTAGCAGAAACCCTAACCAAGACAGGTACCAAGTGAATGCTCAGAAAATACGCACGCTCTCCATGCCAGCACCCTTGCACATGTATAATCAGCGAGGTAGGCTTTATCACCCCTTTGTGTGAGGCAGGGAAATTGAGACTCAGAAGGGATATATTGTTTGTTGGCTTTTTAAAAATAAATTTGTGCCGGGCGGTGGTGGCGCACGCCTTTAATCCCAGCACTCGGGAGGCAGAGGCAGGCAGATCTCTGAGTTCGAGGCCAGCCTGGTCTACAAGAGCTAGTTCCAGGATAGGCTCTAGAAACTACAGGGAAACTCTGTCTCGAAAAAAAAAAACAAACAAACAAACAAATAAATAAATAAATAAATAAATTTTTCTCCTGAGTGTGGAGCAGGCAGGGTGTTTTTACGAGACTATGGTGCAAAGTAGCACATTTATTTGGGTTTCCGAATCAGACTTCTCCAGTTTGAGCTGAAGTCTCCTTTTAGTTATAAAGGGTAGGGTGGCCTCAGAACCTGGGGTTTTTTAAAGAATGGAGTTTAGATAAGGGTCTGCCTTTGGTTTCAGAGCTAACATGGCTCAGATCCAAAGGAGCTCTAAGGAGCATGACCTTTAGGAAACCTCACCACACAAGCCCCTTCTGAGGAAGACACCAGCAAAATGTCCACACAGCCATGTCAAATAATAGTATAACCCCAATGAGTGTAGGTTCTGTTGAGGTCCACTCCCATGTGTCATCTTATTTAGTAAGCTGCCATGGCAGAGGGAATGGTGTGTGTGTGTGTGTGTTTGTGTGTGTGTGTGTGTGTGTGTGTGTGTGTGTGTAAGATTTATTTATTTTCTTGTTATGTGTTTGGGTATTTGTCTGAATGTAAGTCTGTATGCACCAAGTGAGTGCATGAGGCCAGAAGAATACACTCGATTTCCTGAAATTGGGGAGGTAGACAGTTTTTAGCTGCCATGTGGGTGCTGAGAATTGAACCTGGATCCTCTGGAAAAACACCTCATGCTCTTAACCATTGAGTCATCTCTCCAGTCCTGCAGGGTTTGCCTTAAAGGAAGCTCTGCCAATTGCACCTGCATTAGCCCATCTGCTCCCAACCCTGCATGTCTTCCTGCTGGACTTCATTCAAAGGCAGCAGTCTCCCTCCACAGGCCAGGAGCATACTTCCTGGCAGTTCAACCCTGACTTTTCCTAGGAAGCTTGCTTTGCTAGGTCCTGCCTTCCGATGCTGTGGTGCTGCATGGGAGAGGAATGAAGATCCCCACTGTTGGAGACAGCTATCACCATGGTTTGTTTTATACTTTGCAGGATCTCTACTGCTGGGTCCCTTATTGACTTGAGTTTCAGCCCTGATTCCCTCTCCCCACCCCGGAATCATCAATCCTTATTTTAGGGAAGTAGAAAGAGGATGTGGAAGGGCTGCTTAGCTCTTCATAAGGACATGAGTGGCCTCCCTTCTCTTGGGGACATGGAAACGACACTCACATCCCAGCCCACAGCCTAGACAATGAAACCAACCCACAGACTCCACTTCCTGGCGCAGCAGCACAGGGTCCCTTCTAAAGCACAATCCATTCTGCGCTGAGTGGCTGGTGCTGGGATTATGGCTTACTCCTGGCTTCAGCTGAGGACAGAGGGGCTCATGAGTAGGGTGGAGCTGGATGCAGCTCTGTCCTTGGTCTGAGGCCATCTAACAGATTTATGCCTAACAGTAAAGTGGGGTTGACTAGTCTTGAGAGAGGTAGTTCTTGACCTAAGCATTTCTTCTGGTAACAGAGGTGGATGGAAAAGTCATGATTGAAACAGTTTCCAGAGAACCAGACCCTCTGTGCCTCAGGCAGAGGGAAAGGCAGCTGGGGAACAACATGCATGGGGCTTGTGCTTGCTTTCATTCTCATAGATGAAACTTAATGTTCCCTGGAGCAAGAGTACGCTGATCCTTCCTGGAGCTGAGTAAACAAGACTTTTGGAACCTGTGGTGGCCGTTTCTGACACATGGGCCAGAGGCTGGCTGGCATTAGGAGACGGGACAGCAGGGAAGTGGCCAAGATTAGGACTCGCCCTGACCTCTGAACTTGAGTCTGGGAGAAAACACCTCTGCCAGGACAACCTGTCTTGGACACCGGGAAACTGTATCTCAGCTCAGAAAACATGCATAGCCTTTGCCCCAGTAATTCCATCTCTAAGAAAACAATGAGAAGAAACAATTGCTAATGTGTCTCACAACGCGTGCTCAAGGATGGCCAGTGGAACGCTGATAGTAAGAAAACACGGAAACAGTATCAATATCTACCAGTGGAACAAGTTAGGATACTTATAATATATCTATTTATCAGAAAAGTATTAACAATCATTAAATTAAAAGCCATTAACAATCATATGGTGAAGACTATAAAAATGATACTATGTCAAGCAGAAAAAGGCTACACAATAGTAGGAACTATCTGATCTCAATTAAGTAACTATATATTATGATGACATTTATTGGACACTCACTATGTATCAAGCATAGCTCTAAGCATGTAAAATATAATAACACCTTTACTCGTGTGTCAAGCATGCTAACAAGGTATTTTTACTGCCTCTGTTTTCTCACAGGGAGTTGAGGTCTGTGCAGTCCTGTAAGCTCGTACAGTCATGAGTGGCAGAACCAGTGTGTGCACAAGGCTGTGTGGCCACATGGCCACTTATAAAGCACAGAGCTGGCCATTCTCCCTCTCTGTATGAGTGCCCATGTTTGTGTAATTTTTTTTCTCTCTTTTTAGAGGAGCTACACCCAAAGCTGGGCTTTAAGTAATCCCCTTCCAGGGCAAATTCTGGATTGTGGAGGACAGGAATATCTTGGTTGGAGAGACCGCATCATGTGCTCCCGAGCTCCTTCCTACCCATCCAGAGGCAGCAGCACCTTAATCTTCTTAGCTATGACTCAGTGCCAGTGCCCTGCAGTCCTGCTCTGTATCCTGCCGACCCTGCAGTGAACAGACCAAGGGACACAAAGCCAGTTCTTGGCTAAGGCTTCCACCCTAGTGGGGGAGGCAGGGAGGGAACCAGTAACAAAGAGCCAAGAAAAATAGCATCTGGAGTTCAGGGTTGGGCAGAAGAGCGCAACTGGAATGGTACCATGGGGTGGGGCCATGTGCTTCGGAAGGCGACCTTTGAGAAGCGGACTTAAGGCTGGAAATTAAAACGCCAAGAGAACATGAGAGGCCCGGTAAAATGTTTTCAATGTTCTGGAAATCTAATGAATGATACATTTAATTTTTATGTGTGGAAGCATTGTGACATTTCTATAAGTTAAGATTATTTTAGAATAAGATGTTGAAACACCCCGAGAAGTTGGAGTCATGGCTCAGTGGTTTAGAGCAGTGGCTGCTTTTGTACAGGGTACGGGTACAGTTCCCAGCACCCACATGACAGCTCACAACATCTGTAACTATAGTTCCAAGAAATTCCAGAACTTCCTCTGGTTTCCACAGAGTGCAAGACTCACATATGTGTACATACATACATGTAGTCAAACAAGCATACCTATTTTTTTTAAATATCTTAAGAAATACTCAAATGAACATATTTTAAATACAAATGGTCATTGTGTACCTAAACAGGCAGACCTAGGAGAGTGTGTGGTAGATGAGGGGAAATCTAAATCTACTTCTTGATGGAAGTAGAGTGAGGCTGAGGTTTGGGTTTAGAAATAAGAAACCTTTTCTTCGTCCTGTTAAGTTGACGCTCTGTAGCCAGAGTCCTCCAACACTCCTGTTCGTGGTGGGTCTTCAGCTCCCAGAGGTACTTAGCATTGAATGTACATTTCCCTCCCACTGATAAAAAAAAAAGCCAAATGTGGGAGATGACTGTGCAAGGCGCACACGGAAGCAGACAGTCGGGTTCCAGCCAAAGTCAGGTATTCTGAGTCCACCAAACTCAGGTCGCCTGAGGTGATACACCAGCATGCTATGGGAAGTGGCCGTTCCGAACATGTGTGTGTGTGTGTGTGTGTGTGTGTGTGTGTGTGTGTGTGGTGGGGGATGGGGGTTGTGTGTGGTGGTGGGGGATGGGGAGGGGTATGAGACTTGTGAAAAGCCAGTTTCAAAAGCTTGTGACAATGCTTTTTCTTCAAAACTGCCAAAGATCCCCTATGACCTGTGAGCCCATTTAATCCCCTATAGAGCAGTGTTATGGACTGCAACCTAACTTCTCTTGGTGCCAGGTTACTGCTCAATTTTGTCCATAGTTATTGAGACTGTGTAGTCTCAAAAAAAAAAAACCTACTCACCTGAGTTGTAAGTAGTCATAGGAACAGCATCCTAGAGAAACAAGCAAGAAGAGACATTGAACTCCTTACTTGATGTCTAGAGAAGAGAAATACCACCATGGCAACTGGGGGGAGGAAGTATTTATTTTAAATTCACAGTTCAATGTCACAGTCTGTTGTCCAGGAAGTCAGGACAGGAATATAATGCAAGAAACTGAAACAGAAACCATGAACGTGTGCTGCTTACTCATTTGCTCGTTATGGCTTATTCAATCTTTTTCTTAGAGTTCCCAAGACCAGGTCAGGGTGGTTCCACCCACAGTGAGCTGGGCCCTCCCACATCAATCATTAATCAACAAAATGCCCCATGAACTTGCCAATATGGTAAGACATTTTCTTGACTGAGATTCCCACTTCTGGTGACTTGCTCAATGTCTGTCAATTTGGAGACTATTTTAAAATTACAAGAAAAACAACCACCACAACAAAACCCTTTTTGAAGCATGAAGGCACTTAGTGAAAGGGTCCTTAAGATACCAGTTAACAAGCGCTTGCCCTTGCTAAAGTCTTGTTGCCCAGCAGCCTCTGAAGGTGGCCCCACTAACCTAGTTTTAAGGAAGAGGAGACTAGGGCCTAATTCAGTTACCAGCAAGGTTTCGTGCCAGCTATAATTGTTCAGAGTCTAATGCCAAAACTCAGACTCGTTGTGGTGCACCCCAAGTCAGGTTGGCCCTCCCTGCTCCCTAAGTTAAAGGCTAATCAAACACAGGGGTCTTGGAATCCACCCTGCTTTCCAGGCCTTGGCACCCTGAATCAATGATTTTCATGATTTCATTGGGATGGTATTCAGGCTGGATTTGGGTTGGCACAGAGCAGATGTTAAATGGTACCCATGGATCCTCTGAAGCCTTTTCTCACATTGAAGATGTTTATAGAAACAGGAAGCATGACCTCTGCATGAATGTACTGGTCTTTTCTATGTCAACATCATCATAAATAAACGTATCCAGGATCCCTGGCTACACTGGTTTTCATAGATATTCAGCAAGCCTGTGAAGCTGTCATTCTTACCACAGAGCAGAAAAGAGGTTCTCCCTCTGCCCAGAGCTTAGCCTGACTAGAGTCTCTCTTGACTGAGACCTTCAAAACATACCCTACTCCCCTCTCCCCTACCCCATACTAGCTCCTAGGCATGTCTTTTGGAGCCTTTCTCTCTGTGTAGCTTGCACTGAAATCTCTTGATACCCAAGGCTCCTATATGTGAAATAGCTTCTTTAAGGGTTCCAGTGTCCCATTTTCCAGATGGAGACAATAGTACGGAAGGGGAAGGACCCAGCGTTTGATTCTCACAGAACTTGGCATGGACTCTGCTTTGCTGGTTGAGGAATTAAATGATGGCTGAAGATTTTCGTGGTGGCGTTCACCTGTTTCCATGAGAAATCTGCCAGAGGGCGTCCAGCATGCTTGTATAGGCTTCACAATAAATAGAATTTATGAAGACACAATTGCAGAGGCTTAGGAACCAACATGCAGAGGCTTGCAAAAGTGGGAAGTGGTTATCACCCTCTGTGGGCTGAATATGTGTCCCTTTCCAGAACTCAGTGTTAAAGATTCAACTTCCAGTGTCTTATAATGTCATTATGTTTGAACACCACGTCACAGGGTGATGGCAGGGTTAAAATGATGTTGTGAGTGTGGATCTAATCCACTATGCAGAGGTCTGAATACAGACAAGCACACTCCCCCCCCCCCACACTTTATATAAAGACATCGTGAAGAAGGCCCCCAGACCTCAAAAGAAACCTTGAGCTTAAACCTCTAGCTTCCAGGGCAATGAGAAACGTGTTTACTATTTAAGCCACCCCATCTGCCTTAGCAATCTACTGTCCCACTTCTAAGCTTGACAATAAAGGGAAAGAACAAACAGCTTATATTTCTCCTCTCAGGTGCTGATCTACAAGGACCTTCCATTGCAAGCCAGGGAAGGCAAAGGTCTTATAGGGGATTAGGTCTCTCATTAAGAGGCCAGGACAAGGATTAATGCATCACTTGGTCAACAAATTTCAGTGAAATACCCACAGTCTTTGGAAACTGTTCTGAGTATGGTGGTATAACAATAAATAAGACAGAGTCCCTTGTCCTCAAGAGGCTCACATTATAGAGAAGGCAGCTCTAAGGGCATCTGTATACTGGCACGTACTGCTACAGCAGAGAGGAAAGGTTGCCCACTTGGTCACAGTCTGCTGACCCTTGAGGACTGTACAAGGTTTTGTGCAGGAATAGAGGAAGTGAAATGGGGCTGAGGGGTGTGAAGAGACCATAAGTACAGAAAGGCCAGGATTCCTTTAGAAGGAGAGTCTGGGAGACGGGTACCCACATGGTCAGACTCGCTTCTCAGCTCCAGTGTCTCACAGCACAGTTGTCTATGTTATGGGCATTGATTTCTTCCTGTAGCCCCCTGGTATGATGACAAAGGTTTTTTATGACTCGGTTCTTATGCTAAGACTTTTCCCTCTTGGGACTTTGGGTAAGTCATCCACCTTTCTGAGCCTGTTTTCTCAGAGGTCATTTGATCCTCAAACATTGGGTACCTTGCCTATCCAGACCCCAGAGCTGAGAGACTGTGAGGGGCAGCTTCTGTCCTGAGTCCCTCAGTGCACTGGGAAAGTCTCCCAGGGCTGTCCCCAGGGTGCTCCGGGAGCACAACTTCACTTACTCTCTTCCCATCTCAGGGATGTAGAAGGTGCTTGGAGTGAGAGAAGAGGAAACACTTGTGAGCTGTTGTTATTATTGGGTAGCGGTTGCAGCTGTTGACATGTTAGGTAAAGGTTCCTTTATTTTTTTAAAAACTTCCATTACTCTGTTATATTTTTTTTTGAAAAAGAAACATAAAAGGGATAAATCTACAGAGGTGATTGTTCACTGGGAACAGCTGTCAACTACGCATTATGCTAACTTACTTTGGGGAATTACAAAGAAGTTGAAAACAGATTTTTGCCTTTGAAAAGTCTCTATTATTATTTTTTCTTTTTGAGCTCATAATATAATTTCAGTATTTCTCACTTCCCTTTTCTCTCTCCAAGCCTTTCCATATGCCCCTCTTTGCTCTCTTTCAAATTCATAGCCTCTTTTTACATTAATTGTTGTTACATGTATATGTGTTTATGTATATATATATGCACATGTACACATATATTATATACATATACACTGTTCTATCTGTTTAATGTTACTTATATATATATGTTTTCAGGGGAGAGCATTTGGTATTGAATAACCAATTGATCTGTTCTTCCCACTCTCAGCATTCCTTAGCTGCCTATAGTTCTTTGTGTAGGGTTTAGGTTTCTTGGGCTTTTCTCTGTCCACTTTGACATGGCCATTGGTGTTGTCCTTGTTAAGCTCATGTTGAAGCAGCTACGTTGGTATGACTTTGGGGGGTAGCTTCTGACATTAGAAGGAGACAGAATCTTACAGCTAAATTCCTGATCCTACGGCTCTTCCTGTCTTTGTGCCCACTCTTCCACAATGTTCCCTGAGCCTTATGTGTGGTAGGGTTTTGTAGATGTATCTATAGGGACTGGGCTCCACAGCTCTGCATTTTGATTGGTTTTGATTTTCTGTACTGGTCTCTGTTTGTTGCAAAGAGAAGTTTCATGATGAATGGTGAAGACAATAGTTATTCTGGTTTAGCAAGGTCGTGGTTGTAGGCTTCCTAATATTCATGACTTTACTAGTACTGAGTGGTTCATTCACTAGGTTTCCGGTACTAAGGATGGTTTCCCTTTATTTGAACATGTCTTAAGCCCAAGTAGGAAACTTTTGGTTACCTCCAAGTTATGAATGCCACTACTGCACCCTTAGTTTACTGTGCCGTGCTGATCATTGATGTGGTTGACTGTTGGTTGCCTCCCTCCTTTGGAAGCTTGCATGATGCTTTCCAGTTAATTCCAGATGAGGGGCCTCTGGGCCTTGCCTATGAAGTGCCTGGTGTTTTCAGCAATAAAAACTCTCATCTTCCACCTCTGGGAAGACAACCAAGGGTAAGAACAATAGACTGTGTGTTTAGGGAGTCTCTTGGACATCTCTAACCAATAACTCAAAAGAGGGCTTCTCATGCCTGGTGTTTGAGTTTTTGTTAGGTGGTCTTCAGTTCTTGGAGAGAGCATTATTACCCCAGATGCGAAAAGATAAGTAAAACTATGTGTATTTATATACAGAATTGTATGTGTTATAATTTTAAAACATAAGTAGTTAATAGTATGGTTCCTTATGACTTCTTCAGACATTTTTATTCTTAATTTACCCTCATCCCTCCTTCTGTACTGACATCTCTCCCCATTGTTTTTTTTGGTTGTTTTTTTTTTTTTTTTTTGTTTTTCGAGACAGGGTTTCCCTGTAGTTTCTAGAGCCTGTCCTGGAACTTGCTCTTGTAGGCCAGGCTGGCCTCGAACTCAGAGATCCGCCTGCCTCTGCCTCCCGAGTGCTGGGATTAAAGGCGTGTGCCACTACCGCCCGGCCATCTCTCCCCACTGTTAAAGAACCTCTCTTTCCATTTCCCTGACCAGATCTCTTGTATCCTACCATCTTCCTCTCTATGGCTTTCCAACACCCTTATGCTGTCAATGGTTCCATTTTACTACAGGCTATGTACTTGTCTCTGAAGATTTAGAGCTAAAAGCCTCTAGTGAGAGAGAACCAGAGACAGGTGTCTTTCTGGCTCTGGGTTCTGACATTCATTGTGATCAACCCATTTGCCCGTAAAGTTCATGATACCACATTTTCATTACCCATTCATTGGTTGAAGGACAGTTAGGTTGTTTCCATTTCCTAGCTAATGTGAATAGAGCAGTAATAAACATGGCTGAGCAAATATCTGTGGATATTTGTGAATCTTTGGGCATATGCCAAGGAGTGGCACGGAGAGAGCATATGGTGGATTTGTCTTAGCTTTTTGAGAATGCTCCACACTTCTTTCCATAGCGACTGCACCATTTTACCATCCCAGCAAGAGCGAGTGAGAGCTTCTCCTTTCACACATCCCTTCCAGCATTTTTTGTCAATTTATTTGTGTTGGCCTTTACCATTCTGACTGCTGTAAGATGAAATCTTCACGTTGTTTTCCATCTCCCTAGTTGCTAGGGATGATGAATAGTTTTTGAGCTATTTTTTAGCCATTTTTTTTTTTTTTATTTTAAGAACTGTTTTCAGGTCTCAGGCCCGTTTTTCATGTGTCTTTTGTTTTTCTGACTTCTTTTTAAAAAAAGTTATTTGTATATTCTGGGTATTTTTCTTCTGTCAGATGTATAGCAGGTAAATATTCTCTCTCATTTTGTGGGTGTCCTCTTCATCTGGTTGATTTTTTTTTAATTTGGCTGTGTAGAAGTTTTGTAGTTTTATAAAGTTCAACTTGTCAATTGTTGGAAGTTCCTATTAAAGTCTCTTCCTAAACCTATATTCTGTAAGGTTATATACCTGTAAGATTCTGTGTATGTTTTTTGTTTGTTTATTTGTTTTTATTTTATTTTTTCCTAGTAATTTCAGTGTTTCAGGTTTCATGTTTAGGTCTTTGATCCATTTGGAGTTAGTTTTTGTCCAAGGTGACAGACATGGTCTAATTTCCTTCTTCTGCTTCTGAACATCCCATTTTCCCATTATTTGTTGAAGATGCTTTCTCTTCCTCAGCTTATGCTTTTGGTATCTATCTTTGCCAAATATGAAGGGACTGAAGGTGTGTGGACTCATACTTTGGTATTTAATTTCTTTTCTTGACTTATATATCTGTTTTTTATGTGGGTAGCAAATTACCTCTGTAGTATATCTTAAGGTCTATACTGGCAATCTCTCTAACATTGGTTGTTTTTGCTATCTAGGAAATTTTGAAGTTTCATGTGAATTTTGGTATAGTTTTACTGCTTCTGTGGTGGTGACAGGGAGTTTTGATTGGATTTGTAATGAGTTTGTAAATAGATTTTGGTAAAATAGTCATTTTCACCATGTTAATTCTACCAACCCATGAGCATTAGATGTCTTTCAACTTTCTAGTGTCTTGATCTTTTCCTTCAGAAGTTTAAAGTTTTCAATTGTAGAAGTTCTTTACTTCTATCGTTAGGGTTGTTCCAGATTTTTTTCTTTGAGACTCTTGTGAGTGGGAATGTGTAAGTGGATTCCTTCTCTGCATGTTTGTTGGTGTATAGAAAAGCTATTGATTTGTGCAAATTGATTCTGTACTTTTCCATGTTGCTGAATTTATCTTTTGTAGAAGTTTTCTGGTAGAATTTTTTGGGCTCTTTAATGTATTATATCCTGTCACTTGCTAACAGGGATGATTTGAGTTTTTCTTTTCCCGTTTATATCCTCTTAATTTCTTTCTCTTTCCTTTTGTTTCAGCTAGTGGGCATTCCTGTCTTTTCCTGACTTCAGTAGAATTGCTTCAAACTTTTTTCCCCATTTAAAATAAAGCTGACTAACAGTTTTGTATAAACAGCTTTTATTATGTTGAGATATATCCCCTCTTTCCCTACATTCTCTAGGACTTTTATCAAGAAGTCATGTTGAATTTTGTCAAAGGTTTTTTCTTCAGCTATTGAGATGATCTAATATGAACTCTATTTATGTTGCTTATTGCAGCTTAATGATTTGTGCATATTGAACTACCCCTGTATTTCATGGATAAAGACAACTTTTTCATCATGCATAATCTTTCTGATGTATGTCTTCTGTTTGAAGTATTTTATTTAGCATTTTTAAGCCTAAATTCATTGGGGATATTGGCCTTTAGTTTTCTTTTCTTTTCTCCTTCCTTTTCTCCTTCCTTCTTTCTTTTTTGTTGTGTCTTTACCTGGTTTTGGTGTTAGAGTGACACTGGTTTCATAGGAAGAGTTTGGGAGCATGTCTTCTATTCCTCTTTGCTGGAATGGTTCAGGAAAAAATATTGACTGTAAATCATTGAAAATCTGGTATACTTCTGTTATGAATTCATCTGGCTCAGGGCATTTTTTTTTAGGCTGGAAGGATTTTTATTACTATTTTAATCTCCTCATTTGTTATGAATCTATTTATGTTGTTGACTTATTCTGGGTTTAATTTTGGTGGTTTAGCTGAATTTAGAAACTCATCCATTTCTTTTAGGCTTTCCAGCTTAATAGAGTACAGGTTTTTAAAATATTCCCTTAAAATATTCTGAATTTCTTTCGAGTCTGTTGTAATGTTTCTCTGTTCATTTCTAATTTTGTTAATTTGGTTCCTCTATTTCTTATGATAAGTTGAGTCAACAATTTGTCAGTATTGTTTAATCTTATCAAAGAATTAGGTCTTATAGTCATTGATTCTTTGTAATTTTTTGTTTCTATTTCATTGATATCTGTTTATTTTTATTACTTATTTCCATTGATTGGGTTTGGATTTGGTTTGTTCTTGGTTTTTGTTTTTGGGGTTTTTTTTTTTTGGCTCTTTGAGTTGTATCATTTAGCCATTTGTTTGTGTTCTTTCTATTTTTTTTAGAAACTTATAGCACTTAGAGCTATAAGTTTCCCTCATAGGACTTCTTTCAGTGTGTCTTAGAGTTTTAATTGTATTGTGGTTTCATTTTAATTTAGTTTCAGTTTTTTTATTTCTTTCTTGCTTTCTTCTTTGATCCATTCATTATTGAGTAATGAGTTGCTTAGTTGCTATGACTGAGTATTAACTAGAGATTTTCCCCTGTCAATTTTAATTGTATACCATTGTAATCAGATAGAACATGAAGAGTTATTTCATTCTTTTTGAATTTGTAAAGATTTGTTTTATGTCCTAGGATGTGTTCAATTTTAGAAAAGTTTTTTAATGCTGTTAAGTAGTTTGTTCAGAGTTTGGGTGGAATGTTCTATACATAGCTGCTAAGTTCATTTGATATATGATGTCAATTAATTTTGATGCTTTTCTGTTTTTTGTTCAGATGACCTTTCTGTTAGAGAAAGTGAGGGATTAAAACCATGTACAATAAATGGATTAATGTTAATCTGGGTATTAAATTCAAAATTACTTTTTAAATGAAATTAGATGTTTCAGAGTTTGGTACATAAATGTTTAGGATAGTATTGTCTTCTTGGTTAGTGTCTCCTTTTGTAAAATGAAGTGTGCCTCTTTGTATATTGTGATTAGTTTTAGTATCAAGTCTGTTTTGTCAGATATTAGGATAACAATACCTGTTTACTTGCTGGTCCCATTGGACTGCAGTAATTTTGTTCATCCTTTTGCTTTAAGGCAGTGCCTACATAAAACTAAGACGTGTTTCTCATAAACAGCTAGATTTTGTTTCTTGATCTATTTGGACAGTCTGTGTCTTTTTATTGGAGATTTGAGTCCATTTATATTTACAGTTATCATTACAATATGTGTGTTGCTATAATCGTTTTGTTGAATTTTGGTGCTGCTGTTTGTGTTCTGAATAGTACTTTGTGTTTTAATAATCATGCCTTTGCATTTCTTTCCACAGTCTCTCTGCTAAGCTCATTTCTCTCTTCAGCAAGAAATAATGCTTCTGGGTTTTTATTTTTTGGTTTTGTTTGTTAGATATAATTTTATATCTCCCTGTCACACTGCCCAGTGTCTGTGTCTGACACACAGAAAACATAATGTACTGCTTGATGATTTTCTGGAGGAGATCACCATTGTGTTTCTCAACAACATCAATTCCTATTTAATTTGGGGTGTGTTGTTCAGGCATCCCTACGAGGGCCAATTCTGCAAGACCATCTATCGTGTCCTAAAGATAAAAGCCTATTTCAGAGATGCTGCTGTGGTTCTGGCACTCTTAGCAATTTCAGAACCAAAGTTATGATCTTCTGCATCCCCTAAAGGAGCAGGTCCTCACCCCATATGGCTGCAGAGAGCATGCGAAAACAGGCAAGTCTTTCAGAGCCATTGGGGAAGATGAGTGGCTTGGAACAGATGCTCCAGCTCTGCCCAGTAAATAAGCCAGAGAAAGAACAAGTGCAGGGAGAAAGAGGAAGATACCTTTTCTATTTTTCTTCATATAAAGGAGCTGGCTGAGTCTAACAGGAATATGTGAGAAGAAAGATAGTTTTGAAGCATTTTCAATCCATTTACTGAACTAGGCATTTTGTTTGTGTCTCACCTTAATGTAAATGGAGAACGTATCACCATCTGAGTTTTACGCGTGAGCTAATTAGCACCCAAAGAACTTAGAACATTTTCCCAAGTTCTTACAGGCTCTAAGAGAAATTACATCATATCCAGACCTAAATCCAGGTCTGTGTGACTCCATGTACCTTGATTTTTCTCCCTTGATTAGTGGATATCTGGAGTCTTCCACTGTGACATTTTAGAAGAGTCTTGTCCATTGAGATGGATCCATCTGGGTCCTGTGTTTTTAGAAATCAGAATCACTACTCGGCAATCACAGTATTCCACACATAGTCTTATGGACCAGAACTACCCATCCTATGAGCTCAGCATTGTCCCCTATGCCCCAGGTATGTTCACAGCATCTTTACTGAAAGTCTCGGATCAGATTCTTTGGCTTTATGGGGTAAATCTAGCCAAACATGCCCATTCACCGAGTCTTTTCAATTATTCTTCCTTTCTCTGTTCCACTTTGTCTATTTCCATTATTGCAGGCATGCAGCGTAATCTGCATGATCCCTATGGTCATCCTACTAGCATACTGGACCTGTGTCTCAGGGGCCTCGCTAGCTGTTAAATATGATGCCGAAGAACATGCTCTCCACTTTCCAACATCTGTTCCTGCTCTCCTCCTGCACCTTCAGAATCTGTTTCCAACTCACTCCTGGCTTCTCCTACTCAGGTTGCTGAAGTCCTTTGCTTCTTTAAGGTCTAGTCCCTTCCTTGGAAGCCCAGCAAATCCTTGACAGGTTATGTTGTATTAGGTCTCATGGCTTAAGGGAGATGTAGCAGTGTTCTTTGCCAGGCTGAGCTTCCCACATCATCTTTAAACAAAATGAAAGAGTTATCCGGAAATAGGGAAGATCAGCTTCTCCTGCCGGGAGAAACAGACAGAACCAAATCAAGATTGGCAGTTTCTCAAATTCTCATCACTTCAAACCCAATGTCCTCTCCCTATGCCTCTCAAGCAGGGTCTTAGCCTTAGCAACTCCATGGTGGAAATTCTCTAATCTCTAATTCTCTAAATTCTGATACCCTGGTGAACAAGTTCAAAGCTCAATCTACAGCTTTTTTTCCTGTTTCCTTGCAAGAAATCAGTTCTTGGTGTGCTGCCAAGGAGGCCCTCTGACTTTCACACTTTGTCTGAAACTAGTGGTGATTGGTTTTATTTATTTATTATTTATTTATTTCAGCAGTCAATAGTTTTGGTAACTTTTCTTTCTCCCTCCCTCCCCCTCTCTTTCTTTCTTTCTTTCCTTCCTTCCTTCCTTCCTTCTTTCTTTCTTTCTTTCTTTCTTTCTTTCTTTCTTTCTTTCTTTCTTTCTTTCTTTCATCTCTCCAATATCTGATACCCTGCAGCCCTGCAGCTATGGGTACCTTTTCTTTTACTATACCCAACCCCAGCTTCCCAAGAATGCAGTCATTGAATCTCACTCCCACGTGCCATATGCTCTCAGTTCTCTCCCAAGCTCAGCGAGGAGTCTCATGGCCAGCTAGGTTACCCAGACCTCAGTGCCATCTTTCCAGCCCCTAAATAACTTTTCTAAAGTTCCCCAGTGAATTTGTCCTTAGAATTGAGTGGCCTCAACAAGAGGCTTCAACCCCATGGATTTCCTGTTGTATAGCCCATCTGAAGGTCCAGAACTGGTGCAAGGTGCATGATCATCAGAATCCCATCCACCTACTAGCACATCTCCTCCTCCCTCAGGTCTAACATGTCTTCTGGAAATGCCTACATCACGTTCTGTCTGGTCCAGCACCAGGAGAAATCATAGGTCCCGGAAGTCAACCCTCCTTTCCTGTAAGGAGCTGTCCTGAGAGCCTGTTTGTTTCATCCAATTAACAATGGAGAGAACTTTGTCCTACGCTATCTCTGACTATGAAGAACACTAGGAAATGTTTAAATTCTAGATGGCAATTTACCCAACAGAGAACAAAAGTTTTGTACCTTGGTGCACAGGGCTAAGTGGATGTTCAGTAGGCAATTAACAGTCTCTGCTACACTGGTAATAGAACCATGAAAACAACAACAAAAGCATCATTTGGGATAAGTATTCTCCTAGCTGCAGGAATAGTTATTAAATCTCTGGACCATTAGTTTCTTGATGTGTGAATAGCTACCAGTTCTCAACCTCACAGGCTGATTATGAACAACTGTAGAAAGCACACACTATATGATCAAGTAGCTATCAAGTACATGAATTATAGCCTTGCTACCTCTCCCTCCAAGACATTGGGCAACCTGGTTAGGCTGTGAGTGATGGGAATTAGAACTCACTGTTTTGCTTAAAAATTTCCCAAACAAACTGGGCTGTATTGGGGGGAAAAAAGAAGAAAACAAAGTTGGGTAAGTAGAGAGTTGAGGGTAGAAATGTGGATTTGGTAGGACTGAGAGGTGTGAATTTCTCACAGTGTAGCATATGAAATTTTCAAGGAGTTAATAAAATATTATTTGAAAAATTAAAAGGATATATTATAACCTGTGTAAACTCATAAATCCATGACAACTCAATAAATATCACTTCACTTAAAAAACAATAACTACAAAAAATAATAATAATAAAAATCATGGCATCATGTTGTTTACAAGAGCAGTGTGTTTGAAATCTTTGTCTGGCATTTTGCTATTTCTTTATAGAATTCATAGAAGAAGAAAAGTTACATGTGTCAGAATGCTTTTATTGGCTTTTATTTGCCTCCCACTAGTGACAGACAGGCATCAAACCGTAACTGGGCCTGGAGCATTAAAAACCAAAAATAAACAAACTAAACCAAAACCCACAACCTTTTCTCTTCAATCTATTCATGAGATGAGGCAGAGCAGTGGTTCTCAACTTTCCACTGCTTTGACCCTTTAATATAGTTCCACATGTTGTAGTGACTCCCAACCATAAAATTATTTTTGTTGCTACTTCATGACTGAAATTTTGCTACTGTTATGAATCATAAAATAAATATCTGTGTTTGCTGATGGTCTTTTTAAAATTGATTTTAATGAGCTATACATTTCCTCTGCTCCTTTCCCTTCCTCTCCCCTCCCCTTCCACCCTTTCCCATGATCCCCATGCTCCCAATTTACTCAGGAGATCTTGTCTTTGTCTACTTCCCATGTAGATTAGATCTATGTAAGTCTCTCTTAGGGTCCTCATTGTTGTCTAGGTTCTCTGGGATTGTGATTTGTAGGCTGGTTTTCTTTGCTTTATGTTTAAAAACCTCTTATAAGTGAGTATATGTGATAATTGTCTTTCTGGGTCTGGGTTACTCTATGATGATCTGGTCTCACTCTATGATGTTTTTCATCCAGTTGCCTGTACATTTCAAGATGTCATTATTTTTTTTCTGCTATGTGGTACTCCATTGCCTTAAGTGACCCCTGTTTGACCCTCTGAAAAGGGCTGCGACCCCCTGGTTGAGAACCGCTGGAAGCTCCAATCATGGCTACAGTTCTGATGGTTCTTCCTCAGCTCCGTAGTCTAGGGAACCTTTGCTCCGACCTCGCTAGCCATGACTTTTCCCATGGTGCCCGACCTGGCTGAGGGGCTAGAGACACAAATGTTAAGAGGGACAGTCCTTGCTTCTGAGAAACTGGAGTCAAGTCAAGGTGACCAATTGGTGAAACGTAAAGTTGTTTAGTATTCCCGTCTGAATGGAGCTCAGGGAACGAAAATGCTCTGGCCTCATAGAGTTGGGTGGTCACAGAGAACTTTCTAGGGGGGTTGTTTGAGCAACAGCGATGGAGATGTATACTGCTTCTCATAGGTGACTGAAAGGGCAGAGAAACACTACGGAGAAAGGCTGCTGGGACGGCAAAGCCTGGAGAATGCTGGAAGCTGCAGGTGCTTAGTGGATGTTAGATCGTAGCATGCATGCCTCCCCGTCACGTAGCTCCCCGTCACGTAGCTCCCCGTCACGTAGCAGTGAGCTCCCCGTCAGGGCCGGCATTCAAGCTTTGAGAACAGCAATAGCAGGAGGGTCTGTAATCTTTGCTCTCTCAAGGAGGATGGGTGGTAGAAAGAGGAGGATCCTGGAGGCTGGGGGCTAGCTAGCATGGAATAAGCAAGGAAGAGACCTGGTTTTGAAAACATAGAAGGCAATGGCTAGTGCCTGAAGTTGTCCTGCCTCAATGCATGCATGTCTACATTCACATGTTTATATGGGAATGTATGTACACACACACACACACACACACACACACACGAAATATTTTTTTTTCATGGTTTATTTTTTTATATTTAAAAATTTCCATCTCCTCCCCTCCTCCTCCCCCTTCCTTCCCCTCCTCTCCACCCATACGCCCCCCCCCCCCTCCAGGCCAAGGAGCCATCAGGGTTCCCTACTCTATGTTAAGACCAAAGTCCTCCCAACTCCCCCCAGTTCCAGGAAGGTAATCAACCAAGCTGAGAAGGCTCCCACAGAGCCCGTCCATGCAGAAGAATCAAAACCCAGTGCCATTGTCCTTGGCTTCTCAGTGAGCCCCACCGTCGGCCACATTCAGAGAGTCCGGTTTGGTCGCATGTTCCATCAGTCCCATTCCAACTGGAGTTGGTGATCTCCCGTTAGTGCTGTCCCACCGTCTCCATGGGTGAACGCACCCCTCACGGTCCTGACTTTCTTTCTCATGTTCTCCCTCCTTCTGCTCCTCATTCCGGACCTTGGGAGCTTAGTCCAGTGCTCCAATGTGGGGCTCAGTCATTTTCTTCATCTATCGCCAGGTGGAGGTTCTATGGTGATATGCAAGAAATTCATCAGTATGGCTATAGGAACTGGCCTTTTCGGGCTCCCTCTCCTTGGCTGCCCAAGGAACTAGCTGGGGGCATCTCCCTGGAAGCCCAGGAACCCCTCTAGAGTCAAGTCTCTTGACAACCCTCAGATGGCTCCCTAAATTAAGATATATGCTTCCCTGCTCCCATATCCACCCTTCCTGTATCCCAAGCATCCCATTCCTCCGAGCTCCCCCCATTCTCCCCTTCACGCTTTTCTCTACCCATCTTCCCTTGGCCCCGTCTCGCCCCACCCTCAAGTTCCCAATTTTTGCCCGGCGATCGTGTCTACTTCCAATATCCAGGAGGATTACTATATGTTTTTCTTTGGGTTCACCTTCTTATTATCTTCTCAAGGATCCCGAATTATAGGCTCGATGTCCTTTAATTATGGCTAGAAACCGATTATGAATGAGTACATCCCATGTTCATCTTTTTGGGTCTGGGTTACCTCACTCAGAATAGTGTTTTCTATTTCCATCCATTTGCATGCAAAATTCAAGATGTCATTGTTTTTTACTGCTGAGTAGTATTCTAACATGTATATATTCCACAGTTTCTTCATCCATTCTTCCACTGAAGGGCATCTAGGTTGTTTCCAGGATCTGGCTCTTACAAATAATGCTGCTATGAACATAGTTGAGCAAATGCTTTTGTAGTATGATTGGGCATCTCTTGGGTAAATTCCCAAGAGTGGGATTGCTGGGTCCTGGGGTAGGTTGATCCCAAATTTCCTGAGAAACCGCCACACTGCTTTCCAAAGCGGTTGCACAAGTGACACACACGAAATCTTATATCTGAAAAACCTAATAAGAGAAATAAACAGTTGCCTAGAAAAGGCCAGGCAACTAAGATGAGGAACACGAAGCAGGATCAGGCTCTGATGTGCCTTTTCGGTGAAGATACAGGCAAGATTTTAGACTCTGTCGTTGTAATATGACAGCAGCCACAGACAAAATGCAAATGAATGGGAATGGCTGCATTTCAGGAAATCTTTGTCTAGCAAAGTAGACAAGGGAGAGACTAGGGCATCTTCAATACATTTTCTGTCATCGGCATTATCCCAATACCCAGAGCACACAGCAAAATGAAACAAATGTATTTGTAAATCAAATACAGACCAATAGAAAGGTGAATAGCTCACAATCATCTGAAGGTAACATGAATTAACACAAGCACAACTTGTTACTGAAAATCATGAATGTAATCCGCCATATCAACCAGCTACGGAAAAGTAACACGCTCATAGCCACAGAAAAGTCTGTGTACTCATCTTTGACAGACTCAGCAAACTGAACACATGGCATCCCCTAGGCTGACAAACAGTCTACAGAAACCTGTATGTGTGTGTGTGTGTGTGTGTGTGTGTGTGTGTGTGTGTGTGTGTATATATATATATATATATATATATATATATATATATATATATATATCGGCATGAGCAAAGCTCAAAGATAAAGCATTGAATGAGGAAAGATACCCACACTCAGTGAACATGCTGACTGCAGTGCTATCCTGAATACAGTATGATATCATGGCCACAAAGTTTAATACTTTGCAAACTACCTCATATTACTTACAGATACCACATGTGCTTTCAAGGGAGTAAGGAACATTAAAATGACTCTAAATCATAAAGCTTATTCTTTTTAAAACTGTGACTCACACACGACACAAAAGTAAGGTCTAAGGACAAAAGGGGAGTACATGATCGGGCATTATATTATCCTTGATACTTTCTTATATGGTCATCATTTTATGTTGAAAATATACTCTTTACTTAAAAGGCATGAATACTATGATTAAAGCTTGCTAGGATTTTATGGCATGAGGCCTGGGCAAAGGGGGAAGGAGTCCAGGTCCCGGGGGTGAGGGGCTTTCTGCAGATGACTCTCTCTAGCAATTCCGGCACACTTTCTGTGGCTTGGATGGGCTCGGGCGCAACTTCTAGCAGAATAATTGACCTTACACGGCCAGTGATGAGGTCTGCCCGCCCCTCATGTACAGATAAACTGAAGCTCAGGAAGTTCAACAAAGTATTGTCAGTCAGAAAGCCAGTGAGGGAAGGGCTAGGACACAGACTTCACAGGCTGGTCCCAAATCCATATGGTTGTTTATGGTGATATTTGTTGTATAGAAGCTTTCAGTTTTCTCTGGAAAATGGGACCCCAACCAGTAGTGAGAAAAGGAGAGAAATCGGAGTGGGTGATGAGATCTCCAGAAGAGGGGCTTTAGTAATGCTTCCTGTGGCCTTGACACTACAGGACGGGCTGGCTAACCCCTAGAGGACACTCAGA
Source organism: Arvicola amphibius (assembly GCF_903992535.2). Lineage (NCBI taxonomy): Eukaryota > Metazoa > Chordata > Mammalia > Rodentia > Cricetidae > Arvicola > Arvicola amphibius. The sequence continues at coordinate 51,878,903 of NC_052052.2, read as the reverse complement.
TCTGCTTCTAGACATGGCAAGATCTGTACAGTGGTTTATGAAGGCAAATTCATGACCAGCCCCTACCTGACGACTTGTGGGGTTGGATGGGTTAACATCAGCAGGCTGAACACTAGCCATGGTTTGAGATTATTAAAAAACAAACCAACAAACCAGCTTTTCCTATAACTTGGCTCATTCTATTGAATCATTTTTTTCTCCCTTATTGTGTGTTTCCAAGGGGCGTGGCTGAGTTTTCATTTCATGCAAGCAAGGATAGTGATATTAGATGGCATGTCATCACTTTCCAGATTTTTCATTAAATAACGCAAAGTTATTTAATACATTCTTTGTTAAATACTTGTTAAAAAACAAAGGCAAAAACAAGTCTGAGAACAGCAGTGACCAAGAAAAGAGTCTACCTATGTCTCCAAACATGTTTGCAGTTGAGCCATACGTGAATATCAGCCCGCCAACCATGAGGCAAGTCAGGGAACCCCATCACTCTTGGTCCCTTCACAGGAACAGGTTAATTATATCCACCTCAGAGAGGAGGTGAGAAAAGATAGAAGTGATATTAACAAGGCTTTTGCTCACTTCAAGTTGATTTATTTTATTTATTTATTTATTTATTTTTGTCTCCCTTCCTGGCAGAAAGGGACAAGAGTTTATTTACATACCCTGACTATCTTCTTTAGATCTGGTAAGAGTCGGCACACCAAAATTGCCTGTTAGAAACCACAACAGTATCCTGTGGCATGTCCTTTAGGATGGCCACTGAATTAACTCTTGCCTCATTGCTGTAACAGGATGCCCAGCAAAAAGCAACTTAGGGGGAGGGAGGGTTTAATCTTTAGGTTCATGGCAGGGAATGTATTGGGGTGGAAACATGAGGCAGCTAGTCATTTTGCGTTCCCAGCCAGGCAGCAGACAGTAGAGTGAGGAGGTGTTGGTGCTCAGCTATTTTCCTCTGTTTCCCCTTTTTGCTTGGATGGGAACCGCACCCTATGGGGTGTTACCATCCACATTCATGGTGGGGTTTCTCTTCTCGGTTGGTTAAAGCTTTCAGGAGACAGCTTCACAGACGTGTTCGGAGGTGTGTCTCCTGGGTGATTGCAAATCCAACCACACTGACAGTGAAGATTAATTATCATAGTTACTCTCAGAAAAGATGAAAGAAAGACGGAAGGAAGAAGGAAGGAAGAAAGAGAAAGAAAGGAAGGAAGAATGAAGGGAAAAGAAAGGAGGAAAAGAAGGATGGGGGAAGGAGAAGAAAGGAAATAATTATGGTGAAATGTGAAATTCCTATGCACCAATGTTGGGACTATGAAATAGTGCTGGCTTCTGTACAAAACAACATGGAAATTATTGAAAAAAAATATAATTACCATATATGATCCAGAAAGTCCACTTCTGCTTGTGTATCCAATAGAAACGGAGCCAGGACCAACAGATTGGTGATTTGTCTGCCCATGTCCGTGGCAGTGTTAGTCCTGGAGGGTAGAAGCAACTCAAGTGTCCACTGAGCAGATAAATAAGTAGGATGCACTGCCAACATGCAGTGCTAGTCAGCCTTAAAAGGTCAGGGAATTCTGCCACATGCTACAATTATGAACCATGAGACCACTATGCTCAAGTGAAATAAGTCAGTCAGGTTGACAGAACACTTGTATGAAGTACCTAGAACAATGAGCCGCAGAAACAGAAATAGAGTAGTGCTTAGAAAGAGCTGGAATGGGAAAACAGTGGAGAATTATTGCTGGCTGAGCGTGATTCTTCAGGTTTGAAGATGAAAAGAGGTCTGTGGATGGATGGTGGAGATGGTTTACGCCATGTGAAGTCACCTCATGCCACTGGGCACCATAGTTAGTTGACTCTGGGTAAAAACAGCAACTTTTATGTCAAGTGTATTTTACGACAACTAAGTAACTAACTCACTAACATGCTAGCATGTAATTAGAAAACTAAAGCTTAATATAATTTTTTAAAATTTATTTGCTAAGTTGAATAGTCGAGAAATGAAAAAGGAGAAGTCTGGATACCTCAGCAAATCATCTACACGGAAGAGGGAAGGGCCTGTTCCTCAGAGGCCCATTTGCCTCAGTAGGGCAGCTAAGGGGCAGAGTGTGGGACAGGGGTGTGAAAACACACCCTGAAGGGCTTGTAGGCCTCTGCATTTGATTTTCCCCTCAAGTTGGTGGGGCATGATGGGAGGGAGGGTCACTGAGTGAGCATAGGGGGACGGGGACTGAAGTCGGGAACTGAGTCAGGCCTGCCATGGACCCCTCCAGTCATGAACCTGCTCCTGGGCCTCATAGTCAGTCCAGGACCTAGGAGGATTCTCAAGGCCACACCCACCATTCCTTGATTATTCTGATAGTGATCTTGCTGAGCCAGGGGGCAGTGTGCATCCTCTTCAGAGAAAGCTGTGCTGTGGCAAAAATTCAGGTTCTCATTATTGGTTTCTAAAGAGGGTGGGGAAGTGTGAAGGGTGGAGGAGCCATTTCTCTAATCACATAATTAAATTAGAAACTGGCTGGTTGCTCCCAGTGGTGCAGACACACCTAAATAGTCCTGCAGGGAAGCCACCCAGCCTCATAGCAACTCCTCTAGCTCTGGAGGGGTTTTGGAATTTTTGGACCTGACTTCTCAGTTGTGCATATGCATCAATCATTTATTGACTATCTAATGTGTGTTGAACATGTAAACACTACCCTTGAGTAGGTCTCAGAATCAATGGTGGACCTTGAGTTACTGTATAGTGTACTACGCTCCATGATATGGTGGTAATAAAATCATTAGCCTGACAGGCATCATTCTAAGTGATTTGCATAGAGTTGGTTAATGCTGAAGGAAATACCTGTTATGTAAATGCCATTACTAGCCCATTTATAGATGAAGATATTGAAGCACAGTGTCTACCATTCCTATATTTCATCAAAGTTTCAAATGGCATGTGTGTCTTTTGTTGTGCTTGTACCAAGTTGCTTTGTCACTACAGTGTGTTTTGTAGTTTATTTTAAGGTCAGGTATTGTTATCCCCTCTAGTGTTCTTTCTTCGTTGATGTTTTTGACTATTTGTGGTCATTTGCATTCCCTTATGAATTGTTGGACTGTTTTATTTTTCTAGCTAGTTCTATGTAGAATGCCATTGCAGTTTTGATGGGAGTTGCATTGAACAAACAGGTTGCTTTTGGTAAATACAACTCTTTCTACAATATGAATTTTGTCAATCTAGGAGCATAGAAAGTCTTTTCACCATCTAATATCTTCTTTGGTTTTCTTCTACAGTGTCTAAGAGTAGAGATTTATCACTTCTTTGGTTAGGTTTATTCCTAGGTAATACCCCCCACACTTTTTGTTGTTATTGTTATTGAAAGTAGATTCCTGTCTCATACAATACATACCAACCACAGTTTCCCCTCCCTTCACTTTTCCCAGTACCCCTTCTTCTCTCCCCCAGGTCCACTCCCCCTCTGTTCCCTCTTCAGAAAAGATCAGGCTTCCAAAAGACAACAGTCAAACAGGACTAAACAAGATACAGGAAAATAAGATAAAATCCCTCATATCAAAACTGGACAAGGCAACCTAATAGGAGGAAAAGAGTCTCAAGAGCAGGCAAAAGGGTCAAAGATACACTTGCTCCCACTATTCAGAGTTTCACAAGTACACTAAGCTAAGAGCCATGGTCCAGAAGGACCCATGCTTGCCACTTCAGGCTCTGTGAGTCCACGTGAGCCCTTCTTAGTTGGTTTGATGGGACGTGTTCTCCTGGTGTCCTCCAGCCCCTGTGACTCCTACAGTCTTTCCTCCCCCTCTTGCACAGGGTTCCCCAACCTCCAAGAGGAGTGGCTTTTTCTAGGATAATATCAGGCTGTTGTGGGTGTTTGCACCTGCTCCTATCTGCTACCAGAGGAAGTCTTTTTTCTTTAGCTACTGTGAATGAGATAGTTTTCTTAATTTCTTTCTTTGTGAATTCATTATTTCTATAGATGGAAGCTACTGATTTTGTGTCTTGCAATTCTACTGAAATTGTTTATTAAACTGAAGAGATTTCTGGTGGGTTCTACAGGGCCTTTTAAGTGTAAATAATGTGTGAAAATAAGATAATTGAATTTTTTAATTTTATGTCTTTTGTGTCTTTCTTATGTCTTATTGTTCTAAGGCTTTAGATATTATACTGAGTAAGAAAGGCATCCTTGTCTTGTTCTGGACTTGAGCAGAAATGCTGTCGGTTTTTCCTCTGCTTAATATAATGTTGGCTATAGATCTGTCATATATGGTCCTTATTATTTTGATGTATGGTCCATCTGGTTCTAATTTTCCAGGGCTTTTATTATGAAAGTTTATTGATTTTTGTCAAGTGCCTTTTCTGTATCTATGAAGATGATCATATGATTTTCATACTTAAGTTTATTTATAATGATGTATTATATCTAATGCTTTGTATACATTGGAACAACCTTGCATCTCTGGGATAAAACCCATTTGGTCTTGACATACATTTTTAATATGTTCACAAATTTGATGTGTGAGTATTTTCTTGATAATTTTTGTATCCATATTCGATAAGAAAAGTCTTGACTTTTGATTTGTCATTTTCTTTTTTGTTTGTATTCTCTGGTTTCGGCATCAGGAAGTACTGGCTTCATAGAATGAATTTGGTAGTGTTCCTTCTCTTTAAGAGAAGTATTGATATTAGATCTCCCTTAAATGCCTGATAGACTTCGTCAGTAAATTTATTCCTAGCCATCAGGGAAATATGGATTAAGACAAGTTTGAGATGCCATTTCTCTCTAGTCAGAATGGCTAGCATCAGGTAGACTGACAACGAATGCTAGCAAGACTGTGGGGGAAAACGAGGGTCTACCACTGATGGTGGTAATATGAAATACTACGTCCATTATGGAGTTTTTGTGGAGATTTCCCAAAATATTAAATATAGAAATACCATTTGACTCAGCTCTTCCATTCCAGAGCATACATCCGAAGGCCTCCACGTTCGATGGCCGAGATGTTTCACACATCTGGGTTTGTTGGTGCTCAGTTCACAATGGCAAGTAAACTGAATAATATATGCCCATCCACAAATGAATAGATAATGAAAATAAGGTACATACACACAAAGTAAGTTTATGTAGAATTCTGAAGTTCTCAGGGAGATGGATGGGTCTGGCTAATATTATATTAAGTGAGATGGCCCTAACTTAGAAAGACAAAAATAGTGTATTTTCTCTCATATATAAATCCTAGATTGTAACTTATATAAAGGGGAGTTAATGTGGGCAACTCTCACTTTAACTAGAAATGAGACCAAGGGAGGCTAAAAGGAGATACTGGGGAAGGGGATGAAGCAAAGGACAGATCATGGTGATATGAAAGCAGAATGGAGACTAAGGCATGGGGAAGAGGTGTGGGGGATAATCAACTAAAAGAAATTGCGTTTAAAGATTTCATTACAATATCTAATACATAGTGTGCTGATTTTAAAGGTTTTCCATAAAAATATATTCCTATAGGCTTAAGCACAAAGGTCAAGAGAATGAGGGTACTCAGAGGAAAGATAAAACATACCTGTGAACATGGGAGTAGGCGTCCCAAAGATAAATGCCTGTGAACACGGGAGTGTATAGCTAGAAGTATTCTCTGTCCCTCTGGTCCCCCCTGGGCCAGTTTCTCTCTGTCCACCTGTTCCCAAATAACCAGAGGCTTGATATCAGTTACAGATGTCTAACCATTGGCTTAGGCTTCTTACTGGATAGCTCTAACTATAAATTAACCCATTTCTATTAGTTCATATTTTACCATGAGGCTCATGATTTGTTACCTCATATCCGGCTACCCTGGCGGCTACATGGAGTCTTCATGGCTTTGCTGTCTCTCTCTCTCTCTCTCTCTCTCTCTCTCTCTCTCTCTCTCCCTCCCTCTCTCTCTCTCTCTCTCTCTCTCTCTCTCTCTCTCTCTCCTCTCTCTCTCTCTCTCTCTCTCTCTCTCTCTGTGTGTGTGTGTGTATCTTTGTTTGTACCTCCTGCCTAACTATATTTTACCTCTTCATTGGCCAAAACAACTTTATTCATCAACCAATAAATATTCACAGCATACAGAAGGACATCCCACATAATCTCTCCTTTTCTGTCTAAATAAAAGGAAGGTTTTAACTTTAACACAGTAAAATTACATATAACAAAACAGTTATCAAGCAAGAATTATAATTACAACATTTAGTCTATTTGTATTAGGCAAAATTAAATACTCTATCATCTATCCTATCTTTGTGAGTCTAAGGTTTTATATCTAATTTATCTTTTATTATAACTAAGGAAAACTATAACTATCTAGTTTTCAACTCCATAAAAAAAAACCCAGAAGGATATAATATTACCTAAGTAGACAGGAAGAACATTGTAAGAAACTTCAAACATTCTAGAATTAACATAAACATCTTGTTGACTAGACAGTTACCCAAAGTAAAATGTTTTGTAACATTGGGGAATTCTTCTGCAGTCTACAGGTCCATAGTATCTGGCAGACTTTTCAGTGAATCAGGAAATTTGAAGATCTGTTCTGCCTTGTACTGGGAAAGTTCATCCGTTACTTTTTTTCTGTGTCCTGCAGAATGTCTGGTAGTTTCTTCTGTGACAGAGGAATACTGAAAGATTTGGCAAGTTTAGCAGTCAGTTTTCTGTTGTTCCTACATGCCCAATTCATACAGCATACCATCAAAAATCCAGGCAAGAGCAGTTTCTTATTGAAATGGCTAGCCTTGTCACATTGAAGACAAATTCCATAACAAGTTTCTTCAATGCCCATCAACCTCTCTGAAGTAATTGGTGTTGCAAGAAGCAGCATGCCTCACTATCTAGAAAAGTCTTATCTTAAAACATTTTAAATGGCATATTTTGTACTTCTTTGAAATGTTGAAAATTATCTAACTGAAATATGTATCTGTATATCTAGAAAGCCTACTAGCATGACTAAAATTTTGATTATTATAGATGACTATTAATCTGCATTTCTTAATTATACATTAAATTTTAAAATTGGCTGTATAAACATAATATCTTAAATAAGAGTAGAAATTATATATATTGAAACAAAACTGACCTTAAATTTGTATCAATAGACCAAAATCTATAATAATAACCCCCTTCTTTCTTCTTTATTTTTTTAGAAAGAGATTGACCGTGACCATTAACCATTTATAATCAGCCCCTATTAAATGAAAATAAACATTTATAAACAATATTTAGGGAATTTGGGTGTAGTTTTCTTCCAACTGCTTCCTGTTGTCTGTGGACCAAATATCTTTGGGGTTCATAGAGACCTTTCAGGGGTTCTTGTTCCATCAAACCACATTAGCCTGGAAGGAATCCACAGGTTCTCAACTTCTATGGAAACAAAAGCAGAACCTCTTTTCCAAAGCAACATATCCTTAAGCTCAAATCTTGAAATCAAGATACCTTTAAAATATATATGTTTGTTGGGGCAGCTGGCCCAATCCCTGCGTTCAGGGGCGTGGCTGCTCCAGCGGGGGAGCATTCCCTTTAAATAGGATTGGGGGCCGGAAGGCGCCCCCGTTCTTGGCGCTCGCCCGCGCTCTCCTTCTGCTCCGTTGGACCCTTGGTTCTGTGAGTTCCCTTATCTCCCTTTGTATTAAAATTGAGTAATTATAAAAGGACTATTTTTGGTTATTTCCAATCTTCGCCGCTTCATCTGGCGCCAGGTATTTAAAAAAAAAAAAAGGGGGGGGGGGAGGGAGGGATTAACTGGTGATCTGAAGGAATAATTGATTTTTGTGAGTTATTGTTTTTCTTCTTTTTTTTTTCTTTAAAAAAAAACAAAACTATATGAGTGTTGATTCTTGTATATTGATATGTTGAACATTGTATGAGAGTATGATACTACCTCTGTTTGAAACAATTGTTATATTGACATTGTTTACCATATTACACTGTACATTTCTACCTCAGATATTATTTATGTAAGGACCCTGTTTACATTTGGAAATCATTGTCTTCATTTTTTGCACAGTTGTCTATTCTATTAGTCATACAGTTACATAAGTGTTGAGAATTATATGTTGGTCATATTTATATTTAGGACAATCAGGTTTTTTAGACACATAGAGGTTGTATTTAGTATAGATAGCATAATCTTCAACCTCTTTGAAGAACTGTAGAACATGGCCTTTAATCTAACCTACAGTTTTGTATTTATGAGACACAATCACTCCTGGCAACAATGCTCTACTCCCGAGAGAACGTTGAGCACCAAAGACACTCCACTGGGAGTTTGTCTTCTACTTGGCAGAACTGGCCTTGGGGCAAAGAAAAGCCCATACCTCCATTACTGACTAAAGTACGAAATATCCATAAGTGGATAAAACAGAATTGTCTTATCTTGCCAAGACAGGATAGGATAGTTCTACTAAAGGTTCCTTGCCATTGTATAATGGTATGTCAGGTTTTTTCAGGCCTCAGCCAAAGTTGGTTGCCTCAACATTGCTATCAAGAATTCGTGTGGTTGCCCAGGTAGTCAATTGTCTCTGTCTTCTGTTGCACATTTTGGAAGTTTCTCGTTTGTACTTCCTGGTTGCTTTGGTAAATTTACTCTCCTTCTCAGATCTTTGATGGGGTTGAAGATTAGATAATGGTAGCTACCTTCTAGATTATTTAGACTTCCCAAAGTAGAGTGATTAGAAAAATTCTTCGTTATATACTTCTCGCCTGATATTGTTTACTTTTTGTAATTTTATATGATCTGTTTCCATTGTATATAGTTGTATTTGGTTTCTGAATCTGTCTTATTTAGACAAAAGGGGGAGATGTTGGGGCAGCTGGCCCAATCCCTGCGTTCAGGGGCGTGGCTGCTCCAGCGGGGGAGCATTCCCTTTAAATAGGATTGGGGGCCGGAAGGCGCCCCCGTTCTTGGCGCTCGCCCGCGCTCTCCTTCTGCTCCGTTGGACCCTTGGTTCTGTGAGTTCCCTTATCTCCCTTTGTATTAAAATTGAGTAATTATAAAAGGACTATTTTTGGTTATTTCCAATCTTCGCCGCTTCATATGTTGGTTTGTCTTAGCAGCCCCCAGAATGTCTTCTGCAGCTAAAAAAAAATTCAAAGAAAACCCAATGATATACATAATCCAGACTCTGTATTTTTCATGTTTACGTATCTTAATATACATATATTTTATTACTCTATTTCTTTTTTAAGGATTTTTAAATCATTATTTGAATCTAGGACTGTTTCTATTCTTTCTTTTATCTTTCCAGAGGTATGTTCAGTTCACTGCCAGCTCTGGGACCACTGGGTGGGAGCCGTGCTCACCACCTCAATTCTGGGAATCAGCATGAAGCACATACACCTTTTTTGTCTGAGTAAAAGCTAAATTTGCCATGCAGTATGTTGCGTGGCCTGGAAACATCTCTGTCTCCCGCATTGGGAATCTGCCATGCTCTCCTGCCTGTGTATACCTAGCAGAACTGTTGGGTTCCTTCTGACCCTGAGCAGGCATGCAAGCACCAAGACCCAAAGTAGGTGGCAGCCTGCATGGACTAGCCACAGCAGTTAGGTTAGCCCCAAATGTTCAGGCACCAGATATAGCTAGAAGTTTTCTTTGTCCCACTGGTCCATCTGAACTGATTTCTGTCTGCCTATTCTCGAATAACCACTCAGTGGTTTAATATCAGTTACACTTGTCTGGTCAGTGGCTTAGGCTTCTTACTGGCTAGCTCTAACTAAAAATTAACCCATTTCTATTAGTTTATATTTTACCATGAGGCTCATGGCTTGTTGCCTCACATCTTGCTTCCCCAGCAGCTACATGGCATCTTCTTGACTTTGCCTTCCCTCTCTCTCTGTATCTTTGTTTGAGTTTCCCGCCTACTTATATTTTACCTGTCCATTGGCTGGAACAGTTTTATTCATCAACCAGTAAAAGCAACACATATTTGCAACATGCAGAAGGACATCCCACATCAGGAGTGGGCTTCCCAAAGAAGAGGAGAAGAAATTAAGACACTCCCAAGTGCCAGCATCTACTGTCAAAAGAGACTCACTAGTTAAAAAAAATTAAGTTTCCAATAGAATTGCAATGGGGAAGCAGAAAAGCATGGCAGAGCCAGTATATTCCAGAAAGTATGAGTAGAAGAGAGTCAGGGAGGATGTCTAGGACAGGAGCCTAAGGAGAAGAAGGGATTTCTTTAGGGTCTGGGGATTAATGCAGCAATTTTGTGCCTAAATTAACACAATCACAATCACTACTGCAGCACTTTTGCGGGGATTTTTGCATATGGTCTGGATACACTAGAACCAGCCCATATATAGGAATTACAAGGGCTTCCCTTGCTGGCCTGATAATTCTGCATTTGTGCTCTCTGGCTACCCAGATCCATTGTCTCTTCTGTTCTGTACCATAGGAGGTTGACCCCTGTGATGCCGACAGGAGTACTCACTGGCCTTTGTCTTCTGGTTGGCTTTGATCAGCGGCAAGAAATCATCTGCCAGAGATGAAAGAGTGAGAGACTGAGAAGTCCCCTACTTGCCCAGACATTGTGCCAAGGTGTGCCAGTCCTGGCATTTCTCTACCAACATGTCTCCTGGGCTCTGTGTCTGGCTGGACAGCTACCCTCGCTTCCTTCTGTCCTTTTGGGTTTAGGAATGAGAAGGGATTCTAAATTCTACTGCTCTGTATCTCAATACACTTACTGGCTCCACAGGCCCACCCTGTCTCCGTGTAAGTTTTCCCTTTGGTAAATTTGCATCAGAATTACATTAGATAAACCCATTTTCTAGCTGATAAATATGCTAAGAACTTATCTGATGCCGATGGCCATCAATGAATAACTACTGTGTACTTGGAGCTTCTGGTTTATTTTTTTATTTACTTCTGACCACAGCCCCCCACCTTATTGACCATTTTCAATGTGAGGAAACTGAGGCAGGCACATAGATGCTAATTCAACACTGTATAAGCCCCATAAAAAAATCACATGACTAATGAGGGGCAAAAGCAGGATTTGAACTCATGCTTCAAATCTCCGAAACTGATCTTCTGTCTTCTGCTCTGGGTCATGAGTAAATCCTTCGCAAGGCTTTGAAAAATCTGTAGGAACAACCATCATAAAAACTCTAGGGCAAATGGAGACACGGTGTTCTGTGGAGGGGTCATGTGTGGCTGAAGAATAATGAGTCTCTGCCATCTGGAATTTCACCACTCAGCATTGACGGCAAACACAATGATCGTGAGTGATTCCCCAGGATGCCCAGGTCACCATGTTTCGTCCCTCTGTGGAGAGAACTTTATCCTCAGAGAGTTCAAACGTAGAGAAGAGTCTTCTTCAGAGGCCTGTGACAGAAAGCACTGGGGATCCATTTATGGAGAAATACTTTATCATTTTTAAACATTCAGTTGTGGGTTTATATAACAAAGCTTAGGCAAATGCACACTTTAGCATCAGTAGTCAAGGGAAACTACTATACCTTCTAGGTAAGGCTGTGGATGAGACCTTCACAGAGATGAGAAAGACCTTCACGGAAATAAGACAGACCTTCACAAAGACGAGACAAGGGAGTGGAAGGGCAAAATCAAAGGGGTAGTTTCACATGTTGGGCTTGCTTTATGCCATTTAGTTAGTTAAGGGAGTGGAATGAATTCAGGGCTGGCTGAAAATGTAGTGCTGTTTGGAGTGGGAGCTCTTAGAGTTGTCTTTATCTGCATCCTGTCCTCCTCTGTTCGCCTCAAACCCCCAGTTTAGGCCCCACCAAAAATGGTAGCACCGTGGACTTCAGCAGCTTTCTCTGTTTCACGCAACTCTTCACAGCCTGAGAGATGGCTTGAGGGATAAAGCACTCGCTTTGTGTGGTGGCTGGTTGGGTGGTGTTTTGTTTTTGTAAAGCTGACATAAGCCAGAGTGCTCTGGAGTGAGGAACCTTAGCTGAGGGATGATGGCAGCTACATAGAATCCCAGCACGTGGGAACCAGAGCCGGAGGTGATGGGGCAAGCTGGCTAGCTAGACTAGCTGAATTGACAGCCTCTAGGTTGAGCTCGAGGTCTTGTCTCAGTAAGTAAAGTAGAAAGCAATCAAGGAAGGCACCTCTGGCTGGGCTTCCCAAGTACTGAGACCTGTCTGACTTTTAGGTGGGTCCTGGGGATTTTAACTCTAGCCTTCATGCTTGTTCAGGGCCTTACTTAGGTTTCTCCGCTGTGATAAAAACATCAACTTGAGGGAAAAAGGGGGTTTATTTGGCTTACATTTCCTGATTATGGTCTATCACCGAGAGCACTCAGGTCAGAAACTCAGAAGCAGGGGCCTGGAGACAGGAACTGAAGCAGTGGAAATAAAGAACTGCTGTTTTCTGCTGCATTCTCCACGGCTTGCTCAGCCTGCTTTCGTGTAGACTCCAGGACCATCCATCTGCCCAGGAGAGGGCCTACCAATCTGATAGAGGCAATCCCTCAATCTTTAATCCCAGCACTCGGGAGGCAGGAAGATAGATCTCTGTGAGTTTGAGGTCAGCCTAGTCTACAGAGTGAGTTCTGGGACAGTCAGAGCTATACAGTGAGACCCTATCTCAAACAAAGAACCCCCCCCCCCAAACAAAAACAAAAGACAAAACAAACAAAAACCTCCAACAAATCGCTGGAGACATCACTGTTATTTCAGGCACAGCATTTTCCTGAGAACAACAAAAACGACTGTGAGAACGGCTTGTCCATTAGAGCAGCATATGTTATGCTGGCAATGGTTATCCTTAATCTCAACCAGAGTCATGTGGTGCTGTTGAGGAAGTGACCTGTGATGGGGCTGATAGGAGAGGCCCTTTGAAAACATGATACAATGTGTGATAGCCCCTTTCTAGGTCTGTAGAGCCTAGAAAGTAATGTGCAAGTAAAGTACAAGTGGATGGGGGAACTTCAGTCCTGACTAGGGCCGGTGGACATGTCAAATGCCAAGAAAGTAAATCTACCCCCTTACCACGTAGGTGGCTATTTTTAGGATGTAGTTTCAGATAAAAACCTTGAGTGAAGCCCTGGAAGGGAAGAAGCTAGGGAGCGGGTCTCCTCTGGCCTGCAGATGCCAGTCACTCCCACTGGCTTTAGATCTCTGGTCTCTAGAAGGATAAAACAGCTGTGTGGTATTGTGAATGTCTGGGTTTGCAGTAATTTCTCACGGCATAAGCGGGAAACTAAAGTACAAAGTGAGGGAGAGAAGTGGACAAAATAAATAAGGATGAGGGGGACAACTATGACAGACACATGAAACAGCCAAGTGGTTGTCCTGTCCTCCTACCATGTTGTCTGGTTATTTCTCCTCTTCGAGTTAGAATTTCTGCATCTGGAATGTCTGCATGGATAAATGCATGATGTATAGATGCTCCATAAAATCCAGTGGCTATTACACGGCTATGCCGTGGGGGCAAGTTCCACCCAGGATTTCACCTGCTGCCAGTGCTGACTGCTGGTGTGGCAGATAGATACTGTTCAACTGGTCCCCGCTACTCACGTAATAGGGCAAGACCAGAGTCAAAAGATGGAGATGTGGGGCTGGAGAGATGGCTCAGTGTAATGGCTGCTATGCAAACACGAGGACCTGCATCATTCAGATCCCCAGAACCCCCACAAAAAGCTAGAAGTAACACCTCTCTCTAACTCCAGTGCTGGGTAAGGGACGACATGAGAGACAGGTACAGCTAGATTTCCAAATCAATGAGCTCTCTGTTCAGTGAGAGATGATGTCTCCAAACATTGGAGCGAGATCAAGGAAGGTCCCCAAGACTTCTAGCATCTACCCTTACACAAACACATGCATGTACAAGTGCACACATTCACATGAACATGTACATACCACACCCACAAACATACACAAAGGTGCAGATGTATTAATTTTGCTTTAATCTCAAGAAAACCTGGACATCTGTTAGGATGGCATCTGATTTAGTAAAAAAAAAATTCAGTTATTTTAAGTTTTTTAAACAGAAAATATACTTTCTATTGTCTGCAGACAGCACAGATGCCACACAAGAATTGACTTTTAATAGCAATTTGCTCTGCTTCTTCCAGTAAGATGACCGGTTCAGACATTTTCGTCTCCCTAATTCAGTTCTCTGATCTATAAAATGGAGTTGCCACCTTCCTCAAGGGTGCTTTTCTGGCAGCTTTGAATTAGCATATGTAAAGGACTTCTTGGCTAGGCAAGTTGGTGCTCCAGTAACTGTCTTGGCACTGAATAATTTGTTATTGTGGCTACTCGCCCCTTAATGAAGCAAATTCCCTTGAGTGAACTTTCACCTCCCATCTTCTCGAACCATTTAGCTCCTTTAGATAAGAGTTTTGGCTACTGAAACCACAGCGTTTTGTGGCTAAGAGATAGCGGAGGTATTCCTGTCTCCTACTGCCCCCACGCACTGACTGTAACATCCGACCGCTGCTGCAAACAATTTACCATAGCTGCTTGTAGGACATAGGACACAGTGGTGTTTACCATACAGAGCTGGTATACAGATTATGCGACGTTCTGGTGAATTTACGTGGCTTCTAGTGAAGTAGAGGTCAGTACTCAGTGAAGTAAAATCACTTGCTCTCCTCACTCTTTGAAAAACTGAAAATGAAGCACGCTGGTCTGAGGCAGGCCTCACTAAAGTGCTCACCAGCGTGGGGCTGAAGCCTGGCCTGCTAAGGGTACTTGCTCTGTAAACGCTGCCTGCAGCTCAGGGCTCAGTTTTGCTAGTGGAGCCAATTCTCAGTAAACAATATCTCGTTCTCTCTCTCCAGAAACCCGAGGTGTGAGACGAGAAAAATCCCTCAGCCTGGAGGTCAGTGGTGACCTTTCCACCGAGGCTGTTTACCGAAGCCAGCAGCCTGGGGTGGGCGAGCAGACTGGGTGGGAATTCCCTCCCGAGCCCTGAGCATGCCTCACTGCCTGCTCAGGGTTTCTGTTGGGCTGAAACTACCCTGCGAAGCAGCCAGAGAAGGGGGGACTCCACTGTTCTGTTTCCCCCACTTCGTTTTGAAAAGTGAAACTCTCAGACTAGCTTTCCTAAATCGCAACCAAGCCAAAGCCTTTCTGATAGGGCAAGCACACGAGAACACACCCGGGGCACGCTAACTTTGGGCTGTTGTGTTCCTGGGCTGCAGAACCCCAGCAGAGCAGGTTCCCTGGCCGCCTGGGACAGCTGGAATGCAGCTTTGCTTTCCTTTGAATTTATCGTCTGACTCCTCCTTTCTCCCCGCCTCAGCCTTGATTTATGGTTGTACAGACTCGGTGGGGTGGCTTTGCTCCAACGTTATTTCTCTCTTCAGAAATAAACAGGGATTTTTACAGCTTCATAACCGTCCCTAAATTTGTTTGTTCTTCCCTCTGCACAGCGTGGGCCATGTTTGTTCCCTGGAAAAGTCGCCTCTCTAATCATTTTCACATTTCAACAGCTTTTGTTTCTTCTTTCTTGGAGGTTTATAAAAACGCTGATGGTACATTCGCTTCAGGTGAAATGATACCTCAAACGTTTTCCCTGGCACTCGCTGGGAGTCTGGGTGACTAGGGGCCCTGTTGTCTTTGCTTAGAGTGCAATGTGCAGAAATCTGAAATCCCTGAAACACACTCGTGCCTTCTGTGAGGCTGCGCCAGCCTTGTTCTTCCACTCAATGCCTGGTCCGCTCATCCAGCCTCGTGGCTGGATACCCTCTCTACACGTATTATTTATGCTCCGGGCAGCTCCCTTGACTCTGGCTGCTCTGTGCCCCTTCTCCAGCCGGCAAACATCTGCTTAACCTTCAAGGCCCAGTTCATATACATACATATTTATGAGGCCTTCCCAAATTCCCCTAACTGAACTCACACATTCCCTGCCAGCCTTCCGGAAGGAGCTCGCACGCATTCTCTCAGTGTGTTTCTATTCACGTTCCAGCCTCGGACATCATACCTGTCCTATAAAAGGTCCTTAAAAGCCTCATCTGAAGTTGCTTCCTTCTACCTAGCGTACTCTGGCCTCTGGGATGCGCGGAAGGTGGACATGGGAGACTTTATTCAGGTGATTTTAAACGGTACCCATTCTGGGGAACTACTGGAGGTTATGAGGGTGACAGTGAGCTCCTGTGTTGCTTAGAAGACCATAGAGATTTGATATAAGTTTAGGGGTGACCAAGATTAAAATGGATGAGGCTAAGGCTTCAGTTGTGTTCAATTCAGTCACCCTTCCAGAACAAAAGATGAAACTTGGGTATCTCCTAGCTTCAGGTGTCATGCATTGCCTGGAACCCTTGGTGTTATGCCCTCCCCCCCCCCCACACACACATATTAGGCACACATGGGCCAATGCCTGAATTTGGCATGCTTCCTATTCTGTGCAGGATTGAACTGGTGCTCATTTTAGGTCATGGCCGCTCCACCTCTTGTACTGCCTCCACCTGGATTCTGCTATACCTGGGGACGTTTCAGTATGCCTCCGAGACAATCCTACTTCTGCACACTTTGCCCAGAAGTAGGGTAGCAACAAGTACCTGGAACTGAGGGCAGCAGTCCCTCTTCTAAGACTCCAATGAGATAGTGAAGACTCTAGGACCCCACACCTTATTCATTCATCCAGATCACACCTCCGTGAACCTAATGTGAGCCATGGATTATGGAGGTGCTGTAAGGACCACAGTGGCTTCAGGACATTGCCGTTTTTCAAAAATTCTAGACTCGGTGCAGGAGGTGGATGTGAGAGAAAGCTAAAAGGCAGGCCTGAGGAAAGTCTGAATCCCAGTGTGATCCAAGGCCTTCCTCTGTCTCTACTCTTGGCTTGTTCATCTCCTTGTTCTGTTTGCAGTCAGTACAGGGTTGTGAGTGCCTGTTCCACAGGTCAAGGTTAGAATTACCAGTATAAACTTATTGTGGTGTCAGCACCTAGCAGGTGCTCAATAAATATTGGTTTAATAAATGGCAATAGATTAGTGGTTTCTGCTCTTAGCCTTAATGGTGGAAGTTACAAAATAATCCTGCACTAGTTCAGAATTATATATAATAAAGGGTTATTTATTTAGGGGAGACTCACAGATCACTGTCCTAGATCACAGTCCTCTGCACAAACGGGGAACAGGAACAGAGTCAAGCAGCAAGAAGCAAGAGCCGGAAGCAAGAGAGTGAGTGCAAGCTTTACAGCTGCATTTATAGTATAGGAGACAACACCCAAGTGAGCTGGTATCTTAAAGGCTATTGGCTGAAGGAGCTAAAAGAACTCCCACAGCACCTCCCACTCTTGTTTAAACAAGAGAGTTCTAAACCCAATACAAAACTATGCACACTATGCACACTAGGAACAGATATCAAGTATAAAGTTAGATTTACAACCAGCATAAACAATATTAAGCAAGGAATATAACCTAGTGTTTTAATAAACATTCTATCCTAAGGAGTCTAAGTCTTGCATTGGAAAAGGCTTGGCTAGATCATAAGAGGATAATAACTATGACTAATCTTCAAACCCATTGAAGGGAAATAATATTATTTGACTAGGCAGAAAGTGCAATCAAGCAGCTTCCAAAATGTGCAGTATATGACAGAGATAACTGGCTGCCTGAGCAATCACCCAAAGTCTCATTTGCAATGTTGAAGCAACCAACTTTGTTTAAGGCCTAGAGTAACTGACAGACCATTTTTCAGAGGCAGGAAAATTTTCAAAACTGTCTTACCCTGTCTTGGCAAGATTTGACAGTCTTTTTCTTGTATCCTGCTTGTCCAGTCCGGACATCATGCATTTTGTCAGTGGTTGAGGCATGGGCAGTTCTTTGCCCAAAGGTCAGTTGTGTCAAGAAGAAGACAAGCTCCTAGTGGAGTGTCTTTGGTGCTCAGTTCTCTCTCTGGAATAGATCAGTGCTGCCAGGAGCAATTGTGTCTCACGTCAACAGAATCCTAAATTCTTTAAATGCCATGTTCTACAGATCTTTGAAGTGGCTGAAGGTTACCTTTCTGTGCAGAATACAATCTCTATGTATCTAAAGACCCTAATTAGTCTGACTAAAAGTATAACAAACATGAATGACTATTGACCTATAATACTTAATACCTATATAACTTAAAGATTCAAACTTTATATCAGAATATTAAACAGTCTTTAAACAACTGTGCAGTAAAAGAGGACAATGACATCAAAATATAAACAATGTACAATATCTTAATCAGAGGTATAAATACATAGTGCAATATGATAAATATATCCTAAAATTGTATCAATATATAAAATGTCTTAAACAGAGGTAGAAACATGCATGCATGCATACAATATGACAAAATAAGTTTGCATAGGTGTACAAATATTGTAAACAGAAATAACAAATATAATTTGAAGTATCAATATACAAGAAACTATACCAGTGGAAATTAAATTGTCCATAAATAATAGCTCACAGGTATTTACTCTATTACTCATTATTATTATTATTAGTAGTAGTAGTATGAATAAGTTAACACTAAATTACCTATTATCCCATTCAATCTTCCTTTTTTTGAGATCTCTACTGCTACATAATTTCCACCCCAACCCCCAACCCTAAGCAAGTAATAACCAACCCCTAAATGGTGTCTCTAACCATGGGGGCAAACTTTGTTGGGAGAGGGGACTTTGCTTTCTAGAATAGCTTCCTGCTATCATGCAGGCAGTGTTTTTTTCTATGGGATCCTGTAAAAGTAAAATGATTATGTTTCAAGATTGCTGTTTTGTATAATTACAAATGGTCTCTGAGTAGTTAATAGGGTCTTTGTTTGTTTGTTTTGAAGTTCTTATTTGTAGTTCTGGCCAGAATGTAAGAAGGTGCACCATTTCTGCAGCTGGTCCCTATAAACCAGTCTCATAGTAGCACTATCAGCATCATGACATTATATCAACCAGGTGGAGTCATTGTTGTGAGGCCCCATCTTCTTCCTGGAAGCTTCAAAGATTACTGCAGGAAAATCTACTGTTCATTGTAGAGAACTTAAGCATTGTTTATATAGACATACATTCAACAAAAGATACATTATAAACAAAATGGGCATGGAGAAAAGTAAAATATTTCCTTAAAATCTTTCTTCTTTCTGTCCCATACCAGATGGCTCCTGACATGAGACAGAAATTCTGAATTTTTCTTTGAACAACATGCTTAGATTTAGAGAAAGATAGTCATTGTCCAACTTCAAAGTCAGCTCTTATTTTTAACTAGAGATGTATATGTGTCCAAATAACCGAAATTTACCATGCAGATAATACAGCATTATAAGGTAGATTTCTCTTTGCTTGTTGTTTTTTTCTGAATAGCTATCCTTTTGTCTTCTTACATTCTAGGTTGGCATTTTCAAAAGCTAAGGATTCAATTAGTACATCTCTAGCTTCAGGGTCTGTTACTCCTAATTGTACAGCCTTAGTTAATCTTTGTAAGAAGTCAGTAAAGGGTTCTTTCTGGCTCTGTTCAACCCTAATATATGACTCACTCTACTTTCCTAGGGACAAGGTATGTTCATCATAGTGAGCCTGTTGCTGAGTATCAGCAAGAATTTGATCTTGGGAAATCTAAAGTCTTGCTTTCCCCTGTTGCTCTAAAACTTGCCTCTTCTCTCAAATAAAGCAACTGAGGTCCATTCTCTAAGATTGCTGAGATTAACTGAAGCCAATTGTGTGAAGTAGCCTTAGTACTTGAAGCCCATGCTTTTACCATTTCCCTGACAAAAGGTGAATGTAGCCCATAAGAAACTATTGCGTGTTTTATTTCTTTTAGATGACTCATATGTATTGGTTCTCATGAATATTCTTTGACTACTTTAGGGTACTTTGTGCCAGATGGTCTTTCCAGGAAATTTTCTGGATATGCAGTTGAAACTCTGTGTAAGTCATTCCATGGTCTGGCATGTACTGATGAGGCTAAATCCTGTTCTTGTACCTTCTGTCCCTTCTCATCAATTTTAATAAATTTCTCAGTCTTCTTAAATCTTTTTACTACTGTCTTTTAAAAAGTCTGAATCTCCTATCCAGTGTTCTGTTCTAAGGTATGAAACTTGTCCAGTAAGGATAATGTCTCATCCTTGGATATATCATAACTTTTCAACAGATTTTGATTGTTAGATTCAACAGCACAAATTCTTTCAGATAATTTTATCAAATTGATGCTATCCCTCTCCATAGTATTAAACCATATTTTTAATGAGATAATATTGAAAACAAAGCTAATTCCTAGAATCAAATAAAGGGAAGGAAAATAGCATAAATCTTGCACAATACCTTCTATAGTAAAAGCAAAATAATTATTGAACTTCTGGATGTTATCAGTCATTTTCTTGTAGTTTTTATAGATCTTACCTGTTGTAAAGTAATTACAATGAATTGGAGTAGGTGTAATAATTGTTATCGGCCAACAGGTGTTGCAGTTGCAGCCACGTGGTTGAGAAATGCTAACAGAACCAAACAACATGTGTTGTTTACTTAGGTACTGAAAAATATGCTTTGTTTAACAAATTAAGAGCAGTTATTACAGTGATCAAATGATGCTGAGCTGGGGCCCAGGGGAAAAAAAAGAAAGTTTTCCATCAGTGCAAGTTGTAGACTGTGTACACTGTGGGGATCACAAGCAGCAGTGTGTGGAATGGCCTACAACACACAGAGAGGTAGCGTGTGGGTTGTGAGTTGGGGAGCACTGAGCAGCAGCCTGCATCTGAGGGTCAACTAGAGATTTGGGTGGGAGAGTCAGTGCCCAGTGTGCCACACGGCTGGTGGACCAATCCCACAAAGTATGGACTGGTCCCCACATTAGGGCACCAGACGGTGGTGGAAGTTACAAAATAATCCCACACTAGACTAGTTCAGAATTATGTATAATAAAGGGCTATTTATTTTAGGGAGACTCACAGATCACTGTCCTAGATCACAGTCCTCTGCACAAACAGGGAATAGGAATAGATTCTAGCAGAGCCAGAAGTGAGAGCCAGAAGCAAAAGAGTGAACACAGGCTTTACAGCTGCATTTATAGTTAAGAGACCATGCTCAAGTGGGCTGGTATCTTAAAGGCTATTGGCTGAATGAGTGGGAGGAGCTCCCACAGCATAGCCTCTTTGGGGAAGGGTGGAAACTCCTACTGTATTTTACCTCTGTCACAGCATGTACACATGACAACTGCTGTCTTAGTTAAGGTTACTATTGCTGTGAGGAAACACCATGACCAAAAGCAACTTGGGAGGAAAGGGTTTATTTCGCCTACACTTCCATCACACAACAGTTCATCATCAAAGGCATCATCATCATCAGGGCAAGAACCCTAGTAGAGCAGAATCTGAAGGCATGATGGGCTGATGCAGAGGCCATGGAGGGGAGCTGCTTACTGGTGTACTCCTCATGTCTTGCTCAGCCTGTTTTATTATAGCACCCAGTACCACCAGTCCAGGACTGGTACCACTCACTGTGTGCTGGGAGCCATGTCAACCATGGATTAAGGAATACGTAAGACTTGCCTATAGCCTGCACTTATGAAACACTTTCTCATGGGATTTCCTCCTCTCAGATGATTCTAGCTTGGGTCAGTTGACACAATCAGCTACGCACAACAGCTAACAATACCAAGATAGCACACATACCCACGGTAAGATTGGGATGCACGAACTGAAGACTGAGGGGGAGTTGTGTGGTGTTTGTCCTCTCCTCGGGAGACAGTGTAGTTACTATTCAAGGATACAGGCAGGTAGGGCTTTCTGTAAGAGTGAAGCTCAAGCAGTCTTCATGTAGAGTTGGACCAGAAACTCCTGTGTTCTTCTTCCAGGCTTACTGAGAGACTGTGGCACTACCATGGAAGATGTCCTGCAGTTCTGGAGTCTGTATTCTAAGCATCCCTATCAGCCTCTTTTTCAGCATCTGTACTTACGGGGCAGCATCTACACTCACGGGGCAGCATCTACACTCACGGGGCAGCATCTGCATTCACGGGGCAGCATCTGCATTCACGGGGCAGCATCTGCATTCACTGGGCAGCATCTGCACTCTCTGGGCAACATCTGCATTCACTAGGCAACATCTGCACTCACTGGGCAGCATCTGCACTCACCGGGCAGCATCTGCACTCACCAGACAGCATCTGTACTCACTGGGCAGTGGCTTATCTGTGAAAGAAAGCCAGGCTAGACATGACTTAAGGGTTCTACTGTTCTTAGATCTGCGAAATTAGGTAAGAGGTGGGCTGGGGATTCAAAGTATCTGTGTCAGGAGCTGTTGCCCTCAGAGTAACAACAGGGAACTGTGCAGTGACTGATTTCTCAATGCTGGCAGCACACGTGTGTCTGAGCTGTGTGCTGACTCATACCAGGCCAAGACAGGGTTTTCAGTGTTAGTGTGGCCACAGGCACATGTGAAGATAGAGTGCAGAAATCCAGGGCCGGAAGCACAAATGTCCACAGTGGAAATAAACTAAATATTTCACAGTGCTTTCAGGAAAATAGAACTCTGTTATCGATTTCATGTTTCTATTTCCCCTTTCTGATGATCCCTAAGCTCCCAACATGCACTACATACCAGCGCTCCATCAGTGAGGTCAGGCAGTGTGTAATTACAGCCCCCCACTCCACCCCCACACATGGTCCTGTTACAACCCCAATAGCCAGCTACCGGGCAGTTTTATGTGTCACACATTAACATATACCTGGAGGTTCTGTGTGTCCCATCCACTCACATTCCCAGCCACATACTCAGACATTTGGTCTTTCCTGGATACCCTACATTTGGGGAAACACGCTATGGTGGGTAGAATGAGAGGCCTCCAAAGATATCCCAGTCCAAACCCCTGGAATCTGTAAGCAAAAGGGAATGAAGGTGCCAGCTAGAGTTAAAAGCCTTGTTACTGATCTGGCTTATCTAGGACTGCCTAATATAATCAGGGCCTTTACAAACTATAAGACGGAGACAAAAGTCAGCATCAGAGTAATGTCATTTAGCAACTGCTACCTGCCTTGGGTGGCTTTGCAGATGAAGGAAGGGGCTGTTGGCCACAGACTATGGGTAGCCTATAGCTGAAAAGGCAAGAAAATAGGTTTTTCCCAAGAGCCTCTGAGTGTCTTGATTTTTAGCCCAGTGAACTTCTGTGAAACATATACCTAGGTAACCACAGACGGAAACTTCTGCCATGTTAAACCTCTGAGTCAGGCAATTTGTTATTGTAGCATGGGAATCTAATACCCGCCCAGTCAGACAGACTTCTGTGTTGGGGAGCCTGTGATATAACAGAGACAGATCCATATCCGGGGTGCCATTGGCACAGAGTAAGAAAGCTGCCATCTGATAAGCCCAGGATGTCATGCCAACACACTGGAAAAAAAAAAAAAACCCAGCCTACATATGAATGTGGAGGAACAGTTTCCTCAGAGAGCTCCGCAGGCCCGGGGCCGGCTATCACAGTGTCCGTGTACACCAGGCAGTCAAATAAATACCTATTAGAGGGAAGAGAGGAGGAATGACGAAAGAAAGGCCCTTACTGGGCCCTGCCTGTTAGGTAAGCAGGAGTTAAGAAGGGGCAATCGAAAACAGGGTGAGGTGTTCCAGGCAGAAGCAGCAGCTGGGGCAAAGACCTGCGGGCTATTTAGAGAACTAAACAAAGTTGACTTTGGCTGGGACACAGTGCCCCGTTGGGGGCAGAGGGAATGCGGCCCAGATCATGAGAGCCTTGTCTGCTATAATTAGACATTTGGCCTGTATTCTATGTGCCATTGGCTTGGCAGCCCCTCCTCCCTCCCTCACCTCTTCCTCTCTTCTCCGGGGTTATACTTTAACGTCTTTTAACTGGAGGATGTTTGCTTGACCTTGATGACAATAAATAGCTCCTGTCCTAGCCCATACCTCAGTCACTCCCCTATTTTATCTCGGATTTAAGACCTAAACCAGGGATTATCATTTGGGGGTAAGGTGGACAATACATACTGAATCCGTAATTATAAACACCTGGTTGAGTTTACACTCTCACAGTTAGTGTTTGAGATCTATGATCCCGGGTTTTGGAGTCAGTTAAATAAGATCGTGATTGTGTTACTGCTGAAGATTCAATGAGTTAGTCTACCTAAGTGTTTTCAAAGGGCCAAGTGTATACCAAGTACCACGGCAGTTATCTCTTACAGTCATGCCTACTTGTGCATTGGGTATCAATGAAGTCATAACTATTGTGTTGATAAACTTCCACGCCAGTCCTGATTACTCCCAGGCCTCGGTTCTCACCTGCACCCAGACAGATGATCTGCAGGGGTCATGGCACTGAGCAGTGCTAGCCTCTTAACTTCTGGAGGAGCCCAGCCTAAGGGAAGCAGCAGTGAGTAGCAGTTATGGCAAAGGACATGGGCATTAACCCTTCAGCTCCTCCTTCTCAAGCTTACAGGCCCGCGCTAACAGGTTAGCCTCTGAGCAGCAGACCCTTCCTTACAAATACTGTCTTTCATTCTGGAACTGTTCCCTCCTCTCCCCTGTGAAGACATCGCCACCGTGTAACAGATTCCTGCTGCTGGCGAGCGCCAGGGTTCCCTTTGCACCTAAGCATATGCTCTTTTCATTGCCTTTTCTTCCAGCAACTCAATGTGAACATACTTCCTTCCTTCCGTTTCCTGTGGGAACCAGATTGCCACCTTCTGAAAACAAAGAAGCTGCTAGACAGGGTCCTAGAGCTGGGAGGAGGAAGTGGACGTGAGCTCCCACCCCAGACCAAGAAGCTATCTACAGCTGATAACCACGGACAGGGGAAAAGTTACTTTTCTCTGCTGGAGCTTCACAAGGAATATTAATCACACATGGGAAGGCCCCGGGGCTAAGCACTAGATGACCAGCACAAAATGAAGTTAGTGATGTGTTTGAAGACGTTATGTCTCATGCTGGTTTGTTTGGGCTTTTTTGTTTGTTTGTTTTATCTTCTTTTAATTTCCATTGGGAGGGAGTGGTATTTTTGTTTGTATTTATTTGTTTGATTTTTAGAGAGAGAGAGAGAGAGAGAGAGAGAGAGAGGTGGGGGACCTTTGCTTGGTGTGGAGGGTATGAGAGGAGTTGGGTGGGGAGGGAAAAGTATAATCCAAATATATTGTATGAAGAAAACGTTTTTAAAAAGTCTTTTTTAAAGACTAGCCCTTGAACTTTAAACACTTCCTCACCCAAGAGGAACCAAGAGCGGTCATCAGCCTCTCTACCTTGTGAGGCAGGATCAACAGTGGTGGTTTCTAAAAGTCATGGCTATTATTCACAATATTTTATTTCACAATGTGTTAAAAACAAAATACAAAACAATTAGGGTTTAGAAAATATAACTAATTTATACTACTACTTTCAGGTTTTTTTATGTGTATAGCTGTTTTGTCTGCATGTATATCTGTGCATTATGTTCATGACTGGTGCTTGCAGAGGCTGCAGGAGGGCATTCGATCCCTTGGAACTCAAGTTACAGACAATTGTTAGCCATCATTTGAGCACTGGGAATTGAACTCAGGTCCTCTAGAAGAACAACTAGTGATCTTAACCACCAAACCATCTCTCTGGGCTCCAAAATAAGATAATTTTAAGTGCTCTAATTGGATTTGCAGGAAGAAACAAACTACTGATAAGGCCTCCAGACTTCTAGCAACAGATTGCCTGCTGGATTTCCTGCAACTTCACGGTCAAAGCCAACGACAGAGATAGTTCGATTGTAGTATTCCTTTAGAGATGATCTTGTGGGCCTCGGTTTGACACAAGACGCTTTGGGAAACAGCAATATATGCAAATGAAGAGAGCCACGTGATTGGTGCCTGGGCACTTCAATAAAGGGCTTGTTAGTTTCCTATGAGAACTAGAGAAAAGCTGAAGCAGTGAACCATGGGATATATAGTTTAAGCCATAGAAGTTGCCAGTGTAACCATCAGAGTTGTATGTGTTGCCTGGTATGCCACCAAAGTTACCAGGATGAAAAACTGAACAAATCTCCAGCCATCGTGAAGATTGTGGCCTAGGATGATTATTTGGGGGTTGGGGGAGCAATCAGTGCCCTCAAATAGAGTTTCAGAAGTGTGAAGATTGAGTCATCCTTGCTGCCAATAATTAAATAGAAGATAATCTGTCCGTTGAAACAGTAACTTCAGCCAAAGAGGAGCTTATGTGACTGCAATCTCTATCGAAATTTGGGGTGAAACAACTGTGTGATTCACTGTCTATCCTGTAGTTACACAAAAGGGGGTGTGTGTGAAAAAACTACTTGGTGACTATGACACCAAGACAAGGGTACAGCTATTTATTGGATAGACTCTGACAGAGAATCTTGATTTTGAGAGCTTAATAATGAAGACAAGGTCTAAAAACCTGGGAGCTGAGGCCATTGGGCTCTCTTGTGATAAGCCACTCCTCAGCATCAAGTTTAGCTAATTTTTTTTTAAAGACAGATTGAATCTGTGATCCTCCTGCTTTAGCTTCCCAAGCCCCTGGGATTACAAGTCCTCTCCACTTGAGGCCTTTGGAAGCTAAGCATCTGGCCTTGCTGTAGGTAGTGAGTGAGTCCTGTGGCCTGCAGTTTGATAAAAGGCAGTACCCATCTCTCTGGATCACCGCAGGAACAACCATCTTCTGGTGCATGGCACCTGTCCCAGCCATCATTCTCAGCCAAAGTGCTCCCCACCTGCCATGCCCTATTTTCCTCCCCGGGGGCATCTCGAGAGGCTGCAAGCACATCCAGACTGGGAACTCAAAGACCATGGAGTGGGAAAATCTGACTCTTTTCTTTTCCCTCATGTTTTTTTAAGTTCAAAAAAGTTAGTGCAAATCACAACTGAATTTTACAGCCCCAAAGGGGCCAAAGCAAATCAACTTCACAACCGCAACAACAACAAAAAGAGCTTATCACAGCAAAATGTAGGGAGAGCTTCAGCCTTAACACCCTCAGCAATTATCTACCCCCAGCTGATTTCCAAGTCCCCAGAGGACCTCATGTTGATTGCATCCCCATGATCGGGCCCCATGTGAGGAGGCTGTCCTTGATCCAAATGTCTGTGGTTGTGGGTAAATGTGTTCATATCCTAGCAACTCCATAGCACCTTAGTCAGAGGTGGGGGCTTTTGCATTCTGTTACTGGGAGAACAGGTTTGAGATGGGGCCTGAGGCCATAATGTCTTGGTAAAAACATTAATTCATTTCCTTTTGGTCATCTTTGGCTACTCCTTACAAGTTGGAGTCATCTTCCAATTCAGCCTTCCAGTGTCTTCTAGAAATCCAATTTTCTGTCTGTCTTGGAAACACAGAAGCCAATGTTACTGATTTTTCACACTTTCACCGAGGGCCCAGTTCCAGGTACTATTTGGGATTATGAAAATGGAGATGCTTCCGATGTGGCTTCATCCTTGAGAAGCACAATGAAGACAGGAAGCTGGCTTAGACTTGCTCCAGCCTACGTCCATGCCCTTGCATTTGCTCTTCTAAGCCTAGAAGCCCTTGGTTGTCTTGCTTCTCCACCCTCACCCATGGTTGTCCATGCTTCTGGGACAATCTCTACTTTGGACACCCATCTGTTTCAGAATCTCACTAGACTCATCTGGTATTCAGCTTACCATTTCTTCCAACTGAACTCCTCTAGTTGGGAATTGTTGCTGGCATCGGTGGGCAGACTATATTACTGGTAGACTAATTCAAGAGAAAAGTACAGCATCCTATAGCCTAGCTGCCTCAGTTTAAATCCTTCTTGCTGAGTGATCCTAGCCTAGCCTTCCAGCCTCTTAAGAGGCTCACTTTTTCTACTTATAAAATGGGAATAATCTGTTTCATAGTGCTGTGAGAATGAGCAAATTCTTATTGAAATCCATGTTAAAATTACTGTCAGCTATAAGGATTCCATCAACATAGCTACTAGGATAGCTGTCACTAACAGCTATCTACTGAGTAAACACTATGTTCCAGACAATGTGAGCTGGGTAGAAAGCTGGCTGTGTGTTGTGTGGTTGGAAAGAGCCTAATCTAGTCTATGATAGGACATTGTTTGTTTTCACAGCTACTATATATTTCCTTTATATGTGTCCCCATCTGTACAAACTGATTCCCCAAAGCAGTGATTCTCAACCTGTGGGGGGTGTCAATGCCTTTCAGGGGTCGCATATCAGATTTCCTGTATATCAGATATTTATATTATGATTCATAATAGTGGCAAAATTATAGTTATGAAGTAGCAATGAAATAATTTTATAGTTGGGGATCACCAGAACATGAGAAATTGTATTGAAGGATCAAATCAATAGGAAGGTCACATCATTGAGAATCACTGTCCTAGAAGGAGAAACCATTTTATTAATTGCTCATTTTGCCATATAGTAACTGCTTAGTGAATGCCTATTGATCTATGAATGGCAACAAGTTTGCTAGCCAACCCTCCCTTTGGGCATAGGAACAGCATATCTGTGCGAGAAACAGATTAGCTTTCAACTAGTAAGTTCTTCAAAGCTGGAAGATATAGTCCTCGTATCAGTTAGTACCCAATCAAATCAGGAGACAAACCGATACTCATTAAAGTTTCAAACCAAGTCATTTACAACATAGGTCATGATGTAGGAGGGAGGAGGTAAGGAGCAAGAGAGAAAGGCGAGCTGTGCAGAAGAAGGTCTGAAGCATGAATAGAAACTAACAAGAACAAAGGAAGTATGGTGGTGTATAAAGTCAAGGGCTCAAAAAACTTGGAAAATCACAGCAACAATAAAATAACTAGCACTCATCATAACTGAACATGACGTGACTATAAAAAGACCATGGGGCATTGTTTAGGCACAGCCCGAGGTCCATACAGATTCTGCCTCCTCAGTGAACCCGTAGATGAGTGGAAGATTGAAGGCTAGGCGGATGGACATGTGCATGAGTAGGGTGGAGGGTGGATGGAGAGGTGTGTGAGCGGGAGGGTGGAGGGTGGAGAGGTGACTGAATGTCTCTTAAGAACACCCATTTTGGATGAATAAAGAGGATATGAAAATACAAAGAAGAGTCGTGGTTAAACGATGATCTCTTGGTCTGAACGTTAGGTGGAATATATTAAGAACTATGTGTTAAAAAAACAGCACACTTATTATTAAATAAGAAGAAAATAAAGGCAAAGGACTTTTAAAATGAGCATCCCATCCAAAGATATATTAGTATATTATAATAAATCTATTATATATTGTGAATATTAGTGTAAGTTGTTCAGTTCTCTTGTGTCTTCCTATCCATTACACACACATTCCTACATGTCTTTCTGTGATTCTTCTACACACCCATTAATTCATCCACCTAGGCAAAGATTCTTTTCTAAAACAAGCTCATGGGATACTTATATTTTGTAACTTAATTTTCAAATTAATTTATTATAAAAAACTCAATTTCATCTTCTTTTGTCTTAATATAATAACTCCTCTTATGAAAGATGCCCTTCTTCTGAAAGGTGCCAGCTAGTAGCTCAGCCAATTCTCCTACCTTATTTATTCATTTATTGACATTATTAAATGTTTCTGTGAACATCGCGTTTTCCTTTTGACTCAAAGTAACAGCCAAGAAATGAGTTTTCTCTCCAGTTTATGATTCTCTGCAATGATTGAGCAAGAATCGATGGGGAGTCGTATTTAATCCACAGGCATAAATCAAGGGACGCATCAGCTCTTTGTCATGGTCAGCTAGGCAGGGTGGACAGGCCTCCCGTGATTCAGGTGCACTCCTGCAGCCATGGGCCATCATTGGCTGTGCACATGACGTGCTGGGACAGCTCTCCTGGCATCTCCACTGTGATGCGGATTCAGAGCTGTCAAGTGGCACAGCTGTGAGGAAATGCCCAGGAAGGATTTATGGGGTGCAGTGGTGACTTTGTGACCCTCTTCTGGGAAAGCAGATGCCTTTGAAATCGGGCAAGTCAATGTGGCAAGAGGGAGGAGGCACTTACCTTCGGTGTAATAGAAAACATCTTGCCACTTCCCCGAAGCATCAGAGATTCAATGGCTCCAATTACTTACAGGAAAAAAAAAAGACCAAACATTTTAGTTCAGTGAAGAGACAACAGAGGTATTATGTAGAGATAATTGAGCCTTCTTGTGCCTTCAGATAATGATGGAGGGAAAGGCAATACAAGCTCCACAGTTGTTGGAGTAGCAAGAGGTGATGCATGCCACTCCTCTACATGTACTATGTCCTTCGGGGCATGGGTATAGGTGTTTGACATCTCTTAGCTGGTCTTTTACAGTGTCCTTGTAAAGGATTTCTCTTGAGAGAGCATCCTTCCGAACCTCCCCTTCCATATCTCCTGAGATAACCCATGTAAAGCAAGGATCCCATCATTGACTTACCCATAGAAAGCTGACAACCCTTCTGGGAGCAAGGACCACATTCAGAAGGGGCAGAAGGAAATACATTCCATAAGAGAACATGGGCAAGGAGGCGTGGTAGAGACCCTGATGAACTGGAGCTTGGCCGACTAATGGCATTCAAATTAAGAATTCTGGAAAATTCTAGTGTACAGGCTCAGTGAAGGCTCTGGGACAGAGTTTCTGGCCTTGGCTGCTGGTGAAACCCGAGTTCCTTATCTTTTTTGATAAGGTTCAGTCTTCCTCTTGCTATGCCCTGCTGACTTAACAGTCCTATGACTGTCAAAGTTTTCCCCATGTACACATACCCATCCTTAGCTCAGTGCCCTCGATGGAAGCCAGCCTGCCTGGCCCTGCTCTTCCTTTGCTGAAATCCTACTCATTTGGGTAACCGTGCTCCCAGTGCTCCTCCCTGCTCTCAGATCCACTTCCCCAGATGGGTTATGTATGTGTGTGTTTGCTGCCCCAGCACTGTCTGTTGCTCTCTTCATCGTAATCACTACCGAGTCGTAATAGTGCTCCCCTCACCTCCCTGCTAAGACCGAGACTGAGGAATAAGAGTTAACCATCTTTGTACCTTGAATAAATGGAGTTTTCTATCAATGCTAAATAGAGAAAGGAGAAATCAAGTGACTCCTGTAGTGATTGGCTGGAATTTAAACAATGAATGATATAAGAATTGCTCCAATTATTTATACTGAAAAGTAGGGTTGGGGCTCCTTTTCTGTTTCTGTCTGTCTGTCTGTCTGTCTGTCTGCCTGCCTGCCTGTCTGTCTGTCTTTGTCTCTATTTTTTTCTAGCTCTTCATAACAGGAAAGGGTAGACACAACAGAAACAAGAATTAAGGAACAGTAAGATTACTTAATTAACATCTGAAGAATTTTATCCTTCCTTGATGATTCAAACTTTTGAGCTTGACCTGGTGTGCTGGCACACCTTCAATACCAGCGCTTGGGAAACAAAGACAGAAGGAATCTCTGAGTTCTAGACCAGCCCGGGCCATAGAGTGCAACCTTGCTTGAAAAAAAAAAATTAAATTGTTTCTGAACTTTGTGTAACACGGCACCTCTTTGTTGATTTGAATTCTCAAGAGAGACTCTGATTACCCAGTGGGATAGTAGCCCACAGTGAACTGTCACTAGATGGCGGAATTCCCCTTGGTTGCTTGTAGACAGGCACTCTTCTTTGTCCCATTGGGGGTATGGCCCCCTGCCCTGTTGGGGAATTCAGCACCTTCCATGGATGGAATCTCTTCTAGTCTGTTCCAGCTTAGCTAGAACAAAGTGCCATAAACCAGGGGACTTACAGACCATAATAACTTGTCTCTCAAAGTTCTGGAGGCCGGGAAGCCTAAGATGAAGATGCAGGCAGATTCAATGCCTGGTAAGAACCGGTTTCCTCAAAAATGATGGCTTCTGGCCATTTCGCCACCCAGGGGAGGTGCGAGGAAGGAGGTTCCGGGGCCTTCTAAAATAAGAGCAGGGCTGTGGCTCAAGTGTTTCTGTTTCACCCCTGTTAGAACTTGGCCTCCACTGCAGTAATAATACCGGGCCTGGCCTTTAGGAAGTCACCGGGTCACAGGACTCCTCCCTTGCAAAGGAGATTCTGACCCTGAGGAAAGAAGTTTCGTTATGCACTTGGGCCACTTTCAGCCTTTTTTACCATAGGATGATGTAACATCCATCCTTTGAAGAGGGCACCATCCAGCAAGAAGCAGAAACCAGTTCTCATAACACTCCACACTAGCTTGATTGTGGACTTTCTAGCTTTCAGCCTTGGGAGGAATACATTTCTATTACTTAGAGATAATCCAGTCTATAATAGATTTTACAGTAGCAAAAAATCGACACAGGCCCTAATTCTACTCACAAAGCCTCCACCGTAATCACCTCCCAAAGGCCCATTCACTTTCTAATACCATCACCTTTAAATTTAAGATTTCACCGTGTGACCTTGGGGTGGGAAGCAGGGTGCGTGCAAATATTTAAAATTCGTCAATCCCTCTGAAGGCAGTCGAGTGTGGTGGACGCTCTGCAGCCTAAATGGTATAGTGCATTCAGGGTTAAGACATGATGAGCTAAACAAGGATCTGCAGGTATAAATCCAGAGGGAAATAACGTTCTGGACCATGTAAGTACAGCTCTGACTGTTGCAGAGCTGACCTTGGACTTCGCTTCTGCAAAGTCACTGCCCTCGTCTATAAAAGTGAAGAGGACAAGCTGTGTGAGTATCAGGTTCTCTGGCTTGAAAACCACCTTCTAGTCCCCGGTTTCTGTGACCGCTCATTGCTCTGTTACTTCATCTGCATCTCCCTTGTCCTCCAGGGGGCCTGACCATCAGTGGATGCCTTTCCTGACAATGCCTGGCCAGACTCACAAGGGCTCTGCCATGTCATTTAGCAGAAGCCGTCAAGAAAGTGCAACAGAACATCTGGACCTTCCTGGGGAGACTTGCTTCACATTCCTTCCCTCAAAGCCAAATTGATTGGCCTTGACCTGGGGCCACACCAGGAGAAGGCACCTTCTGGGGCAAGGGTGCCTTTCAGTGCCTGGCTGAAGGCAGTCACCACATGGTCCAGGAAGCCTGAGGAATGATAGGTATTTGCTTCGCTGTAAATTTCTCAGAAGCGTTGGGATTATCTTAGGTCAAACTGACAGTGTGCATCTTGGTAGGAAAGGAACCGGAGGTTTAATAGCCATTTAGGAAAAGCCCGTGCAATTTTGTTCCCTGTGTTAGAGCTAGAGTAGCATAGAAATATGGGGAGAAGATAGTGAAATTGATGGTGAGGGGCCATGCAGCATGGTTTTGTGCATAGCAATGTGTTCATGTGCTGTTCATTGACTAGTGTTTTCACTATCAGTCACAGGTATATGGGAGTCTGCAGAGCTGGGCTCGGTCCTGGCACTCATCACCCAATGGCATCTGCAAACTGAGAGGAGATTTAGGAAGATGCAGTTCAGTCTCAGGTCTGCTCCTTGAACTCTATCTCTCTGTTATCCCAAGAATGAGAACTCTTTCTAATGCAGTTCATTTCACTGTTGAGTGGCAAATACTGTCAGAATTGTTTGGTTTTGTTGTTTATTTTTTTCTTCTGTGAATAGTGAGTTAAACATCTATCTCTGGCTCAGCAACAGTGTGGGTTAGGGTCAAGTCAACTTTTTGATTGTATTATCACATCCTTCCCGGTTCAGCCACCTCCATGTAGAATTCATTTTAGTTTTGCCAGCCCTTCTTCATGCTGTAGGGCTTCTGGGTATCCCACTCTGACTGTCCTGACCTCCTTTCCAGGATCACAGTGTCCTGGTGTCCTTCACACAGAGCAAGGTCAGCAGTGAGCGTGGTCATTCAACTCCAGGTAGCTAAGTGATCATCTGAACTTGGAGATGCCACCGGGCAATAGTGAGAGCTTAGACAGGAGCCCAGCTCTGCTCCTGGACTCCTGGGGTTGATAGAGCAAACACTAATTGACAGAACACACAGAGACACACTCTAAAGCACAAAAACCTTTTGCATGAAATTTACCATGTGCACAGTTTCCTCAAGAAACCCACAAACCACACAGCTACACAAAGAAAGCTCATGTTTCATATGGAAACATGTACTACCAAAGACCCTAGATGTGTTTGGGTGATTCAGCTGACCCACACCAATGAAAATTTCAAACCCCAGACGGTGTGGGGAATTCATGCCCAAGTGGTTAAGTTGTCTTTCTTTCCCTAGTTAACAAATGTAGATCTACTTCATTAAAAAACAATTATAGCTCCAGGAAATAGATTCCTTTTCCTGCCTTTCCTTAACATAGTATTCTAGATCAATTATTCTTTATCTTTTCTTTCGTTTGTTAATCAAGATACATGTAGCTCACAGGAAAATTGCATGATATAGGGACGGGGAAGGACTATTCTAAACTTACCTGGGTGGTTTCAGCTGCTACCTGTAAATGACAATTTCTCAGCTTTGTATAAAACCTTTATTCCAAATGGTTGGTTACATCTTTGTATTATAACCTGCCTCCTTCCTTAGGGAATTCCAAAGATGCCTGGAATCCATCACCTCCTCATTCCTTGAATTATCTAGCATGCCTGGAGGTCCTATAATCGCTGTCCACCACATCACCGGGAAGCTTAACTCTGCATAGAAAACATCTGTTTCACAAAATGAGAAAAGGAAGGAGGCTAGAGCAATGGCTCAGCTAGAGCAATGGCTCAGCGGAAAGTAAAGAGCACTTGCTACTCTTCCAGAGTAGTAGGGTAAGCATTGACAAGGGTAAGGCAGACAGGAAACCCTTACTCTTGAATGGTGCAAATATAAATTCACTACTTAGCTACTATAGAAAACATAAAAAAAATTGAGCTATCTGGCTGGCAAGAGCAAGCTATCTGGTTCAGTCAAATTGCAATGTTTATATGCTACATAAATGAAGTTTGTGCTTGTCACCTATATGTCAATGAAATTATGAAAGAGAAGAACAAATAAAGGCTCAGCTCACAGCCATATCAGAAATCTAGAGTCTCCCTTCTTTGATTTTGGCCAAGGGGACGCAGAGCTCCTAGTGACTTACACATTTCCCAACATCACCACCATGGTCACGGCCACCGTCCTCTTGTGCTACAGCTGCTGCAATGACCTTGAACAGCTCCTGTTCCTACCCTCGTATTCACTCTCAACTACACAGACATAGCCTTTGGAGAGAGCTCGATCAACTTGATGAAATCCCCCACTGGATTTCCCTATCACTTGAAACATTGCCCATTCCACTGGCTCGAGTGTCCACAAGATCTTCATGGATGGTCTCTCCAGCTGCTCTTCCTCCCCAGCCCCTGCTCCATTTCCTAGACCTTCTTCATTGTCTCTAATGCTTCCATACATTCTTGCTTTGCAGCTGGTCTTGGCACTTCCTTCCCTTCTGCTGCCCTGGGACATACTCCCCACAGGTAGCTGTATGGCTTACTCCTTCATTTGCCTTAAGGCTCTGCCCACTGAAAAACTATGAAATCAGAGACATCTTCCCGGATCACTTCCTACATAAAGTACATCCTCATGTCCCCACTTTGTATGTGTGTGCACACGTGTTTAAGTCTCTGTTCTATTGCTGTGAAGAGACACCAAGAGGAGCAAGGTAACTAGTATAAGAGAAAGTAGTTAATTGAAACTTGGGGGAGTTTATTCCATTATCTTCATGGCAGGAAACATGAAAGCATGTAGGCAGATGCTGGAGCAGTAGCTGAGTAGTTGAGAATTACATCCTGATTTACAGGCAGAGAGAAAGAGAAAGAGAGAGAGAGAGAGAGAGAGAGAGAGAGAGAGAGAGAGAGAGAGAGAGAGAGAGAGAGAGAGAGAGAGAGAGAATTATTGCATGGAGTCTTGAAGACTCAAAGGATCCCTAGTGACATCCTTCCTCCAACCAGGCACACACCTTCTAATACTTTTCAAATTATGCCACTCCCTGATGACTAAACTAGGCACTCTCATATGAACCTATGGTGGCCATTCTTATTCAAAGCACCACAACAAGTTTGTGTATTTGTATGTGTACATGTAGCACATATATTTGCACATGTATGTTGAGGCCAGAAGTTGATATCAGGTGATTTCCTCAATTATTCTGCATTTCATTTTTTGAGACAAGGTCTCTTATCAAGCTTGGAGTCTACTGAGTTAATTAGAGTATTTAGCTAGCAAGCTCCAGGGATCCTCCTGTCATTGCCTCCTCAGTAATGGGGTTAGAGGTACATATAACCACACCTGGCTTTTCTTTTAACATGACTTTGTGCCTGAATGGCAAGCACTTTACCAATTGTGTTATCTCCCTGTACGTGTGTGTGTGTGTGTGTGTGTGTGTGTGTGTGTGTGTGCCTTTATATAGGGTATGGGAGTATGCATGCACGTGTGTGAGTACATGTGGAAGCCATAGGACAATTTCTTGTGTGTTACTCAGGGACTGCCTATCCTTTGTAACGAGTCTTTCTCTATCCCACCAGTCAGCTTCCAAATCATTACATGGAAACTTATTATTAACTATGAAAGCTTGTCCAATAGCTTAGGCTTATTTTTAGCGAGCTCTTTTAACTGAAATCAACCCATTTCTATTCATCTATGTGCTGCCCCAAGGCTCATTTACCTCATCTATGTACTGTCCATCCTGCTTTCTTGCTCCCTCTGTGTCTTCTCTTGTTTCCAACCTCTTCTTCCCAGTATCCTCTGTGCCTGGAAATCCTGCCTAGTTATTGGCCATTCAAATATTGTTAAACCAGTCAGAATGACACTTTTCCACAGGGTACAAAAAGATTATTTCACAACAATCCTTTGTAGGCTTTTTGTTCATTTGTTGTTTGAAACAGTGTCTCCCACTGGCATGAAACTCCTCAACTATGTTATGCTGCCTGGCCTCAGAACCCCAGGGATTCTCCTGTCTCTGCTTTTCTAGCGCTGGCATTATAACTCTGTACCGCTCTGCCTGGCTTTTTGTCCATGGGTGATTGGGTTTGAACTTAAGTCTCCATGGTTACAGTGTAAGCACTTTATTGAGTTATCTTCCCAGCCTCCATCTCCATGCCTGAAATGCTGTTTTCTTCATAATATACTAGCCTGGTATGCATATTCACTTTCTATTTGTTTGCTATCCAATTCCAATATTCTAATGACACATTCTGCTTCTTCCAATAGCTAGTAGGTGTGTGTGTGTGTGTGTGTGTGTGTGTGTGTGTGTGTGTGCAATGCATACCTGTAAACAGTGTTTGGGACTAT
Source organism: Arvicola amphibius (assembly GCF_903992535.2). Taxonomy (NCBI): domain Eukaryota; kingdom Metazoa; phylum Chordata; class Mammalia; order Rodentia; family Cricetidae; genus Arvicola; species Arvicola amphibius. Next base: position 51,841,893 of record NC_052052.2, on the reverse strand, counting down.
GCATGCACATGTGTATGTGTTATTGGAGGCTGCTTGTTTGTTTCCCAGCTGCCCGGACCAGAAACTATATTATTTAAAACACTGCTTGGCCAATAGCTTTAGCATATTTCTAGCTAGCTCTTATATCTTAAATTAACCTATTTCCATGATTTTATATTTTACCATGAGGTTCATGGTTTAACAGTAAAATTCCCCGAGCATCTGTCTCCTTCGGTGGCAATGGCTATATGGTGTCTCTCTGACTCTCTCTTCTTTCTTCCAGCATTCAGTTTAGTTCCTCCCCACCCCGCTGCAAAGCAACACATATACAGAAGGACTTCCCACACCACGTGTGAGTATATAATGTTCAGTGAATGGATGACCAAGATATAAGTGGAAGGGGGGTGTATATTTTGTCATAAGCTCTGTGCTAACTCTTAGTGTGTTAGTTTGAATGTAATTGACCCTAGCTCTGGCCTGGGCTGCTACAATAGCATTCAGCTCAGCCATTTTTGCTTCTTCCTACCGTCTTCTAAACAGCTCTCACCCCACTGTAGAATTCTCTTTTTATATCATGCAAGAGCTCTTTGTAGAAACCTTCAGTGACTTCCTCTTACAACCAGGGTTCAATCCTCAGTGGCCTGTAAGCCTCTCCATTACCTAGTCCCCACAGCTACCCTCCAACCATTCCCAGATTTCTGGTGTGGGCTTCTCAGACTCCCCTCATAACTGCTGATCTCTCCTCCCTCAACTCAAACCGTGCACTGGGACAAATGATCAGGATGAACTGCATCACTGACACAATTTGAGGAGTGGCCGAGTGGGAGAGACAAATACACACAAGTAACCTGGTACTTTGTAGGAAGCAAAGTGACTTCAATAGCTGTGCTGAGTTTCCCTTGGGGGCTTCCATCTGCGGTCATTTCTGACTTTGTTAATAAAGGTCAAAGGTGTGGTGTGGGGTTTTCTCTTTAAACCTCCCAACTCTAGGTTTTCCATCACCCTGAACGCAAGTCCCCACATCTATTGGCTTGGGATCATGTCCACCATATAGGGATGTTGGGAGGAACAGAGAGTATACCAAAACCTCCCCTTATTGGTAGGGGACACATTCCAAGATGCTACAACACCTACAAGTGTAGACAGTACAGAAGCCTGGGTGTACAAGAGTTTTCCCACACATAAACACCCATGATCAAGTTTAGCTTTCAAATTAGGCTCAGTGAGAGATTATCAATTACGATGCAACAGAACAATTAAAATGGCAGGCTGCTGCTAGTGTAGGAAGTGCTTCTAAATCTTCTTTGCTTGCAGGGAAGTACCACTGTGGATAAGAGCAGGAACAGTATGGAAAGCATGCCCCATACAGGCTGGAAACCACAGGCAGCAGACTTCCCAATTACTGAAGCAGTTGGGAAGTTTGCGCTCATGAGGAGCACCCATGTAAAGCTCAGTACATCCTAAAAACTCTGAAGCCTTAGGGTTTGGCCAAAGGAAACAGGAGAATGCCCTTACTGCAGAGAAATCTCCCCTTGGGGGTGTTCAGGGAAAGCGAAAGTGGAACCCCTGCCCGTAGGGTTTACCAGAAGGGCAGTGGGGCTTGTGGAAGCCTTTCAGAAAGAGAGGCAACTGAACAGGAACCCCAGCAGTTTCTGAGAAACTGTGAGCTTCAGGGAAGAGCCTGGCAACCCCTGTTTACAAACTACAGAAGCACCTGCAGCCAGATGTGTTAGCCACAGACTGGGTCATGGTACTCTGTGAGCAGTATTCCAAAGCGAGGAAATGACAGCAAAAGCCAAGGTCACTTCCCCAGGATCTGGAACACCCAGTAATTCAGAAAAACAGTGGAGTTTTCAGCTGCTGAGGGAAGATGGTTGGCAGCTGGACTTGTGTGAGTGAGATATTCATTCAGTTATCATTCAGTAATATGTCTATTTATTTACTTACTGTAAAATACCAAGTACCCGCTGCAATAAACATAATAACGAATGCTTACTGAGTGACAAGCACATATCAGGAGGCTACGCTAACCTCGTGGGTCCTTATAACAAATGCCCGAGGTGACTGCTCTTTACTGAACTTGCAGACTGGGAAACTGAGGCTCAGAGAGATAATCTAGTCACAGCCCAGATAATTCACAGAACTGGGACTTGGCTGCTAATTGGTACTGTGCCCATAGCCATTATATCTAATGAGGCTCAAGTTTAATTGCCTGTGCTGAAGTCAGAGATTGGCAGTGAGCCTTTATTAACCTCCAAAGCTGCAATGCCTAGGTCACAGGCCAGCATATAATAGCTGCTCGCTAAAGTGAGGAAGCAGCATGCATCTTGTTACATGAGGAGGGGGGCCTCTTGTTTTTCCCGGCCGCCTGGCTAGCTTACACCAGAAATAACCACACAGAAACTGTATTAATTAACTACTGCTGCTTTTTTAAAGCAAAAGAGACCACACCCAAGTGGGCTGGTATCTTAAAGGCTATTGGCTGAAGGAGTGGAAGGAGCTCCCAGAGCAGAAGCGTCTCTTTAAGGCAAGGTGAAATGAGACAGCCTCAGGGGAAGGACAGCATCAGGAACCAGATCTATGACAGAGAAAAGTACTCACAAGGTACACCTGAGACCCTTTGTACCCAGTCACTGTGTGTAGGTCAGGGTTCTAAGGCTCTCGGCAAACAACAGACTTGTTTTTCTTATTCACAAAGGCGTGGAGATAGAAGAATCACAGAACAGAGTTGGGGGCTCAACTGCTGCTGAACCATTCATACACAGTGGGGAGGGTTCAGAAGTCTCACACTGTTGACTGGCAAGCAAGTCAAACAAGAATAGAGCTGCCCATGATCCAACCTTCCTCCTCATGCCCCTGGTTTCTAAGCTACTGGTTGGTCAAAAATGACCAGAAACAGAAGACTTAAGAACCTACTGATCCAGTTTAACACCCTGTACTCAGAACACCAGAAGACAGGAAAAGTGTGGTTGCAGAGGGCCTCGAAAGGTACCCTGTATGTACCTGAAGACTGTGCAGATATTTTCCGTAAGGCAGAGTTGGCAACAGGCATCCTGATGAGAGAAAGAACCTGCTGGCATAATGTCAGGAATGTGTAGAGTGTTTTAGTTGCTTTGGCATAGCAAAGCCATAGGGAAGGAGTGACTCAGTGCTGAGAAAGGAGGAGGAAAGGGGTGACAAGGCCTGGGTCATGGGCAGCTGGGCAGGGGATGCCCTTCTGAAATCACCAAATATCACTGAAGACAGGAGAGCAGGAAAATGACTGAGGTGGGCTTGCCTTGAGGGGCAGCTCATTGTCTAGAATGCAGAGCAGTGACTGGCTTGAGATGGGGGAGCCCCTTGGGAACAAGGGTGAGGGTTTGGACAGGTGGACATTCACCCTCCTAGAAGATGATGAAGACAAACTCGGCAGGCAGGTACCATGAGGCTATGGACTCTTTCCCACTTGTCTCTTAATGCCAATAGTGCAGTCACAGTGAGCACAGATCAGTCTTTAAATCAGGCCCATGTTGAAGGTGAGATATTGGGGGATATTCTGCTTGGATTTTTCCTCAGGAAGAGAAAGTTGATGGTTAGAACTTTGAAAAAGACAAATCCTCCCAGGGAAAAGGCTGTCTGACCACACAGGACTATGTAAGACAGAAGGAGAAAAGAGGTCAGAAACTAGGGAGCCGCCTTCATCCTTACAGTGCCAGGGAGGCTAGGCCTGGAGACAGCAGAAGCTGAGCTAGGATGCCGGGAAACAACGGGGAGGGAAATGAGCAGGTTCTTCCTTCCCAGATTTATTTATTGATCAGTTGGTTGCTATTGTTGAATAGGAGGGACTTTCAATTAGGAAAATGCTTCCATAAGAAGGGGCTGTAGGCAAGACTGCAGGTCATTTTCTTAATTAGTAGTTGATGGAGGAGAACCCAGCCCATTCTGGATGATGCCATGCCTGGGCCACTGGTTCTGGATTCCATAGGAAAGAAAACTGAGCAAGTTATGAGAGCAAACTAATAAGCAGCTTCCTCCTGTGGCCTCCATCTGCATCCGTTCCTGCCTCCAGGTTCCTGCTCTGTCTGAATTCCTATCCTGATTTCCTTTGATAATGAACAATGATATGGAAGTGTAATAGGCCCTTTTGTTCCTAACTTTCTTTTTGGTCACGGTGGTAGCAATAGAAACCCTATTTAAGACAAATACCATTGAAGTCAAGGGAGGAGAGAGTAGGAGATATTCTAAGATTTTCTGAGGAAACCAGAAATTTCACATTGTAGAGGGCTGAGCCTTGAAAGCAAAGGACTATATTGAGCTCTAAAGACAAAGGTGTCATGAGTTGGGGGCCCATGGTAGAGGGGATGGCGGTTTGGAGCTAGGGCACATTATAGAATCCAGAAATTATATGGGGGATTTTATTTTTCTTCTTTATGGAAGTAAAGTTATATCTGGAATTCTTCATGGTAAAGTAGGTGATGAGGGAAGGAGATGGGAGGCAGAACAGAGGAAGCAGTGGACGATCTGGCAGCTCTTTCCCCTAAGGTGAGTCTGAGCCTAGAGAGCTACAGTTGCTCTGTCTGATGGGGAACAAGCCCGGCAAACAGGAGCCAGTATCTCTGAACACCACCCAGACACCCCCCAGTTCCTTTATCTGATCCTTAAAGCAGTATGTCAGTCCAAAACATAAAGAAGACCATAGAGTGAAGAGGTTGCCAAGTTCTTTCCACAAAGGGCAAGACTAACTATTCTGAGCTTTGAGGAACCATAAGGTTCTTGTTGCCGCTACCACCACCACCTCCTCCTCTCCCTTGTTCTTCCTCTAATTCTCCTTCTCTTTTCCTCTTCTTTGTAACAGTCTTTAGAAGTACTAGAAACCAAGATTAGCTCACGAAAACAGGCTTCTGCATGGTTGTGAAAGCCAAGACTTTGATCTGGGTATGGAGTTTGGTTCTCCTACTGTCTTAGTTAAGACTAAGATAAGATGCCACAGAGGTGAGAAGACACAATGATCAAGGCAGCTTGTAGAGAAACAGGTTTATTTGAAGTTTATGCTTTCAGAGGGTTAAAAAGTCCATGGCCATCATGATAGGGAGCATGGCAACATGATACTGGACCAGTAACAGAGAGAGAGAGAGAGAGAGAGAGAGAGAGAGAGAGAGAGAGAGAGAGAGAGAGAGAGAGAGAGAGAGAGAGAGAGAGAGAGAGAAAACAGGGAATTCACAGGAGTCTTATAAAACTCAAAGCTCGCACCTAGGATACCTCCTCAAACAAGATCATACCTCCTAATCCTTCCCAACTATTCCATCAATGAGGGACCAAGCATTCAAATACACGAGCCTATGGGGCCATTCTCATTCAATTAATAAGTTTGAATTCAGATTAACAGGTAATGTGACATTTGGCAAGTTACTTAAAGTACTCTTTCTCTGTGAAATTAACCCAAATCTGTGCCCTCCCCCATTTATAAAATGAAAAGAAGAAATACTATCAGGCACCAGGTTCAGATCCTTGTTCTGTCCTTTACTCCCAGTATGACTCTCACTAATTAACTTTCTGTGCCTCAGTTTCCTCCTCTGAATAACGGAGGTGACAGCAGTACTATATATAAATGTTTCATGTCCTATTATTGACACTATACCTAGTATAAGATGGATACTTGGCAAATAATGGGTAAGCATCACAGTCATTTCTCAAGGGGAAAGCAAACTGAGAAACTGAGAAAGGTCATCTCTCAGGTAAGGCCGGGTTCTGGTAGGGGTCACTTACAGGTCACTCTTAAGTCCGTCCTATAGGATGAAGCCATCCAGATGGGCTGTGTGAAAAGATCTCTGTTTCTCCATCCCATGTGCAGCACTCCCCCAGCATCAGATAAGCGCTTACGCAAGCCAAGACCATTTTGATCTCGGCGGAGATCCTGTACATATGCACACACTTGGCAGCTGTGGGCTGCAGGCCCTGTGTTCTTGCTTGTGATTTGAGCCGTGTTATCAATACTTGTGAATGTAAACTTGGAAGATCAAAGCTGCCCAGGTCAAGAAGGCTAATATTTAAATTCCAGACTTACAGGCACGGCTCTGAAATTCCCTGGCTCCACATCAAGTCTTTGTACCAGAATCAAGTCAAGCATGCATTTGACACAGTTGTGGGGCTCTGGAGTGTGGGTGTGGTAGGCATTCAGTAGAAACTGGGGGTCCACCCAGCATGGAATTCTGTGGAATTCTAATGAAAGGCTGTTCTTCAGTTCAGTGCCCTGTGTGACCCCAGTCAGAGCAAACACATTTCCACAGTACAGAGTTATCATGGACGTGGTTTCAGTATCTGGAAAGACCATATGCTGTCCTCGGGGGATGACCGCTTGGACTTGGTACCACCCCTTTTCTAGCTGGCTTTCTGTTGCCATGACAAAACACTGACCAAGGACAGCTTAGGAAGGAAATGGTCTCTTTCATCTCTCAGCGATCAGGTCACAGTTTATCACCGAGGGAAGCCAAGGCAGGAACCTGGAGTGGGAATTGAACTAGAGACCACAGAGAAGCCCTGCTCGCTGGCATCTTTCTCGTGGCTTGTTCGGTTATCTTTATTATACAACCCAGGGACGGCAGCACCCACAGTTGGGCTGGGACCCTTTCACATCGATCGATGATCAGGAAAATGGCCCCACAGACACTCCCCAGTGCAGCTGACAGAAGCAGCCTCAGCCTCAGTTGAGTTTCCCTCCTCTCAGATATGTGCAGATTTGTGTCAAACTGACAAAAGCCATGTCAAATGACTTGGCAAGTAATACAGAAATTATAGATAATGGTCAGAAATTTCCTGAGATCTGACAGCACTCCACAAATGTTTTTTTTAATCATTATTCCTATTGTTTGCATGGTACCGCCCACCCTCTTTACAGTCTCGAACAAGCAGAACGAAGATATCCTTTGGTGATACCAACTACTCTTTTGTCATCTGTCTAGCTCTTGCAATTCAGTACAACTTCACTGACTTCTTTACATATGCTTTGTGGAATATAAGCCTTTTGTAAATACAAAAAAAAATGAGCAAGACAAAGGCCAGAGAGAAGGTTCTACAGGCAAGGGTGCTGGCTGCCGACCCTGCATCTGGTTCCATGTGGTGGAAAGAGAGCTGATTTCAGAATGTTGTTCTCTGACCACACGTCTGGACACACACACACACACACACACACACACACACACACACACACACTCGCTCTCTCTCCTCTCTCTCTCACACACATGTATGCACATACACTCACATGTATGCACACATATCACTGACATACACACTCATATGTTTACACACACATGTATGCACTCATACTCTCTCAAATGTATGCTCGCACACTCACATGTATGCACTCTCTCTCTCTCTCTCTCTCACACACACACACACATACACACGTGTGCACACATTACAATTGTAATTTCATAAGAATTCTAAACAAACTTAAGTGGCAGCCGTGGAGAACAGATGCCCACTACCAGGTATAATGCCGTGCCAATGGCTTGGCAGAATATGTCTAGGTCTACAGATCACAGGTAAAGGTGTAGCTCATTCTTCCCATCAGCAGTACATCTGCTTGCATGGAGGACCTGCACCTCCAGTCTTTCCTAGGGTCGAGTAAGTCTTGGCTCTGTTTTTAAGTAGTGTCATGGGAAACAAATAGGTTAACCACAATACACCTTTGTTTGCTTGACTGTAGAATGAGGATCTCACAGAACTTACTTTAGGAAAAAAATTGGGGAAAAAATGGGATAATCTGTGCAAAACTTGCAGTACTGTTGTTCAATGCACTAGCACTGCAAGCCAGTGTGGCCGTCATTGTAAGACAGCCCTCACATAGAACATGGCATTCTTTTCAAATCTTCTCCTTCCCTTTCCCGCTGGTTATAGCCCTGCACTCCTGCATTGAATCCATGTAACACTTCCATGGGTTGCAGCATGCAGAACCGCCAATGTACGACCAATTATAGTCTATAAAATGGAACAGTTGTTATTTTTTTTTTTAAAACAGTTCTTCCAAGTACCCTCTTCCACAGCATCTCATCAGAGTCTGGCAACTCTGAAGCAGTGGCTGAGTGGCTGGCTTTGTAAGTCTGGCTGGGGAGAGGGGAGATTAAGAAAGACAAACAGACAGACACAACACAAGCAAAGCATGGATGGGGGCACTGTGTGCTCTCCCTGCAGTGAAGCAGTCTCAGCTGCAGTCATCCCAAATGAGGAAGCTGCAATCTACACTATCTGTACATATTGTTAACATCTGCACATGGACCAGGGAGAGGACTTGCCACTCCTGTGGGTCTGAGACACTGGAGCCCTCGAATTGGCTGTGCTCATGTCAATAATAAACATCCATTAAAGATGTCATCTGCTCCTCACACTGAGGAGGCCTTGAGATGTCCCAGATAGCGATTTTAGAAACAGCTTTCTAAAACTGCCCCTTTCTACTTCCTACTTTACACAGATCTTAAGATAGTGTAGTATTTAATAGTTACAAGTGTTTGCTTTTGGGACTGAAGAGATGGCTCAGAGGTTAAGAGCACTGTCTGTTTTTTTTCAGAGGTCCTGTGTTCAATTCTCAGCAACCACATGGTTACTCACAGACATCTATAATGATATCTGGCGCCCTCTTCTGGTCTTCAAGGATACATGCAGGCAGAACACTAGGTAGTAAATAAATAAAATCCTCAATAGGTAAGCTACTAACTGAATAACCACTGTGGTTCTGTGTAACTGGAGGTTTCTCTCTCACCGGCCAGTTCCAAAATAACCACTCTGAGGCTTAATATTAATTACAAACTGTTTGGCTTATTAGCTCAGGCTTGTTATTAATTAGCTTTTATAACTTAAATTAACAGATTTCTATTATTCTATATTTTGCCATGATGCTCATGACTTGTTGCCTTTTATCTTGTTTCCCCAGCAGCTGCTGGCATCTCCCCAACTCCACCTTCTTTCTCCCTTTATCTTTGCTTGGATTTCTTGCCCGGCTCTATTCTGCCTGGCTATTGACCGATCAGCTTCTTTATTAAGCAATGGTAATAAAACATATCCACGGCATACAAAAGGGCATCCCACATCAGTTCTGTATGGAGGAAGGAACTAGGGGGACAAATCTCCTAAGAAATGGGGTAGTAGGAAATACAGTTAGAGAGAAAGAGGGGGGAGAGTGGTACATAAGGATTAAATGGAGATGGAGAGAAAAAAGAGGACAAGGGAGAAACAGCTAACATTAATGTCCACTTGAAGGATCATACGGAAGCCTACTACAGCAGAAGGTTCTTTAAATATATACATATATGAAAGAAATCTAAATGGAATCACCAAATGATGAGAGAGACAAAGCCCCAATGAGACATTTCTTCACCCAGTGAAACCTTCAGTGCAGAACTGGGTTACACTTAATTGAGTTGTTGACCAAAGGGGCCCCATGGAAACCCTCAAACAACTCAGGCTATTGCCATGGCAATTGGTTGATTTCTACAAAGAGATGTTAAGGCCCTATTTCTGAAGGCAACACCTATATCGCCCATTAAACCCAAAGAAGTTAAGCTGGTACTGCCTACCGCCTTCCCTACTGACAAGTGTTCATGGTACTAGAAGGTACTCTGCATGCTACCAGAGGAGAAAGGTAGACGCCATCCCTGCTACAAACCATTCCATGTACAGTGTTGATCTGCCTTCGTGATATGCCGGGGAAAGAGTAGCACAAACGTTGTGTGAGGAACCACCTACTATGTAACTGGATTTAAAACCCACTCTATGAGATGGAACCCATGCCTGGCCCTGCTTGGGTGGCCAAGAATCTAAGACTAGATAGTTCATGGACCTCGAAGAAAACCAAATGCTATTATTCTGCTGAACGAATGTAGCAATAAAATGACAGCCGACAACATTCTGTTATACCCACAGATGCAGTCCTTCAGTCAAGCAACATCAGAGACGAGTTCTCCTGCAGGAGATGGGAACTAATACAGAGACCCACATCTGGACAATGTGCATAGAGTAAGAGACCTAGGAACACTCAATCCTAAATGGGACATATTGGTCAAATCCTTCCCCTCAGAGCTCAGGGAACTATGTGGAAGATGTTACCAAGGAAACAGGACCTTCCAGATGTAAGATGACTGATGACATAGACTAGGGTAGCATGCATAGGCCTGCACAGGTCCAACCAGATGAGGTCTCATGCTGAGACACAAGCATCAGCCTCTAACTGTACTGTAAATATAGCAGTTTGTGTTGCTATTGCTATGATGAAACACTATGACCAAAAGTAATTTGGGGAGAAAATGTTTTATTCGGCTTAATCTTCCACATTCATAGTCCTGATTCACATCACTGAAGGAAGTCAAGAGGGAAACTCAATCAGGGAAGGAACCTAAAAGCAGGAGCTGATGCAGAGATCATGGAGGAGCACTGCTTACTTGCTTGCTCACCGTGGCTTGCTCAGCCTGTTTTTTTAAATTTTTTAAACTTTATTATTTTTTTATGGAACCCAGGACCACCAGCCTATGGATGTCCCCACCCACAAGGGACTGGACCCTCCCACATTCATTTCTAATTAAGAAAATGATCTCTTGGCTTGCCTACAGCCCAATCTTATGGAACATTTTCTCAATTGTTATTTCCTTCTCTCAGATGACTCTAGCTTACGTCAAGTTGACATAAAATAAGCCAGGACAACAACCAAGAGACTATCTCCAACTAACAACTACTCACCAAAGGAAAAAAAATAGTATCTTCAAGGGACTCTCCCTGGGCATACAAACCACACTCAGGGGTAGGTTCCATACCCAGCAGTAAGTGGACAAGACAAAATGAACTCAAAATGTTTTTGAAGATATGTTTAAAACTCTTACTGGTCTTTTGCTTGTATATCTTATTTTCCAATTATGTTTTTATGAGGTTATTGTGTGTGTGTGCATTTCTCATGTTATTTATTTTCTTTTTTATGTTTCTTAGTTTTTTTTTTATCCTTGTTTGTTCTTGTTTTTATTTGACTGACTCTTCTTAAGAGAGAGAAGGAAGACATGAAGTTGGAAAGGTGGGAGATGGGGAGGATCTGGGAGTAAACAAAGAAGGGAAGACCACGGTAATCAGAATATAGTGTATGAAAATAACTTTACTTTCAATTAAAAAAATAATTTTCAACTAGAATTGGACCATTGCTGTCATTACCAACTTTGACAGCGTTTTATGGTCAACAATATGAAGATTGGTAGGATCGGAACACCTGGAAGCTAGACAGGTGAGGGATCATGAAATCACATTTCATCTGACAAATGCTAATTTGGGGAGATCCAGAGCATACACAGGGCATGTCCAAAGTCACCCAGCCTGAGAGTAGCCTAGCAAGATGTGTACACACAGGATGTAGACTCTGGCTTTCGCTCCGGGCCCAGGCTACCTTCAAGCCATTCGTTTACTCACTCAACAGACAGTTTGAGTGATCTTTATGTTTCAGATCTGGTTCTTAGTGGTCCCCATCTGTAGAGTTTCACTCTAACTAGACAATGCTAGACAGAAAAAAAAAATTCTGGGGATATCTGTTGAGAATAATGTAAAAAAGATTTGACGAGACTGATTCTGTGTCGTGGTCTGTGTATGGGAAAGAGAGTTCTGTCCAGGAAAGCCCTCTTTTAAAAAGTGCTACTGAAGCCAATACGTTAATGGGCAGAAGGAATCAGGCACATGGGAAGGTGAAGGAAAAGAATTCTAAGGAGAGAAGGCAGTTGATGGAAAAGTTCCAACACTGGAACAAATTGATATGTGTAAGGAATAGAGTTGAACATAGTGAGATAAAGTAGGAAGGCAGCTGAGCATGGCCTGAAGTTGAGGAGGTGAGTGGGAGGTAGACGGCACCCTCTGGAGTCCAGGTAGAGCGCTGGATTTCTACCGAGTTCAGTGGAAGGCCATTATGGCAGTGTAAAGCACAGGAGAAACATCACTAGATATACACTTTAATAAAACATGATCATGCCTACTACCTGGGCATGGAAATAAAAACTGAGAGCCTGTGGTGAGGTCGCAAGGCTAGGAACTAGGATTGCATAGTAGAAGAGATGACGAAGAAGGAGGTGTACTAAGCAAGCAGGGGCAGGACTGGAGTTTGGTAGGGATCTGGGATTGGATAGAATTTAGGACTACTGATCAATCATGGGTTAAGAAACTAAGCAGATAGTGTTTCCCCTCTGGATGGATAAGGGAAACAGAAATATAAACTTAGCAAGATTTTGCTCTTGTGTCTCACCCCATATTCTTGAACGACTGGTGCTGGACAAGTGGCTCAGCGGTTAAGAGCACTGGCTGCTCTTGTAAAGGACCCCAGTTCAGTTCTCAGCATCCACATGGCGGCTCTCAACCACCTGTAACTCCATGTAATCTGACCCCCCCCTTCTAGACTCTGGCACCAGGCGTAAATGTGACACACAGACATATGTGCAGCTAAAACGCACATCCTCTTGGACCACAAGACGTCTACACTCAAGGTCAACAGCTGGCATGTCAATACAAAGAAGATTCCATAGAGAACCATCAAGGATGCAGGTCACAGATTGCCCTTCATGGCCATACAGCTGGCCATCTAGTGTTCTGTCTCTCATTGATCAGTGAGTGAAGAGTCTGAATGGATTAACTACTGTTTCTGAAGACCAGAGAGAGGCACTGGGCAATTACATGATAGATATCTAGCATGAGAATGGCAGGTCCACCCCTGTGGGGAGGAGAGGAGAGGCAGGGTTGGATAGGGAAGGGTCTTCTAAGTGGAGAGAGAACCTGTCCAGAGGTGGGCAGGATCACCATGGGCTGGTACTGAGACAAGCAGTACTCATGAAGACTTACATATAGTCCATCATGACAGATGAGCATTTTATTTTGCAAGAGAAAAAGAGAAAGGGAAGTATAGAAAATATCACCAGTAAGAGAGCTGAAAAAAAAGTCAGACTCATTCACTCATTCATTCAATATTATTAACCCTAACCCATGTATAAAGCTATTTCAAGTATAAGCACTTGGTGAATATCCCACTCCTAATGTGGCCTCCAATTCTCAATTTATGCTAAATAGTTGTGGTAGGAAGGCTTGAGTCTGAGGGAACCAGGACCTGGGCCCATAACTGTCTCTCTGTGTCCTGAACCAGGCAAGTTCTGTCATAGAAACAGGGGCACTGTTGGAGCTCAAGAGCTCTGAAGATCATCCTCTCAAAATTTGCTTTCAGCTCTTACAGTCCTCACACCCTCCCTCGCCTTTTTCTCTTCAAAATTCCTCCTCTTTGGGCTTATAAATGTGTAAACTGTTGAAAAACCAAGGAGGAGGTGCAGGGTGGAGACCTCTGGGGGTTGGGTGAGTGACCAACGCCCAGGAGCAGCCGGGATCCTGGGAGTCTTAGCTGGTGACCACGGAGAAAAGTGTAAGCTCTCCTTGCAACGGGGCTCTGACAGGCTAAATCTAAACCAGATGTGCACCAGAGAGAGCAGCGCCTATTACTAAGTGTTGTGAAATGGCCCAGGGGAGGTAAATAAGCAAAAACAGGCCAGTTGCCTAGCAGCACATACAACAAAACAAGCAGCAGCCCAGCTGGCATTGGACCAAGCAGAGCAGCTTTCTGAGCGGGCTGGGGTTTGATGGGAGACCAGGAGGGCTCAGTGTGATGAGACCCAAGGGGCTGGCTCCCCAGCACCTTCCAAACTCCCCACTAGGCCATTTCTGATCCCCTGGGTGCTAGGGTCTGTCATATGATCTGCCCAGTTTGCCTCCACAGCTGTAGTAACTGCTTTCAGTCAACCCCTGAGCATCAGTGTCACGGATTTCTTAATGCAGAGGAAGAAGGTCTGTCCCTGCTTCTGAAAAGTGCTATGACTATATCCACTAAGAGGGGTAACAGCAGGGACAAGGTTGCAAAAGGTCTGCTGAAGGTCCCCAATATACTTGACATATGCTTCTTCATCCACCAGTGCTCTATATCCCATGTATTCTAGACATTGCAGCCTATTATGATGGGATGGCTCCAAGTTAGACAGAGTGGATCAAAAGAGGCTCATGTCATGTTCTTAAAGGATCTACAGCTTATGGAGGCGATAACCATGATCAAGGAATCACACACTCAAATGCATGGTTGTAAATGTTGCTTAATGTTTAGAAAGAGAATGCAGAGTGGCAGGAAACAACAAAGCAATGGCCGAGTTCCCACAGTATGCGAGGCAGCTTTCCTTCAGGAGGAGAAGCTGAGACATGCAAAATGGTTAGTACTCACCAGGAGAAAGGAGGGCCAGAAAATGAGACGGCTTTGTGACTGGGAGTGTTGGGGAAAATAAATGCCTTGAGAAAAGGCTGGAGGAGTTTCAGTGTAGGGGGTGACAAGGTAGAGAAGCAGGTAAGGGACAGGTCACCTGAGACACATGAGGTCACACAAGAAAGATGGAGGATTTTGTCTCAAGTTCCATGAGAAATGTATGGAGTTTATTTACTGATAACTCATTTCAGGAGTGTAGGAGTCCTGATTTTATTAGGTTCACATTTGTAAAAGATTATTCCTGGGTATAACATGGCAGTCGTGAGAAGGAATGAGAGAGAGGGCAAGAGAGCTAGTCGGGAGGATAGGATTATCAGCAAACTGAAAACAGAAAAGTTCACGAACTAGCTCAGGGTCACAGGGCAGGCTGGGATCCAAGCCTAGATTTGTAGGGTACCAATCAGGCTAGTGTTTCCAGGTTCCCACTGACTCCTCAGGCCAACTCTGCAGAAACTTCCTCACCCATATTTGACCCCTTGAAGGAGGAATATATCCCCAGCCCAGCTGGAGGATGAGTAAGCATTGGTCTGTAAGGGTTTAATCAACACTGTCGACAAAAATGCCTTGCCTGCCACCCCAGTGCCCTTCAAATGGGATTTTACTTTGCCTATTCTCCCAGAGCTAGTCATCTTGACTGGAGAGATCTTTATCCCTACCAGGTCCTTAGAGAAAACCAATCTCTGGCAATGTGGAGTTATGAACAGACCTGGCTTGGCAATGTCAGGTTTGAGTTCTTGATCTGCCATGCATGAGCTTCCCTTTAGTGATGTGGCGAGCAGGCCTGCTTTTCATCCTGCCCGGATCCCACATGGCTAGCTTTATACCCGAAATAACAACACACAAATTGTAATCATTTAAACAGTGCTTGGCCCATTAATTAGCTCTGCCTCTTACTGGCTAACTCTCACATCTTGATAAACCCATTTCTAGTAATCTGTGTAGCACCATGAGGTGGTGGCTTACGGGGAAAGATTCAGGTCTGACCTGGTGGCTGGCTCCATGGCATCTGACTCAGAGAGGAGAGGCATGGTTTCTCTCTAACTTCCCTTCTTCCCAGCATTCTGTTCTGTCTACTCCACCTATCTAAATCCTGCCCTATCAAAAAGCCAAGGCAGTTTCTTTATTAACCAATAAGAGTCCTCCATTACTTCCCCTCCAAGATGGTTGTGTGTCCTGAGCAAGTTACTCAACCCTTGTGAATGGAATAAAAATGCTTGACTTCTAATATTATTACCAATAGATAGTGTACTTTGAATTCTTCTCCTCCCTGCCTCTCATTCATGTTTTTGGAATTTTGCTATTATCACTCTGGGCAGTGTACCTCCAAGGCAGATCATTGGTGTGCAGTGTCTTAGCAGGACAAGGACAGGCCAAACTGAAGACCATGACCATGAGACTTGATGGATGACCTCCCTACCCACTGCAGGGCAGTAAATCCTGAGCCCTAGGGGGGGGGGGCTTTCTTGGTTAGGATTTCTAATGCTGCAATAGAATGCTATAATAAAAACCAGCTCGGGGAGGAAAGGGTGTATTTCAAACTTACATTTCCCCATCACAGTCTACTGTCAAAGGAAGTCAGGACAGGTGCTGTAGGAACTCCTTCAGCCAATAGCCTTTAAGATACTGGCCCACTTTGGGCCTGGTCTCATGTACTATTACTGCAAATGAAAAGCATGCATGGGCCTCTTGGATGCTGGATTTGGTTCCAGTTCACAGCACATGTAGAGGACTGCGGATCACAACTCTTTTTGTAAGTATATCCCTAGATAAATAAACCTTTGTTATACTCCATTCTGGGCTATTGTGGAACTCTTTTGTACACCAACAAATTGGTGCCTGATATGGGGCTTGAACCCATGACTCTGGGATTAAGAATCTTGTACCAAATAGGTAGTAATAGTGAGTAATAGTGGGATTACGTGTGAGCTATTATTTATAGACAATTCACATTGGTATATTCTTGTATATTGATACAAATTCAGATTAAAGTTGTTATATTGAATATGCTTTTATTTCTGTTTACAATATTTGTGCACCTATGCAAAGTTATTTTGTCATATTGTATGCATGCATGTTTCTGCCTCTGCTTAAGACATTTCGTGTATTAATGCAATTGTAAGATATATTTATCATATTACACTGTTCATTTCTACCTCTAATCAAGATACTTATACATTGTTTACATTTTGAGATCACTGTCCTCATTTGCTGCACATTTCTTTAAAAATTGTTTAATTTTTTAATATGAAGTCTAAGTCTTTAAACTATATAGGTATTAAGAATTACAGATCAATAGTCATCCTTTGTTTCTCAGACTAATCAGGTTCTTTAAATATATACAGATTGTGTTCTACATAAATAGGTAATCTTCAAACACTTCAAAGAACTGTAGAATATGGCATTTAAATAACTTAGGGTTCTGTTGGTGTGAGATACGATTGCTCCTGGAAGATTGGTGAATCTATTCCCAAGAGAATATTGGGCACTGAAGACACTCCACTTGAATTTGTTTTCTTCTTGGCAAAACTGGCCTTTGGGCAAAGAACCACTCAATTGATTGAACTCCCTCAATCACTGACAAAATGCATGGTGTCCAGACTGGACAAGCAGAATATAAACAAAAAGACTGCTAAACCTTGCCAAGATAGGGTAAGATGGTTTTTAAAATTTTCTGGCCCCTGAAAATGGTCTGTCAGTCTCTCTAGGCCTTAGCCAAAGTTGGTTACCCCATCATTACAAAGGAGATTTTGGGGGGGGGGGGTAATTGTCCAGGTAGTTGGTTGTCTCTGCCATTTTTTGTACCTTTTGAAAGTTGCTTGATTGCACTTCCTGAATACTCAAATAATATTTTTTTTCCTTCTCAGGTATTTGATGGGGTTGAAGACTAGATAGACATAGTTACTTTTCTCTCATGACTTAGTCAAGCCATTTTTAATATAAGACTTAAACTTCTTAGGATAGGATAAGTATTGAAACATTTAGCATATGTTTCTTGTTTGATGTTGTTCATGCTGGTTGTAATTCTAATTTTTATGTATTTTTTGCCTTTTCTTTTCCCTGAACAATACTTGATATTTGTTCTTAGTGTATATAGTTTTGTATTAGGCTTAGAACTCTCTTATTTAGACAAAAGGGGGAGGTGCTGTGGGAACTCCTCCAGCCAATAGCTTTTAAGATACCCACTTACTTTGGGCATGGTCTCATGTACTATAAATGCAGACATAAAGCATGAGCAGGCCTCTTGGCTTCTGGATTTGGTTACAGTTCCCAGTCCATGCAGAGAACTGTGGATCACTGCTCTTTCTGTGAGTTTATCTCCATGTTATACTCCATTCCAGGCTATTGTGGAATTCTTTTGTATGCCAATAGACAGGAACATAAGGCAAGAACATGGAAGCAGGAACTAAAGCAGAAGCCATAGAGGAGAGTTTCTTACTGGCTTGTTAACCTACTTCCTTTAATACCTGGGACCATCAGTCCAGGGGTGGCACCACCTACAGTAAGCAGTAGTCCTACATCAGTTATTAGTCAGCTCACAGGCCAGTCTTGTGGGGACATTTTCTCAGCTGAGGTTGCCTATTCCCAAATGACTCTAGCTTATCTCAAGCTGAAATAAAACTAGCAGCAGAGGAGCATTAATGGGAAGCAGAAGTTACTTGATCCTAGCACTTGACTCCCTTGGAGCCTGGCAGCTGCAGGTGGTGGAGCCTTGAGCACTTATAGGTGATAAAGCTTTAGAGGGGGGACATCAGCTTGAAAGGGCGGGACACACATTTAAGAGAATGTCAAGGGTTCTGTTGCTGGTTTTCCAGGTAGACGGAGTCCCCTTTGCAGGGCATCTCTGCTGTCATGCAAGCAGTAGGGAAGGAGGGCATCATGTGCAGTGGTCTACATGATGCCCTCCTGACTTCAGGCCTCCTTCCTTTCTGGGAACGCTGTGGTCCTGATTGAAGACTCTGGGCAATCAGTGAGACATGTTTGCTTACCTTGGAGAGTTTATATAGAACTTCTTATTCAGGTACACTAACTTAGCTAAAATAAGTTGACATTTCATGTAGGAGTGAGTGTTTCAAATTAAATATGGATTCTCTTCCAGAGGAGTCCTTTAGAAAGGAGGTTATTTATTTCTATTGTATGTGTAGGAGTATTTGCCTTCATGTATGTGTGTGCACCATGTATGTGCCTGGTGCCTGTGAAGGTCAGAAGAGAGCTTCAGATCCCCTGGAACTGTAGTTAAAATGGTTGTGAGCTGCTATATAGATGCTGAGAACTGAACGCAGGTTCTCTGCAAGAGCAACAAGTGCTCTTAATTACTGAGCCATCCTTAACCCCAGAACCAACATCAGAGGACTTCTTTTTTAATTATTATTTTTTGAGAAAAAATCTTGTGTGGAACAAGATACAGAAGATACTATACTACATTCAGGCATCAATAAAGGGAAGCAAAAGAATAAATGAACATGACCAAAATGTGTACAAACTCTGGAATATATTCAAGAGACCAAACCCAAGAATCCTGAGAATAGGAGGAAATGAGGTGAAAGCTAGAGGTACAGAGAATCAACTCAATTAACACAGCAGGAAGCTCTTCAAGTATATAGGAAGAAATGCACATCCAGACACAAGAGGCAATTAGAACCCAGACAGACATGATCAGAGAATATTGCAGTAAATATGTCAAAATATAAATAAATATAACAATATGAAAAATTGTTCAGATAAAATAACAAGTCACCTCCAAAAGTAAACTCATCAAAATAAAATATCAGATCTGTCATCAGAACCATAAACCTAGGGAAGCAGAGAGAAATATATTTCAAGCCCTGAATAATTGCCAAATCAGGCTGCCATACACAAAAAAGTTACCTTTTAAAATTGACAGGAAAATAAGAATATTCCAAGATAAGCACAAAATAAAGAAGTTCGTGATCATTAAGCCAGAATTACAATTCTTAAAAGAATACTGTACAGAGAGGAAGAAGAAGAAAAGTTCAATCACAGAACACAAGAAGGAGTACATTTCTTAAGAGAGACATGCATGAACAAAAGAGACAAGACACGGAATTGGTTCTTTCCAATACAGTAAGCAACCAAACACCTAATATTCCAAGGAGATAAATAAAAGAACAAACAATAATTCAGACGGCCAGACAAATAACCAAAAGAATTGCAGGATTTAGTAATAATCTCTCACAATATCCTTTAATATAAATGGCCCAGTTCACCAAGGAAAAGATGAAAATTGATTAGTTGGATTTAAGAAAAAATCCAGTTATCTATTGTCTTCAAGAAACATACCTCATGGGCAAAGAGGCCACCCACAGTCTGAAAGTTGAAGCTTGGTAGTTGATCTATCAAGCAAATGCAAACCAAGAACAAGCTGGTATATGAATTTTAATATCTCTTAAAATATACTGCAAATAAAAATTTGTTAAGTAGACATAAAGAATGTTGCTATAAACTAAAAAGAGAAGTTGTTCATCAACAATTTTAGCAATCATATTGTTATATACATATCAACACTATATAATAATCATATTATTGTTTACTGTAAAACAACCATGTATATGTGATTGTCACATATTGTTGATATATGCACACACACACACACACACGCACACACACACACACACACACACACACACACACACACATGCTGTGTGAATCCTGGAAACTGAACCTGAACCCAGGTCCTCTGCAAGAGCATCAAGTACTAATAAGAGATCTGATATTGTTTTAATGTGTTTACCTTTGTATGTAATTTGGTATTTTTTCCTGAATAACTTTTCATATTATTTATATTTTAACATATTTACTGTAATATTTTTCTCTGATTCTCTTGTATTTGGATGTCCATTTCCATGTGTGTGTTTGAAAAATTTTCTGCTATATTTTCATTGAATAGATTCTCTGTACGTACACACACACACACACATATATATTATGCACTAAATATTGTTCTTGCAATTTCATAAACAGTAATGTTTATAAAAGGGAAGTTCTAATATTGTAATAGTGGGTAACTTCAATTATTTCTTTCACCTCTTGGTAGGTTATGCAGAACAAAAATTAACAAGGTAATATCATAATTAAATTACAGTATAAACAAAAATAAATAGATACTTACAGTATATACCATCCAACAGATATGGATAGATAATCTTCTCAGCATCCCATATAACCTTTGTCATAATAGATCACATTCTAGTCTGCAATGAAAGTTTTTCTATAAACAGAAGTTTCTGTCCCACCCAGTCCCACAGTTACTCATCCCAAATAAACACATAGAGGCTTATACTAATTATAAACTGTTTGGCCTATTAGCTCAGGATTATTATTAACTAGTTCTTACAACTTAAATTAACCCATAATTCTTGTCTATGTTTAGCCACATGGCTTAGTACCTTTTATCAGTGAGGCATTCTCCTCTTGCTTTCTCTGCTTCTGGCTGGTGACTGCAGACTGAAACTTTCCTCTTCCCAGAAATCTCCTAGTCTGGTCACCCCACCTGTACTTTCTGATTGGCTACTGCTCAATCAATGTTTTATTAAACCAACACTAGTGACAAATATTTACAGGGTACAAGAGCATTACCCACAGCATTTCTCATTGAAAAAGAATTGAAATTATTCTTATTAAATCATAGTTTAATGAAACTAGAAATCAATAACAAGATGAACTACAGAAATTACACAAATACATGGAGATAGAACATCACACTCTTGGAGAGAACAGGGAGAAAGTTAAAAGTACCTAAAATCAAGTGAAATTATAAACAAGCTATCAGAACCTTTGGGATACAGCTATGGTTCTTCTCAGAGTAGAATTCACAGCTATGAGGGCTTATATTAAAAACTCAGAAAGACTAAGTAACCCAGTGATGTACTATAAACTCTGAAATACAGAACAAGCAACTCAAAACAAAGTTCTAGAAATCAGAAAACAATAAAAATCATGGCAGAAATTAATGAAAGAGATAGAAAAAGACATAAATAACACAACCAAATTCATACAAACAAGAAAACTAAAGAAGTAACAAAAAGTTGCTGTACAAAACCCCCACAAGACTGTATGCATGAACTTCCTAACTCTAATAACCCTTTATGAAAAAGCTTAAACCAGAATTTTTAAAACCTTTAAACAAATAAAAACGAGAAAATGCAGCCAATGCATTACAATGTGTTAATCTGATGCCAAACCAGAAAAAGATACAACAAAACTGTAAACCAATTTCCACAATAAATATAAATGAAAATGCTCCAAATAAATACATGCTGATCAGTCATGAACACAGTAAGATCATAACACCAGTACCAAATTGGTTAAAAATATGGAAATCAATAAATGTAATGCAACACAAAACCATACATATAATCATTTTGATAGACACAGAAAAGGCTTTTTACAAACATGAACACCAATTTATGGTAAAAAGCCCCCCCCCAAAAAAAGAAATCAAGAATAGACATAATATATATATCAGCAAAATAAAAGCTATTTACAACAATAGAACTAAAATCAACATCATCAGGGAAATAAATGGGAGCATTCCTCTAAAACCAGGAAAGAGACCAAGATGTTCTGTTCTGTTCACTCTTATTCAATGTAGTAGTTGAAGTCTTAGCCTGGCACATGCACTGTTTCCTTTTCTGTGGCCTCAAGTTACTTCCCTCTGACCAATCATAGTCTAAAATAATTAAGTGGAAAATTCCAGAACTAAACCATTTCTAAATAATTTTTACTATATCATTTTATTTTAAACCATTCTATTTGATTTTACTGTGCCTAATTTATAGATCAAACTTTATCATGGGATTATATGCATATGAAAATACAATATAGCAGTGTTTAGTGCCATCTATGGCTTCAGGTATCAAATGGGAATCACTGAATGTATCTACCACATTTAATGGGTGCTACTGGGTTTTAAGAAATTATAAAAAAACACAAAATGTGTTCTTATCACACCTATATATCTCCTATCACTAACTAGAAGCAGCTTATTGTAAATGAATGTAGTTTTTAAAGATAAAAGAAGAGGGTTTTAATTCTGGCTTCAAACTGCCTGAGAAACTTTATCTAATGAAATAAGAACAAGAACTTTAGTTAGTAACTCACCTGAAATGGCTATGAAAATTAAATTCGACAACTCTTCAAATTGCAATTGTGATGTTAATATCCACAGTGATCCATTAGAAATCTTATGAGCATGGGTACGTTTTTATTTTATTTTAAAGTCTATAATATTG
Source organism: Arvicola amphibius (assembly GCF_903992535.2). Classification (NCBI taxonomy): domain Eukaryota; kingdom Metazoa; phylum Chordata; class Mammalia; order Rodentia; family Cricetidae; genus Arvicola; species Arvicola amphibius. The sequence continues at coordinate 51,819,390 of NC_052052.2, read as the reverse complement.
TTACATTATTTCTTCCTTCTCTTTCCTCACTTCAAAGCCCTGCCCCTTCTTGTTCTCTTTCAAGTTCATGGCCTCATTTTTCATATGCATATACATATAAATTCCTAAATATAACCTGTTCTCCATATAATGTTATTTGTATGTATGTCTTCAGAGCTGACCATTTGGTGTTGGACAGTCAGTGAGTGTGCTCTTCCCTGGTGAAAACTGCCTCTCACTCTCAGCAGTCCTTAGCTGCCTGTGGTTCTTTGTATAGGGTTGAGGTTTGGCGAGCTTTATAAACCTACAACTCAGAGACACTTGTGCAGAGTCAGGGAGCTTTTCCTTCCTACACCCACCTAATTCGGCCACCTGTGCACACACATCCTCATACACTAACCACATACGGCCTGGTCCTCTTTTCTTACTATTAGCTTTATCTCTGTTCACTTCTATACCTATCTTGATAAAAAAGAATGAGGACATTCTAATTGTTACACAATATTAAAGACTTCTTTCCATAATATTACAACATTCTAGCAAATTATAATATGAAACGTGTGTTGGTTAGGATTTCTTTTGTCATCTTGACCAAAGCTAGTATCATTTGGGAAGAAGGCATGGCAACTGAACAATTACTTCCATCTGGTTGACCTATAGGCAAAGTCTGTGAAGCATTTTCTTGATTAATGTTTTATATAAGAGGGCCCAATCCACTGTAGGTGGTGGCACCCCTGGGCAGATGGTCCTGGGTTACATAAGAAAGGTGGCTGAGCCAGTCAGGAGGAGCAAGTCAGTAAGCAGCATTCCTGCAGCCCCGTGCTTCAGTTCCTGTCTCCAGCTTCCTGCCTTGTGTTCCTGTCCTGACTCTCCTTCATGATGGATTGTGATCAGAACATGTGAGCCAAATAAATTCTTTCCTGCCAGGTGGTGGTGGCGCACACCTTTAATCCCAGCACTCGGGAGGCAGAGGCAGGCGGATCTCTTTGAGTTCAAGGCCAGCCTGGTCTACAAGAGCTAGTTCCAGGACAGGCTCTAAAAAAGCTCAGAGAAACCCTGTCTCGAAAAACCAAAAAAAAAAAAAAAAAAGGAAAAAAATTCTTTCCTGCCTGCTTTTTTTTATTAAAGGTATTTACCACAGCAATAGAGACCTCAAAAGAACAAGTAACTATGATAACAATACTGCTTACCACCCATGGTGGAGTCAAAGTGTTGTGTGCGGGGTAGCACAGCATTTCCAGGACTGAAATCACATTTGCTCCATCTTCACTGTTTTCTATACGTGCTCATCACCATATCTAGTTCATTTCAGCACAGCTTAGAGAGCTCTGTAAATCACGGATGCTGAAATACGTAAAGTCACAGAATTTTTATCGATTTTTTTTTAGTTAGCATGCAAAGTAAAAGGTTTCATTGTAACATTTTCATAGACATAAATGATTGTGCTTTGTTCTTATTCACACCCCATCCCATTCCCTACTGTTCTTCATGCCACCCCCATCTTGCGGGTCTCCATTCTCCCTGCAAATGGTCCTCTGTGTGCAGATAAACACAGCTGCAGTGAGCCCAGGAGTGGAATAGCTACATCATGTTTGCCAACATGGAAACGTCGTTCAAATATTTGTTCCTCAGTTGTATTTCTTCTTTTGAACATTGTCTCTTCAATACATTAGCATTAGTTTATTGCTGTGCTGTTGAAGGAAACACTGAGCTAAAGCCATCCCTAGCACATTTATTGACTCAATGATTTGGTGTTCTTCACTGCTCAGAAGTCTTTTAATTCCATGTAATCCCACTTGTCAGTTAGGGGCTTACTATCTGTGCGATGGGAATCCTTTTGAGAAGGATCTTGCCTATTTTTAGAACCTGAAGACTTTTACCTATGTCTAGAAGTGTCAGAGTTTTGGGTTGTAGATTAAGGTTCTTAGAATATTTATATTGATTTTCTTTGTCTGTGTGAGAGAGGTATGGGTTCTTTTCCATGTGGACACCTAGGCTTCTGATCACTGTTTATTGAAGGGACTGTGTCTTTTCCTGATCATATATGAGGTAGCTGCAGTTGTAGGGTTCTGTTCTCTTTTTCTCTGTGTCTGTTTAGTATGGTCTGAGATCAGGTATTGGGATAGCCTATCATCATTCTTTCTGTTTAACATCACTTTAGCTATTCAGGATCTTTTACACTTAAATATGAATTTTAGGTTTGTTTTTTCTAATTCTGTAAAGAGTATAGTAGGAATTTTGATGAAGATTTCATTGAATCTGTATATAGCCATGTTCATAATGCCAATATTGCTAAATCCACAAATATGGAGTTCTATCTATCGCTGGTGCCTCTACTGTTCATCTATGATCCACAACTGCTTCAAGCCAGTAACTGAGTAGTTCAAGAGATAGTGAATTCCTGGGATATGTGCAGCTTCTATAAGAAATAACATTGCGTCAAAAATTCCCAGCAACTTGGCTGCCTCTTAGTACAACTAGCAGCCAAAAAATAAACTGTAATGTTGAAATGCTGGTGTCTTATTCTTGCCTGATAAAGAAATTAATCTATGATGCTAATTGTACATTTTAATATGAGAATTTTGGTTAGTCTTGGGCTCTCCCATATGCCTTATCATCTTTTTAGTTATATGAAGATATAGAGTTTAAAATACTTTTTTTCCTGTATCTAGCCCACAGCTCATAGTATTCCTATCTGTAAATTACAGACAAATATGGGCTATTTCTCCTTGACCCAATTTCTAATAGTGCACATCACACACACACACATACACACACACACAAGTTTTAAAAAGTATAATTATGAGAACCAAATTAATATTCAATTCAATGAAATTATACATGACTGCTGATTGTTAGGTAAATTTTCCACATTTGCTGTTTCCTTTGGGCTTTCTGTAGCATTTTAACAAAGGGAACTTTACGAAACATCCATTGCTGCACAACAATTAGTCCCCAAATTAGTGGTTTTCAAACAACAAATATTGATCATCTCAGTTCTGTGGTTAGGAATCTGAGTGTGGGTTAGCTTAAGGGTTTCCGTAAGGCTGTGGTCCAACTGAGCTCAAACTGCAGGGAGCAGTAGCTTTTTGCCTTCCAAGCTTACTCCTGAGTTTGCAAGTCTCGGTCCCACACTTCTGGCCCCTCCCTTCAGGACTACCTAATTGACAGTTATCTCCTCAAAAGTGAGCTGCACGAATATGATTTCAAGGTGGAAGTCACAGAGCTTTTATAATGTAGTTTCAGGAGTGGCCACAAATCAGTTTTTCCGTGAAGCCTAATATGCGAGCACCATTGGAGGCAGTCTTTAAAGCTGCTCACATCAGGAAAAACCTGAGATTTTTTTCAAGAGAATCTTTTCAAGACTACTGGAATCTCTTAAACTTATTTCTGCCAACGTTTCTTCTGTTTCTTCTTCAGGCCTAGCAGGGCTATGAGTAGAGTTGCTCAAGATATAACAGAGAGACAGAAACGTTCTGGGTATTGTAATAGTGAGAATTTAATATAAAGGATTGTTAATGAAATGTTAAGGAATTAAGATAACAACAACAACAAAAGAATATAATAGGATTCAGCAATCAAAGGGAGCAGAGATATGAATTTCTCCTAGGGAAACAAAGGAGCCAGATGTGCATTAGGAAGCTGCAGTGCTCAGGGCACTGAATTACAGAGGTATTAGTCAGTGCTGAACCTCTGGCCCGAGAGAGTTGCTCTGTACTTGGGACCTAGAGTCTTTAGGAGTGCTTGTAGTTGGTGCCGGGGTCCAAACCACAGAGAAATGGGTGAATCTAGTTCAGAGCTCTGTAATACTTCACACTGGACTCCCTCACAAAGAAACAAGGCTGGGGTGGTCCTGACAGAAAATGAGGCAACTGAAGGAGCATGTCTTCATTTCTTCTGCCGACCCAACACCTTTATTGTCAGGGCCAAGAAGGGAACTGTTGGCCAAACAGAAGTTTGTTTGTAACAGAGTGTCAGTCTAGTGTGTACAAAATACTGAATGGGGTGCCTGCAACTGACAAGAAGTATCATGATTTGTACATGGACCTAGGTCCAACTCTGGTGACAGTACTTCTACGTATATTTTAACATTCCATTGCAAGGGCTGACATTTGAACCTCTCATGTCTGTTATAAGTAATGGTACAGGAAAAACTACCCAACTAAACCATTTATGGGTAGAAATAAAGGTTTATTTGGGAATCAAACTGCCAAGGCCATCTCTCAGGCTGGGAGAGAGGCCAAGAGAAGAGTAAAGTGGCAGAAAAGCTTGCAGATTTTATGGCAGCAGGATAGGGATCAGAGCTTGTACAAGCTGCCTGGATCTAGATACATCCACCCAAGGTAGTTGACCTTCAGGAACCCACCTTAGGAGAACCTGTCAGAAAACCAGCTTTTAGGCTTGTTCACCTAATAACAATCCTTCTGTTGACCTGGCCAAAGGCCTTCTGTTAAGGACTGTGCTGCTTGCGCTGCCTGTTTTTGTTGTGGTGGTTTACGGGTTGGGATGGGGGTGGATTTGGACCGATTTTCTCCTTTCATCATTTGCGAGTGATAGGAATCCTTTTTCCATTAAAGACCACAATGCACAGAAAGCGTAAACACTTATGGAGTGATGTGGAACACGTCAAGGATCAGAGTTACACGTTCAGCCTCTGATCTTGAGCCAGTGGGTTCTTCACTGTCATACTGCCTTCTTGATATTTATCTGTAAGTCAAAGGAGTCAGTGGCCTGATACAAGAATGTTAGCAGTACTCATTAATTCTCATTCGGTCAATGATAGTTTCATTTATCCAACAAACATTCAGGGAACACATTTTAAACTATGGGCACATACATAGGGCAGACTTCATAATTTAATGTGTAATAGAAGTAGAATTAAGTGGCATTGGGGGGCTGGTGGCAAATTCAAGTTGAGACAAAACAAACAAACGAATGAATGAACCAACCAACCAACCACTGCAGTTGGAAAGAGGAAAAGGGGAGGACAGTAAGTGTTGTAGTGGGTGACAGAACTAGAGAGTATCCCCGGAAGTGTGCTCAGCATCAAGAAACAGCATATTCTTCTAGAAAAGCTGCATTTGTGTGCCCAATAATAGATTGCCCCCGATATTATTACCCCCGATAATAAATTTCTCCACCGATGCAGTAAGCCAGATAAAGCTAGATTGAAAAACTAACAACAGGTATATCTGAGCAGAGCAACTCCTGGAAGCAGATTCTCTAGTCCCAGAGACCGAGGACAGAGAAATCACACTCTTGAACTAAAGCAGGGAGACTTTATAGGTTGTAGACGAGGGATGATGACGTATCCGCCACAAGCTGGGGTTGTGCCCAAGGATGGTCAAAAGCTGTGTGCTTAGGTGGGGATTTGGGCTGCTGGTGGCAACAGGGGAGGAGGTTGTAAGGAACTGGGCTTTTTGGCTGCTTTTCTTTGGAGACTCTCTGAGCAGGCAGGCTTGGAGAAAGAGAGAGATAGGAATTGGGCTTTCTGGATTGTGCAGGGGCGAGCTAGAGGCTCAATCAAACACCCAGCAAAGCTTCTTCCTGGATAACAGTGAGGAGGCAGGGGAACACAAGTGAGATGGACCACAGAACAAAGTGTGAGGTTCCAGGGTAAAGGGGAGAATGTTGTGGTCTATGTCTGAATACCCGTATATGTGCGAAAGGTTACGTGCTTAAGACCCGTCTTCAAGTTGGAGATGCCATCCTGTAGAGGTGACTGGATTACAAGATTCTTTCTTTGTCAATTGACTAGTCTGCTGATGATTTCCTATCCAGGCTTCATAAGGAAGTGGTGCCTGGCTGGAGAAAGCAGGGCACAGGACCATGCATGTCTTTGAAGGGTACATCTTGCCCTGGCCCCTCGTTGTTTTTCTCTGCTTCCTGACCTCTATAACCTGGCCATCTATAATCTGCCACACCCTCCTGATTCTTGATGCTCTGCTTCATCTCCAGGTCTACAGCAATGGAGTCAGTTGACCCATGGCTGACGTTTCTGAAACTGTGAGCCAAAATAAATGCTTCTTCCCTTAATTTGTTTTTTTTTGGGGGGGGGGTGTTTTTCAGTGATGAAAAGTTGACTACCTCTGCAACAGTGTTGGGTGACAGACATTTCCGGAAGAGAAAACACACATGTGTCTACTCACCACAGAAAGGGAACCCATAACAGATCAAAGTTATAATTGTACCAGTGTCTAACTTGGTGAACAAATGGGTTTTTATTGTAGTGATTAACAGGAATATGGGTAAGAAGTTACTTACAAGGAGCAAATATGACTCAAAAAAACAGCCATATCACCGAAAAGCCCACCAAACAGGCTTGGCAGGTAATGACTCATGAAAACTGTGACCCTGGACCCAGAATCTCCTTCCCCAGCAATTGCTTACTCCTTTTTATCCTGCTGACATGTGACCTTTTCTTTTCCTACTGCTTCCCCCTCCTGCGAGAAACTGCCAGACAACAAATAGTTCGAATGCAGTCTTGATGTCAACTGGGAATCTTCCTCAGGAGTTTTCTCAAAACTGCAGCAAGATAACAGTCTTCTCTGGCCCTCTGAGCTGTATGCATGAGGTCACAGAAGACAAGACTTGCTTCTCTCTTGAATTCCTGGACCAAGGAGTCTGTTCTGGGTCACCACAGTTCAGCCATTCCTGAGCCCTGTTGAAGAAACTCTCATCTCTCTTTGTCTCATTGGATCACTCTTTGATGTTGCTAGTTATTTTCTAGAAGAAGCATGCGCTAGATCGGCTCCTAAAAGGTGATCAGCCTCTCCTCAGAGAGACTGAGCAGGAGAGAGGCCTTACTTGAAGAACCACTAGTGGTTAGATTTCTGAGGCTGTATTTCCACTACGTCCCATCCCTTATTTCTGTGAAGATTCCTTTCTGTAGTCGCAAACTCTAATCCTCTGTCTGAGAATGTCTCCCCAAGGCCTCTGACATTTGGTTTTCTTAGCCCCCAACTCATAACATGGTCACTCTCCTAGCTGGTTATTACAATGCCTTTGACATAGAGAAGAAAAATTAATACTTAACCAATACAAACAAAAACAATCTCAAAACAACAACTCCTCCCCCAAATTAAATCCACCCCATAGGCTGAATGAACAGGGACAGCAGGACATCCATACTGTCTGGATGGTTGACATATTCTTGAATGTTTTGCCCAGCTAACAGTAGTTCTTTCTTGTGGGATATGGGGTGAGGGAGACTTTTATAAACTTGGTATATTTTTAAATATCTCTGCAGTGTCAGAATTTTTAAATCACTTGTTATAGGTGCAATATAGCATATAACATAATGTGTGTATATGTAAATATATTTAAACCCACTTACTGTGTTATTGTTACAAAAGCACGTGTGGTATATATAGTGTACAGGGCCCAGGAGCTGGAGGAGACTTCTGAAACATTACTCATTGAACTCTGCTCGACTTTTCTCATCAGCTTCAGTAGGAACTTGAGGGATGTGCAGAATCCCAAGCATTTGAACAGGCCCTCGGGTGATGTGTCTGCATATTAGCATTTGAGAAACTCTAGATCAGCTAGCTCCGGGAGGCCACTTGGGAACCGTTCAGGGTCACGTATTAGCATCCTCAGGGTGTCAGATCCTATCCTCAAACCTGCTTCTCTAGTTTGCAGTCTTCCAGAACTCAGCCTGTTTTTCTATATTTGATTCATAAGAAAATATGTTCTAGGTCTCAGGGCCACATGGTAAGTGAACATCTTCCAATATGTTATCTCTCAACACAGTTCAAAACTACTGGGTAAGAGACCCTTTACACTGGGAACCACACTCGTCCCTGGGCTGAGTCCCAACTCAAAGAGTGGTTGTGTTTGAGAAAAAAAGACCAGGGTAGATTTGGAAACAGGTGAGGGCAGAGAAACCTGGTAGGGCCATGACAACGAGGCACTTCTGGAAAGTCAGAGACGGGCAAAGGACAAGGCAAAGAATCCCTTAGATGTCATTTCTCTTTTGTACAGGTGCTGGCTCCTGGGCCACCATATGAAGGTCGGAGTCAGTGCTTGTGACTTGATTGCTTTTGTGGGTGCTAGGCAGCCCAGTTGTGGGGTCTGTATTCAGCTCTTTGCACACTCACATGGATGAGACGATACCTGTACATTGGTGTGTCTGGGTTTGTTAATCCCACTGAGCAAGAACAAGACCACTACCAGAATTTCTGAATCATATTTGAAGGAAGCTTTATTAAATACTGGCTAGGATGATGGACATTCGCCAGGTTCATACCCAGAATTCCCAGAGAATGGCTGCAAACCACATTCATCGGGTCCTTAAAAGGCAAAGCCCACAAGACTATATACTTCCTGTCTTTGTCCAATTTGGGGAAAGAATACATCCCAGTATACTTCCTGCCTATATACCTCTTACCTACATGTGATCAAGCACACCCTGTGCTGTTAGGGCAACCAACTTTGTTTATACAAATGAAAACACGTGGCTTGTTATCTTACACGTACAATAGCCCCCAGCAGTTCAGGAAATTATTTGTCCTTGGGCAAGTAAGGCTTACAAGTTTGAGGCATATTTGTTTTATAGATCTAGTAAGCACAGTAATTAAAACTTAAAGTATAACTTTAGTACTCACGGGGTCTGCAGCTCTGTCTATAGGTTCCTCTTGATCTGAATATGCCCTGTGGTTGGGAGTATACTGTTGGACTTAAGAGATATCTGAGTTCACACCAGCCAGCAGAGGGGACAGCTTATAGGAGGGCTTTCCAAGCCCCCCCCCCCCACAAAATCGTGGGAGTCAAGGAATCCTTACTTGAGACTTTGGGAGTTCTGAGGCTAAAGATGTGGCTGAGTGGGGAATGTCTTTAGGACAAAAAAGACTCTCTGAAATCAGGGGCCAAGGTCTCAGCAAGAAACAGCCAAGAGTCAAGAAAAATAATTTGTTTGACAGTTCAAAGGTGGGCTGTGGAGAAAAGCTCAGCTGGGTCCCTACCAAGGTGTTCATTGGGTGAGCATGGAAGGACCGCTCCTCTCAAAGTGCATATATCCAGCTAACATTATTGCAAGTGAGTGGCATATCTTTTTCTTGAAAATAAAACACTGTTTTTTTTTTGTAAGGAATAGAATAGAAAAATCCAACTCACTCTTTTTTTTTTTTTTTTTAGCAATCTCTCTCTTTTGTGGGGGTGGGGGAAGTTGACATTACTTTGCTTTTGGGCTTACATTGAGCTTCCTCGAGGTCCTGGGTAACAATTGGCTGGATGATGGATGAGGTTTGCCATGATCGATCTCACACCAGAGGTCAACGGCTCAGTCACGAAGCTCTGCTGCTTCTCCACTGTGACTCAGCCAAGGTACCACCTGCTCAAGGCTTTGTTAACCATTACTCCTGTTTCTGCACATGTGTGGGACTTCAGCAAGTCCTAATTTGCTCTCATCAGAACTCCATGTGTTCCTCTGTAGAGAGGAAGACACCTCTTTTCTTAGCTATACCAGGTTCATGCTGCACACTTCACACACAAGGCAAATTTACAAGAGAAGAACATACATAATGAATCCCAACACACGTTATAATATGTAATAAAATAAAATGTTATATGGACACCAGAGACTTATTAGGAAATGAAGACCCAGAAAAGCAAACCAGAATAATAGGTCATCTAAGCAGTAGACAGTGTTGCCGACAAAATGGTGTGACCTAACAGCAACAAACTGGGAGACTAAGCTGAGGTCTTTGCAGATCCTTCCCTGTGAACTTTCCTCCCAAGAGGAACTGCCTGCCCCCTGGGTGTAGGGAGGCTTCCTCTCAGTTGAGTGCCTTATGACTTGCTCCAGGCAAAAGTTAGGAACAGCCTTCTAATGAAATGCTTCGGGGCAAAGAACTGAAGGACAGAGGGACATTCCTGCTTCAGCTGTTTTTTTTCCGTCTGTTGCATTTTTACCATTGTATTTATTTGAACTGTGTGTGTATACAAGCACGTATGTGTGTATGCATATGATTTAGTGTGTGTGAATGAGTGCTTATGTGTGTTCACTGTGCATGTATGTGCGTGCATATGAGTATGTGTGTGTATATGTGTGTATGTCTGTGTGTGTGTGTACATGCATACATACCATGACATGCATTTGGAGGTCAGAAAACAACTTTTAGGAAACCGTTCTTTCCTTCTACCATGTGGATCCCAGGAATGAAACTTTGGTTTTCTCAGACTTGGCGGTAGGCACATTTACCCGCTGAGCCATCTCACCGGCCCTTGGAAAGAAGTTTCTTATCTAGGAAATGACTCCAGGGCTGGAGAGCACTTGCTGTTGCAGAGGGCCTGAGTTTGCAAATCAGCAGCCATATTGTCGGTTCATCACCTCCTGTATTTTCAGTTTCAGGAAGAACCAGTGCTTCTGGCATCCAGGGCACGTGTACTAATGTGCACATTACCCCCTCCCCTGTCCAACATATACATAATTTAAAATGAAATACATTTTAGGAAAAAGTGCATTAAGTATTTAACAAAACTTCATGCATGATGTTTCCACGTATCCCACTAACCTTATCATATGCACAGAGCACTGTTCAACCCTAAGGGCACTGGAAAAAAAAGCAATTTCTACACAGGTAGTCAAATCAACGTTCAGTTAAAATGTAGAATAAAGTTTTAGTATCAAAAGGAGGGAAATAATAGATATAGAATAATAATCTTCCATGCATGCTTAAAAATAACAAATCCTGTGCTGTTTAAACTGGCTAGAAGGATGGTGGTCTCCAGTGAACACAGCCACAACTTCTTAAATGAATAGGAAAAGGGCCTTCTACTTTGTGTTGGAATGGAGTTAAGCTATCACTAAGTTTATGTCCTAAAGTCTCATTAGCGAAAGAAACACTAGCACAGGACTAACAAGTGCTTTTGAGAAATAGGCGGTACATTTGATAGACCCAAATTCATGTTCAAGAGTCACCTAAGGTGGGAGTATTGGAGAGCTATACTTGGGAATATTATGAGCAAAAAGGCAGACAGGCTGAAGCATGCGTGATAGAAAATAAGGATTTCAGGTCATGGGACACTGCATAATAAACTACTTTGGACGTGAGGGACAGAAGGTAGGTGTGGTTTGTTATAGGCAAAGAGTTAACTGAGAGGCAGGTGGGGAGATTCGTTGTGTGCTTGTGTTTCCACTCATAATACTAGATATGTGTCTGTTGATACCATTAGCATCTATGTTTGTACTGACCTTTTAAGGAATACTCAATAAACTGGAACACAATGAGAATAAGTAACTTTCCCAAGGTCATGTGGGTAGTGTTAATGGTATGGCTGGGTTCCAAACCCGGGCGGTCCATAACCTCTGCTCTTCATTACTCCTTTATGTGGTGTGTGGTTGTTGTTGACATGCTTAGCTGTGGTTACAGTCTCCCTAATTTCCACTCCAGGGTGGCCACCACCAGCTCCAGATCAGAGACTGAAATGCACCAAAGGATCCATACGATTTGTGAACATCTTTGTATTTGAGGAGTCTCTATAAATGAAGGGGGGGTGACATTTCCTTCATCTTCTGTTTAGCCACCACTGTGTGAGCCATGGAAGAGGAGGTCCCTATGTGCCCTATGAGGAATCTGATAGACTCAGCAATGTGGGGACTACAGAAAAGCTTACGCCTGCCTCAACAGGTGTTAAAAAAAAACATGACTCTACGTCAGAGTCCGTGCTTTGTAAGAAACAACAAAACCAATAGGATTTCCCCTCTTGTGAAGCTCAAAATCTAATAGGCAAATAGATCTTAAATATTTGAAACTTACCTGAAGCCCTTTAAGTCCTACAGAAAGATATGATGTATACAATAAGGAAAATGGTGTAAGGATGTTCATTTAGAATTGGATGTGAGATAGCAGAAAGCTGTGTGGTGGGAGTGGAAGAAGTGATGGCCTAGGCATTGAGTGAGAGGGTAGCAAGGAAGAACCGAGTCTGGGGTTTCTGGGGCGGTGCGGAGCTCAAAGGAGAGAAGAAACTCAGGAGGACACTGGTGGCCAGACTACAGTAATTAAGAGGAATAGTTTAGGACAAGACTTAAGACACTGGGGAGAAAACATGGCTTTTCCTGTAAGAGGAAACAGATTCCCTTTAGGTTTAAATAAAGAAATACTTTTATGCTGTGTGCATTGAGATAATTAGTCTTGTTATAATATTAATGGGTTAAAGAGAACTAGGAGTAAAAGAAAAAACTAGCTAAAAGCTAGTTAAAGGTGTTAAAGTAGTTTGAAGGCTAACTATCAATTATATTTCACTATACCCCAGGTATATCTTGATATTCCCGGACTAGGCCTCTTCACCAAATTTCAGCTTGGTCACTTAGTTATTTGTTGAACTCAGCCAACAGAGGCGCCCTAGGAGAAACCTGCACACCTGGAAGGCCAAAAGCATGGATTGCTCCTTTCTGATTCGTGTTTGTTTTTACCCCCTAACTCTATTCACTGTGAAAGTAGAAGTCATTGTTAGGGGCAGCAGCTAAATTCAATCCACTTTTCATATTTTTCAACACATAGAATCTGCCTCATCATGCCCCCTCACTAGTACCAGCCAACTTGGCCCTTTCCTCAGAGATCAGTGACCCAGGTTAAAACACCTTATCCTTAAAACTCTGGGACACCATCAGTGTCCCTTCTCAGAATCTTGAGTTTCAGCTCTGTGAGGGTCTTTACGCCATAGCTGTGTTTTGCAATGGCAGTCTCTTCCTTTTGTGAGCTAGTACTAGAGGTAGCTACTTCCTACAGAATTATCCCTAGAGGCCCCGTAGCATTATCATTTACCATTTAGATCTATAACTTACCAGACAGAAATTCTTTATATTAAATTATATCCGTTAAAATAATTCTTTTGGTTGATTCTCTACTGACACAGGGCACGATTTCATTTCCCCTTACTTTTGATCTTTAAAATATGTATCCCTATTGAATCATCTAAAAATCCAAGTCAGTAAAAGACAAAAGCAGTCACAGAATACATACAAACCTCGGGGTCAAGAAAGTAACAGAGTTCTAGTGTTCACAGTGCTAGCAACTTCTGTGACTTTTAACCTCGGTATGTATAAAATAGATATAGTAAAATCCATTTAAAGGGCCATTTTGATGATCTGGCATATTCCTCATAGGTATATGATTCATGGCAGCTACTATTAAAAGTACTAAATTATTAAACAGTCTTGTAGATATAGCTCACCTGGTAGTATTGCCTTACATGCATGAGGTCCTGAGTTCGATAACCAGCGCCTCCCCAAATACATTGTTCAAATGTTAATTAATTCAAAGTCTATCTTCGAGCATGCTCAGCAGTGTCAGCTTCCTGTTCCCTCTTGCTAGCTTAGAGGTCCGTCTGATTCATGACTTGCTCTCTCGTTCCTGGTCTGTGAATTCTCCTATCTACACATCTTTACTTTATCTCGTCCTCCAACATTCATCTTCGCAAGATCAAGAAGAACATTCTGTACAATACAAAATGCCAGCATTTTGTAGACTTACAATGGTCATTTGTTGGCTAATTCCCTCTCATTCCTAGCTCACTTCTTGTTTGCCTCCCCGCTGCCTAGACTACTCTGGCTTCTCTCAAGACACCTCATGGCTATGCTGGAACATTAGGAGAAAAGGGCAGGGCAGGAAAAATGAAAAGAAGACATTTTCCACCACGCCTCATGGCTTCCAGTTGATGAGGCCAGCGGTATCTCAGCTTCTCTTTAATGTCAGCCAGCTGGATCTTTAGCCAAGGCCCAGGGCTAGCAGCTAGGGCCCATTAGCAGCTGGTTGAGGGATAATTAGGAAACCCTTTCAGGGCCGTTAGCATTTCTCAGTTTTCCTAGTTGTAAACTGCAAATGACTTGAATGTGGGGAAAAATAACTTAGGGAGAAATTCATGCTGGAAGTTCAACTGCATTATGGCTTAAGAGCTCGGCCTCCATGAACCTTTAAACAAGGTTGAGACCGATAGTGTCTTAGGGTTTCTATTGCTGGGATGAGAGACACCACACCGTGACCAAAAAGCAAGTTGGGGAGGAGAAGCTTTATGTGGTTTACAGTTCCAGATCATAGTCCATCACTGGAGGAAGTCAGAACAGGAACTCAAGCGGGACTGGGACCTGGAGGCAGGCGTTGATGCACATAGAGTCCACAGACTGAATGTGTTTTTGTATTATGTTATGGATACAAGTATATGGAGGCCAAGGAGTGGAATGTGATTTCAATAAGAATGGCCTCCATAGGCTCATATATTTGAATGCTTAGTCACCAGTGAGTAACACTATTTGATAGAATTAAAAGGTTTAAGAGGTATAGCCTTGTTGGAGGAAGTGTGCCATTGAGATCTCAGGTGCCCATGCCAAGTCTCTCTCTCTCTCTCTCTCTCTCTCTCTCTCTCTCTCTCTCTCTCTCTCCCTCTCCCTCTCCCTCTCCCTCTCCCTCTCCCTCTCCCTCCCTCTCTCTCTCTCTCTGGATGTAGTTCTCAGCTACTGCTCCAACACCATGTCTGCCTGTGTGCTGCTGTGCACATCATGTCGAAAATGGACTTAACCTCTGAAAGTGTAAGCAAGCCCCAATTAAGTGCTTTCTTTTATAAGAGTTGCCTTAGTCACAGTGTTTCTTCACAACAGAACAGTGATTAAGAAAGAATTCTCCCTTTTTGAAAGTTTTGCATGGTGTCTTCTGATCCCTAACAACAATCTATAAATATCCATCCTCGTACCCACAGGTAAGTGTAGTTTTCATCTTCACCCTTGTCCAGGTACAGGACATCACTAGAGAAAACTCCAACCAACCAAAATGCAGAGATGGTAGAGCCAAGTCTCAATGTATACATCTATAAAATACCACTGCACCTAAGACTTTAGGGAACAGGGCAGAAGAGGAGGGGGGAGAATGAGTGTAAGAGCCAGAGGACCAGGGAGTTTGTCATGAGAATGTGGTCTCCTAGTAATATCAGAAGCTACACTGGTAAAGTATCACTGTCATAATTACCCAAATGTGAAGTGAACAGGAACACACCAGTGGACATGCCAAAATGGTTGGAGAAAGGGGCATAAGGCCTCAACTCTACACAAAGAACTATGAGCAACTGAGGAAAGCTAGGAGCTAAAAAGGAGGTCTTCCTCCCCAGGGAAAACTGCACTAATTGGTTATCTAGTGCCAAACAGTTAGTTTTGAAAGCATACATACAGGTAGCATTATACAGACTGAACAGCTTATATTTAGGAAAATGTATGTATATACATACACATGCATGCATATAATAACTAGCAAAAGAGGTCACTAATTTGAAGATCAGGGAGAGGCACATGGGTGGGTTTGGAGGGACGAAAGGGAAGAGAGAAATGTAATTATATTATACTCTCAAAAATAAAATTAAAAAAAAAGATTTTAGTATGTTCCTTGTAATTGGGTTTCCAGGAACCAAATTTACTCAGGAAAATGCCTGTTTCTGCAAGACGGCAAGTGGATAAAGACTCTGAGTGGAAATTCTGTGCGCAGCAAGATAGATACCCATTTTTGTCATATTACTGCTAACATGGAACACCTGACTTCCCAGTTGACAGAACAGCCCACATCCTTTGATTCAGAATATCTTGAACTTTGCTGTGCATGCATCTGTTAATGAGTTTGAGTTAGTAGATCTGAACTCCGTATTTGCAGCTGCATCCCAGGACCACAGATGCTGCTGGTCTGTGGGCTACACTTTGAGTAGTGAGGCCTTGGAGAGTCCCAGGTGATGGATGGCGTCATCCCTATTTTTAATAGCTGAAGGGTCTCAGGGCTTCCTGATGAAGGGTTAAAGGCATGTATGGCTATCAGCACATGTCTACGGTTTCCCTGCTGTCCTGCAGGAAAGAGAAAGGAAGGTGGGCTGCATGTCTATCCATCCATCATAGGCTGTGTGAACTCAGTTTCTGAGTTTCAAATGTCTGAGCTGTGAGGCACAAACACAGCAACAGTGACGTCCCAGATGCTCTGTGACCGCAGTAATGAGAGGACTCACAGAGGCCTTATGTTCTGTCTTGGAATTGTTTTTTTCTTTTTCTGTGACAGGGTTTCTCTGTAGCTTTGGATCCTGTCCTAGAACTTGCTCTTGTAGACCAGGCTGGCCTTGAACTCACAGAGATCTGCCTTCCTCTGCCTCCTGAGTGCTCGGATTAAAGTTGTGTGCTACCACCACATGGCCCTTGTGATTATTTGTAGATAATCCCTAGAAAACTTTCATAGTAGTTACTTTTTGTGTTGTGTAAAAGGAGCTGGGGGCCACTTCCTGCTGCCCGGCTCCTGGCCGCCTGGCTAGCTTATATCACGAAATAACAACACACAAACTGTATTCATTTAAATACCGTCTGGCCCATTAGTTTCAGCCTCTTATTGGCTAATTCTCACATCTTGCTTTAATCCATATTTAGTAATCTGTGTAGCACCACAAGGTGATGGCTTACCAAGAGAGATCTTAACCTGCATCTGTCTCAGAGAGGAGAGTCATGGTGACTGCCTCAATGCCTTCTTCCCAGCATTCTGTTCTGTTTACTCCTCCTACCTAATTTTCTGTCCTATCAAAGGGCCAAGGCAGTTTCTTTATTAACCAATGAAAGTAAAACATAGACAGATGACCCTCCTCCATCAGTGTTGTTCTGATAAAATACTCTTACAAAGGCAACTGAAGCAACAAAGTACTTGCACATAATCATAGCCGCCTTATGGTTGTTTGTGATTATGTCAATGTTTACTGAAGCGGACATCACAGTATTATTAGTATATTATAGAATAAAGAAATTGTTAAAGGGAAATTGAACTCACTTTACCTTCTTGACGCTCAGCCATGAAATCTTGCAAATATTTGTGATGAAAACTGGCATTGGGTATAGTCACCAAAGTAGCGTTCTGTATCCATAAGATTTCCTAGGTTGAGCATCTCAAGACTACTTGTCATTATGGAAGTCCTACAGAAACTATAAAAGGTGACCTTGTTCCACATGTGTTAGGCTTTTATAAAAGCAACCCTAAACAAGTATTATATTCCATCCTGGTTTTCCTCTAAGTGTAAGTATTACAGTTTACTGTAGGGATTAAAAGGAAGACAGTGTGAGCTCTGCAAGAGAAGAAACATAATTAAATGTTTGAATAATGATAAACTGAGACATTATTGGCCCAGTAAATTTCTTGATTAATGTTTTCTGATTTCCCATCTGAGTGATTCTTCTTAATGTTATTTTACATTGACATTTTATTTTTAAAGGTGTTATAGTTTGTATACTTAGTAATAACGGGAGAAATGCAACCAAAATTTTTCTTCTTCCACTCTACATACTGATACTTGAAATTTCCTTTTTAAAAAATCTGTTTGTAGACATGCCTGTAATCCCAGTGCTTAGGAGGCAGAGGCAAGTGGATCTCTGTAAGTTTGAGAACAGCCTGCTCTGCATAGTGAATTTCAGGACAGCCAGGACTATGTAGGGAGACCCTGTCTCTAAACAAAATAAACAAACCAACAACCCCTGCCCTTTTAGTACTTAATTTCTCCTTTTCAACATAAGGATTCTAGCTGAAAAACCATATTATTTTTTTGTTACTTCTACTACCATGCTTGAGGGTTTAAGCCAATACTAAAACAAATTGAAAAAAAATCATCTGAAGTCATACAGTCATTACAAGTGAATCCTGAAAAGGGGAGTTTGAAAGATTTAAGAGCATTGTATTTTGCATATCTTTGCACTGTGAATTCTCTTTTTTCATATCATCAAAGAAAGGGTATGATGAAATGATAAAGCTCACTTGCATTCACTTGGAGCAGTTTTGAGAGAATTTGAATTTTATCTGGTTTGTGTTTTTTGTTCCTGAGAATGGTATATTTACCCAAGCTTTCCTGCTCTAGCACCCCAAATACCCCTTGTCCTCCTTAATCTTTGAGGCTTTCAATAACATTTGTTTACCCAAGGGGGTATGGGTGCCTTGGAACCAAGGTTTAACTCTGTCATTCCTGAGTGACAGAAGGTGTGAGAGCCAAAGTTACATTTTAAGTTTTAATTACTATGCCTTAGGGATCCATGAAACAAAAATGCCTCTGATCTGCAAGCCCCTGACCCCAAAACAGACAGTTCCTGAAATGCTGGAGGTTACTGTTTATGGACGATGACAAACCACGTGTTTTCACTCCCCTAACAAGTTTGACCCATCTACACCAGATGTGCTTGATCACATGCGGGCAGGAGATATGCAGGCAGGAAATATGTCAGGATATATGCTTGCCCCTGATTAGACCTGATGGGAAATACAATGAACTATGGGTTTTCCTTCTTCAGTCTCTGCAAAAATTTATTGGGGCCATTTTCTGGGACAGTGGATATTAAACTGACCAGAGCCCATCTACCAGGCCAGAATTTAAAGTTTGCTTCAAACTTGGCTGTTAATTGTGGTAGTGTTCTTATTCTTGATCAGTGGGTTAACAAAGGCTGAATTTGTGTTCTGTTAGAAGTAAGTTTGGTGTTGTAGAATATTACTTAAAGATGTTTCACATTTGTTTAATGCTGCAGAATATTTGTTTAATGAAGCAAAGATGTGTTGTATTCTTTTATGTCACATTTCTTTTTTTAAGACTGATTTATTTATTATGTATACAACATTCTGCCTCTATGTATGCCTGCACACCAGAGGAGGGCACCAGATCTCATTAGAGATGGTTGTGAGCCAACCATGTGGTTGCTGGGAATTGAACTCAGGACCTCTGGAAGAGCAGCCAGTGCTCTTAACCACTGAGCCATCTCTTCAGCCCTATGTCGCATTTCTTTAACTCTGTGTAGTTATGTTACTTTGTCTGTCTAAAATACCTGATTGGTCTAATAAAGAATTGAATGAGCAATAGCTAGTCAGGAGAAAGGAAAGGCAGGGCTGATGTGTAGAGAGAATAAATAGGGAGAGGTTAGGGAAGTTTGTAGTAGGAGGCTGCTCACTTGGTAGAACATGAGACCCTTAATCTCAGGGTTGTGAGTTCAAGCCCCACATTGTAGTAGGAGGCCACTCATTTGTTCCTGGCTTCTTAGACCCAAAATAATTACACAGGAACTATATTGTTTGGCCAGTAGCTTAAGCATATTGCTAGCTAGCTCTTAAATCTAGAATTAACCCATTTTTATTATTTTATATTTTACCATGAGGCTCAAAGCCTACCTGCAAGGTTCCAGGTGGCGTCTTGCATCTTTCTCCTCTAGTGGCTCCAAGGCATCTCCCTGACTCTGTCTTCTTTCTCCCAGCATTAAGCTTAGTTTTCCCTGCCTAGCTCTACTCTACCCTATTGCAGGCCAAGAAAGATTCTTTATTCATTAACCAATAAAAGCAACACATAGACAGAAGGACCCCAGGGTCTCAGGCCAACATCTGTCTTCCAGATGGAAGAGGTAGGCCTGCAAGTTCCCAGAAGATTTCACAGGCTTCTGTGGAGTAAGAATGCACGGGAGGGCCAACTTACCTGGTGTCCACAGTATGAAGAGGCTGTCAGAAGCTGAGGTGAAAGGCAGGTTTGCTCAGTGGCTAGGGCTGCCATGTATGAAGTAAGTTCTGGGTAGAAGTTCTGTAGTCATTTGTCTTCTTTGGAGGAAATAGGGGTGGTGCCAGGAGCTGGCATGTCTCTCTATTACAAAAGGTCTTTTTAATAAAACATCTTACAAGCCAATTTCTTTAGCTCTCTGAACATCAGAGGACTGTTTGTCTATTGGGTATATCTGAGTTATGACTATAATGGTCAGAATCTGCCTGGAGAGCTGAACACAAGACGAGAGGTTGTGGAGGAGTGTTTTACCCAGAGTCCTCCATCTTGATTCCAACTGGTTTTAACTTAGCAGATCAGATTTATGCTTCTGAAGGACAAAGAAGTAAAGAAAAATTCCCCTTTGCAATAGAAGCTTAACACTAAAAACTGACAATAGTGAAGGTCACACAGTGCGGAAGGGAATTATCTTCTAGGTTTAGTTTATACCTGATTTAATTTAATTTTGCTGAATTAGGCCACTCTTGTAAACAACTTACGGGAAGGGCTAGGTGGTGTAAATCTCTAGGTTGGCTTTTGCTAATTTGAAATAAATCCTTATAATCTTAAATTTTTATTGCTATATATAACATATTTTAAAGCAGCATAAAATCACATGTACAGTATGTTATAGCACATCTAACTGTATATTTTTATCATCATCTAAAAGTACATACCAATTTAAAGTATTTGAGACTTGTTTTCTTAGTTTAAAAGGAGATTTAATGAGCAGAACTCATGAGGACTGTTTGACATATTAGTATTATTCTAAAATAATATATTATTTAATATTTTTTAGTTTCTAATTAAGTGCATGCATGTGTATGTGTGTGTGGGAATTTACGGGCCCTCACAACCCAGAGACAATGGATTTCCTAGAATGAGAGTTTCAGACAGAACCTCAGTGTGGGCACTGAGCATCAAACCTGAGTCTTTTGCAGTAGCAACAAGGGCCAAACCATCTTTCTAGCCTCCCAATATATTATTTTAATATTGGCATTACATCAACAACCTTGTGATAGCTATTCTTGGTTGTCAACTTGGCTCCATCTGGAATGAACTTTGATACAGAACTGGAAGGCACGCCTGTGAGAGATTTTCTGCTTGGTCTGAAATGGACAAATCCACCTCTAGTCCAGACCTTTGAGGAAGACACACCTCTGATCCAGATCTTAAGGCAGGAAGACACATCTTTAATCTGGGCCACACCTTCTGCTGGAAACCTATATAAGGACATGGAAAAAAAAGGTTTTGTTCTTTGCCTGTTTTCCCTTGCCATGCTACCACATCCAGTACTTCCCTGGCATTAGAGCCAACTTCTTGGGATTTCAACATATACAGAATACCAGCTGAGACCTCCAGCCTTGTGGGCCTGAGAAACTACCAGATTCTTGGACTTCCATTCACAGCTAACCATTGTTGGATTAGTTCAACTGCAGACTTATAGTCATCCCTATAAATTTCATGTGTATGGGGGAGAGACAGAGACAGAGAGACAGAGAGACAGAGAACAGAGAGAAAGAGACAGAGAGAAAGAGATAGAGAGAGAGAGAGATTCTATAAGTTTTGTGACTCTAGAGAACCCTGGCTAATATGAATCCTAACAGGTAATTATTATTGTCTACTTTTACAAGAACCTGAGAATTGTTGACTAGACATGGATCACACACCCACTAGGAGACAGATTAATGATATTGTCCTGCATCAGGACAATAACAAAGTAAGAGTTTGTCATACAGCTCACAAGACAGAGTTAAGATGGTAGACTCTGAATCCCTAGCAGAGAATATAGAACCCCCAAATAGGCAGGCTGACCTAAGTCCTACCTGTGGCCACTGACACTCAGCTAGAGTGTAGTGTTGTAGAGCAGGATGAGAAGAGCCTTCACTCTCTCCTCAGTAAGGTCTGTCTTGTAGCTAAAGGCTAGCTGGGTTCTGGATAGTGAGATACGCAGTGTGGGAGAAGACTCACTAAGACGGCTCTATTGGCTGTCTAAAATCACATAGAGGCACATGTGACTTTCGGTCCATGTCTGGGATGATGAGACAGTCCAGGGGTTGACCACTATGGTGGAATATTATTTAAACTAGGTAAAGATGTGCTACTTTTGTTTATGCTGCATTTTTTTTTTTTTTTTGGTTTTTCGAGACAGGGTTTCTCTGCAGCTTTTTTAGAGTCTGGCCTGGAACTAGCTCTTGTAGACCAGGCTGGCCTCGAACTCACAGAGATCCGCCTGCCTCTGCCTCCCGAGTGCTGGGATTAAAGGCGTGCGCCACCACCGCCCGGCTTATGCTGCATTTGTTTAACAATGTAAGGATGTGTGTTTAATTATGTAAAGATGCGTTGCATCTGTTTCACCTTGCCTGCCCAATGCACCAGATCGGGCTAATAAAGAACTGAATGACCAATAGCTAGGCATGAGGAAGAATAGGTGGGGCTAGCAGGTAGGGAGTTATAAACAGGAAGAAAAAAATCTAGACTCAAAAGAGAAGGAAAAAGAAAGGAGGAGGAGAAGAGAAGAAGGAAGTCTTCTAGGGCCAGAAGCTGGGGAGTTGCAGTCAGTCAGAGACAGCAGAAAAGTAAGATAGAAAGAAAGAAAGAAAGAAAGAAAGAAAGAAAGAAAGAAAGAAAGAAAGAAAGAAAGGAAGGAAGGAAGGAAGGAAGGAAGGAAGGAAGGAAGAAAGAGGGAGGGAGGGAGGGAGGGAGGGAGAAGAAGAAGAAGAAGAAGAAGAAGAAGAAGAAGAAGAAGAAGAAGAAGAAGAAGAAGAAGAAGAAGAAAAAGAAGGGAAGGAAGGAATGAAGGAAGGAAGGAAGGAAGGAAGGAAGGAAGGAAGGAAGGAAGAAGATAAAAAGCCCTGAGGCAAAACTTTGATAAAGCAACAGGTTTACTTAAGTTAAAAGAGCTAGAAAGGCCAAGCATTCACAACTAATGATAAATCTCTATGTCATGATTTGGGAGCTGGTTGATGGCCTAAAAGAAAAAGCCTGGTACAGACCACCATGTTAGATGTTGGTTAAGACAATTTCCCCATCTTCTTCAAGAGTGCACAATCTCAGGTGTTGTGAATTAGGTCAATCCATTAAATAACCAGGCCAGCTCAAGAATAACAATTATATTTAATGATTATAAGGGGAAACTCACACTACAAGAGTGGGCGGTCCAACTTCCTATCTGCCCAGCAGGTGCTGCTCAGAGAGAGCACGCACCTGGGTCCTCCCAGTTTTTCTTCCTGGGCCCCAGGTAGCCCTGCCTTAACTAGAAGTGATTGGTGACAGAGTTTCAGGAGAAAATGCAGAACAATGTAGTATAAGTACTAAGGCTGGCATCATCCCTGAGGAAATAGTACCCAAAGGGGGTGATGCACAAAATCCTCTCTGGGGTGGGAGCCTAGACAATGAAATGGCATTTGGTTGTAGGAGAAAGAATAGAGGGTTCTAGATGGAAAAGATGTGGGGGAACGTTCTGGCATTAGGCACTGTACAAACCGGCAAGGGCAATGTCACAGAGAAACTGGTTTAACAATGAGCCTGGACTGTCATGCTAATAAGTTTAGTCTTGACTCAATTGAAAAGGTTGTAATGAAAGCTCAAACACCCAACTGGAGGACCATACTAACTACCTACTGAGTGCCAGGCAGCACTTGGGGAGAAGAGGGCCAGGACTCCACAGTGTGAGGGACGAGAGGGTGGCTGGGCAGTGTGTGGCGATGGGGGAAGACAAGTCAGCTAGATAACTCCAGTGATCCTTGGTAGGCAACCTGCAGAAGCCTGGAAAAGACAACGCATGACTTTTCAGTGAAGATCAGGCTCCAAGAAGGAATGGTTGGGTCCCTAGCGATACTATCAACCCAGCCTGGTCAGCCGAATGTTTTCAGGGCAATCTAGGAACAAATCCTTGACCCAGACAGCACTAAAAACATTGGAGTTAGGTATACCAGGCCAGGAATCTTGATTCTCTTGTACCTGTTGCTAAATGACCCCAAGCTTGTTACTTTAATTCATCTGTAAAACGGGGAGAGCAATTGCATCTCTTCAAATGAGCTGGTGACACTCACATGAGACCGTGCATTTGTTACTGTTATATGAGATAGTGGAAGTGCCCCATAAAGAGACTGTGGGTGGCGAAGAAACACGCTTCTGGAGAGCAGGGGTAGTGAGTGGGAGGGATACCAAACAGATGAAAGTAGGCCACAAGAAAAAAATAATTGCCTACTCAAATCCATCAGTCTTGGAGTTGGAAAACTGTCATTTCCCAGCAGGGAAATGCCAACCAATGTGAGAACTACGTGTTCTTCTCTGTTCCCTTTCCCGGAGAGATCTCTTTGTGCAGGAAAACTCTCAAGTATAGGGAGTGTCTACTCTGTTACATGACCTTTATTAACATCTTCCCTTAAGGATGGGGGCTGCCGCTGGGTGGTACAATATATGTTCCATACATTTATGACTCTGGGACACCTTTAGCATGAAAAGCAAACAAAACCAAATATCTCTCTTTATACCTGCCCAACCCTTCGTTGTGACATAAATCCTGTCAACTCCTTTTCATACAAGAAGAGCCCAGACTCAGTGGTTGAGGGCTATACTCCGTGCATTGATGGGAGCTGGATTCTGGCCTGACTCTACTAAACCACCATAAGAGCTTTGATGTGTGCCTCCCCTGGACTAGCACCCACCCAGCTTTTGCAAGGATACCACTCAGCACCAGATGGTCTTGAAAGCATTTCACCAGGGAGCGCAGGAGCCATTTTCCATGAGCTACATGGTTACAATTTATGAGCCCCCAATTCACTCCTACGAGGAGGCAATTGGGTTGATTATTCCAGCCGAGAGCCCCTCAGTAGTGCCAGCTGCGGTAACTCTCCACTCTTGGCTGCCGGCCCCCGGCCAGAGCTTTTGTTGGGTAGTTTTCCCCAGAGAAAGTCCACACGCAATTGTTCATTAACATGATTGGGATAATTTTCTCAACAGCCCTTTCGTGGAGCAGCCAAAGACTGAGATCGCTCAGTCCACTCTGATTCTCCCAGCCTCGCCGTTTCCTGTTTAGACATAACGTACAGGCTCAGTCTTGAGAGAACAACAGATCTGCATTTGGATTTTGGTGAAGACCTTGATTTGCTGGGCAAGCTGCGGCTTCTTATTTCCCCCGACTCAGCCTCTAATTCCTCCTTTGTAGAACCAGATTGTCATAGTCAGTGAGTTGTTTTAAGGACTAAACCAGGCAGCCTGGAAGGATGGGGAGGAGAGGAGCAGATTAACTGATTTATTGAGCGACCCGTATGTTCAGAAAACATACAGACGGTATTATCTGACCACCACAGTAATTCAGGATCATCGCCCCATTTTAAAGACAAGAAAGCCGAGTCACAGATAGTGTCATTTCATAGCTAGTGACTAAGTGTAAGTGTAGTGAATCAAACCAAGTCTTGTTCTCTCTCTCTTTTTTTCACCCCATTTCCCATGCTGGAAATTGAATCTATAGCCTTGTGCGTTCTTGACAAGTACTTTTCCACTGAGTTGTACCCCCAGTCCCTTTTTAGTTTTTATTTTGAAACAGGATCTCAATAAATTGTCCAGATGGGCTTTGGACTTACAGTCTGCCTACCCATCTCAGGTAGCTGGGACCACAGTCTCTAGTTCACTCTTATGAATCCATTTTCCTTCATTCTTAGTCTCTTACTTAGACCATGTTATTTGTCTAAATCAGCATGTCGGAAGAAGGAAGGTGACGACACTCCAGCCAGTACAGTAGGTCTGGGGACTGAACCTGGCCTCTATGTGAACTTCTGCAAGAGGAGAAAAAATACACACACACCCATACACACACACACACACACAGAGAGAGAGAGAGGGGGGGGGGAGAGAGAGAGGGAGAGAGAGAGAGAGAGAGACAGAGAGAGAGACAGAGACAGAGAGACAGAGAGAGAGAATCTAAGTAGGACTCTATATGACTAAAGAGGAATTATATGCACACACACAATAACTAAAAAGGGTTCTATATAGTATGTACAGTGACTAAGGAGGGACTATATACACAACACACACACGTGTGTGTATGTATATCATACTTAGAACCTGGAATCAAATCTCTGGCTCTACCGATTTAGTAAATAAGATTGGACAAAGTCCTTCCCAGCCTTTGCACCTCAGTTTCCTCGACTATACAAAGGCATCACAAACGCATCCCTGCCCCCAGGACTCAAGTGAAGATTTAGCGTGGTGGGACAGGGACAATACAATGTTCACTGTCCTGCCTGGCACGCTACAAGAGTTGGGCAGTACTAGAAATTCTGCCACCACTAACCCAGTCATAGAAACTCTCCTCAGATGTGAAGGTCTTTCACAAACGCAGACTTTTCCTTCTCTGTACTTTCCATGGTGATTTGTCCCCTTTAATCACAGGCGTGTTAAGGAGTATTTGTGAATCAGTCATCAGGTGTAGGCAGCTGCGTGACTGGGGGGTTAACCCGCAAGTGGCTAATGTTTGGAGATACGCCTTTGTACCCTTCCCGCTGCAGCAGCATGGCTGGCTGCAATTCCTGCTGATGCATTTGCTGAGGGGCTCATTAGAGTGTCGGTATTAATATCCGCATGAGTACTTCCAACAAAACCCTTTGTTCTCTGAGTAGGGGGTGTGGGAGGTGATTACAGGAACTGTCTTGCTTTTCCAAATTTAATTGTCTAAATACAGAGCTGTCTCAGCAACACGGGGCATTTTTTTTTTTTTGCATCCCCTCCCCTTTCTTTCTTGCTAGAGCCCTGCCAAAAGCCTACTTTGGTGACAAGGATCAGTTTGTGTTTTAGTAAACTTGCTGTGTCAGTCACTTCATCTCAGCAGGGGCAGGAGAGTTGACAGCACTCCCTAAGCTGTCTGAACTGTTCCTTATTAGACACTAGTCTGCAGCTAAGGCTGTGGGAGTTGTGAGCGGGAACTGATGGCTCCTAAGCCACTCACCTGTCTTTCAACAGATGCCTTGGTGATGGATGTTCTGATCCCAAGCTCCCTAATGGGTGACCCCACTGGCTTCAGAATCTCCAAATTAACTTCCAGCATGGTTCTGGATGCTCACACAGTGCGAAGCCTGATTAGGTTAACCCTCATGGCACACCAAGTAACAACTTTTGTTACAGTGATCATCTCTTTGACAAGTGGAAAACTGAATCTCAGAAAATGAGGGATTTACTCAAGTTGACACAGAAATCAAGCTGATGACATTAGGATCTGGCCCAGGTATAGCTGAGTCCAGTGTCCAAGCGCTTATTGCTTTGCTGCTGTTTGTAGTTCTGTGGGGAATCCTGCCCACACCCACACCCCCATGCTCAGGCTTATACAAGACCTTGCCATTTTATAACTGGAAGGAACCCATAGGTAGATTGACCAAATGCCATTGTCTGCCTAACAGTGAATTGGCTCCTGGGTTTTAGAACTTTCAGGTTTAGAACAGGAATAGTCAGGGTAGGGATGTAGTTTAGTTGACAGAGTGCTTGGCTAGCAGACACGAGGTCGTGGGTTTGATCCTTAGTACTTCATCAGCTGGGCTTGCTGGCTCATGCCTGTGATCCCAGGACTCAAAAGTTAGAAGTAGATGTATCAGGGTCACTATCTATTACAGAGAGAGTTTGAAAGGCCAATCTGGGATCCAGAGATATGTCAAATCCTGTCATGGAAACAAATACAAAAACAAACAAGAAGAAGAAGAAGAGAAGGATGAGGAGGAGGAAGAGGAGGAAGAGGAAGAGGAGGAGGAGGAGGAGGAGGAGGAGGAGGAAAAAGAAGGAAGAAGAGAGGAGAAGGAAGAAGAAGGAAGAGGAAGAAGGAAGAAGAGGAAGTAGGAAAAAGGAAGAAGGAAGAGGAAGGAGGAAGAAGGAAGAGGAAGGAGGAAGAGGAAGAAGAAAAAGGAAGAGGAAGAAGGAAAAAGGAAGAGGAAGAAGGAAAAAGGAAGAAGGAAGAGGAAGGAGGAAGAAGGAAGAGGGAGGAGGAAGAGGAAGAAGAGGAAAAAAGAAGAGAAAGGAGGAAGAGGAAGAGGAGGAGGAGGAGGAGGAGGAGGAGGAAGAAGAAGAAGAAGAAGAAGAAGAAGAAGAAGAAGAAGAAGAAGAAGAAGAAGAAGAAGAAGAAGAAGAAGAAGAAAGGAGCAAGATCCCTATAGGCTATAAGAGTAATACCACTCTCAAAATTAAAGTTCATAGACCTAAAGACCAGGAAATGTATTTTTAAAGCTTTATTTTATTATTTATACGTATATATACATGTCTATGTATGTACAGTGTATATGTATATGGTGGGGATTGGGCCTATGGAGGTCAGAAGGGAGTGTCAGATCCCCTGGAGCTGAAGTTATAGGCAACCATGAGCCAGCCAGCCAGTGTGAGTACTGGAAACTGAACTTGGATCCTGTGGGAGAACAACAAGGGGTCTTATGCACCGAGCCATTCTCGGGTCCCAAACTGTCCCGAGTGTTATCCCAGCACTCGGGAAGCAGGGGCAGGGTGGATCTCTGTAAAAGCCAGCCTGGTCTACAAAGTGAGTTCCACGACAGTCAAGGCTACACAGAGAAACCCTGTCTTGGAAAACCAAAATAAAGAAAAGACAGCTATGGAGAAATGTAACGAGGGTAGTGATACACTAGCGAAACCGAGCTTCTCTGTCAACATGCCTTCCTCCCAGAGTAGAGGAGGGTTCTGAAGAAAGGTCTGAGTGTTCCTCCTTAATGTTCTCACTCGTCTGTTGGGAAGGGCAGTCACGGGGCTGCAGTCTTGGAGAAGGTCAGTTCTGCTCCTTGTCATGTGCTTTGGGAGAACAGAGAGACAGGTATACAGAGGAGTGTCAGAGAGACTTTGCTTCTGAGGACTCAGAGGCTCCTTTCATTCACAGTACTGAGCATGCCAAGGTGCTGTTCTTTGGGGTGCTATGTTCTGAGCCCTGATGGAACTGAGAGAAATTGTATTTAACATGCTCGACAGAGAACACACTTAGCAAGTGGTGGCTGCCTCCACCCTTCTGTCTTCCACCGTCCTCATTCTCTCTCACCCTTCTGTTTTCTCACCTTTTCCAGAAATCTCCGAAAGCATCTCTAAGTGATGGAGAGATGAAGGAGCCAGTGAGACCATGTCCCTGTGCCTTCAAACACACAACAAGCATTCATTAAAGTTCATTGACTTTTTTTGTTTTTTGTTTTTTGTTTGTTTATTTTTAGTAGACTGCAATATTGATTCCAGTATTTCAAGATAAGTCACCCCTCCCTGACTTTGCCACTGATAAGCTTTCGCCTCAGCCCAGCAGTTGTGGAGTGAAAGGGGAGAGGAGGGAGGGGAGAGAGAGGAGGAGGAGAGAGGGGGAGATTTGGAGTTTGGGAGTTTTGGAGTTTTGGGTGTTGCAGGTCTGAGTCAGCACAGAAAATAGCTAAACCACAAGCATGTTGTTTTCAAAAGCTGCGGCGTATATTCTTCATGTTAACACCGAGGGTAAAAAAGGAAAGAAAGCTCCACTCTGAACCGAAATAATTTGTTGTTCTTTCAAAAGGTTCGAAGCAAACTCGATTTGAAAAGGCCACTCAGCTGCCCAAGAATTAAAATTCAGCTTCTCAGAGTTACATTATTTACAGATTCCTCTGCAGCTGCGCACTGTGCCCAGCTGGACCCAGACAGTCCTAGGGCTTTCAGGGTCCAGGGTCAGGCTGGGGGCCTAAAGAGGCCCAGCTCCTGTCATTTCCCTGGCCTGCCTCCTTCTTTCTTCTTTCTTGGCAGAACCCACATCCCGTGGCTCTGAGAAAAAGGCCAGAGGCAAGTTTGTGCTAAGAACGAAGCCAAAGAGCCCATTCTGTGGTGCTCCTGGCATCCTGCTGGAGGAAGGAAAGCACAATGCTTTGGCGGAGAGGGGGGCGTCGCTCACCTCCTCCCTGATGGCTTCCCCTCCCCTTTCCAGTACCTCCCCGAAAGCTTCCACTTCCTGCGGAGTCCCTGGATGCTTTAGGTATGGGGCTCCCCGATGCCCAGGCAGATTCCTGGCCATATCTCAGGAAGTGTGGCTCAAAGAGCTCTGGCCCCAGACCCCGGAAAAGGATAGAGTCTGCCCTGCTCCCTCTCCCTGCCAAGGTGGCCATGCCAGATCCTCAAACAGCCCAGAGCCTCTCAAGTGCACTTACCACAGTGTTTTCAATGTGCCAACAGGTGCCACCTACATCAGTGGCCCCAGGACTCATTGATGCATCAAAATTCTCTGGGGAGCTTTGCTAACCTGTGCCCTTAATATGCCACACTTTAACATTAGCCTCCAAACAGACACATTTCTTTGCCAGCAATGTTCTGTGTGTTGACTCCAGTCCCACAAAACACAAGCTGTCTCTCTTTCTGAACTTAGTGCTTTTCTCTCCTCGTTTAATACATTGGTGGATGAGAAATGGGTAGGTATATGGAGATAGGCAGCAGGAAGAAGGGATTAGGAGCCAGGTCCACCCCTAAACGTGTGACCTCGGGCAGAACTTGGAGCCATCAGGTTAAATACTTTATTCATCTGTAAAATGGAAACAGCAGTAATGGTTCAGAACTGGGCATCAGAGCTAATGAGTTTGGATGGCATCATCGCCACCCCAGAGGGTCACTAGTAGTTTTGATTCATTGAGCAGTTAAGAGACCATTTCTCTTGTAGCTGCTATCAGAAACAAAAAACAAAAACGAACAAAACAAAACAAAAAACATTGGTGAGTTATGAATACAGAGGTCTGGTTATTGGTGGATTCAGACTCTATGATATAATCTTGTCACACACTGTAGTCTCCCAACGAATAGGCTCGAGTGTTTTAATCAGAATGTCTGAGAGAGGGCAGCGAAGCAAATGCCTAACCACAGAGAGACGGTGGAAGCAGGGCTGACAGAGGGAGAAGACAGTCCACAACGAGGTCCCCAAGTGATCTTGATTGCCTCACTCAGAACTCTGACCTTCAGAGCTCTCAACAGTGTGGCTAGTCCTAGTTACTGCTCCAGAAAGGGGGACGACCTTGAGGAGCTCAAATCCTTGAAGGTTGGTAGATGACAGTTGGGATAGATAAAAAGGCATTGAAAGGGTTCTGAGGAAGGACCCCAATATACCCAAAATCTGTGAGGTAAGTTCTGTACCCAGAATCTGTGAGGTGAATTCTGTACCCAGATTCTGTGAGGTGAATTCTGTACCCAGAATCTGCGAGGTGAATTCTGTACCCAGAATCTGTCAGGTGAATTCTGATGAAACAACCAAAGAATTGAGAAGAGTCAAGGATTCATCAGACACCTAAATTGGGGCAGGAGGTCACAGCCATCTTTTTATTTTGGTGCTGGAGATCTGAACTCAGACTCACATGCTTGTGTAGCAAGCGCTCTTATGAACCGAGCCATTCCACCAGGCCCTCCACTTGTTTTAGGCAGATCCTTCTCTGTCGCTTGTCATAAATATGCTACTTTCCCTCTGCTTCTCTGTCTTTGCCCATTTTTTTATCCACAAAAATCAAGGGACCATGTTAAAATACAGGACTCTCCCTTTTTCCCATTAAGACGAGAAAGGAGGCTGGGTCAGGAACACACTCAAAAGTATCCGCAACCAATAAGTGAAGATGACCTGAGTCAGAATCGACTGGCCAAAGATTTGGGTGAGGGCGGGTAGACAGGTAATGAGCAATGACTTATCCATTGGACTGCTCACCCATAAGGAGACCTGGAAGGTGCTAGAGGAAGGTCTTGGATAGCAGAGGTAGCAGAGAAGATAGTAAAGGAACTCTAAGAAGAGATTCTCTAGAGTCGCAGTTGTTTTCAAGTTAGTCTGGGACTATGTCAAGTTTCGGGAGAGCCTTGAGCTAAGTTGCAAATGCTCTTGGGTCAGTTACCATGATCTCGCACACCTCAAGACAAGAGCTCTTCTTTCTGTCACAGGCATTGTGGTATTCTGAGAACCTTCAACTGCGATGTCCAAAAATCAGTTCAGCACTGTCCCTTAGATGCTCTGAAAACACTGTTAACCCTTTATCCTTTGAGGAATTCAGTTCCATCCACGGTTTAATGGACCCAATACTGCTTTCCTTCTGTTCCTAGATGTAAACATCGTTATGTCAGTGCACGATATTATAAGCATGCCTGGAGTGTAACGGCTGCACAGCAAACACTTCTTCCATCCTCATTTTTGTCCCTCCCACTTCCTGTTTCCCCATCCTTGTTTCTGTCTCTCCCGCTTCCAGTTTCCTAATACTCTCCCTTGGGTTCATGCTCCTAGACCATGCACACTTTCCATAAAATAATGATAATGATAAAATAATAATGATGATAATGATAATAAATTTAAAACGATAAGAAAAGCCCTTAGAACTGTGGCAAACTACTAAGAACTATAAAACTTCTTCTCCAAACAGTTAGTTCTCTTTAAGAGAGTAGACTCCCTGGATAGTCCTTTCTGCCCAAGAACAGCAGACCTTCCCTCTTCCCCAGGAGGAGAGGGGAGCACCTAGGGTCTAGGTAACTGATTGAGAAAGATAACCGGGGTAGAAGGGGAGTACTCAGTTGGTCCATCTGCACACATGCACATCTGAGATTCCATTAGGCCTTCCTCTGGACAACAGAGTAAATGATATTTGAAAATTTGGAGACTTCCCTCAAATATTGCTCAGTGATCATCAGTAGTTAGCTGTTTTGTGTTGCGCACACACACACAGCCAAAAAAGGCAGCTGCTTTTAAAAAGCAAATAGCAGGTTGTTTTCTTTGTTATTGTGAGATGAAGCACTAACATACAAATTCAACTTCCATTTTAAAATTAAATTTTAAAGGACTTTCTTACAAGAACATCACAAATAATAATAAAAAGTACACACTGAAAAATTAACCGGGCCCAAAGATGATAGGAGTCAATGAACATCTATATAGTTAGAGCAGTCATTAGAAATGAAAGCTGGGGGTTTCATGTTAGATTTTACATTTCTATACATTTATCCACTGCCAAAAAGGGAAAAAATCCATAGCAGAGTTAGATCGAGACAAATCACTGGCTGTATGTCCTCTTTCATGGCTGGTGTGCGTCACCTGCTCTCAGTTTCTCCTCATCCTCCATTGCTTATCTCTTCTTGTCCTCTTTTCTACACTTTATATGGTGCCCACATACACATTTGTTTGCATAGATACACATACCATTGGCTGGATTCTGCATCTGAGGGAGAACGTGTGGTGTTTTGTTTTCTTTCTGTCTGAGATTGTAGGACGTCTCATAATGTTCTACCCATCTTACCATAAGTCTGTCCATTTTCCTGAGTAAATTCAACTTGCTACTGAATTATTTTGTTTGACTATTTGACAGGGTTTCTCTGTGTGGCCTTGGATGTCCTGGAACTCATTCTGTAGACCAGGCTGGCCTCAAACTACCAAGATCTGCCTGCCTCTGCCTCCCAAGTGCCGAGATTAAAAGTGTGCACCACCACTGCCTAGCTTACATTTTACTCTCTAAAAATGATTCCATTTCAAATTCTGGAAAGAATCATGTTAGCTTACCTGAAGAGGCCATGCTGCAGTGCACCTTGTTCCTGGCAGGTTTTACATTTGTGACACACAGTTTGTGGTAGCTTTTCCCTTCCAGCAAAGTATCTTTAAAAGTAGAAGTCAGTTAGAAACTTGCTTTTCTGAGGAAGAATAAGTGGAAACAATAATATCTTTCCCATTTCCTGGGAAGATTTCTGCTTCAATTGCACAGCATTAGTAGTGTGGGTGTATGTAGCATGTAGTATGTAGTAGTATGGACATGTAGCAAACTGGGCCAGAGAATGCTGTACTTAATGGGACATCTTCCCATTGTGTGTTTATGAAGAAGCTGAGGGAAGACTTTAAAATTTTCTAAAAGGATCAGTTGAAATCACGTTGGTTTGTTGACTGCATTGTCTATGTTTAAATGAGAAATTTGGTCAAGAACTGAAGGAGGAAGGGTGAGAGTCTGGAAAGGTGGCCAACTAAAAGCAGGGTACCGGAGCCCCATGTGGTACAGCGTATAGCTAGTACAGAAGCAGCACGGACGCAAAGATTCAGTAGAAAGGTGCTAAAGTATCCTACATGTTTGTTCTGGAATGTGCCCTGTAAGCTACCTCTTCTGCTCTGACATAAGGTCACCGATAAAATTCTTTTCTGTGTGGATTGTTTTTCCCTGGAGAGTGCAGATGGGCTGAGACCTGCAAGGCTGGTCAGAAAAGACTGAAGCTGCAGGCGTGGACTGCCTGGATGTGTGCCTGGCATCTGTTAGAGTAGGAACTTGATCACCGAGTGCTTAATAAAGTAGATCTTATCTCAGTTAGTCTTCACTGCCACTACTTACTTAGTTCAACTGGTTATCCCCTTTGATCTAAACTATGGTTCAGAGGACTAGCTAACTTGCCTGGGGAAACTCAGCAGTAGGTAGATGAGTTGGACTAAGCACAGCATCTGTGTGGATCCAGAGCAAGCCTGCTTTCTCCCTTGTGCTGTCTTCTTGGGGGCAGGGGCAAGCGGCTGGCAAGGGGTCAGGCATAGCTTTCCCAAGGTGCACAGACCAAGTGGGATAGCTGGTGCTTCCGATCTCAGTTCTGTGGCCCCTCGTGTCTCATCGGAGCATTCTGATCTTCATCTATCTTTCTCGTAGGGTTCTCGGGAGGGTGGGGGTAGCCTGGCACATATTTTCAAATGCTTCAAACAGTGCTTGGCATGGGAAGCACCCAATAAATGTTTTGCTTTTACCAGAGCTTCATCATCATCTTATTATTTGCTCTCTCAAGACTGTGAGGTGGCAGCTGTTGCTCTTGTTTATAGATGATAAAACCACCAAGGGCTAGCAAAGGCTGAGTGAGTAATTTGCCTAAGCTTGTACAAAGAATAAACCTCAGAGCATGAATCTACGCCCCAAGTTGAACGATACAGACACCATCACTACCTCGTTCTCTCACTCAGCTCCTTCACTCTTGTCTCTAGTTTCCCAAGTTTCTGCAGTTAGGGACTGCAAGTCTCTGGCCACTTCTCACCCAGAGGTCCATATGTGCTGAAAGGTCCCAAAGCATTAGCTTTCCAGATTCTTCTTTGTTCTGTATACAAGGGACCAGAAGCTGAAGCCAGCAGGTCAGGCTCCTGTGGCAGCCCATCCTCTGCACGGGTGTGATCACATAATGGTTAGTCTGTTGTTGGCTGTCAGCAGGGCAGGATTTCAAGCACTATATGAGGAGATTATGACTTAGGCATCCAAAGCAAATGGTTTTTCCAAAGGCATCCCTGTCATGTCTCTGTGTTTATGTTAAATTGCACTGTAGTGTGGTCTATCTCTCAACTGGTACAACCAAACTATCCTTGCTGCCTCTGCGTTTAAGTGGCAGCAATTCAGAGATGTTGTACCATATCCATGTGCATCTCAAATGTACTTGAAGTCCAGCACTGGACAATTCAGTGTAGTTACAGTTCCACTGGACTTTAAGGAAGGAAGTCCCAGCTCCTCCACTTCCTAGATGTGCGACCTAGAGCAAGTAACCTCTCATGAGATTAAACTCCAATATTCTCATTAGCAAAAGAAAATACCTGAATAATTATTCGCCCAGTGCTTATGAGCTTAATGACTATGCTTACAAAATGCATAGACACATGGCGATAAGTCAGGATTGACTGATTGTTATTAGCACCAATACTCCAAGATTCTTCTTGGGATTTAATAATTTAGCAAAAGTGATTTGGCAATACTTGGCACAGAATTAGTGCTCCACAAGGGTCAGTCATCAGCAGCATGGCTGTAGTCCTTGGTGTTTCCATTGTTTCCTAGAGTCCTTTATCTTCAATTCATTCATTCTCTCATCCATAAAATATATCTCCTTGGCGACAGACCCCCCCACCGGCATGAGAATGAATCAGACACCATCGCCAACTTCAGAGAGTCCCCAGCTTGTGTGGGAACGATCATCAAGGGAGAAGGATCTCAGCTTCCTGCTTACGAGAGAATGGACTAAAACCACGCAGGAGGAAGGCTAGTGGAGCCATACCTTCTGGATTAGGTTGAGACTAGGAGAAATGTCACCAAAGAAGGTGCTGAGCTGAAGTTTGGAGGAGTGTGTGTTGGGGGCAACAGCTCCAGAGAAAGCCCACTTTAAACTAGCAGCCTAGAGATCCAAGGCAGCAAGGATTGCATCTGACAAACTTTGACATATCTAGACTGGCTTGTGCATAGGGACAAACTACGGTAAAAGAGTTGAGCGAGAAAAGAGCTACATAAAGTGTCAAGTATCCAAATGTGGAAGAGAACTGTCTCTGCATGGTAAGGCCTTGGGCCCCACCCCACTGGAGTTAGAGAGACCAACCAGAAGTAAGCATGCATAGTCATGACAGAGTGACCTGTCTAATGGTGTCAACTTGTTACAAGCTTGGTAATAGCAGAGATGTGACACAGTGGGAAAGTTGTGTCGTGGAGTTGCAGAGGCAGAGAGTTTGGAGAAAGAGAACAGCAATCCTGCAGAAGTCATGGTGAAGTCAACCAAGACAAGCATTCAGAAGGGCTGAGTGGACTGAGCAGTTGTAAAACCATTAAACACTCTTGAAGACTATTTTGTAAAATTATTTTATTGACTTTTACTGAGCTCTACATTTTTCTCTGCTCCCCTCCCTGCTTCTCCCCTTTCCTTCAACCCTCTACCAAGGTCCCCATGCTCTCAATTTACTCAGGAGATCTTGTCTTTTTCTACTTCCCATGTAGATTAGATCTATGTATGTAGAGACTACTTTTAATGGAGCAAAAGGGACAAGATTCTGAGATGGTGGGTTCTTCCTACACCTAAGTAATGTAGGTATACCTATTTTTAATGTATTCACTGAATGATTTTAATATTAATTATGGACCACATGATTCTTTGCCGCCAATGGCTTCAATATGAATATCATAAGAACAGAAAAATTAGAATAGTCTTTTATATGAATTTGACATTTACAAAGTATATATTGACACAAAATCACTGCCTTATGTATAGTCTATACTCAATTTTCCCAGTGTTTCCAAGCTGGCCTTTATATCTGTTTTGTTTTTCCACAATGCCCTTGAGAATAGTGCATTTTAACTCATATTTTCTTAGTTTCTTTTCATCTAGAAAATTTCCCCAGGGAATTTTGTTATCTGGCTGTCTTCCTTTCTGGTCGGTCACAACAGTGCCCCAGGGAGAGTTTAAGTGCAGAATGTCCCTCAGTTTGGAGTCCCTTGGTTATTTCATCCCATTTAGATTCAGGCTGCCCTGTGTGGTATGGACACTATTTTGGTGTCACATACATGCCTTACAGAGCGACACAGAACTACAGGCTACTCTATCACTGATGATGTTGTATTTAATCATCTAAGGAGTGGGTTCCATCAGACCTCACCATTGTGGAAGTGGCATTACATCCCTGTAGTTGGCATGACATCCCAAAGAAGGGCTGGGTGACTATCCTTTTCACTAACCTTTTTTTATCTATTGGTTTTAACATCTTCCATTGATGACTCTTGCTTAGATCTATTACTATGGCTGCTGTAATTGATGATTTTCTATTTTTAGCCTCCCCGCTATGTTTCTTGGCTAATATTCTATAGTGGAAAAAGAGCAATCACCTCTGCGACATATCTACACTGACAATATTCTTAGTGTTTGTGTTATACTGTCCAAGATTCGGATTTTACTCAAATTCAAAGTTTGATTAGTCCATCTTAGGGGAAGGTAATGCAACTTAATACTTCTACCAAGAGTTGGAAGAGGGAGTAGCTCCTCAAAGAAAATGAGCTGACTTTATTAAAGTCATGGTGTGGGAGGTCCTTCTGTCTATGTGTTGCTTTTATTGGTTAATAAAGAAAGAAACTGCCTTGGCCTATTGATAGGGCAGGACTTAGGTAGGTGGGGAAGACAGAACTGAATGCTAGGAGGAAGAAAGTAGAGTCAGAGGGGGATACTATGGATCCACTGCCTGAGACAGATATGCTGAAACTTTGCTGGTAGGCCATGACCTCATGGTGATACACAGATTAATGAAGATGGGTTAAATTAATATGTAAGAGTTAGCCAATAAAAAGCTAGAGCTAATGGGCCAAGCTTTGATTTAATTAATAGTTTCTGTGTGATTATGTCGGGTCTAAGCTAGATGGGCAGCCTGTAGCATGAGGGCCTGCTTGTTGGGGTTTTTGTCCTCAATCCCACGGCTGGTAAATCCCAAAGAAAATCACAGAGGTCTGCATTAGTTATAAACTGATTGGCCCATTAGCTCAGGCTTCTTATTAACTCTTATAACTTACATTAGCCCATTATTCTTATCTATGTTAGCCAGATGGCTCAGTACCTTTTTCAGCAGGGCAGGTCACATCCTGCTTCTTAGGTGTCTGGACAGGACTTGGGAGAGAGCTTCCTTCTTTTTAGAATTCTCCTGTTGCCATTGCCCTGCCTCTACTTCTTGTCTGGTTGTCTGTTTATACTTCCTGCCTGGCTACTGGCCAATCAGCATTTATTTAAAACAAAATTGACAGAATACAGAATTGTCCCGCACCAGCAGCCAGGAACCAAACAAGCGGCTCCTCCTACAAAGTCAAAAGAAATATAATAGCGTGAAGGTAAAGGGACAGATGCCCTGACAGCAATGAGTCAGTAGTGGTGGGACTTCCTCCTATCTATCACCGTGAGAAACATCCCAGGCTTATATCTACACATCAATCTCCTGAGATTAGGTGAGGCTCAAGGCATCTCAGGTTTGTTTATTTAATTAGTATCATTATTTATGTGTATGTATGTGTGTGTTGTGTCTGTTTAAATGAATGCCACATGTGTGTGATTGCCTGGGGAAATCAAAAGAGGGGATCAGTTCCCCAGGAGGTGGAGTTATTGGCAGTTGTGAACAGCCTACATCCTACAGGAGGTGCTGGAACTGAACTCAATTCCTCTGGAAGAACAGCAAGTTCTCTTAACTAATAAGCTCTCTCTCTCTCTCTCTCTCTCTCTCTCTCTGTCTGTCTCTCTCTGTCTCTCTCTTAATCCTTTGCAGTTCTTGATGTCAAAGAGTATCTGGTCTCCAGTTGCTTGTCTAGCTTCAGTTTTCAGCCCTGTATTACAACCAAATGGAGAAGAAAACAGAGAAAAAGGTCACATGGTCCATGGCTCTCTCAGTTTTGCTTTGGGAAAACTGGATATACCACTGCTGTTGACCACAGCAGAGAATAATTCTCCTTGGCAACAGAGGCAATATCCTCTTTATTCCAGACAGCCATGTGCTCAGATAAAAACTGGAGGTTGTAACACAAAAGATGAAAAAGCGAACAATTCCTCACATAGACACTACAAAGAATGTTCTAGAACACTCATTCTCATAGGTAGAAATTAGAAAAAGGTCAGTGAAATCTGGAAGAATCATACAGAAAACAGATTATTTTGTATCTTTGATTTAAAAAAAAAAATAACCCAAACAAAATCAGTGTTAGAGCAACTCTGATGTTCAATCACACCTTTGTGGACTGAGTTGCAGTAGTGGATTAGGAACCCTAGGGATACCAGGCCCTCTTGGAAATGCACTGGCATTGACAGCTGAAGTTCTGATACATACGTGTCAGTGACAGGAGTCTCAGATGGAAACTGAAGTGAACGTGGGCATATGTTGGAAAGCACCCCAGCCAGAAGTTAGGATCCTGAGGTTCTAGGTCTGGCTCAACCACTGGATCCATTTATAACCCATTTCCCTTCTCTGGGTATCTCCCCCCGGTCATATTTCCTTTCAGGATAAACTAGTCTGGGATCCAGAATGAAAAGCCTTTACTTTGCTGTGCTAGGCAATGTGAGAATCTGGCAAATTCCAGGGCTTAGCTTACTAATTACCTTTCCATTTGGCTTTGACACAATGCTGTATGATTAATGGCAAATGCTCATTAATTAAAGGTTTAATGAGAACAGGAATCCCATTGGCTTTTCCCACCACTGTATCACCAGCAAGTAGCACAGTCCCTGGTACATGAGAGTTAACTCCGTCATAGAAACTGACTGAGCGATTGGCCTGGGTCATTTTCTTTCCAGACATACAAGAGGGCAGCCACTCTTCTCCTTCCAAGACCAGTGGTGGTGGTAGTGGTGGTGGGGAATTCAAGAGAAGGAGTCCCAAAACAAGGCTTACAAACAACTTATGTTGTACCTTATTTCATTTAGTTTTCTAAAACTTTTTTTAAATTAAGAAAGATACTGTGACCTTTTTCATGGATGACAAATCTTGGAAACAGAATAAAAAAGGACTAATTTAAAGTTTTTAAGGATATACATATATATCTTTATATATTATATATATATAAAATGTGTGTTTAATATATATAATGTGTGGAGAGGTCAAAGGACAATCTGTGGGCGTCAGTTCTCTTCTTTCCCCATGTGGGATCCAGGGACTGAATTCAGGTCATCAGGCTTGGTAGCAAGTGGCTTTACTGACTGAGCCATCTCACCAGCCCAAAATTTGCATAGTTTTTAATGAGAAATATCCACAAAATAAAACCATAAAACATGCCCAACACATAGATATGATTTTGCACAAAGGAAGAAAATCTTTCTGCTTTTGATTCAGACATCTCAACACCACCAGGATCTGAATTTACTTTAAGCTAATCTACTAATTCACTGAAATTTTAAGAAATAAGCAACAACCTTTTATTTCCAGAGCTAAACGAGCTTGTACTAAAATTCATGTGCAATAGTCAGTATGAATAAAATGGATAGGAACACACTAGGAAGCAAAGTTAGGAGGGAACACTGGCTCCACTCAATAGTAATATGTCCCTCTGTTTGAAATAGTGCAGAGCTATTTCTAAATGCACGGATTCCAAATGGGGGAGGGGGACCAGAAATAGACAATTAGTTCAACATTTGGGAAAAGGTTCCCATTCTTCGTGCTGGAAGGAAAAAAAAGAAAGAATTTCCAAAACATCAAGGAACAAAACGTGAAGCAATGCACTATACAAGCTGTGGAGGGAAACATGACTGGTTTCCTAGCTATAATTCAAAATCAAGATGGATAAAGAAATGATTGATATATCTGAGTAATTCTTTTTAAAAATGTGTTACATGGAAAGTCATCATGAGAAAAAACAAATAGCAAATGACAAATTGGGGACAAATAACTGTGACACACACCCCGAGGAAAGGGCTAAGATTGATAACATTTGAGATGATAAATATATAAAGAGCTTCCTCCCATCAAGGAGAAAAATGCATGCGACACCATGGATAGACAGAAAGGGAATGCAC
Organism: Arvicola amphibius; assembly: GCF_903992535.2. NCBI lineage: Eukaryota > Metazoa > Chordata > Mammalia > Rodentia > Cricetidae > Arvicola > Arvicola amphibius. Next base: position 51,778,692 of record NC_052052.2, on the reverse strand, counting down.
ACAAGAGGCTCACTCATGCATGCAGCAATGCTGTGACAGGTGGCCCCTAAATGTCCCCCATGGTCTGCACCTGTATCACACTCAAGCTGAGTGTGAGCTAGACCTACATTCTATAAAAGTGATAGGCTATTTCATTGGCCTTCTAATTCTCTAATGGACTTGCTTTGAGAGGAGTCAGCTGCCGTGTTTTGATCTACCCTCTAGAGAGACCCATTGACTTAGGAGCCAGTGACTCTAGCTAACAGCCAGCAAGGACCTAAGGCCTTCCAATAGCCACAGCATGTACTTGAGACTGGATGATATTGCAGTCAAACCTTAAGATGTATGCAGCCTCTGAAGACACCGACGCTTGCTGTTTTAAAGAGCCCTTAACTAGAGGCATCGGCCAAACTGAGCCTACATTCTTGACTCAAAAAAAAAACCCTGTAAAATAATAAATTATTGTTACAAAGCCACTAAATAATTCGTCAGCCACTAATCCAACTTCTAGGATTTCATCCTTGAAATATTCTCTGATAACACAAAGGAATATACAAATTCATTCACTGGAGCATTATCTATAATTGAAGGTGTAGGGATTGGACCTTCTCTCAGTGGAATCTACAGCTTCAGCTTTCCATTGTTTTGTAACAAATCGTCTCAAACCTTAGTGCCTTAACCATTGCATATAACCTTCCCTTCATCCTTCTGTGATCCAAGTGGGTGTTTCTGTTTAGCCACAGGATGTAGGCTAAGGTCACTCAGCTGACCACATTCAACAGGTGCTAAAAGATCAAGCTTGCCTCCAGGACCACTGAGCATGTGCTTCTTGCTGCCCAGTAGCATCTTTGAGCCTCTGGCAGTATGCTTGCTCCTTCCAAGAATGAGAAAGCAGAAAGAAACCCACATTCCTCCAAGATCGTGGCTTGGACGTCCAGGACATTGTATGCGTTACTTATCATTGCTCAGAGCCACGCAGAAGGGGGAGAGGAACAGCAAATGGTTTACGAAAATCTATCATGAATGTGCAAAAGTGAGAAAGAATGGAGGCCAACATCATGATCATCGGTGAAGTAACTGCCAAGAAAAAAATGCGACATGTCTCTATAGGACTCCTCATTTTACATAGGAAAAGAAGAATAAACAAGAAAACCCACATACATCTATCCGATCCCCTGTTTTAAATTTAAAAACTATCTGGGAAGAATAAACCAGGAAATAAAATGGGCCACCACCTATTATGGACTGTCCTTGGAGTGGAAAGAGAAGGGAGAGAGGATGTTTCTCTAAGTGTGATTCTTTTCTTATACATGTGACCTTGGAAACATGTTGATCTTCCTGTTCAAAAATAAAATTCCTCTGAAGAAGGGGGTGGAAAAACACAAGAGGCAGAGGATGGGAGATATGCAGCAAAAACACATATTTTAGAATGACATAGGCTCTGAACTTTTGAACTCACTGTAGTATGGTTATCTGTGGGAAATATCTGCACAACACTGAATCTATCAGCATTTATTTCATCCCCCCTCCCCCGAGGGTCTAGTGATAGATAATTCCTCCCTGAGGGTCTAGTGATAGACAAACAGTTTCTGAGGGAACAGATGCCTCTTTTCCCTGAGTGGTTATAGTAATAGCCTCGTGCTATAGGACTAACCTTCCACACCATGCTCAGGTAAGAAACTCTGACTAAACTCACTGGGCCATGGGATTGGAGAGATGGTTCAGCAGTTACGAACCCTAGCTGCTCTTCCAGAGGACCAGAGTTCAATTCCCATCAACCACATGGTGGCTCACAAGTGTCTGTAATCCAGTTTTAGGGGATCCAACCTTCTCACACAGACAAATGTACACGTAAAAGAAAAAAAAGCATAAAATATAAAAAAAAAACCTCAATGGGCCACACCCCCAAAAGACAGAAAAATAGGAGGGGGCTTTTTGAGAAGTCTTCCAACGGGAGAGAGAGGAGGAGAAAAAACAGGAAAAGGTTAAGATTCATTATTTAAATGTATGAAACTGCCAAACAATTAAAAAGTTGAAAATAAATACAATTAAGTCAGGAAGGAAAGCCATAAAAATAAATGCAAAGTGAAGCGAACGTACCCAGGTTCTCCAGGTACTGGGAGGATATATGGTTTATAAAAATGTTATTGGTATATATGAAAAAGAATATAATGCAGACCACACAGATATTAAAATATTTTATGACTGTTAGATTGCCTGAGACTACACTGAGGACACGAAGGAGAATATCCTTGCTCTTAGATGATCACATTAATATACTGACTGCGTCCTAAGGGGCATTCTATGCCTGCAACCTATTTTCAAATGGTTCCGGAAAATGCTAGGATACATTAATGTTATATAAGATCCCCAAATCTCCTAGTACAACTCTAATAGCTTTTAAAGTAGAAATGTTACCAACTTAGTTTCCTTTGAAAATGTCCTTCTGTTTCTTGCTTTAGTTCTTATGACTTTCAAAGAACATATTTTTCCAGTTCCAATATTTTGTTTGTCACTCCAGTGAGCTCTTGTCATCTTCTGTCAGAGAGACTGACACAGAAGAGAGGGAGAATGATCTGGCGAACGCGGCAGACTGTTATAAACCGGTGGTTCTGGGATAAAGGTACATAGGAGGTTCCTGTAGTGTTTCTGGAACTTTTTTTAAGGTTGAATTTATTTCAGCATAAATGATGGTGCAGCCGGATGACTAATATGGCTGTGTTGTTCCTCACGTGTGCAATGCCCAAGCTCAAACTTCATTCTGGATTGTGGCCGCTTTCCATTCTGGATAGAGGAGTGGGTAGCGTTGACTGGTTTCATTCTCTAGCCTATGGACCTGTCAGGACATAGGTGGCACAGACACCATGAACAGGGCCACCAGCATACAGTCTGGGGGTGGAGGGAAGGAAAAGACGCCCGTTGCCCTTGAGAGACTTACTCCCTAATCCACTGAGCTAACTAACTCCAGACCTTACCCTGAAGAGAACCGTGTAATAGGCATGTCAAACGATGAAGGGGATTGCTTTGGAAACTTGTGTAAATAACTCTTCGGGCAGGAGGAGGATCTCCAACACCTGCTTTTTGTTTTCTGGAATTTATTAGAGCCACCCTGTGAGGGACGCTAAGCTTCCTGGATCTTATTCACTTATCTGAGTTCATTCTTGGTTCAGGGCCGGCATCTTGGGGGGGGGGGGGGCTAGGAAAAGTTGTCAAGGATCAGAGGAGGGTCACCAACTGTAGGCTTTGGGAGGAGGGGGTGAAAGAAAGTCATGAAAGCCCAGGCAACTGAAAAGTCACAGGCATGGTCTGGTCTTAACAGCCTAGTGTGCTTAGTTGCTGTGTTTCCCTACCCGGATGCAAGGAACAAAACAGCCTTAAGAGCTGGGATGGTAATAGGTGTAGGGGTGCCTCCCCCATCTGGTGGGAGAAATATCTGGGGCTGAAGTTGAAAGGATGCTGAGAATGATGTGTCAGGAGAAGGAATAGAGTGGGCAAAGACGGGGTCCTCTAATTCTTGCTTCCTGAAAGTAAAGTCCCTTGATCAGCAGAACCAACCTTAGCCAGAACTTGCTAGAAATGAAGAAGCTTGGGCTGTGCTCCCAGCCCAGTACAACAGAGATGCATATTTATAAGGTCCCCAAGCAATTCCTAAGCACAGGGATCCGAGAGAAGCCCTGATCCAAACTCCATTTCTTAGAGACGGTATTGCTAGTTGACCAACACCTCCCTCCTGGCTAGGGCAGCCTCCTCCCTGCCAGCCCAGGGCTCTTGAGACTTACTTCAAACACCAGCATCCCCAGCCTTCCTAAGCCCTTTGGGAAATGGCAAGCCCCTCCCGCTGAAAGGCTCAAGGAGTCTAGCCTTCTTCGAGCTGTAACACTGTCTGTACTTTTTGACCTAGTAATTATAGTTGGAGGATGTGAGCTCGAGGGAAAAATAACCCAGAATAAAATGGCCATCTACGTTCAGATGTTGGCTGTTTACAGCTGTGCTGTCTCCAGTCATAAACAACCAAAAGGGAAACAATCCAAATGTTGGCAGTGGCCTAGGGGCAAGGCGGGGGCAGGTTGTTCCCTAAGTGTCTTGGGAACAGCCAGTCTGCCTGCAGGGACTGATCCTCACGTTCTGGAAAGTGCCCTAACTGGGCAGATGGGAAACCTGGGTCTCTCTCATTTTCACTCTGCCCGTCCAACCCGCATCCCTTTAGGCAGTCGGCTCCTGCCTGTCTCAAGGTCTTCTGTCAGTCTCTACTGTTTAAACATTTTATATGTGCTCATCCTGTGGCCCCAGATCTCCCCTTTCATGCAGAGCCTGGGAGTGGCCGGGGCCAAAGAAAGAAAGAAACTTTAAGTGCAGCTGACAGCGACTGTGTGGAGAGAGAAAAGGACAGGCACGGAATGCGTGTTCTGTGCAGACTCTGGGATACAAATAGAGGCTGATGTTTATTCAGGGCTCGCTGTTGCCAGATGCTGGTTTAAGTGCTTTTATGTGAATTAACTCACTTAATCCTCCCATCAACACTATAAAATAGGAGTTATTAGTCCCCTGTTTTCTAGATACGGTTGAGAAAATAATTTGCTTAAAGCCGCTCCAATGGAAGGAACGGGGCCAAGAATAGTAAGTATCCTTCCCGCCTGACCCCAGAACTCACACTCTCCCGTCTCCCCTAGCCCTTACCATGTGGTACCCAGACCACCATCAGCAGCAATCCTGGTCCTTTCTTTGGAAGCAGGGTTCTCCAGACCCAGGCAATCAGAAGCACTAGGGAGGTCCAAGCACCTCTGCTTCAGCAAGCCCGATCCACCCCAGCGATTATGGTGCATCACAAATTTCTAGAGTCGGTACTGGGCCACTTGCTGCTTTTAATACTCAAGGCACATAAGGAGTAGAAGTTCAGATAATTAATAGCACTGTATTGCTAGGCAACTGAGAACTGTGTGGTCACTTGCTTTTATATTAAATGGCCAGCAAATAATAGATCCAGAATGTGAGCCTACTGCGCCATGCCTACATTCAGTACCTCGGCAAAACTTAGTTTATCTAAGAGAGGGAGAGGAGAGAGGAAGGAGACGCTCAGTAGTTCTGGAAGAGATGCAGGGCAGGGATTACAGGTGGGAAAACAGGTGAACTATGGAAAAATAGCTCAGCTGTTGTGCCCAGGGGGGAAGGGGATTAGAGGTGGCATCTGGGGTAGTGATGGTACCTGGAATGGTGGTGGCAACTTGGTTTGACCTGGTTAGCCAACCTCTGTGTGCTGGGCTGCTGGTTTTTCTGGGCCCCATGCATAAGACCTATTTTTAGTTCAGCCTTGACGGGGCATGCTTGCTGGGTGTTGCCAAATCTCAGGAACAATCCCACTCTGGCAGTAGGCAGACTTTGCTTGGCTCGCAGCTCATGAAGGGCTGCCTGGGCATGCACCCAGCCTCCACCCAGATGCCAGTTCCACCTGGGGCAGCCCTAGGTGAACAAAAGAGATTTCAGGGGACTCCAAAGGCATCCCTTTTTTTGTGGTACATCTTTTCTCTAATCTTATGATACACCTACTGAACAGCTATCAAAAGCCCACGGGCCAGGAGTATCCGGGGTCACATTCTGACTAGCGTCCAGCCACCCAGCCAATTGGTGGGAAGGTGAGAGTATAGTACCTTAGGTTTTCAGGCTTCTTTCTCTGTGTGATACAGATGACCTTAGGGTTCTCTGGGACTTGTTTATCTGTGTTTTGTCTCCTTCTACTAACAACAAAAGATGGATGAGTACCAGTCTCCTTACAACAGGTTCACCTTCTCAGGAGGCACCGCCTGTAAAGAAAGCAAGCTGGAGCCCCCAGAAGGTGGTGTCCCCAGAGCAATGGTACCTCAGTGAAAATGCTAAGGGGAGGAAAACTTGACACACCTGCCACAGTTGGAGGTCACACTTCAAATTTTCTGCAAGTGTTAAATGCCTCATCTCTTTTATCTAAGATTTTTCTGCAGTTTACCCGTAGAAGAAGACAGACCAGAGGCACGTTAGTATCACTAATTACAAATATATTTGCAGTGATAATGACTGCCATAGTTGGTGTCAGATTCTGTCTCACATTCATTAACTCATTTAAACATCACAGTAACCTCGTGCAATGGAGATTAATATCATGTTACCAGTAGAGAAAGGAAAGCCCAGAACGGGAGTCAGTAGAGGCCATGCCAGCATGTGTTAGAGTCAGCTGACAAGTCTCAAATATGTCAGTGTGGGGCCTTGAATAAAAATGGCCCCGATAGACTAAGAAATTTGGACGCTTGGTCACCAGGTAGTGGTGTTACTAGCAAGTATGGCTTTGTTAAAGTAGGTATGGCCTTGTTGGAGAGAGTATGTCCCTGGTCTCTCTCTCTCTCTCTCTCTCTCTCTCTCTCTTTCTCTCTCTCTCTCTCTCTCTCTCTCTCTCTCTCTCTTTCTCTCTCTCTCTCTCTCCAGATCTGGATATAGAACTCTGAACTCCTTTTCTGGCTCCATGTCTGGCTCCATGCCATTGTGCTTCTAGCCATGATGCTAATGGATTAAACTCTGAGTCTGTAAGTCAACTCCAATTAAATGTTTTCTTTTGTAATAGTTGTTGTGTCTCTTCACAGCAATGGAACCTTGATTAAAACCGTGAGCTTACCCGTAAGTCCACCCTGTCTAGAAACAAGGATAATAACCCAGAAAGTCAAGAATAAGTATGGATAGTGTAATATTGAGTTGGAAGTATCACCCCAGCCCCTGGCCTGGGACTTGACAAGCACTTGGACTCCAACTCCCAGCCTGCCAAGTGCTGACCTCTCCCCAAGGAGTGTTAGGACCACCCTCACAGGTTATTTAGGCTCACGCTGGAAAAAGGAACATGGTGGTTTTGGGTTTTTGCATATGCTTTCCCTCTGTCTTCCCCACCATGCTCCTGGCCACCCAAGAGCGTGGCATTCATTAAACGTGGGCATTTTTGATTCGGTCTAATCTGGTTTGATTGGAGTTCTTTGCGCCAGCAGTGGAGAGGCCCCATTGGGAAATATTCCTAACAGATGAATAGGAGAGCTCCACCATTCAGCATTGGGCTCTTTTATAGATGAAGAATCAGCAAGACCCACTCCCTGTTGGGGAGAAGTGACCACTATGTGAATATTGCTCAGTGAAAGAAATGATGTCAGTTTATTCACAGACTAAGCTTTCTGTAGTAGTGGTTGGCAGCATGAGAGATACTGAGCAAAAGTTGGAGGCAGATGTCTCCAGTGAAGGCTGGGCATCTAGACTAAGGGATGCCTAAGACCCCTTCCACAGTTGGTGAACATGTTAAGTGTCTTGAGAGTAAATACCACATTAAATATTTCTCCACCTCCCTGATACCCAGTGAAGACCTCCTTACTTGGGGCTTGAACAAGTGTTTGCTGGCCATGGCTTTACCAGTAACACAATTGATTTCCTCTGCATGGCCCTCAGAAAGGAAGACTGGTAAGTAGCATTTTCTTTGCCACACTAGCAGTCTTGGTTTTAGTCATAAATAAATAAATAATAAATAAATAAATAACAAAAAACTCATTATCTAACCTACATATATATTCTGCAGTACAGATCTGGTCTTTGCAATAAAGAGAACTGAACTTTAGAATTAGAAAGTGTTGTCAGTAGACAAGATATTGGAAATATTCAGTCTCCTGTTCTGAGCTTTCATTTCTATACTGGTAACATGATATTAATCTCCGTTGCATGAGGTGTGACTTGAAGGCCAGTCTGATCTATGCTAGGGTTACACAGTGAGACTATGCCTCAATATTTGTGTGTTTATGCGTGTGTATGTGGGGGGAGTTTAATGAAATCACACAATTTTAAAAAAGTCCCATGTAGTTTGAAAATTCATTTGCCCTGCCAATACTGTGCATAGCTATAAATCATAGCTATAGGAAATAAGAGGTTTGACCTGTAAGATTCCTTTTAGATTGTCTTTTCTTGTCCTAAATTGATCCATAAATGTGATGTTGGTTGGACAAATGAAAGATGCTAATTTCATGTGCCTTACCATGCGTTGCTCTATCTCTCGATGGCTCACCATTGTTGCTCCCATCAGTTGAATCAAGAAAGAACTTGAGGACACGTGGGCTTCAGTTCACAGCTCAGTTCCTCAACCCACTACGTCTGTGACCCAGCACAGGTGATTTTATTGCTGACCTCGGATTTCTCAGCCGAACTGTAACAATACCAGAATGTTGACTTTTCAGTGTAACACGCCGTTTTAAGCCCTTTTAGTACTAACTACATTCATTTTTTAACAGCTTGTAAGACAGGAAGACCACCACTACCTCCATTTTGGAGATGAAAACATTGAGGCTCGTGGAAATGGAACTTTGCTAGTAGAAATAGGGAGCGAGGCACAAGCATGGGTGTCACAGGGCCAGTGACCTCAATGGCTTTACCTTTCTGACTGGAATCCGAGAGAGGGAAAGGCTCTAGGAGTGAGCCAGGACTCCCCAGGGAAATGGGAAAATCACCGGACCATAGAAAATCATTAGCTAGGGGAAAGGACACTAACACTGTGTAAAGGTGTGATAAGTCACCTTTATTACATCACTGACTCTTCCCTGTGATCATCCTCAAGCCCCCCTTTCCTATGCTTGATCTCTGGCTCCTCCCTGTTCCATTCTAGTTAGTTAGTGTGTGAGGGATTCTGTGTGCACCCAGCTCTAGGCAGGCACCCCTCATATCCCCTCCTCAAGTCATGGCATGTTTTTCTTCACCTTTCTGTCCCCTATCATCCCTTCCAAGCCTTTCCTCAACATTTTTGTTTAATCCAAAGGACTATTTATCAGGTAAAAATCTATCATTAGGTAATGTTTTAAGAACATGTTTCCCATCAGATAAATGGATGTTACGTAAACCCTAGAACCAGCCATGCCCTATGGTAAATATTATCCTAAAAAGGAAATTCATGACTCACGATTAGCTGAACAGCCAACTGAGGAGACAAGGAGTTCCCATTTATGAAAATTAGTATTGTCTGATTGGTTTTTAACCCACCCTCTGCCTGAGGGTCCTTTGAGTCATGCGTACATGTATAGCATGCAAACTGGCAGGAGCTGATTGGCTAGAGGTGAAGTCAGAGTGACTTAATACACTATATTTATAGTGTCGACGTATAAGGGAAAAATCTCTGTTTTGTGCGATGACCTCTAATCAGGAATTTCCTGGCATACACATGGGTACACATCCATGGGATCCCACAGCTCACCTGCCCCAGCAGGCCAAGAGTGCTGCTCCTCCCCTGTTCTCCTCCATCAGTTTGCTAAGCTGTAGGGAGGCGCTCGCACGTGGCAATTCACAATGCCTACATTGGACCCAAACTGCTGTTTGTTCGCTCTGTGACTTCAGACAAGAAAAGCAAACTCTCTGAGCCTCAGTTTCTCCTGGAATTATGATGAGATTAAGATCAGATAAACCACTTTAATTCATATTAATATAGTAAATCACGTAATTTTTGACACTACTGTGGACAGCAAAGTTGCATCTGGAGGAGATTCTGCATGAGACAATGGTGGCTATAATTTTGAGACTTTTCTATGGGGAAACACAAGACTCCTACATTTCAGAATCCTCAGTTCAGTCTGCTTCATACTGAAATAGTGAGACTAAAGGTCTAGTCCGCCCTCCTTAAGAAGCTCCAGTTGCCCAGGTACTGAGTATAGAGGCACAGGAACAGAGAAATGACATAAAACTTACAGGCTGTTCAGTGATCAGTAAACTATGAACAAAATCTGGACCACGTCCATCCCAGATGTAATGAGCCACATCTCTGATAGTAAGGTCTGGGGTTTTCATTGTTATAAGCTCCTGACCAATCCCGTATACACTAAAGTTTGAGACTCATTTGGCAGCATCTAAAGCTAACTGCTCATTGCTTATTCTTCCTATCATTGGACACGTATTTGTTGATGAGCTGGACGCAGGGCTAAATAGTTTGTGTGCATGGACCCATCAAGTCCTCTCAACAGATGTAGGGTGAGGTTGTGACTAACTTCACCCTTCGAGTGTGTCTAAAGGAAGTATACACTTCACATGCATGAGCATGATAAGTGTATACCTGGGAGTTCAGTAAAGAAACTGCCGATATGATCGCTCCTTTAGGAGAAAGGTTTTTATTGTGGGTAAGAAAGAGAAAATATTCAGAGGCATCTAGAAGAGTCCAAAACAGAGAGAAAGAGAAACAGATTGGACATGGTCAGGGGTAGGGAAGTGGGAGAGCAGGAGAGACAGCAAGACAGCAAGAGATAGAGAACAGAGCATATTAAGAGAGCAAGAGGATAGCAAGAGATGGAGAGATAGTGGGGGATAGAGAGTAGCAAGAATGGAAATAGAGATAGAGAGAGGGTGGGTAAATCAAGTGGATTATAAACAGGACAAGTGGCTAGGGGAAGGGAAGTGCTACAATGCTAACATGGACTTTAGAATATGTAATAACTGCTTGTGATTCTGAGGGAGACTGAGGCCAACATGAGCTTTCTTACACTGATAGGTGTCCCAAGTAGCCTTAAGTCCTTTCTGTCAGAGGTAAGGAAAATGACTCCTTTTGGGAGATGAAAGATGCAATACAGTTTCCTAAGCTACTGAGGAATGCTGGTTTCTATCTAACCACCACAAATCCTTCTACAGCCAACTGGGTTCATCTATGGATATTTGGATTGGTTGCCTGAGACCTAATATTCCAGAGCCTTTGGTTGATGATGAAAGGCAGCAAGTCTCTTCTGAAACCGCTTCTCTGCTGCACAGGGTCATTGTTAGAGGGAGAGAGGTCGAGAAAGACTGGAATATGAGTCAAAGTCGGGAGTGGGTCAGAGCTAGGGGCCAAGGGAGACCATGGATAGCCTTGGAGTCAGTCCCTATAGTTTGCAAACCAGTTCTCTTTCCCTTGGCTGGACTGGTTCAGCAAGTTTGGGGCTTCAGCGGGACCACCTGGGGTTGGCAAAGTATAGGCCCTTTTGGAGTAGTCTGCAGGGATTGAAGTTGATTTCTGGATGGCATCAGCTGAATGGAAATGTGCTAGGATAGACACAGACTAGGGACAGAAGGCATTACCATGACTCTGTCCCTAATCTGCACTGAAATCCTCATTGTGGAGAAAGAAGTTAGTAAGTGTCTGTAAACAGTCTGAGTAGACTCATGTCTCTGAGCTGTGACAAAACAAAGCCGGAAAGTTATCAACACAATAGAAACATAAACATTTATTTGTAATAAGACAGAAATTTCTTGTCAGGAAAGAGAACAAAGCGGAAGAGGAGTTTGAGGAGCAATATATATATAGACTGGACAGAGATGTTTTTAGCACAATGAGAAGTACTTTAAAGTCTATATTTAGAAAACAACCAAAGGAAATTTAAATTTTGGAACCTGTAACCACAATAATGTAACAGTCACCAAGATTAGATTAATAACACAGCAGAACTCCATTGATGAATGTTAATCCTTGAACTCTGAAGCCTTAACATCATGTATCATCACTTCCTCAGAGCTTCAGAACTTATATAAACTTTAAACTCCACCCACCCCCAAATTTGGAAATACCCAATCATTTACCACGAGACATAGGTGTTTGATTACTGAAAGCAGTTACTAAAAGCCAGTTCTCTTTTTAATAAAGGAGTAGCAAAAAGTAAGTTTTCGGTCAACAACAACAGCATGGTATTTTGAGTTTGTCTTTCATGAAACCTGTTTTGTGAGTTTATCTTTTGCAATGTGAAGCCTGTCATCAATATAAACCAGTCTGCGACTTTGCCTTTCTCAGCAGGAGACCGAGTAGAACTAAGAAAAGCGAGGTCTGATTTATTCGTATAAAATGAATTTCCTTGGCAGATGAAGCCTTGGTGGGAGTAGCTGGCTAAGTCAGTTGTCTATTGTTAAACTGTCTGATAAAGCTAGGATTTGCCACCAGTGCCATAACAGAGATCTGAGAAAGAGAAATTTGAGCAAAAAGTATAAACCAAGTGGCCCCCGTGTTGATTAAGAATGACAGAGCCTTACTCACTATCTGGACATCCGGTTTGGAAACCTCCATGGGGATCATGATGACTGTGCTGGGGTTAAAGGCTGTCAGACTTCTGTCATCACAGAGAACAATTTTAAGTCCTCAGTTTTCCCACAGAACAGCGCCGGCCTCCGGCAGAAGACTCAGAAGTTCTAAAAGATTTTTCTGGTGAAAGAGGAACGTTTGGTACTGGCCTACCTTGGTGACGCAGAGTGGCAGTCCACCCAATAGTGTCCACAGTTTGGGCAGGGTCCTGGTAGCAGCTGAGGCATCAGGCAATTCTTTGCCCGGAAGTCAGTGTTACCACATTTGAAGCATGCTCCAGGTGAAGTGTGTTTCTGACCAAATTCTTTGGAGACAGACTCGACTGCTGCTACCAAAGCTGGGATTTCTGACTATCAGGGGAGCCTTCTTCATTAAACACCTTGAAAAGTTTTCGTGGCCTGATAAACCTCTCCTCTGATGCAATAATCCAAATCAAACCAAATTAGAAAAAGCCCAGGTTTAAGGGATACCAGCACTCCAGGCCTTCCAGGCCCTCAGAGAAGAGATGGGAGAAGGAAAATCTGGGAAACCATGTGTTTGTTCTCTGGGTCGCTGTTTAAATATGCTGTGGGAATGGTCCTGAGCATCTCTGAGGAGGCGCCACCATTTGGCAGGCTTTCTCAGAGGTGTAGTCTGGACTGAGGCAACTCCCAGGGGAGGGGGCTTGGGATGGAACTTTCCACTTAAACATTTCAGACTCCTTGCACATAAGTATGCCAGGGGCTGGGATGAAGCCTTAACCCAAACATTCCAGACTCCTTGAATATGTGGATACCAGAGGCTTGGGTGAAGCCATAATCCAAACACACCTTAAATGCCATGTTCTGCAGATCTCTCCGGGGAGTTTGAGAGCCATCATCTAACCTAAAGTATACTTGATTTTAAACAAAACTTACTTCTTTTTAGAAACTTGTTTTAGATTTACCCTTGACAACACATGCAGAAGCTTATCCCAGTCAATTAATTAAATTTGTACTTAACAAGACTACAACAAGCATAGTTCTGAGCACATTAAAGAATTTGAACATGCATTAAGTTGACTGCCCATTAACATACATGTCTTAATTGTCTTTACCAGTTTACAACAAGTTTGTAGTTTTTATAAGATTAGGATTTTACAGTTTTATTCCTAGTAAATTTGAACCTTCAAACTTTGAATTGAAGATCTCTAGCATGAAAATATAAACCCTTAAACCATAAATACAGTCCATAGAGAGACTGGGAACCTTATCTTCCTGATCCTTTTATAGTACATCATTACAGAGTATTTTACAGTTTTAGTATGTCTTGATTTATCTAAATAGCTAAAATTTAACCAAGTTAATAAAGACGAAGAGACTATACATACATCTCTATGTCAGTTTCTGCACCCTAAATAGATTTTTACAATCTTAGGAATTTATAAACCTTAATCATCAAACATATGTTGTTAGTATGTTGTTTTCCAAAAATAAGAATTAAATCCAAGTTGCATATATATATAGTATGCTGTAGCAAATTAAACAAAAGTTGAATTTACTTATTCATGTATGACTCCAAGTTTCATACATGCTATAGTAAATTAAGATTATCTATGTATAGATTTTAAAAAATATCAACCATTTCTGCCACAAATTTTAAATTAACTTTTTGTTATAGATTTTATAGCACTTTTAATCATGCCCAATAAAACCTTAAAAGTCCCAAGATGCAGAATGTTTAAACAATAGTCTTAAGAGATTTTTTTCTTTGAGAGCAGAGAGCAAAGAAGTATCTAGAGAAAAAATATTTTCAAGAGTGGAGAATAGGGACAGCTTAGAGAAAGATATTTGACAGATCATTTACTTGTGCAGTAACTGGTGTTGTTACAATCTTCAAGGATTTGGAAAATGGGTGTGTCCTGTTTTTCACAATTGAGCTGCACAGAGGCCAAGCTGTTTGCAGTAAGAGAGCAAGGCTTTAATGGTATATGAGTCCAAGGAAGAAAATGCAAGTGAGTAGTCCAGTAAGAGCCCATGGGTTTAGGCTCCAGCAGCCAAGCAAGAGAGACAGAGCAAGTTCCAGGAGCAAGCTGAGAGATAGTATAAGCAGGAAAAAGGACATCCTTTAGAAACAGAGCAAAGAGGAGGTGGGAGAGACTTGAGGAAAGGGGTTGAAAACAGGAACTCCACCAGAAAGAGGATTGCAGTAGAGGGAGAGGATTAAGTGCCTTGGTAGAAAAATACCCTGAATCACAGTGGAGAAGCACAGGAGTGTACAGCAGAATCCAGCAAACCATCAAGAGGCAGACCCTTTCCACATGATGTGTGCCCAGGAGAGTGTAGCAGGACATAGGATTCGGAGAGACTGAGAGGACATTTGTGAGTAGGAAAGAGATGAATGGTTAGAGCAAGTAGAGGTGAAGTGGCTGAAAGGGTGAACTTTAGAATTTAGGGTCAAATATGATTGGTGGCAGAAACCAGCAGAAACAAATGATCCACACCTTAGGAGAGTCAAATCAGTAACTTGGTTCAGTTAAGAAAGGCCAGGCCCCTTGGAAAGAGATCCATTTGTCTACCATCTGGGTTTCAGCACCAAATGTATGCGAAGGAGCACAGTAAAGAAGCTACTGATACAACTGCTTCATTAGGGTAAAGATTTTTGCTGTAGGTAAGAGAAAGAAAATATTCAGAGGCATCTGTAAGGGTCCAAAGTAGAGATAAAGAGAAACATACTAGGCATGGACAGGGATAGGGACGTGGGAAAGCAGGAGAGAATAGTGGAGAAAGCATGATAACAAGATGAGAGAGGGGGGGGGCATAGGGAATATAGAGAGAGAAAGAGAAAGAAAGAGAAAGAGGAAGAGGAAGAGGAAGAGGGTAGTGAGACTGGAAATAGATAGAGAGAGTGAGGTAGACAAATTATGTGGATTATAAAGAGGACAAGTAGCTGGGAGAGAGAACAGCAGGATGTTAGTATGGACTTTGAAATGTATAACAGATTTTTATGATACCTGGGGTCTAGCATGATCTTTGCTATGCTTACAGGTACCAAAGGGTAAGAGAAAGAATTCTTTGGGCAGATAGGAACCAGTTTCATAGCAGTAGAAATCAAGAACTTGAATAAATCTTCATACCTCTGAGCTTTTTGTGGAATGTGACTCTCAGAACATGCTGGGATATAGATTTATAAATCAGTATGCTGTCCCTTGTAGTATTATTTCTAGGGTTATTAAATCAGTAACACTTTAAAAGAGATTGGCTAAAGGAAACCGCCACAAACTCATGTGACAAATGGGAAGTGAAATCTTAGTTCTATGGGGTAGGCTTTGCTCTTGAGTTCACTGCCATCCCCAGTGCCTAGCCCAATGTCCAGCTCTTAGATACTCAGCAAGTGTTTGCTGAAATAGAACACAGAGAGACACAGGCATTTTGAACTTGGATTTCTTGGCACTCAGTCTACAGCTATGACAGCCATGTCTCAGTATTTTTATTTGGAAGATGAAGCTGCCCTTCAACCTTTCCAGAGGACTTTGTTGAGGATCAAATGCTGATATTAATAGACGAAGCATATTAAATAAATACTAAGTGACTACTGTACGTAAGAGTTTTAAGCGAACACTTTCATGTTTACTGAAACTAGCATATTTTCCATACTTGGGGAAATTCACAATTGACCAGAAGTCTACAGAATATTTATATTTATAAAACTACAAAGAAACTTAGATAGGCAATATGCCTCTGAAAGACTGGTGACTACAGGCCGAGTTTAAAGCAGGTAAACCTTCAACTGTGCCTTCACACTTTAGGAAGTGATGTGGGAGAGTCTTCTGTTTGAGTTGATTTCATTGGCTAATAAAGAAACTGCCTGGCCCATTTGATAGACCGCCCCTTAGGTGGGTGGAGTAGACAGAACAGGAAGAGGAAGTGAGGTAGAAGGATCAGTCAGATGCCACGCCTCTCCTAAGTTAGTCAGACTGCCGTGCCTCTCCTCAGAGAGATGCCAGATGCAATGAAGCCAGCCACCAGGTCAGATGTGCTGAATCTTTCCCGGTGAGACACCATTCGTGGTGTTACAAAGATTATTAGATATGGGTTAGTCAAGATGTGAGTAAGAGGCTGGAAATAATGGGCCAGGCAGTATTTAAAAGAATACAATTTGTGTGTTGTTATTTCGGGGCATAAGCTAGCAGGTGGCCGGGAGCTGGCCAGGATGAAAAGCAGGCCTGCCCGCAGCCCCTCACTACAAGGAAGAAACTAAAGTAACCATGCATGCCTGAGGAGAAAAATAATGAGATCATGTTGTAAGCAGAATAGCGAAGACACGAGCTTTGGAATCACTGCTTACTTCACGCCTTATATTGCCTGCTGATCTTAGCTTGCTGGAAAGAGGCTGCTCCAGCGAGTTTAGTTCTTGTCATGATCCTTTCATTTGTTGGGAACATCTGTAAGCCATGGAGAAGCTTTGCCACTTGCTGTTTCCAGGCTTCCTTTAAGCAGTTCTGTGGCTCTAGACAGACCACGTGCATAGACTACTTGGCCAAAGCCTTCATCTAGCAGTCTAAAGACTTGCAGGACAATTTATATTTTCAGGGGTATTCATAAAATTTTCTGGTGGCATGAGCAAGCCCACAGTAAGAAATCCGAGGTTAAAAGCAGTGATCGCTGTTCAGGTGGGGTCAGGATTCGTGCTGTAGGGAACTATAGACAAATCGTGCATTACGGAGTTCTGTTTTCTGAACCACCAGCCGGAAACACAACCTGACAGATTACTGAGTCCCAGCATTCTGCAGGATCATGCCCAATTACCCACTACAATTACTGGTAGGCTGCTAGACCAAGGGTGAGCACTGGGATGGTGGTGGTGGTGGTGATAGAGGTGGTGGTGGTAGTGGTGGTGGTGAAGATGGTGGTGGTAGTGGTAGTTGTGATGAAGGTAGAGGTGGCGGTAGTGAATCTGCAGGTGATTGTGGTGTTGGTGATAGAGATGGTGGTGGTGATGGACATGCTGATAATGTTGGAGGTGGTGGTGATGGATGATGGTGGTGGTTGAGGTGGTGCTGGTAGTCAATCCTGAGAGATTGTCCTCTTCCAAAAATTGAAATAATAGTTTCTGAAATTAAAGGTGAGAGACCTCAAGCTCAAAGGCTATCTCAAGAGTACAGCTGGAGGATTCATTAATCACAAAAACTTTTCACTATTTTAAACCACCTAATATTCCAAGATAGGAAGTTTGGTGAGAAGGATATTATCAGAAATGTGAATCACTACATCACAAGCTGTGGTAGTTTGAACATAATTGACTCCCATAAACTCATAGGGGGTGGCACTGTTAGGAGGCTTTATTGGAGTAGGTATGGCCTTCTTGGAGGAAATGCATCACTGTAGGGGCAGGCTTTGAGGTTTCCTATGTGCAAGATACTGCTCAGTGTCCCAGTCCACCTCCTGTTGTCTTCTGATCAAGATGTAGTTAGCACCATGCCTGCCTGCATGCCACCATGGTCCTTGCCATTATGATAATGGACTAAACCTCTGAAACTATAAGCTACCACTTCAATTAAATATTCTCTTATACAAGAATTGCCATAGTCATGGTGTCTCTTCACAAAAATAAGAACCCCAACTAAGACACAAACCAAGAAATTATTTTTCAAATATATTCTTTCACTTTGATTGTTTTCACCCCCATTATCTTCTCTAATCCTTCTCTGCCAAACTACTTCTACCCAACAAGTCCCTCTCTTACTTTCATGTTTTGTTTGCTTGCTTGTTTGTTTTGGTTCCCCATTGCATTTCATAAGGTTGTTGTATGAGCATGGATTGGGAAGGTATTTACTTAGGCAAGCGCTGTTTCCCAGTGCTTGCATTACTGAAAAATATAGTATTCTCTCTCTCCCCCAGCAACTATTAGCTGTCTGTAGCTCTTCAGGAAGAGGTGGGGTCTCATAAACCACTCTCCTCATTCATAATGAAATGTTGAATGGTTCAGTCTGTGCAGATAACCCCCATTGCTAGGAGTTCATAAATGTGGCAGCTGCATCGTGTCTACTAGACAGCAAGCATTTCATACCACTCTGCTCCATCTTCTGGCATTCACATTCTTTGGCTCTCTCTTCCACAATGTTCCATAAGCCTCAGAGGAAGTGATATTAATGTCCTTTTTAGGGCCAATCGCTCAGTACTTTAACCCATGTTGAGTCTCCATATTCACCACCTTCCACTGCAAAAGGAAGCCTCTCTGATCGAGTCTGTGAGCAGCACTAATCTGTGGTATAAGTTTAAATATTTAAATCAAATGTTGTCCTTCCAGCAAAACATCAGTAGCAGGTTCTCCCTTAAAGACTATGACAGACCCAACCCTGGGATTTTGACAGGTTTCCAAGACGTGATATGGGTTTCCTCTTATAGAGTTGATCTCAAATCCTACCAGAAAGTAGTTTTTTCCCCTGGCATAACAATCATGCCACTACCACACCAATAAGCATATCTTTGGGCTGTTCAGTATTGTAGCATTCAAGGTCCACAGCTGAGTAAGGTCACTGATAAACTCCCCCCCGCCCCCAGAAACTTGCATAGAACCTTCTGGCACTATAAAACCTCCTGATGTCAGTGAAACAATCTATAAATATACTAATGTCGAGTAAGTTTATATCTTTATTCAATTCTGCTTTATTCTTGGTGATTTTTTTATGCTTAAAATACTGATTACTCATAAATAAATATTAGACTATCTCAAATATTATTGTGGGTCTGTTTCTCCTTTTTATTCTGTCAATTTTTGCATCATGAACCCACAGCTGAGGGATAGCAATTATGATTATTATGTCTAAAAGAATCTCCCTTATTACCATTGTGAAGCACCCTTCCTCATCGCTGGTCATAGTCTTCATCCTGAATCCCATTCAAACTGCTCAAGCTTTCTTTTAATTGGTTTTTTCACAGTGTATTTCCCCACCTTTTAATTCTGACTTCATTAAGAGATTGCTAATAGCACCTTGTCACATTTTCTACCTTTGAATCTGAATACTCCAACTACATTCACTTGAATTAGGTGATATAGTGATGTCCAGGTTTAACGGATTAGACAATATCGTGGTTCTTCAACCTATCTTCCCGTTACTTGTCTCTATTTGCCGGACCTATTTGTTGTCCTCCTCATTGAGAAGACTCATGAGTAGACCTTGGATGGATGAGTTAGAAGGAAAGTGCCAGGGGAGGGAAGTAAAAGGTATTGAAAGAAAGTTACATTCATGTGCACACATGTGTGTACATGAGAAAACTTATGTAATTTCCTTATTTTTTTTTAAAAAAATATTTATTTCTGAGTGCTCTATCTGCATGCACAGTTTATCCCAGAAGAGGGCATCAGATCCCACTATACATGGTTGTGAGCCACCATGTGATTGCTGGAAATTGAACTCAGGACCTCTGGAAGAGCAGTCAGTGCTCTTAACCACTGAGCCGTCTCCCCACTCCCCTGTAATGTATTTTTTTATTTTTTCTTTAGGAAAATGAAGTGTCAGAAGGGAAGAAATGGAAAGGAGTAAGATGAAGCTGAACAGATGTGCAATTGTAATGTAACATAGAGTCTCACTAACACTTTAACTCTAAGAGAACTGAGAAAAATTATTTAATAGTTTTTGTGGGTTGATAACCTGATCTGTTTGGTGTTTTAGAAAACTGCTATCATTTTTAGTTGGAAAATGGTCTTTAGGGAGAAAATAATGGCCCAACAGGAATTAATTAAGGCAAAAATTTATTTGGGCTTGAGTTGTGTTACTGGAAATCAAAATCACATGGCACAGATAAATGTGTGGTTTGGATAAGAATTGCTCCTATTATGTCATATGTTTGAAACCCAAATTTTGCTTTGGTCAAGTGGAATATTCTCTAAATGATGGGGCATTTTTTGGTGTCTATTTGGTTTGATTATTGTCTTGCCATGTGTGTGATTCTGGATGACTAGTGACTAATGCCTGTACACTTCTTGTGGGTACTTCCTGTCCACCGATCTGCCTTCCATCTTTTGCTTGTTCTAATAGACACATTCCAAGAGAGCCAGGCTACTGTCCTGCTTCTGGTTAGGTAACCTCTTTGATCTCTCACACTTTCCTCTGTATTCCTTTCCTCAAGCTTGAAAATAGGATCACAATATATTTTTCTGTGACTCGTGAATAACTATTAACACAAAACTCAATAAATAAATAAATTATGCTGGATAGAATAGCTGAGTGTAATTGCTCAATACTTTGGTTTAGTTCCCAGCATTAAAACAATGCTCCCTCCCCCAAAATGATAAAATAATTCTTAGAGATCAGATACAGAAGAGAACCAAACCTTCTATAATACAATGACAGCCATGTATGAGATAAGAAAGATGATAATTTTTTCACATTCAGTTAAGACCAATGATGATAAATATTGCTTTATAGAGAACTAATTTAAAAAGATTTGGGACTTGGAACTACAGTACAAGTGCTGATTGTTTTGTAATACTGACTCTTATTATATAGTAATGGAACCTTTCCCCTTTTAGGTATATGACAAAATCCTTAAGTTAGGTAGATATGTCAAACTGACAAGCAAATACAGATGATATAACCAAAGCAAGACAAGCCAAAGAGAATTCCTTAATAAACAAGCTATGTACAAGGATGAGTTTGGAGAAACTGTAAGTATTGTATAGCAACATAGATAACATATCAGTGAGGCTGTTACCTCTTTAGGACAGGATGATATAAGGAAAATAGCAGTTACCAGGACCTAAAAGAGATAGGATGAGGTAGGACCAATCCTTTTGCAAGAATCAGTAATCTTGAGCTGATGGACAGAGTCAGTCTAATTCAACTTTAAAGAAGATATTTAGAGAAATAAATTCCTGTACCCTATTTTTCTCTCTCAGATCTCTTTCTAGACACACCATTTTCTTCAGTAGAATCATAGAATCCAGATCTATGATATCCCATTGAAGAAGTCTACAAAAGTCAGCCTACCATAACAGAGAACAGAGAAAAGAATTAGCAGTAAGTCTGGGAATGGGGAACACAGAAGTAAGTCTGGGAATGGGGAATCACATGGAAGATGGAAGGGAACAGAAATATGACAGTGACATTTCTTTGTTTCAGACAGCGAAATGTAAGAAGATGTTGTATGTTCAATTTGGGGTACATGTTTCTAAAGGACAAAATATGTCTTGCTCCCTTCTGTCAGCTAGAATAATGACATATCAGATGGAGTTTGTAAGTCTACCTTGGTCCATAGAATGGAAATCACCTTCTAAAACTGGTCAAGCAATAAAATAGAAGGTACTTAGAACTCCAAAGACCATCTCACTAGTTCTAGTTGCCTACATTTAATGGAGAGAAATAAACATATTTTTAAGCCTCTGTTGTTGTAGCCTTTCTTTCACTTGCAGTTGGTACAAACCCTGACCAGTTCAGAAAACCAAACAGGAAATTCTTCAGGGACATAGACATATTGGTTATGGCATTTTTTTTTCAAACCTGCAAGCATCTGAAATGGATTTCGTCTAGCTTGGGCAAAGGGGAAATTTATTGGAAGGATGCTGTGGGTGTCTCAGAGAATCAAAGGAAGTGCTGAACTGCTGAGATAGGAGGACCGAAGGCCACTCTGGTATCTCAACTTTCTTCATGGCCTTTCCCCTGGAGGTCTGCCACAAATGTGACTCACTGCCCAGAACACCCACTCTCTTCTACAACCCATTCCAAACATCATATTTCTATTTGAAATTCTCAGATTGGGTTGGCCTGGGTCAGGCTCTGGTGTCTTTGGAACAGGGTCTCAGAGTATAAACAGGGGTTCTCTGAGGTTCTGAAGGCCATGAGGTGTTATGAGTCAATCACCCCAAAGATAAGATTTAAAGAGACCATTACCTCAAGTTATGCCAATCTCTAAAGGATCTTTGCAAGTGCAGTTGTCTCCACAATGAAGTCACAGCTCTTCAAGGACATTCTTCATACTTATTCTGGAGGCAGAAAGGATCATAAAAATGCCTGGCCTTCGGTAGCTACCTAATGTCTATCTATACTAGATATTACAGGCCTAGTGTCAAGGGGAAGAGGAAGGGGCCAAGGCCTAAAGTTTGTGTGACTAAGTTCATCAAATTTCTTAGCACCTACCATGTTTTCGGACCTATATTTTAGTATAACTGACAAAAATCATTGAACTGTTTTAAATCCTACAGTATGGCAGGGATGAGAGCATATAGATAAATCACAACAGACATATGCTACCAGAGAAGGAAAATATATGTCAAAAGGATAAGGGGACGAGCCTTGGGGACTGCCTAAGTGCTGCTGGAGATAGGTTCACTGAGTAAGCAGAGGTTCTGAATATTTGATTGGAGGAAGAAAAATCCACACACAGGAAATTCCTTGTGTAAAGCTAAGGAAAGCAAGACAAATGCTCAATTCTGTTGGTCGTATGCATGGGAGCTAAAACCTCCCTGAAAACAGATGCCTAGGCACTGGCTTGATACTTGGCAGTAATCTACTGAGTATCCATTGTGAGTGCTGAGTTATTGAGGAGTCAAAGCTAAAGCAGATGCAATTCTCACCTTCAGTGGGAGGGACAAACAATGATTACCAATCAGATGAGCTACGACAGCAGGTGCAAATCCCTACTGTGCATTCACAGGGGAAGGGGGTTTGAAAAGTGAGTCCAGAACGTTAGCTAGGAGCTGAGGACTAGAGTCCAAGGTAAAGTTACTCGGATTTCTGCACCATGGATGTCTTGACACCCTATAAACTTGGCCAATGTACTTGGCAATCAACAAGACTCATTTGCAGATGCCTCTTCAAAATCTGTAAGAAAGGAAAGTCCAGTTGTTTCACGTCTGTTCCAGGAACGGTGCTAGAGATCTTACAGACATTATCTCATTTCAGCTGACATTGGTGCTCAGGTACAGAGGACTGTGTGCCTGAGTTAGGAAGGGAGCAAGTGAGAGAAAAGGACGGGAGGAAGGTGTTCATTGGGATTGGCTTGGTAGAGCAAGTGAATTCTGCTTTTTTTTAAAAAAATTTTTTTAATTGAGTTCGAGGCCAGCCTGGTCTACAAGAGCTAGTTCCAGGACAGGCTCTAAAAAAGCTGCAGAGAAACCCTGTCTCGAAAAACCAAAAAAAAAAAAAAAAGAAAAGAAAAGAAAAAAGATTTTATTGAGCTATATATTTATCTCTGCTCCTTCCCCTTCCTCTTCCCCCCCTTCAACCCTCTTCCATGGTCCCAAAGCTCCCAATTTACTCAGGAGATTTTGTCTTTTTCTACTTTCCATGTAGATTAGATCCATGTATGTCTCTCTTAGGATCCTCATTGTTGTTTAGGTTCTCTGCGATTGTGAATTGTAGGCTTGTTTTCTTTGCTTTATGTCTTAAGGCTACTTATGAGTGAGCACATGTGATATTTGTCTTTCTGGGTCTGGGTTACTTCACTCAGTATCACAAGGACACGTGCTCAACTATGTTCAAAGCAGCATTGTTTGTCATAGCCAGAACCTGGAAACAACTTAAATGCCCCTTGACCGAAGAATGGATAAGAAAAATGTGATACATTTACACAATGGAATACTACACCACAAAAAAAGATAATGACATCTTGAAATTTTCAGGCAAATGGATGGATCTAGAAAACATCATATTGAGTAATTCTGTTTTATGTATAGGTACAGGACCTAAAATTCCTTCCCCCTCCCTTAAAAGATATTGTGTGATGGGTCAAAGCCACTGATTACTCCATGGGTCAGGAAGAGACTCAGCTGGAACTAGTTATCCTTGGATTTTATCACTAAATCCAAGTAAAGGTAGGCCAAATGTTTCTCCTGTGATCCAGACTCATGCCTTTTGCTTAGATGGCTGCTGTACCTCCCCTCAAGTCTCCCTTCCGCATTCCAAGAAAAATGAGGAAAATGCTTTTCCTAAAAAGGCTTAGCTTTCTTCTTTAGGACTGGCTGCTTTAGCTCACTGGTCAGTACGATATAGCATGATATGGCACGGTCAGTATGATATAGCCCCTCTAGGTGCGGCTGGAAAGTGGAAGTATCTTACAGGATGCCTTCTTCAAAACCTCCATGTGAAGATAAGTCACTGCAGCTCAAGGGAGAAGAAATGGGCATATGTCACTTTACTCCCTATTTCCCCAGTTCTGAGAGGTAGGCAGAGTGACCCAGAGTCTATTGATGGGGATGTGTATTAGAAGAGTAAAATCAATTTTCCAAAGTCACCCAAGTAATGAGTCATGAAACAAAGATTCTAAAACAGGTCCATATTATCCCAGCAGCAAAGGATTTATTTTATGATACCACACCATCCCCCTACTGTAACCTTGAGTAGTTTGCTAAACTGGCCTAAGCCTCAGCCCTACACTCCATTAAAAAAAAAAATAATCAGCATGCAGAAAGCGTGTGTCAGTGAAAGGGCTGGACACAATGTGATGGACTTGAGTGGGCCCTGCTTACAACCTCTTGCTAGTGTTCCACCCATAACTGACGGGTAACAGTCTTTCTCTGAAGAGCTTAGCTTTAACACTGGCATTTGAACTTGGCACCGTGAATTCCCTTCGTTGGCATTTCCTATTTAGGCTCCATCACAGTTTCTCAGGAATTTCCATGGGCTGAGTTTCCTTTGTGTATGTTAAGGCTGCCTAAGCAGGACAGAGAAGACAAAGAAACCCTCCCTCCTGATCTCACACTCTGCCTTCACTGTCCCAACGAGAGCTAAACTTGGGCTGTTTCTTAGATGGGGCTACTTTTGTGTTCCATTTCAAGACAGAAAACACAATCTAAGCACCTGGGGATGTCTAGCTACAGAACCCCACAAGGCTTTGGCTTTTACAGATCTGGAGATTTCCTGATGCCAATCTAGGCTCAGGTCCCCTCCCATTACCTTCCATGCTGGTCTCTTTATTGACCTTTTTTGTTGTTTTCATTTTCCTCTATATTAGCATACAGCTTATTGGATATTTCTGTCACAGTGTAACACAGCAGACTCAAAGTGAATTAAGCCTCAACCCACAGAGTAGTGGTTTTCAACCTTCCTAATGTTGTGCCCCTTTAATACAGTTCCTCATGTTGTGGGGGCCCCCAATCATAAAATTAATTTGTTGATACTTCATTGCTGTATTTTGCTACTGTTATGAATCATAATGTAAATACCTGATACGCAAGATATCTGATATGTGACCCCTGTGTAAAGGTCATTCAATCCCAAAGGGGTCATGACACACAGGTTGAGAACCACTGCCATAAAGTTTGTTTTAACCTCATTAGACACCAGAAAATTAAAAGCAAACCAAAAAGAGTATATATGTATACATTTATATGTCTGTGTGCATATATTTATAAATCTAGGGAGAGAGACAGAGAGAAGATAGATAAATGGATAGATAGATAGATAGATAGATAGATAGATAGATAGATAGATAGATAGATAGACAGAATGCATTGCTATGGCCTGACTACTTGCTTTCTCTCCAAACTCATACATTGAAGTTTTGGCCTCCAAGATGACGTATTAAAAAGAGGGGCCTTGATGGGATCACCAGGGCAGACACCTCACAGCAGGAATAGGTGCCCTGAAAAAAATGAGGAGGCCAGAGAGATCCCCATTGCTTCTTCTGCTACATAATAAGGACATAGTGAGAAAATGTTATTGGTGAGGAGTATGACCATAAACAGGCTGCTAGGCTGCTCGCTCATTCCCAACCACCAAGACCCAAATAATCTCACAGTAACTATATTAACTACACCACTGCTTGGCCAGTGACTCAGGCATATATCTAGCTAGCTCTTGCATCTTGAATTAACCCATTTTTATTAATCAGTGTATCGCCACACAGCTGTGGCTTACAGGGTAAGTAAGATTCTGGCATTTTCCTCCAGCAGCTACATGGCATCCTCTTGACTCTGCCTACTCTCTCTCTATACCTCTTCCAGCATGGCTATATTCTGCCCTGCCATAGGCCAAAGCATCTTTATTCATTAACCAATAAAAGCAATACATATACAGAAGGACGTTCCACATCAGATGGCCGTCGCCAGACCCCAGATCTGCTGGACTTCATCTTGGCCTGAATTCTGGCTTTTGCATCTGCAAGAAGTAAACACTCATTGTTTACAAACCTTCTGGTCTATGATATTTTTGCTGTAACAGCTTTGTTCATTGTATCATAAAGAACAGAAAGATGAGAGGAAGACATGGAGGGATATTCTTTTAAAAAAATATTTATTTATTCATTCATTCATGCATGCATGCATGCATTTATTTATTTATTTGTTTATTTGTTTATTTATTATGTATACAATATTCTGTCTGTGTGTATGCTTGCAGGCCAGAAGAGGGCACCAGACCCCATTACAGATGGTTACGAACCACCATGTGATTGCTGGGAATTGAACTCAGGACCTTTAGAAGAGCAGGTAATGCTCTTAACCTCTGAGCCATCTCTCCAGCCCTGGAGGGATATTTTTAAAAATTCTAACCCCTCATCACCAATCACTTAGCTGTGTGCGTGTATGACCTACGCGTGATCCCATTGAAGTAGACAGGAGCTGAAGCAGTGTTTCAGAGGCCACTTGTGAACCCAGGGTTCCCTTTTTAGTTGCCAGTCTGGTCTTTCTGTGTCAACAATGTATTTTCATTGCCTTTTAACTACTAGATGCGCATGCTATGTATTTTCCAAGCCATTTCTCTGCTTTAGAAACTCACTGTTATGAATGATGCTGGAAAGAAAATGTTTGCTAATATAATTGTCAGCCAGGTGATGGTATTTCGGAGTGACAAAATCTGAGAGATGAAATTTGAATGGATGCTCCAAAATTGCTTTTTCTTTTTCTTGCTAAAAGAATATAAGTATACTCACTTCCCCTGAGCCTCACTGAACATGGATGTTGCAAATACCTCAATCGTTCCTGAATTTGAATCCCTCTAATGACCACACAGTTGCCATTTTCCTTCTGTGGCATAACTATTAGTATCAGACTCTTGATTGCAACACACAATGTCTCTAGATTGTAATAGTCATTAGGTCCCACTTAGATCTGAGAACCAGCTCTCATAATGCCCGCTGAACTGCTTCATCACAAAGATTCAGTAAGAACATGCAGGAGTCAGGCCTTCCATAGGCCTTCCTGAAGTTTGCTTAGCATCTCTTCTCTGTGTTTTCTTTTTATTCCTTTTTATCCTCAGTTATTGTCTGAATCAATCTTGACTTTGCTTTGCCCCAGTCTGGCTGAGAATCTGCCATGTGAGATGATGTCTATGTCTACAGCATTCAAGTGTGCTAAGTCATCTTCTCAAGATAGAGCCCCTGTTGTTGAATGCTCATAGCCTATTGTTCTTTGCATAAGTCACTTTTATTTCATTGCAAATTCAGGAAGTGCCCACTCAGGGCTAAACTTTGGGAATACAAAATTGTGAACCGCTCAGTCCCATTTCAGGGAATACTGAACCCTAGAGAAGTAGAAAGTCAAGAAAGAAAGAATGAAGCCTCCATGCTCTGACAGACAGGACAGCTCCTCTACCCACAGCTGTGAAGAGCAGGGTCTCTCTGTGTCCCTTACCTTAAATCCACATGTTGAAATTCTAAGACCAAGGCCAAAGTGTCAGAGATGGGGTCTTGAAGAGATGAATATGTCATGCGAACAATCCCCATTTTGAATTGGGTTAATCTGTTGAAACCAAGAGATTCCCCATCTTTTTAACCTTATGAGGTCACAGCAACACAACAGCCAGTAATGAGGATGTGAGCTTCGCCACCCACTCTGTAGGTCTTTGATCTTGGTCTTTCTAGCTCATAGAACCATGACACACAAGTGTTCATTGTTTACAAGTCATCCAGTTTGTGGTGGTTTGTCATAGTGACTTGAGCTGGCGAAGACACCAGTGATCAACTGGAGCAGGTAACCAAATGCTGTGTGCTTGGTTCTCCAGCTGTTAAGAACTGACAGCAACGTGTCCCTGAAAAGACGATTATGAGGACTCAGTAAGTTAATCCACATAAGCTCTCTATGCCTCTCCTCTGCGTGCTGCCCATCTTGAGACCCTCAGAGACTATGACAAGTGGGCTTCCTCTGCAAGGCACCTGGGTTTCTCCGAAGAAAAGGGAGCAAGGAACAGGAAGATGGAGATGGTGGTATTTTCAAGGACGGAGATGAATGGAAACTTCCGGACATTTCAAACAACAGCATCTGAAAGGAAGTGGAATTTTCCTGCACCACAGGCAGGATGTCTCTGTCTCAAGTTATCGATCTGGTGTGCACGTCTCGCATTTAATCTGGTGATTAATTTGGAGGGACACTGCATGAATACTTGCTTTCATTTAGTGAGTTTAAAAGCACTCAGCTTCTGATTTATTTGGTCTTTTTTTTATGCAGGGCTATTGGATTGGGAAGAGTTGAATGATAGGCTTCTGGCAGAAAAGACAGGTAAAATTTAAATAAGAAATATGAAATCTTTTAAGGTACTCTATCTTTTGTGATTTATCAGTAACATCCACTGGAGGCTGATTGGTCCTCTAAGAACAGTTCAGAAGGAGGGGCTATCCAGTATGTGAAGTCTGCCAGTATCCCTACCTTTCACTTTTTTTTAAGACGAAGTGAACTAAAGCCCTGAATAGGAAAAAACTTCCAAAGTCAAACTATGAGTTAACTCTGAAAGTAACTCGTAATTTTAGATACATTGAGACTCCCAAGTATGTCCAAATCTCTTTCATCACAAGGTGGCAATTGATATCAGTTTGCCTTGCTCCCTCTTGACTTAAGAAATGACTTTATGAGCCAGCCTTGACTAGCCTGGCCCCTCACCTATAGTACTTGGACTGCTCACTATTGCTCTGCCTCTCTTCCTCTCTTCTCAACTCTTCTTCCCACCCCACAAACCTAACTCTGCTTTTTGGTGCAGATCCAGCTTGCTCTTTCCCGAGGACCCTCTCAGCCTTCCTGTCTAGCCATCACATTCCTTTGTGTACCAGCGACCACACTGGGCTGGGACTCTGGTCAGTACCCCACTCAGAGCTCTTATCAGAGAAGTATCTTCTTGCAGGAGATGGGAACTAACACAGAGACTCACAACTAGGCAATGTACAGAAAGCCAGAGGGTTTGAATGTCTCCAAGGAAACAGCACCTTCCAGACACAGCAGGACTGATACACATTTGAATTCGTAGAGACTGTGGCCACATGCACAGGACCACACAGGTTCAAGTCAGATGGGATCCCAGTGCTGAGAGAGGGAAGTGGGCATAGATCCTACCTCTCACCAAAAAGCTAACTGCAATTGACTCCTGCTTACAAAGGGAAAAATGGTTTCTCCAATGGAGTCTCACTGGGTATTAAGACATTAATTGATTAAATAATATATTAAACAACTTCAAGGTAGACCCCATGCCCAGAAATAGCTGGCCAATACAAAACAAACAACAATATTTTTTCAGACTTTTTGTCTCAAATTGTTTTGTTTGGGCATTTTTTTTCTTATTGGTCTTTTGCAAGTATATTTTGGTTTCTGTTTTTGTGGGGTGTGTGTGTGTGTGTGTGTGTGTGTGTGTGTGTGAGAGAGAGAGAGAGAGAGAGAGAGAGAGAGAGAGAGAGAGAGAGAGAGAGAGAGAGAGAGAAGGGTCTTTGTTAGGTTGGTTTATTTACTGTTTGTTTTGAAAGAAAGGAAGAAAGAGAGAGAAAGGGAAGGAGGGAGGGAAGGAAGGAGAAAGGGAAATAGAAAGAGAAAGAGAGAGAAAGAGAGAAAGAAAGAGGGTTGGGTGGATGGAGAGGACCTGGGAGGAATTGGGGGAGGGGCAAAGTATTATCAGAATATATTTTATTTTTTTTAAAAAATCTGTCTTTCAATTAAAGAAATGTTCCACAGGTTTAGTAGAGAACAGTGTCTCATGATTCATGTTTTGTTGTATATAAAATAATCCCAGACTGGCAACTACAGAAAGAGCTGTCCCAGGGTAACTTGCCTTGTGGAACCTTTGAAGAGCAAAGAGCTCTTTCCCAGACTTGCTCAGATGGCAGACTACAACAGTAGAATGGCAGAAACAGGGCCACAGAGGCAAGAGAACCTGTACAGTCCCTGATCCTCTAATGCATACCAGTCAGGCATCCCTTGGAGGAAAAGGCCATGTGCTGATTGATATTAGCTACAGACTAGTCTTTGGAGTCTTAAACCCAGTGTTGTATTTAGCTCCACATTTTGTGGCTCATTTGAGGGATGAGCAGGAACATACTTCCCATGTTTATGCCCTGATGATGATATGGAATGACTAGTGTTTAAATGAGTGGAAGGTAGTAGAACTATTGGCCAAGCTAGGCCATCAAATACTGTTCATTAACTGTGATCAATGCTTCTTCTCAGCAACGAACAGTATTTATAGCCTTGGTGGTCAAACTAGAGAGGCTTTGCCTCTCTTGACTTGCTCTGTAGGGGGAATACAGCATCAGAACTAGGGATCCAACTTCCATGAACACAGGAACTGGAAAATCTTACTCTTTGTTGTACTTCCAGAGAATCCCTGTTTGCAGTAAGAATGTGTGAAATACTCAGTGAATACATTGTAGAAGAGAGAGAAATATATATGGATGGAGTGCGTTTGAACAAAGTCCACACCATGTAGGGATCATTGCTGGGATCAAAGCTGCAGTACTAAAGGAGAAATACTGGGGGACAGAGGGTTTCTGATAAGTGGGTGCATCAGCCAGGGATTAACCAGCAAAGCAGAACTGTGGCTGCAAATGATGATTAGTCAGATCTCAGTCTCTGGTATCTATGCTGGAGAGTCTCCACAACTATGCCTTCTCCCCAGCCTACCAGCCTGGGTCCTATATACCATGCCCAAACCTAGTCTAACTACCTCTCCCTACTGCACAACCAAACTATAGACTTCAACAGGACCCACACTACCTGCTACCACACACAAGTCCCTTCTGTGCCAGACCCAACCCCTCCAACAAGCTTGATTTCCTACATCCTTCTTCATAGTCAATCCTGGTGAGTGTCCTTGACATCTCTCCCCATCCAGTAGAATCTAACCTGAGTCCTACATGCAGAGCCCCAGCCTAGGCTGACCTCTTTGCCTGTACTACACCTGATTACTGGGCTTCTTTAAGGACTCTCTCAAGCAACAGACAACTCCCACACCACATGCAACTTTTCCACCCAGCCAGATCTATCCCCATACACCATGCTTGGACCAGGAGGCACACCCTATATACCAGCGTAGACCCCTCTGATTACATAACTTCATTCTTCCCAAGCTATTTACACCCTTCAGGTAAAACCCACACATAAATATTCTCTCTTCTGCCTCAATCTGCTCAGTCCATACCAGATTTAGAACTAAGAAAATAAGTTCACATGCCAAAACTTCATAGAAAAATACCAACAATATGAAAGGTCAAGCTAGTGTCTTCCAAAATTTCCTAAATTCCATAGAAATATTTGCCAATGAGAATTACCTAGATGAACCCCAAAATATAGAATTTAAAATAACAATCATATCCTCCATCAAAAAATTTAGAGTATAAAGGAGATATGAAGAAACAGCTCAAAGGAACCAAGGAAAAACAGCTTAAGGAGAATAAATGCCTGAGTGATGCTCACAAAAACATAATAAAAAAGACTGATAGAAATGATGAATTTTCATAATAAATAAATAATAAAATGTATACAGAATAAAGAGTACTGAAAGCTGCAACAAGAAAAACAGTAACAACAAAAAGCAAAACACAAGTCACATATAAAGTAAAACATATCACACTAACATCCAACTCTCAATGGAAATCTTGTAAACCAGAGGAGTCAATGCATTTCAAGTCCTGAAATAACATAGCAGTCAACTTAAAATAATATGCCCAGCCAAACTATTTGCTATGATTGAAGGAAGAATAAAAACTTCTCACAGTATAAATAACCTAAAAAATTATATCCAACAAACAAAAGCTAAAGAAAATATAGGAAACAATATTTTGTGCTTTAGAGAGGGATGAGCATAATAGAGAACCTGCAGAAGGAAAAGCAAAGCCATAACTATTAAAACACAAAATACAACCCAGATCACAAACCGTAACAGCGAAAAGCAACATTATGACCATAATAGACACTCATGTTTCAATAACTTTAAATATCAATGACTTCATTATCTAATCAAAAGACACAGGCTGGCTGAATGGATCAAGAGAAAAATATCTAACCTTTGTTATCTAAAAGACACACATCTTTGTTTTAAAACAAGCATCACCTTGGAATAAAACATGCTCAAAAGTACCCAAATCAAGTGGGACCAGGAAGCAAGAGGGTGTCACTAACCTAATATGTGATAAAATAGACTTGAAACTAAAACCAATCAGAATATATAAAGAGAGACACCTCATTCTAAAAAGGGAACAGTTAACTAAGAAGATATTACTACCTTAAACATTTATGCACCAAACACTGAGGCACCCAGTTTCATTAAAAAAAAAAAAAGTACTACTGGCTTTAAGGACACAGATTAGCATCAATCCATCAACAGTAGGTGTTTTAGTTCAAGTTTTTATTGCTGTGAAGAGACACCATGATCATGGCAACTCTTATAAAGAAAACATTTAATTGGGGTGAATAGTTTACAGTTTCAGAGAGCCAGTATATTCTCATCATGGTGGGGAACATGGTGACATACAGGCAGATGTGATGCTGAAGGAATAACCGAGAGTCTTATATCTTGTAGGCAATAGGAAGTCAACTGAAATATTGGGAGGTATCCTGAGGAAACCTCAAAGTCTACCCTCACAGTGACACACTTCCTCCAACAAGGCCATACCCATTCCAACAAAGCCACACCTCCTAATGGTGCCACTCCCTGTGAGATTATAGGGACCAATTACATTCAAACTACCACAACAGGTGATCTCAATATCTTACTTTCTCTAACAGGCAAGTCATTAGCAAAAATAGATAATATAAATAAATAAATAATAAACAGAGGAACATCAGAATTAATTGATATTAAACATTAAATGGACTTATTATATATGTATAGACTATTCCACCAAAACAAAAAAGAATACACATTTTACTTATGTATTTTATAAAATACACAACATATTGGTACACAAAATAAATCTTTACAATTTGTTCAATCTTCAGAAAGATTGAAATCACACCTTGTATCCTGTCTGACCACGGTGCAATAAAGCTTAAAATTGATAGAAAATAATCTAGTAAATACACAAACTCATGGAAATTACGTAATTTATTACTGAATGATGAATGAGTCAGAGAAGAAGAAAGAAACAAAACATTTTCTCAAACTAAAGAAAAATGAAAGCACAACACAATACCAAAGCTTTGTTCTCAACAAAGATGAGTCGTGGACTATTAACTTAAGATGTGTTATATTCATTTATGCTGTGACATATTTGTTTAATGATGCAAAGATTGTTGCATTCTTTTATGTTGCATTTGTTTAACTCTGTAAAGCTATGTTACTTTGCCTGTCTAAAACACCTAACTGGTCTAATAAAGATCTGAACGGCCAATAGCTAGGCTGGAGAGAGAAATAGGTGGGGCTGCTAGGCAGAGAGAATAAATATAAAGAGAAGAATAAGACGAAGGAGGAACAAAAAAGGAGAAGGAGAGGAGGATGCCAGGGACCAGCCACCTGTCACATAACCAGCCTCAGAGTAAGGAGGAAAGCAGGGTATATAGAATAGAGAAAGGTAAAACCTAGAGGCAAAAGGTAAATAGGATAATTAGTTAAGAAATGCTGGAAAGAAACAAGACAAGCTGAGGCTGAGCATTCATAAATAAGACTAGGTCTCCCTGTGTTTATTTGGGAGCTGGGTGGTGAGCCCCCGAAAAGTAAAAAAAAATTAACTACAAAGATGCCCAAACATAAGCTGGAGAAAAACAAGCATCTTTAACATATGGTGCAGGACAGACAGGATATCCATGTGCAAAAGAAAGAAATTAGAGCATATCTGTCACCTTACACCCAAAACTAACTCTAATGGGTCAAAGACCTAAATGTGAAACCTGAAACACTGAACCGGTTTGCAGAAGAAAGAGGAATGGCCCTCCGTGACATAGGTGTTGGAGAGAATTTCCTGAATAGGACTCCAACAATTGACAGCCTCTCCAGGCTCACTCATTGAGACTCCATCCTGCCACATGTTGCTGGTTTAACAGCTCTCTGAAAACAGTGGAGGAAGAACACACAAACCCTTCAATATTGGATCTTTTCTCTCTCCAAAACCAGTACCATATGAATGACACTGACACATTTAGCTATAAGTTTTAAATAAAGTTCCCCATGACCCTTGGAGCACAGTTACAGTCATTTCCATATGTGGAAGCTGATGAAGAACTTCACTAGGCGGACGCTTTAGAGGAACAAGCAACCCCTTAGGCTCTCTTTCACAAGTTGGAGACTTAGTTGGGTGGAGTCTTCCTCAAGTGTTATGCTGTCTTGAAATTTCCTCTGTCTCTAAATTATTCCATTATTTTAAAATTAAGCTTCTTACAAGTTCTTGGGTCACAGACAGGATGAAACCAGGTTTTTTATCATACAAATGTCCTACAGACCAGATGCTTGGTTCTCCCCTGAAATCTCATTGGCTGGTCCTCTACTGTCTGCGTTTCTCTCAGTATTACTGTGTTTGATGTTTCCACTGGAACTGCTTACTGCATTCAAAGGCTTCCCAAGCCTAAAGTCCCAAAGTCTTTCACATAATAGTCCAAAGTCATAAAAGTCACATGGTCAAGTTTATCATAGCAATAGCCCACTCCTGGTACCAGTTTCTGTATTAGTTACTTTTCTGTTAGTCTGATAAGATGCCACAACCAAAAATCAACTTAGGGAAGAAAGGATTTTTTTCAGTTTTCAATTTTAGAGAGATAGAGGCCCTTATGGCAGGGAAGGCATGGGAAAAGTCAGAAAAGGTATGGTAGGAGGCTTGGGAAAATGGTTGATATTTTCATCAGTGCATAAGAAGAAACAGAGAGAGAAGGAGGGGGAAGAAAGGAAGGGAAAAAGAGAGGAAGAGACAGTGCATGCACAGTAAGTAGGCAAAGCTATAAACCCTCAAAGCCCATCTCCAGTGACTTACCTCCTCCAGCAAAGCTCTACCTCCTAAAGGTTCGATAACCTTCCAAATAGCACAGCTACATGAGGACCAAGTGTTCAAATACATAAGCCTATGGGGACATTTCTCATTCAAACCATCATACATGCTTTTGAAGGTTTTACTTGGTCCCAAGTCCTGTCTGCATCCTCTCAGTGTCCTATCTATCATGATGTGACCCTAACCATGATATTCTGTCTCAGCAGAGACCCATAATCTTATAGCTAAAGATCATGGATGGCAATTTCTAAAACTATGAGCAAACGTAAATAATTTCATCGTCTATGTTGATTTTTCTCTGACATTTATCAAGACATGAAAAGTTAATACAGAGGTAGTGCATCCTCCAGGCTCCTTAAAGCATCATAAATATAGCTGGTGCTGTGTACCTATTGAATTAATCAGTCAATATTTTTAGATTGGACTTGCTCTTTTGCCTGATGTGATGCCCAGCTCTGGCTGCAGAGTCATATAACAGAAACTCTTTCAGCTTAGTTAGATGAGGCTCATTGGGCACTTGCCCTGAATTGGGCCCAGCCCATGGAAGAAGAGGATGGGGTAGTAGAAGAGAAATAATTTCACCAGCTGAAAAGTTAGTGCATTACGTCACCCTCTATCAGAAAGCCCCTTTATCACTTCCTACCTCCTCCTCATCTCCCCACCCCCAAGCATCCTGTCATATCCCATATCAGAACCATTTTGGAAGCAATATTTGCAGTTTGACATTTCAAAATAGCACCAAGGAAGCTAATGATAGCTAAGTTACTATGGAGGTTAAGCATCTTGCCAAAAAACACTTGAGTATACTAGGCCTTCTTTATGTTGGTCCAAAGAGTATGTACTCTTTCTCCCTTATGTATTTTCTTCCAGAAAATATTTTCCTCATCCAGAAACACTGGATGGAGGAAGGGAAGATTAAGACAAAGACGAATACAAGAACTTCAGTCAAGTTCCAGGGATAGCAAAGGACCCATTATTTCAGAGGTCTCACTCAATGAACTTTGTTTTTCTAGTTTTCTAAGACAAGAGCCTTAACTTGGGGAAAGTCCTTCCTTTTGGGCTACCCGCACAGTGCTAGCCTACCTATAAAACTGGATTCCATACAGACAGATAAAGCACAGCCAGGGATAATTCAAGCCATGGAAGCAGCTGTGGATTAAGAAATAACCAAGGAAGAAAAAGCCAACAGTCTTTTACTTCCCTTTCCTTCCCTCCCTTCTCTCTGCTGTTTCAGCTACAACATCCAGAGCTGCATTGCTTAGACTGTGGCTTTAGGGAGTTAAGAGCCAGGCCTTCCTGTTAGGTTGTGGGGGTGGTACAGTCTTCTTTAGAGAGCAAGGATCTCCTAAAAAGTCACTGTGGGCAAATAATAATTCTAGTTTAAGCTGCCGACTTCTGGCCGAGCACTGCAAAGCCTTTGGTATACTCATTTGATCTCAAACTTAAAGTTAGGTAGTATTGCTTCCTTGGGAGAAGACAAACTGAGGGTCACAGAGGTTCAACTGTCTGCCTCCAATGCCTGCTTTCTTCACGGCCGAGATCCACCTTCCTTTCCACAGATGGACAGGAAACAGCATCACTTGCATGACTTGAACTGAATGTATTCTAGGTATCAGTAGTTTCAGAGAGGAAAGAGATATTCCTAGAGAGGGCTGGTCACAACAGGTGGCCTCAGGACCAAGGAGACTGAGCATGTTGAGCCATGACTCAGCATCCTAGCCTGTATTTGACCTTCCTCCCTCATCTGCAGACTTCTGATGAAAGGTCTATTCCTGCTTGCACCCAGCAGGCTCTCAAGGGATAGGCTGAATGTCCCAGTTGACATGAGTCCCTCTGCCTCTCCCCCTCTGAATGTGACTACAGCTGCCCACTGGTGATGGCCACACTGTGGCAGCCAGGGCCCACTGATAGAGAGATAGGGAGGGAGCCGTCAAGGCAGGATAGTGGTTGCTCTGATAAAATGGAGGTGGGCTGGGTAAGGAGGTCTAAATCCTCTAGTTTTACTTCCATGCCTCCCACCTTCCAGCAACTCAGCCAAGAGAAGAGGATGACACACTAAAGCTTCCACATGTGGGGTCCCCTGCAGGGAGGCCTTCTAAGATTGGGAGCAGAGTTCTGGGATGTGGGCGACAAGTGAGCTCACTGGGAAGCACTCCTAAAGGAAGATCTCAGGTCTCCTGGCAGCACCCAAGGTATGTGAAGACAAATAGTCAAAGCTGAAGCCTGCCCACAGTTTGCAGCCACTGAAAGAGGGAGACTTTCTGGGTACTTACAACCAATTGAAGAGGACTCTGGGCACGGTAGAAGCATGGGACTCAGGCGATGCACCTAGGCCTGGAGACCCAGAGACACAGGCTGAGATGGGGATCATTGGAGGAGCTGGAGGGGTAGAAAATAGAGAACACAGCACATGGGAAGAGCCAGGGGAGGAAGTAGTGCTCACAGGGGTGGGACAGAGCACAGGTTGGGGACAAAGACACAGTCTGTAAAGAGAGGATAGGAGAATTGAACAGTTGGCAAGAATGCCAGGTCTGAAATTCAGTCTGCAAAAACCCTCTCAGAAATGCCAGTCTGACCTCTGTGAGTCATGGCTACAGGTCAAGATATTCACAGAAGCCCAGAGGACAGCACTGGTGGTGGCATTTCATACCAGACTACTATGCTGGCCAAGGATGGAAGGAGACAAGGGTTAGGCCACAAAACAGGTTAGAGCAATCACTTATACAGTTCCTGACTTTGAAAAATATTTTCATTCAAAACTAAATTACTCAAGTCCTTTTTTGTGACTGGAAGGCTACCTTGTAGATATTTCATTCGATATCTTTGTATGAGAATCCCAGGGGCTTACCAGGGACCTGAATTCCTTAATGCAGGGAGGGAGTTGTGGTATGTTGGGCAGCATTAAGTTCTGCCTGGCTGAGTAACTAAACTGAATCGAAGGTTTCTTGAGGTTCCAAATGTTTGTGAATGTGGAGACTGTGTGTCCTCTCAGCTAAGCCTGTAGTTCTAGGCAATTTAGGGATGTTTTTTCCCTTAATAGTGGTGATGGAACAGGCGACTACCCTCACCAGGCAGAACTCTAGCTGAAAGCAGCCTTGGTGTTAGGGAGGCACCTTCCAGCCAACAGGTCTGGCTACAAGAACTTGGAAATGATAGCTCCAGGCCAGGATGCTGCTGAAGCTTGCTCTGATGATACCGAGGATGAGTAGCTCCAGGCCAGGATGCTGCTGAAGCTTGCTCTGATGATACCGAGGATGAGGTCCAGCACTAGCTGACCTTCAGAGTCTACTTGTTCTCCCCAGATCTTTGGGAGGTGGTTATTCTTTTGGGGGGTTGCTAGAAATTTAGTATCACCAGTTCCCCAGGCTTAAAGAATCTTTTTGCTCTTCTCAAAGCAAAAGGCTACATCTTGGTTCATAGTATATGGTGTTTGGTGGGGATGCAGAGGTCATGGATCCCACTTACCCGTATTCAAATCTCTACCTTATCCTCACCCTGTGACTGTGGGCTGATATGCCTTGTTTTCTGTCTCAGTATCCGTCTCTATGGAGTAGAAGTGATGTGGTTGTTTCGAAGGTTGCTGTAAGCACTAGATAAGGTGGCACCACCTAGTCCAAGACTCACAAAAGGCCAAGTCCTCTGCATTGCTTCCTGCCCCTTTCTGTATTCCAGACAAGGAGCTACCCAAGGTTGGGGAACCAGAAACAGTGTCTGGTGCATAATGGATTTGAGATAAACATTTCTCTTTTTTCTCCTCAAGGCCAGGGATTCCGAGATTTCTCCTTATCTAGCCTCAAGTCCCTCCTGGGGCTGCCTTTTGATGTCATGAGGGCCATAGTACTTCTCCCATGAAAGATGTTGATGAGGGGGTGTCTATGAATAGTCTCTCACACAGTTTTGCTTACAGTTTTTAGGGGTTCTCTTCACAGGTTCCATGAAGCGCATCCTTGCACTTTAATTACAAATGGTGTGAGGGTATCACATGACAAGCTGCTTCCTGTGACAAATTGTATTTCTCCAGTTAACCAGTTTCCCCATGGAGATCAAGAGCTACGTGAAGTGGGAGACCCCTTTTCTGTAAGTATGCATCCTGGTACTAGAGAATAAAGAACATCAGCGACTATTAGCTGGATTCCTGGGTAAGCATGTATGTGAGGAGACAGATGAATAGGTGGGTAAGGTTAAGGGGTGGATGAATTGCAGTGGAGTGGATTGCCAAGTTGATAAAAAAGATGGATGAATGCGTGAGTGATTTATGTGGGCAGGTAGAGAGGTGAAGGGATAAGCAGACGGTGTGATGATGAAGGGCTTGCTAAAAGAAATGAGTTAAGCAAGTAGTGAGATGATGAATGTCTTAATTAGGATTTCTATGGCTCGGACAAACGAAACACCAAGACTGAAAAGCAAGCTGGGGAGGAAAGGGTTTATTTGGCTTCCACTTCCACAGCGCTGTTCATCACTGAAGGAAGTCAGGACAGGAACTCAAACAGGGCAGGATCCCGAAGGTAGGAGCTGATGCAGAGGCCATGGAGGGGAGCTGCTTACTGGCTTGCTCCTCGTGGCTTGCTCAGCCTGCTTTCTTATAGAACCCAGGACCAACAGCCCAGAGATGGCACCACCAACCATGGGCTGCACCCTCCCTCGATGATCACTAATTGAAAAAAATTGCCTCGCAGCTGGATTTCATGGAGGCATTTCCTCAACTGAGGCTCCTTCCTCTGATGACTCTAACTTATGTCCGAGTTGACACCCAAAACTAGATAGTTCAATGAACAAGTGTTTGTGGAACTGCAATTCTGAAGGACCTTAATGCCTCTGGCAGAGGACATGTGACAATTCAGTAGAGCATGTGGACTCTGGAGGGATCAAAGCAGAGATTGGTGGAGAAAGCAGCATCATGGCATGCTGGGTTTAGAGAATGCTGTTTGCAAGCTGGGCAGGGAGAACACGAGTGAGAAAGATCACTAGGAAACAGGGCAGGGCAGAGATGGGGGAACTTCGGGTGAAGAAAAGCCCTGGCACCCAAGGGAAAGTGGAAGCTGATAGGCAGATTTGGGAGGGAAAATGCAGAACAACAAATCTCAAACTGATGTGGATACTGGGGCCCGGGAAGAGCTGAGTAGGCCAGTATTGTGATTCCCCAAGTCACTCATTCAGCAATCTTTTGTGGGGACCCTCCAGTATGCTGAGGCTGTTTTAGGGATGAAAGATAACATTTAAGCCTTGCCTGGGACTGCAAAAAAGACAGAAACATTACTAATAACCTATTCACAATAGCCAGAACCAGGCTAAGAGACCAAACAGTTTATAATTAATATAAGCCTCTGTATGTTTCCTTGGGACTGAACAGCCGTGGGACAGGCAGGATAGAACTTCCATCTACACTCAGTCCTTATCAGGGAAGTGTCTGTGTGCAGTGGAGGGTAGGTAGTGCAGAAACTCACTGTTAACCTGCCTCTGCTGTGAAAGCAGTTATGCCATCATCTGTCGCCGGGTGCCTTTCCACCATCAGCTGTGCACCACGTGCACCTCTTAAAAGTGCCCCCCCCCAGGCCCAGCTCACTCTCTTTGCCTCTTGCCTCTTTCTTGCCTCTCTTTTTTTTCTCTTGTGCGGTAGGAAGTCTTACAGCCCACTGGGGCGTGGCCTCTTATACTATATATGCCAACATAGAGCCTCTCTTTTCCAGCTGTGGGATCCAGTTTTCTGATCTCCATTCAAGCAGAGCATTCTGATTTGTGAGTCTACCCCTAAATAAATAGCCGTCTATTTCTCAATTCTGAGCTAGTGTGGGATTTCTTTTAAGCGTCCTTCTTCACTCTTGTTTCTTCCCTGTCTCTGTCTGTCTATCTGCCTGCCTCTCTCACGTCCCCACTTCAACATGGCCTTTCATTCTTTCACTGCCTCCCTCCCCCCACCCCAATAAACCTCTGGCACTGACTCTGTTGTGTGTGTGTGCTTAGAGGCACACATTGGCAGGGCCTGCCCAAAGGTACCCACTTCATCTCTTTTTTATCCTTTTCACTCACAACCAATCAAAGTACAGAAAATACATACCAGTGGGGTTCTGATGTGGAACATCTGTAGCACTCCCCCCACCTCCCCTCAAGGTTTAGAGATTATTCCAGAAGTGGGGGTGACAAGATTGTCAGAACCAGAGGCTGGAGAGGACCGGACAGAAACCACGTCTTCTGAGCATGAGAGGACGTGCAGGGACTCACAGTAGCTGTGGTCACCTGCACAAGAACAACCCAGCCAACATTCAGCATTCCAGCACTTCCCCACCCCAGCTGAAGAGCAATTGAAAGTCAACGGCTTATGGGGGGGGGAGGGAGAATCAATTTTCTTGAAAGGGGAAGCTCCCCCCCCCACCCCGCCCAGTGGATGATCCCACACCCATGAGTACGCGGGCAGCACAAAAGGGATTTAGTGAATTGTTTTAATAGGGGGGAGGGGCACAAAGTTAGGAGAGGGTAGAGAGGTGGAGGTGAATCTGGGAGGGGTTAGGGGGAAAGGAATAAACGATGCATATTATCAAAATAGGTTGTTTAAAGTTCTATCGGGTTAAATAAAGTACAGGACTGAAATTAATTGCACCTGTGTAATTTTGATTTTGTGACATTGCTAGGAAACTTGGAATTTCATATATTATTACTTCTTTTGGTCAGCACCCCTGGAGAGCAATGTCCATCACATTCCGCCACTGTGCAGTGAGTAGCTTAGCTGGAAGAGCACAAGAGTGAAAGCAGGAAGATGACGGTGTCTCGGTCAGCAACTCCCCAAGCTAAGGGCTGTCTGCTTCAGGAGAATGACCTGTGAACCGAGGTAGCCATGGCTGGCAACCGCTAAGCTGTGGGAACCAGGGAAGGTTTACACGTTAACTGCAGCTTTCTAAAAACCAAACAAAAGAAGGCGCCTTTTTCCTATCTTAAACATTAATCCCGTTACATTTTTAGTTAGCGCGTTGTTGCGGGGTTTTCACACATAATTTGTTTTTGTTGATCCTCCCCTCTCTCCTCCCCCACTCCCCTGCTCTCTCCTTGAACCCTTCCACTCCCCCCCCCCCCCCCCCCCCCCCCTATTCCTCTTCCCACTTACTTCTCCTACTTTCCATGGCTTCCCCAACGTGTCTTTTTTCATCATGGCCCTCTTTCTAGTTTCATGGCATGCACCAACATTCCAACTCATATCTATAGGAACTGCTAGTATCTGTATACCAGATAGCACATGCAACATTTGTCTCTCAGGAGGTGGGTGACCTGCCTTAATACTTTCCAAATCCATCCATCTTCCTGCAGAGATCATAATTTCATTTTCTTTTAGTGCTGAGTAAAATTCCATCGTGTATATGTATCACATTTTCATGATCCCATCAACT
Source organism: Arvicola amphibius (assembly GCF_903992535.2). Lineage (NCBI taxonomy): Eukaryota > Metazoa > Chordata > Mammalia > Rodentia > Cricetidae > Arvicola > Arvicola amphibius. Next base: position 51,736,213 of record NC_052052.2, on the reverse strand, counting down.
TTTGACGGACGTTTAGGCTGTTTCCACTTCCTTTTTACTGTGAACAGAGTGGCAATAAACATGGCCGTGCAAGTGTCTCTTTGGTACAATAAAGAGTCACAAGGAGGCTTTTAATCCTGAAGTGGAGCCTTCCTTCAGCTATTAAAAAGTACAAATTTAAATTTTAAAGAAGAGAAAGAGGAACCGCTGGGAAGGAGGGGCAAGAAAAGGGACTTTCCCTGGAAGGCAGGGGCTATGGTTTCTCTGACTAGTACCCTCTGGTGCTCACATAGGCACAAGGTCAGTACTCCTTGACAAACAGAGAAAATGAAAAGGGACAAAGGGATGCAGAGAATGAAATGGGGCGGGGGAGAAAAAGATAGGAAGTGAGAGATGCCCCAGGTTAGAACTGAGACAAAGAGTGATAAAGAGGACTGGTCAGGAAGGAAAAGGGCCCACATGCCCACTGTGCTGTCTTCTGCAAGGTTATGCTGCAGAATGGGGTAGAACTGGTCACCTGTCCAGCCACAACCTCATGAAAACCAAAGCCTGGCCAAGATGTAGGAGTGTCTGGGAGCCCTGGTTATCCCCACATTACATCAGTCTCCCCACCCACCCCCACCTAGTTGGAACACTCCCTGGATGCCAGGGACAAAGAGAAGATGAGACGGCCTCTTAGCTTCACAGGGCCTTTGCCCTGCCAAACCCACAGGTGTCGGGTGACCCGCTGGGCACTACCACCGTTCCCTGGTGCAGGTAGGGCACCAGCGTCTCCCTGAGCTTTATGAAAACCAGCTGCTCAGCCCCTTCCTCAGTTTCTGATCCAGTTGGTTTGGTGTGAGGGCTGAGAACTGCTGCCAGGTGATGGTGACCTGTCCAGCTCGAGGACCAACCCTTGGGATTACTCCCTTTCAGGTAGCACGTACGGCATCATTTTCTTCCTCAACGCCCTAAGTATTTATTTCAGAGAACCTGGAACCCTTGACCCTTAGGGAAAAGGCTCTGGGTCTGGGACCTGTAGCTGAGCAAAGCTGAACAGGCACCTGGAACACCCAACACCCAATCCAGGTTGTTTTTTCCCTCACCTCAACTCTCTGAGGAAGCTGCCATCTGGGACTCAGAAGGAAGAGGACGCAGAGCCATAGAAGCTGAGTGGTTGAACACATTACATACACAAGCCTTACTTCAGGAAGGGGCTAAAACATTCATTTAAGAATTCTTGTGTGCGGTAGTGGCACATGCCTTTAATTCCAGCACTCAGGAGGCAGAGGCAGACAGATCTCTGTGAGTTCAAGGCCAGTCTGGTCTACAGAGAGAGTTCGAGGACAGTCAGAGCTGCACAAAGAAATCCTGTCTTGAGAAACAAACACAGAACAAAACAAAAAGAATTCCTATCAGCTAAACTTGTCCTGCTATTGAAAATAATGCAGGGCCTAACACTGAGACCCTTGTCTTTGGAGAGCGCAGATGAGAAAATCAAGAGTGACAGATGAAAAGGTTCACTGGTTGAGTGAGCTCAAAGGTAATAAAAGCCACGTGGGAGGATAGGGACAAAAGCATGGAGAGGAGAAAGCAGTGGGGGTTACAATTCTAAATAACATGGTCAGGTTGACCTCTTGGTAAAGTGCCGTGGAACCTAGTTAGCCCCTTGAAGCTGCAGCAAGAGCATTTCAGGCAGTGCGAACAGTCAGTGAGCAGGTCCCCAGAGAAGAATGGCATATTCTTAAGGTTCCCAGAAAAGATGGTGAGTGTGATTATGTGAAGGGCTGGGGGTCAAGGAGCAGGGGTGTGGAGGGGAGAGAAAGGAGGTGATTGGGGGTTGAGTTAAATGAAGGAGCGGGATGTCAGAATTAACCTAGAGTTCTGGATGATACTATACAGATTTTACCCTAATGTTTTTCCATTTTTTTCCCTTCTGGTTCTTGCCTTTTCCATCTTCAAAACATTCGAAGGTCTGCAGAGATTCCTGGCACACAGCCGCAGCTGCTACTGTCCAGGCACAAGACAATGGAACCTAAAGGCTCACATTTGGGCAAGTTGGGGTTACCTTTTTGGCCTTAAGAGCAGAAGACCAGAACCCCAGTGTGCCCCCAATGCTGTCTTTTGTTCCATCTCATTCTCACCAGCTCCTCATACTCTACTTTCCCCAGGAAACCCCACCTTGCAGAGGAGTATCAATTTATACACATGAGCCTTGTTTCTGATTCCTCAAATTATATCATACACAGGGAAATGGGTAAAACTGACTTTAGTAATGAAGGGCTCTAGCATGCTCAAGATTGCAAACGTGGTACTGGTAGGACTTCCCCTCCTCCCTACACTCCCCCTTGCTAAACTATTGGATTATAATCCTAAAGCTAGACCCCAAGGTCTAGCCCCTTATTTGGCCACTTCCTTATACCTGATTAAAACTCTAAGGTGCAGCTATCAAAACACCAAGGTCCAGCCATCAAGATTCATTATTTGTCTAGATTGGCTAACATGGCCAATCAGGACTTACCAACTCATTCCAGCACAGATGTCCCCTTTCTCCCTAGACCACTTCTGCAGAGACACTTGTTGCTGTCTTTGTCCAATCCAGAGGCACACACACTCTGGGGCCTTTTCAAGTAATATGTTGGCTAGAACCTAATATATTCCATCCCTTGATTTACCATGTAACCAACATAAAAACAATGAGAGAGTATATTACCTTGTTTGTCTGTACCAATTCTTTACAATCTGATGTGTATCTTAGAGCATACACCAATTTGGTCACATGTCAAGTGCTCAGCACCCTTCTGTGGCTAAGGTCCACCCAGACAGCTCAGACCTGGTACTCCTTTCTCCTGTTTTCAGATGGGTTCCTGCACTGATTTGTGATTCTCTTAGGAGAATTCAGTGAGTTTATTTACCAAGAGTGCCTAGGAAAGTTCTTGGTACATGATAAATTCTATGGAAGTGTTTGTGTCAACGATATACTACCTGCTACAATTATAGTAAAAGGGGTTGCTTGTCACCCCCAAACACTGTGAGGAGAAACGATTCACCTTTCCCATTGTTCTGCATTTGTGAACTTGGACTGACCATTACACAACTATTTAATATAATATAATAAATTAGAAAATGTCTAAGGAAGCCTGTTCAGTCTGATAAGAAAGATTTTAGGTAAATTTGCAGGGGGTTAAAATCATAACCCTGGATGGCAGTGGTGTTAGACTTTATATTTAATGTTATCCAGGCAATAGATACTGAAGAGGGATGGAATTTATTTTCAGAACACAGTGAAAACAACAGGGTGGTGTGTTGATAGGGGACCAGGTTTGAATTCAGACAGAGCTAGGTCTGATCAGCTACTGCAGAGATGGGGTTTGGGAAGGTTACCTAACTTTCCCAGACTTCCATTTGTACCTCCGTACAATGGACATCTCTCTGTGTTGCCTATCTAAATGCACGATCAGTTTCTAAGTTGGAAAAACACACTCTGATTATAGCCTAGCCACACCCACTCTGAATCTCCTTGCCTATCACTGTTGTAACTGGAGGCTGCTCATTCCTAGACCCAAAATAATCACACAGAAACTATATTATCTGCAGTACTGTTTGGCCAATAGTTTAAGCGTATCTCTAGCTAGCTCTCACATCTTAAATCAACCCTTTTCTATTAATCTGTGGTTGTGGCCTACTGGTAAGGTTCCATCCTTCATCGGTCTCCTGTGGTGGCTACATGGCTTCTCTCTGACTCTGCCTACTCTCTCCTCCTCTATCTGCTTGGAATTCTTGCCTTGCCCTATTCTGCACTGCAATCAGCACAAAGCTGATTCTTTATTAACCAATGGTATTCACAGCATACAGAGAGAAATCCCACATCACACTACTGTGAACCTGTGTTCACACGTATTCTTCTAGTGTTAAGTAAGATAAGATAGTGTACACAGGAAGGCTTGGCATGATAGATGGGAGATACTCAGGCTAGTTTTTTCTTTAGTTTTTACCTGACAGCATATGCCCTTTCTTTTTTCCACTTCCATTTCTTCCTGTAATAAATGAAGGAAGCTCTGAGAATTTGCCAATCAGGACAGAGAGCTGTATTACCAAGATGGTGGTGAATAGCAGGTTCAAACTAAAACAAAGGCTTCTGGGAAAAACAGTGAACCTTGCTACTTATGGCAATGAATACTGACAGCCTGACACTGCGTAGAACAGTGGCTCTCAACATGTGGATCGAAACTCCATGGTGTTGTTATATCAGATACCCTGCATCTCAGATATATATTATGATTCATAATGGTAGCAAAATTACAGTTATAAAGTAGCACAAAATAATTTTATGGTTGTGGGTCATCACAGCATGAGAAACTGTATTAAAGGGTCGCAGCATCAGGAAGGTTGAGAACCAGTGCTCTAGAGTCACTGAGGAAACACTCTAATTGTCTGTGAGGGACTGTCTAAATTAGAGTAAGTGAGGTGGAAAGAGCTGCCCTAAATGAGGACAATGGCATCGCATGGACCATGGCTTTGCATTGCATACAAAGGAGAAGGCGAGCTGAGCAGAGGTACTCATGTCACTTTTCTTCCTAAATACAGGTGGACTATGGTAAGTCAGCCTCTCTGTTTCTCCCACTTTGCTTTGCCTGTCTTGCCTGGACTGCCATGACCCTTTCAAACTGTGGCCCCCAAACCCTTCCTCCTTTATATTGTTTCTTGTTGACTATTTGGTCAGCACAATAAGAAAACCCTTTTGACCTTCCTTGGCCTACCCTGTTTCTTCTGGGAAAGCCTCTCTGTGCCATAGGTGCTGGCATTTTTTTTCTTCTCCGAGCCCTCCTAGATCAGTTTCCACGCATTCTCTGCACCTTGCTGCTGGTTTTGGAGGACTTCCAGGCACAAAGAGTTGACACCAGTGCTGGCCATTCTCAGAGGTCCCTGACATTCTGCTTCTGTGCCTTTTCCATGGCTTCCTCGGTGTCTGTTTATGCATTTTACCCTACCAAGCCCGTGAATGGTATAAGCAGATGCAATCTATACCTTTCCAGATCCAAATCCTTAGCAATCAGCAGACACACCATAGGTGCTGGATAAACACAGAGTGAATGTGTGAGTACACAATGCTTTAGTGGTTGTGTCTGCCTGCTTTTCTCTAGTGTATACCAGAGACTGACAGCTGTGTGCAGCCGAAAGCCACAATGAGAGGAGGAGGAGGAGGCTGGCCATTTATTAGGAAATGAAACTGAATGCTGAGAAGCTCCATCACAGATCCCTTCAGTGTCCTCTGGGGATGCAGATGCAGCAGAGAGGGGAGCTAAGAACCCAGCAGGGCTGACAAGGTGCCCTCCTGAGCACTGAGTCAGCAACAGCCGCCTGTGGACACAAGAAGATCCTGACTACAGGGGCTGAGTCACACAAATAACTGGAATAGTTGTTTAGATCATAATGAATTCCCAGAACCTTTCTGAGCTGACTAGCAGGCTCAGACACTTTCCCTACCCTCAGTGTGTTCCAGCTTTCTATGAGTTAGCAGACGGGCTGAAACCAGACCTGGGCTGGGGGGAGGGAGCCCCAAGGTCCAGGAATCCTCAACATCTACATCACCAGACTTTGAAGGCTGTTTCATGACCTTTATGTGTTCTTAAGAAGGTGTAGAAAAGGACTGGCATCAAGGGCACAGACTGCACAGTGGTCATGTCAGTGGATGAGGTGTGGGCCAGGGCCTCTAGTGCCTTGCAGGGTGAGAGTGGAAACTGATTGGCCCAGGCAACTTATCCTCTCCTGAAATGTCTTAAACAATCTGTGTATCTTTGATAAAACAAGATATTTAAATCTATCTGTAGTAGGAGGCCACTTGTTCATTTCCCAGCTGCCCAGACTCCCAAATTAACCACACGGACACCATATTAATTAAATTACTGCTTGGCTTATTAACTCTAACTTATTATTGGCTAGCTTTTACATTTTAATTTAACCCATTTCCATTATTTTATATTTTACCATGAGGCTCGTGGCCTACTGGCAAGGGTTTGCCATGTCTGTCTCCAGCAGCAGCTCCATGGCTTCTCCCTGACTCCACCTCCTTTCTTCCAGCATTTAGTTTAGTTTTCCCTGCCCAGCTCTACTCTACCCTATCATGGGCCTAAGTCAGTTTCTTTATTAACCAATGATATTCACAGCATACAGAGGGGAATCCTACATCATCTATCTTTGAAGGAGACCATATGGAGAAGAAAGAGTTGGCCCATAAGGCATGGTAGGATTGATAGATCCGTTGGAGGTTGTATCTACTAAGCTGCAAATATAGAGATCAATGTCTGTCTATAATGCTGGTTCTGAGCCCAGGGGATCCTTCAGTGAATATTTCAAAACATCAGCTCAACTCAAGCTGCATCCCATTGTTTTCTTCCAAAGATCTCAGGCTTGAGGCTTTGTCCTTTCTCCTTGACATCACACCCACTGTGAATGCCTCACCAAGGCCTGTGGCTAGATCTTAGTCCCATTTCATGTTTGCTTAGATTTTAAGCAGGAGTTAGCACAGAAGATTTATTAGAATTCTTAAGACAGATCTCTGGGCACCAGCCCCACAAGTTGCTCTGGTGAGACCTGAAAAATGACATGCTTGTAGACCTTGGAGACTCTGCTGCTGCTGCTGCCTAGGGTCACGCTGTGAGAAGCACTGGTCTAAGGTAACGTTCTGAAACCTATACTTAGACCAAAGACCCATCAGACAATCACTTGAAAAGCCTTGCCACTGCTCCTCTGAGAAACAATAAACGCATGCGGGAAAGGCACACAAACTTGCTCTGATTTCAGGGTTCATTAGACGTGAAGAAATTCAGCCATGAACTTCTTGGCTCAAAAACTTCCTGACACTGCCTCAAGCCAGAATTTCTAGGTGGAGAAAGATTTATAAGGTGAAATAAAGCAGAGATCATAGCCAGTCAGTTGAGCAACTGTTACAGAAAGCCAGACCCACTTATTTCCAATCCTGTGCTGACCGTGCAGCAGCTATGGTTCAGTATCCTCACCTGAAGACTGGACTAGGATTGGCAATCCAGCATCAGGCTGGAATGAGTTCACGGATGCAGCTGGGCACGTAGTACGCATACAGTTAAAGCTTCCAGTTGCCCTAGTTCAGCTGAGTGTGATTCACTCGACTACCTGATATCTTTCAAGCTTCTACTTTGCAACCCAATACCCATAGTCTTAGTGTGGATCCTACTTATGTCTAGCCTAGCATACTGTCACTTCTTCGCCGCTACTCCTTATGCTAAAGTCTCCCCATTCCAATGCGTCTCCTGAAAGTGCTCAGTGATTTTTTTTTTTGATCAGTCCATGGCTTTTTACTATAACAAAATATCTGAAGCTGGAAACTTTTTAAAGAAAAAAAGAGATGTTTATAATTCACAGTTTTCCAGATTCAAGAACCTGATTCTAGAATTGTTTGTTCGTCTTTGATGAGTGCCTCATTCCTACATCACAATAGGGTATAATTATATATAAGTATATATAATTATAATGGAAACATATGTGAGAAGAAGAGATCACACCGTTAAACAGGAAACCAGAGAAAATCAGGAGCCAGACTAGCTCTCTTTAAAACAAAGCAACTAAACTATCCAGTATTCCAAGAGAACAGGTTAATCATTTCTAAGGGTGTCATGCCCAATGTCTTAGTCACTTTCAGTAGGCTTAACCTCTTAAAGTTTCTGCCATCTCAGCTCATACCTTTGAACATATAAGTCATACCAAAGACCAGTCCCTCCCCGAACCAACTTCTCCTGGACCCTGCTTTTCACACTCTAAAGAGTCTTTCCTCACCTCAGAGAAAGTCAAAACTCGTGTGCTTGCTATACAAAGTCTCTTTGATTCTGGGTCCTTCTTTCTCTCAGACTTCATGGCTTACTGCTGTCTTCTTTCTTCCTGGGCTCCAGAAGGAGGAAAAGAGGGCTGACTATCTTCTCATGCTCCCTTGCCTTGATCACAAAGTCTACTCTGTGATAAAATGCCCTCCAGCCACTTTTAAGGAAGGCATCCAGTGGATAGCCTTCAAGACCTTATAGGAACATCTTCTCTGCCTTGTCCCTGAACCTTCAGGTAGAACTGAGTCCTTCACTTCCTGTAGTCTACCAAGCCTAGCTTGTTCCTGGAACACTTCAGTTCACATCTTTACTCACAGGTATGTGGCCAGAAGGGGTGGGTCCAGCACAGCCTTAGGCTCTGGTGCACACAGCACCACCAGCTGCAGGAGTTGATAGTGCATGGCATATGGGTGACTAGAGTGAGGAACAGTCTTTGTGAAAAATTTAAAGTAGGTGTAGTGAGGGACCCATGTATTTTAGAAATTAGATGGATTTATGTAAGTCCTAGGTTTGACCGATAATCACCGTGAGACCTGAAATAATCCCTTTAGACTCTGTGCTCATTCAGTTCCCACTAGTAGCCTTACTTTGTTACTCCCACAAATGAGAGAAGAAAGACTACCTATCCAAATTGTGACTAAATTAATTCTAGCAAGCAATTAGTTAAAATATTCTTTTTTTATTCATGTACATGGGCTTCCTCCCACCAAAGCAGGGTTCAAGAAGTCAGCATTGGTAGTGAGAAAATAAGGTTCTTATAGCTCAAGAGCAGGGTTTTTAGCATTTGAGTTACAGAAGCAGAACATAAGCATAACAAGGTGATCACAACAACCTCCTAAAATGAAGACATGGTGGCAAGGTGATCAGAACAAGGTAGTCATAACAACAGGTGGCCTTAATTAACCTTTAGAAACAAGGTTGCTTTTCCCAGAACAGGTAATACAGAACCATTTTGTAGTTAAGATTACCGGCAGAGGGCATGGCCCAATCCTTGAGGAAAAGAGATTCAACCATAACCAGAAGTAAACCTAGTTTGCCTGTACTATAAGATGACTTTCAAGCCCAAGATGGAGGCAGGCTGGTTCGGCAAGTTATTACCAAACAATTGCTGTGAAGCCTGAAGGGTTGATAGGAATGATAAAGCCACTGGGCCTTCCTGTGCTGCCGACTTCCCATGCACCCCTTCCTGCTACCACTCTCTGAATGTGCTTTAAAGGACTAGTGCTCCTTCTGGTGTAGAGGCGGTCCTCTGTGAAGGACTAATTGTTTACTTGTTCTTCTCTGAAGATAAATCACTGAGGCTTCTGTGGAGGCTGACTTCCCAAACCATTTGTCTAAACAGCTTTGGGGCAGGAAGGAAGATTCCCTGAAGTTGTTAAGGGCAAAGAGGATAGGAGGTAGGAAGGAACCATTCCAGGAAGGCTGTTCCTGCCAGCAAAGAAGAGAAGGGACAACTTGGCTTTGCTCTCTGTGTACTCACGCTGTCTGTCCTCATCAGCCTGGCTATTAGCATTTGAGTCTATGCCAGTCTTTCTTTGATATCCTGCAGAACTCCCAGTCTAATGCAACCTGCCCCTTCACATGCCCTTGTTAGGAATTCCTCCATGAAAGGAAGTAGAAATTTTCCAGTTGCTCGCTATCTCAGATATAGTATAGGCTTTTTTTTTTTTTCTGTACAATATTGCCATCTTTGCTCAGGAGGAAAGAAGGGCAAAGATCTGGCTGAAAGGTCCAAGTCCTAGAAGAATGGCAGGAACACACATACTTAAAGCTTTAAATTTTATTTTAATTTTTAAAAAAGATATGTTTCAGGCTGGCCTTCATTTTGTGATCCTTCTGCCTCAATGTCTTCTGCATATCCTACTCCAACTGGCCATGCATAGTTTTAGTGAGTTTTCCTGTACACAGGCCCTTTGTGCTCTCACTGGTCTGGACATGGGCCCTTAGCAGCTTCCACTAAGCCAGCTATTGGGTTCAACCAGACAGAAGGGCTGAGGGAATGAGGCCCACAGGAGCCAAAAGGCATGAAGAAGTAGCTCCTGGGAGGTAGTAATGACAACAGAATGACAGAACCTCAGTGGCATCAGACTATAGGGACACTTGCAGAGATGTCTCCCAGCCCTGGAAATTGATGTCAGAATCACAGCCTGAGAACTGTAGTGTCTGGGCACTCTGTACTTCCCACTGCCTTGAGGCAAGGGGTTTTGTGCTTCCTGCAGACTGGGCACGAAACAGTTAAGCTATTTAATCTGAACTTCTGCAGCCAACAGGAACATTTGATGTTCTGCCCAGGAAGCTTATCCCTGAGTGAATAATTCCCCCACAGCAGGGGAGCCTTTTCTCAGGTTGAACTCTGTCTGGAAGCTGCTCTTTTCTTGTCAGAGAGCCAGGGGCGATCTCTTCCACCCTATCCTTCCCCCCACCAAGAGCTGAGAAAGGGCAGCTCAGCTCCCAACAGGCCTCTCAGATCACAGCAGAGGTGCTGAGAGAACCCCCCCCCCCTTGCTTTTTGCACAAGGCAAGAAAACAAGCCTCCTTATTAGCTGCTGGGGACCCCCTGTACGGTTATGCCACTGGGGTCTAGGGTTCTCTCCCACTAAAGAGACACGAAGCATTTTTACAATTAAAGTTGCTTTAAGCGGCCTCCTTTTTAGGACATTGACTCAGCAGTGTTATTTTTTATTGTCTAATGTCACTTGTTTAAGAAGAGTGCTTTGTCAGTTCTCGGAGAAACCCTGGGAAATAAGTTTCCTAGGAGGTGGGGGAAGTTTACTGAGCTGGCGGCTGACTGGCTATGTGCAGAACCATGCAGCATTTACCTAGCTCCCCGAGAATCCCCCACCTCTGCCCCAACTTAATGCATGCACCCTTAACTTATGCTGTCGTTTTTGGAATTTCCACTCACAACATAGAAGCCCCTCCAGAGGGAAGAGCTAAAACCCACAAAAACAGTAACAAAGTCAAACAACCCAAGAAAAATGAATAGGACAAATTGTTTGAATCATCATTTCAACCAATAGAAAATGTAGATAGCAAATTAGCTCATGAAAAGCTGTTCAATATTATTATTATTGTTGTTGTTGTTGTTATTATTTTATTTATTTATGTTTAGAAAAGCACCAGTTAACAACACGTACCTCATTTGCACACAGACAGACAGACACGCACACAGGCCCCCTATGCACATGAATTCAAACCATAGGTTCCACTTGCAGTAGGGCCCTCTATTACCTTTGTAAATGTAGATAGTTGCTGCCATTAAACACATGAATATAGAGAATATAAGAAGTAAGCAGAGTTGTCTGTTGTCTTTCTGTTGTTGTTCACAATTGTTTTACTTAATTTTTGAAATTATAATTTAATCAAAACACTTTTTTCTTCCCTTTCCTCCCTCCAAATTCCCCTATATATCCCTTTCCACTCTACTTTAAATTCATGGCATTTAAAAAAATTATTGTTATTATGTGCATATATGTTAATGTATATAGATAGATATATATTTCTAAATATTGCTAACTGAACGTATGTTTTCAGTACTGTTTGGCTCTGGACTAATTAGTGTGCTCTTCCCGGGGGAAGATCACCTCTCCTACTCCCAGCTTTCTTCTGTTGTCTACCGCTCTCTGTGTAAGTTTGAGACAGATCATGGGCTTTTCTCTGTACAGTTTGGCATGCACGTTGGTGTTTTCCTTGTTCTTTCCTATTGTCTTGATCCATTCTGGCAGCTATAACAAAATATTTTAGAAAGTGTAATTTATAAACAACAGAAATTCAGTGCTTGTCATCTTAGAAGCTGGAAAGCAAAGCTAAGGCACTAACAGATCTGGTGCCTAGTGGGGCCAATTCTGTGGTTCCTACATGTGTCCTTTCAGTGTTCTCATGAAACAGAAGGGACCTTGGTGTAGAAAAAACACTATAGAAAAGATAATGCAGAACCTGTGCTTTAGGGCTGGTTTCAGCACTTCTCAACCTTCTTCATAATGTGAACCTTTAATTCCATTCCTCATGTGGTAACCCCCAACAAAATTATTTTCATTGCTACTTCATAACTATAATTTTGCTACTGTTATGAATCATAATGTAAATATCTGTGTTTTTCAATGGTCCTAGGTGACTCCTGGGAAAGGGCTGTTTGACCACCCCAAAAGAGTTATGGCCCACAGGTTGAGAACCACTGCTCTTATTCATCTATTTGTTAGATAAGGATAGTAATGTGTAGCAAGTCTTTCTCTGTCTTGAAAGCCAACTCCCAAATAATGACATGGAGACTTCTTATTAATGATGAAAACTTTGCCTATAGCTTAGACTTACTCTTAAGTAGCTCTTATAACTTAAATTAACCCATTTATAGTCATCTATATTTTATCACATGGGGTTACTTCTCTTTCATCTTGTACTTCCTGTTTCCTCTCCATGTCTCCAAGCATATCCTACACACCTGGTTTCCTCCACCTCTTTATTTCTTTCTGCCAGGAAGTCCTGGCTATACCTTCTGGCTAGCTATAGGTCATTCAGCTTTTTATTATAACAATCACAGCAATACATTGTCACACAGTGTACAAATATTCCACATTTCCCCTTTTGTCTAAATAAAAAGGAAAGGTTTTAACTCTAACACAGTAAAAGTATATACAAGAAGTTTTATACCTAAACCATTTTCTATCACAATTTTTGTTACCACCCTTAAAAAGTATGTTTTTAGATCTTAAAACATCATTTTAGATAAACAAATGATGAAAGGTTTTTGAACCTTTCAGACTTTAATCTCTTATGAAGTTTCTTTTCAGAATTTGGTAACAAGGAACACTATAAAACTTTAACTATATAGTCTTCAACCACATCAAAGATCCAAGAAGGATATAATATTACCTGACTAAAAAGGAGTGCGGAGCAAACAACTTCCAAACTATAAAAGGACAAAAATAGTTGACTACCTAGACAGTCACCCAAGGTTCCTCTGCAATGTTGGGACATCCATCTTTGGCCTACAGACATAGAATATTTGACAGACTTTTCTGTGGAACAGGAATTTTAAAGGATTTACCTGCCTTGTCTTGGCAAAGTTTGGCGGTTCAGTTTGGCTGTCCTGTTTGTTCAGTTTGGACAGCATACTGTCAGCAGTTGAGGCAAGGGAAGTTTCTTGCCCAAATGGCTAGCTTTGCTGCATTGAAAGCAAACTCCATATGGGGTTCTTTAATGCCCATTATCCTTTTTTTGAAGTAAATTGGTGCTGCAAGGAGGAGAGGTTTCTCACTGTCATGAAAAGCCTTATGTTAATTAAAAAATTTTAAATGCCATAGTCTGTAGGTCTTAGAAATATTTGAAGATCATCTATCTGTTTAAAATATATTTGTTTGACCTTGAAAACATACCTAAAATGACTATAAGTTTAATTTATTTTAGATGACTACTAACCTATCTTTATTATCCTAAATGGCTTTCAAGAATTAAAAATTGACATTTCACTTTTAAATGAGCTGCATATGTACAGAATCTTAAACAAAAGTAAAAACATATGTTACATATAAACAAAAATAACATTAAATTTGCACCAATATACCTTTTATCCCATCATTTCTATACTATATTCCCTTTTTCCTTTCAGAAATAGATACCTGAATCTAATTTCTTTTGTTCAACTTTTTTTCTGACCATGACCAAAACAATTTATAACCCCCTCCCAAACAATGACAGACATCCATAATCCATTTAATGACCAAAAACTACCCATCCCACTTTTTGGGAATGTGGGCATCATGTTCTCTAGATTGTTTCCTGTTATCTGGGAGTTACAGCATTGTTATGGGACCCCAGGAAAATGGGAGTAATTGTCAAGTCCTGGGAGAGATAGCTGTAACATTTGTTGTCCAGTCTCTGTGTAATAAGAAAGTACAGGGCTTATTTGAAGTCCTGGCTAGAGTAGTCTGTGAGGCTGGACCATTTCAACTAGCAGATTGGACGTTGTTCTGGATGTAGAATTTTGAAGAAACTGCAACAGAGGCATTCTGAGATTGGGTCACCTGTTCTTTATTGGTGTCTGGTTCTTTTTTTCTGAAAACACATAAACTTTTCAAGTTGACATATATATCTGTATTAATACAAGTATGAAATGTACAGTGTGCACAAATCAGTTAAAAAATGATTTTATTCTAAGCTGGGTGGTGGTTACAAACACCTTTAATACCAGCACTCAGGAGGCAGCGGCAGGTGAATCTCTGTGAGTTCAAGGCCAAGCCAGTCTATAAGAACTAGTTCCAGGACAGCTAGGGTTGTTACACAGAGAAACCCTGTCTCAAGCAAACAAATAAACAAACAAAAAGATAATTTTTTTCTTTTATGTTTGAACAGGTAAAAGGCATTTAACTTTATACAACCATTTGGACTGTATAATCAACCTGTAATATAAATCTCCATCTGTGTTACATGGAAGGATGGCATGTAATAAGTCATGAGGACTCGGCAGCCAATAGAATTTATCAAATCTCATCCAGTTTCAGAGCAGACATCAATCAAGACATTGTTAGACTCAAGGTCTGTGCTAAATCACTGTGCTTTATAACTTAATCTCTCACCTTGGTTAGGATCCATACTTTAATAAAGGAAACCTAACTGTAGATACATGGATCTGGCCAAAGTCATCAAGCCAGACATTAAGAAATATGATACTGACACCAGGTCATTTTCTAAAAACTTATTTCGAGTCCTCTACTGCTGCGTAGCTGTTCAGGGCTTGTAAAGCCAACTGGATGCAAGTAGATTTCCTGTCCTTTAAGCAGTACTTCACACCAAATATGGTTACCAGAGTATAGTTACATGGGAAATTGTGGATTGTAAGTAAGCCAGTGTCCCTGCTGCCTCTCTCTGACTCTATTTCTGAGAATATCTGTGTGATTGATGGGAAACCAAACATTATTGTTCATGAATAATTTTTCTTTTTTTCTTTTTTTCTCTCTCTTTTTTCCCCAATCGGACATCTGCTGCTTGTTTTTCTGGAAGTTTGGGAAGTTTTCCAATTCCCTGTGGTGGTCAGATCTAGAAGAAATAATTAGGTGGCCATGACAACTAATATGTCAGACATACCACCATGATGCTGAGGGGCAAGCATCAAGCAGAGAGTCCAAATAATCCCTCTGCCCTCAAAACTCTGGCCTCAGGTTCCTTAGCAGAGCCTCCTTTATGGTGAAAACTGCCTCAATGTGATCCAAATGGTACCTAAAAAGGAGCAATGGAGATGAAAACTCGTCATAATCACAGAGAGACTAAAGAGGCGCGGGCGGGGGATTCTCAACTGAAGCATACTGTGTACCCTGAAGCTATGTGCTCAGAATGGTGAAACAGTTCACTTATGATCACACAGGTAGTCAGTAAGGAAATGGATGGGCATATTGGTCTACGTGAAGCTTTATTCTAAACCTGCACTAAGTTTCCATCGAGACCTTCCCCAAGAGCATTCTGCTGGTAGAGGAAGAGGCTGGGTAGGAGGTACTCGTCCTGAACCCAAAGTCCATGGTCTCTCCGGAGTTGTCCACCTTGGCTGGAATCTGTATTTCCCGGTAGTTCCTAAGCTCTTCTAGGCCACCCTACATGGCTCTTCCTTGCCTTCATTGTGCCAGCCCCTGGTGCTCTCAGGACCATTTCTGCTGTGTCCTAGACAATGTCTTGCTGTCAGATCTGAAGCCAACTGTTTTTTTTCTCTTTTTTTTTTTTTTTTTTGCCTTATTGCAAAGATGGTCAAATTCAAGTGTACTCTGTAACTGCTGGAATTCGTTTCTTAGCTCTGATGCTGTATTGATATTTGGAAAGTACCTTTCTTCATAGACAGGTTCAGAAAAGTCTTAATCTTAGAGATTTCCTTTTTCTCTTCCATCCTGTATCTCTGTAAAATGTCTCAAGCCTCATGAGGCCATCATCTTTGGCTTGGTGACAGTAAGATGCTCAGTACTGGAAATATAGGTACCCTTTATATTGGGAAATCACTTGGGCATATGGAGTGTGTGGACTAAGAGGTTAAATTACTCCTGGAGTCAAGGGCTGTGCAATTCAATTCTTCCTCCTAGCAAACAAAATTCAAATTCCATATAAAGGTTTGGGTTGTCCAATCTGCTTCTCACTTCATAGTGGGTACCGTCACCATTCACATTGATACAAACTGGCAGATTTCTTCCCATCCCCCACAGTTTTGATTTGCTTCTCTCACATTTGCTGTGGTTTCTGAGCAGGTGCTTGGTGAAGGTCAACGAGAGATGACGAGGAAGCCCTTGAAGAAAGTAAACATGTTCCAAGATGTCTGTGAGGCAAGCGACAGCTGCCTGAGTCATGCCGCCTTTGCTCTTACAATATCACATTCTGCTTTGGCCACGGTGGATGATGAGGTAATAGGAAGGGCACACAGCTTGCCTCTAACTCTGTCCCTTAAGTAGCTGTGTGAACTTGGGCCAGTCACTCAACCTCTAAAGCTTCGGTGTCCCTTTCTGTCAGAATGAGTGTCCCTTTCTGTCAGAATGAACACTGGAAGTTTGTTGGTTCTGAGAATCAGAGATGAGGCAGATTGGGATACTGAAATCAGAAGATACAAATCTATATAGGAACATAAATTTATGCAATTTCTAAGATTTACTTCAAAGGAACTGGTGATGGTGATCAACTGATTTTTAATATAGGAATTAAAGCAATTCAATTGGTTTTAATATTTTATGGATATTCTTTGTGTGTGTGTGTGTGTGTGTGTGTGTGTGTGTGTGTGTGTGTGTGTGTGTGTTTTTTTTTGAGACAGTGTTTCTTTGTAACTTTGGAGCCTGTCCTGGAACTAGCTCTTGTAGACCAGGCTGACCTTGAACTCACAGAGATCCACTTGTCTCTGCCTCCCAAGTGCTGGGATTAAAGGCATGCGCCAACCACCACCTGTGGTTTTAATATTTTAAAAATTGGTGGTGAAGCAAGTAGATATGCACCTGTGAAAGAATGAAGTGGTACGGATAGGGGGCGCCATGGAAGAGAGGATGGAAAACCACAAGGGCCAGAGGACTAGGGAATTTGCTTTGATAGTGTGTCTCCTAGTGACGTCAGAAGGTACAGCCATAAAGTCTCCCTAGCATGGCTGCCCAAGCGTGACCTAAACATGGATGACACCAATGGACATGCCAAAGTGAATGCAGAAAAGTCCACAGGTCCCCAGCCCTACACAAAGGACTACAGGCAATTAAGGGATACTGAGAGGGAGAGGGAGATGGAGAGGGAGAGGGAGAGGGAGAGGGAGAGAGAGAGAGAGAGAGAGAGAGAGAGAGAGAGAGAGAGAGAGAGAGAGAAGAGAGGAGAGTTTTCCCAGGGGAGAGCACACTAATTGGTTGTTCAATACCAAATATGCATATGGGTAACATTATATAGACATATGTATGTATGTATATATACATGTACATTTGTGCATGTGATAATAATTAGCGAGAGGCCATAAATTTGTACCTGAGCAGGGAGAAGGCATATATGGGAAGTTTGGAGGGCAGAAAGGGAAGGGAGAAATGTTCTCATTAATCTTAAAGGCAAAAGTAAAAAAAAAGAATGAGTTGGGACTCCTAACCTAACATTATATTAAGTAAAAATAGATTAACATCTAAATGTAAGAACTAAGACTATAAAAATATAACAAATCCATAAGAACACATCTTTATCACAAATTGGTAGCTATTACTTAATTAAGACACCACAAATATTAGTAACAAAATAAAAAATAGATAACTTAGATTTTGTTGGAATGAAAATCTGTTTTGATTTGAAGTACATTATCAGGAAAGGGAGAAGAACCATGTATGGCAGAAGTGCCTTTAACCCAAGCATCTGAAATGCTAGGATATGGGATTGTGAGTTGGAGCCCAGACTGGAATACATAGTGAGACCTTCATAAGGGGTGAGGGAGGAGAAGGAAAGCAAGACATAGAGAAGAAAAACCCCCAAAAGTAGAAAAAGCATTTATCCATATATCTAAAATAATATTTTGTTTCTGTGCAATGTATAGGTAATTTTGTCTCAATAACAAAAAGAAAAATAACTCAGTTAAAAAAATGAAAAATGATCTGCACACATAGTTCTGCAAAAGTTAAATGCAAATGAATAAAAATCTGGAAATACGCCCAGTATCATAGAGATGTAAATGAAAATGACACTCCACATCCTTATGATAACTATAATTTAAAAGACAGTCATAAGTTTTGGAGGTGATACGGAGAAAGGATACGGAGAAGCTGGAACACTCACACTCTGGTAGCAGAACATAAAATAGTACAGACACTATGGAAATTGATCTGACAGTTCCTCAAATGGTTCAAGGAGAGTTACTATATGACTCAGCAAATCCTTTACAAGACCCTTACTTCAGAGGAATAAAAACATATGCACTCTTGTATGTGAACATTCTTATACACAAATGTGCATAGAAGACTTAGCCATAAAACCTCCAGAGTAGGGCTAATGTGAATACCTACCAGTTGGTGTATGGATAAAGACAATGCAATCTAGACAGGCAGGAGATGAATGCTCACAATCCTCTCCCAGAAGGGGCTAGAGATGCTCAAGCCTGAGACAAGCCTGGACGTCATTAAATAAACACAAACAAAACAGGCAGTTTGTCCATAAACTGCAATATTATTTCTAGCAATAAAACAAAATTAAGGGCTGATGTCTACTATCACACAGATGAGCCTCAAAAATACTGCATGGGAAAAGCCAGTTATCAAAGACTACACATTACTTGACTCTATTTCTGTGAAGCTCTCATAATAGGCAATTCTAGAACAGGAAGTAGAGGAGTAATTGCTTAGGGCTGAGAGTTGAACTTATCACATGTGATAGGTGTAAGGTACAAGGTTTATTTTCTTTTTTTAATTAATTAATTTTACATACCAACCACAGCTTTCCCTCCCTCCTCTCCTCCCATTCCCTTCCCCACCTTCCTTCTACCTGCTCCCCATCCACTCCTCCTCTGTCTCCATTCAGAGGGGGTAAGGCCTCCTGTGGGAGTCAACAAAGTGTGGCATATCAAGTTGAGACAGGACCACGCTCCTCCTCAAGGCTAAGCAAGGCATTCCATCATAGAGAATAGGTTCCAAAGAGTCAGCTCATGTGTTAGGGACAGGTTCTGGTTCCACTCCTAGGGGCCCCACAAAAGACCAAGCTACACAACTGTCATCCAGATGAAGACTTAGCTTGGTCCCACACCAGCTCCCTAGCTGTCAGTCCAGAGTCTGTGAGCTCCCACAAGCTCAGGTCAGCTATCTCTGTGGGTTTTTCCATCATGATTTTGACTCCCCTTGCTCATATAATTCCTTCTCCTTCTCTTCAGCTGGACTCCTAGTACTGGGTCCAGTGCTTGGTAATGGATCTCTGCATCTGCTTCTGTCAATACTGGCTGAAGACTCTCTGATGAAATCAGAGTAGTTATCAATCTGATTACAGGGAAGGCCAGTTCAGGCACCCTCTCCACTATTGCTAGGAGTCTTAGCTGGGGTCATCCATGTGGATTCCTGGGTTTCTTCATAGTCCCATAATTGCTCCCTCTATCATGATATCTCTTTTATTACTCTCACCCTCCATTCTACCCAACTTGATCATCCTGGTCCTTCATGTTCCCATCCCCACACCTCTACTCTCTGTCCCAAGTTTGCCCAGGATATCTCATCTATTTCCTCTTCCCAGGAAGATCTAGGAGTCCCTCTTAAGGTCCTCTTTGTTTCCTATCTTCTCTGGGGCTGAGCATTGTAGTCTGGTTATCCTTTGCTTTACATCTAATACCCACTTATGAGTGAGTACATACCTAGTGTTTATCTTTTTGGGTCTGTGTAACATTTGGGTTACCTCACTCAGAATTATTTTTTCTAGTCCCATCCATTTGTCTGCAAATTTCATGATGCCCCCCCCCACACACACACTAAATAATACTTCATTGTGTAGATGTACCACATTTTCTTTGTCCATTCTTCAGTTGAGGGGCATCTAGGTTGTTTCCTGGTTCTAGCTATTATGCATAATGCTGCTATGAACATAGTTGATTAAGTGTCCTTGTGGTATGATGAAGCATCCTTTGGATATATACCCAAGAGTGGTATCGCTGGGTCTTTAGGTAGATTGATTCCCAATATTCTGAGAAACTGGCATACTTATTTCCAAAGTTTGCACTTCCACCAGCAGTAGATGAGTGTTCCTTTCACTCCATATCCTATCCAAATAGGTTGTCATTAGAATTTTTTATCTTAGCCATTCTGACAGGTATAAGATGGTATCTCAGAGTCATTTTGATTTGTATTTCCCTGATGGCTAAGGATGTTGAACAATTCTTTAAGTGTATCTTGGCCATTTGAGATTCTTCTGTTGAGAATTCTCTGTTTAAATTTGTACCCCATTTTTAAATTTGGTATTTTGATGTCTAATTTCTTGAGTTCTTTGTATATTTTGGAGATCAGTCCTCTGTCAGATGTGGGGTTGGTGAAGATCTTTTCCCATCCTGTAGGGCTGCCATTTTGTCTTGTTGACCGTGTCCTTAGCCTTACAGAAGCTTTTCAGTTTCAGGAGGTCCCATTTATTAATTGTCGATTTCAGTGTCTGTGTTATTAGTGTCATATTTAGGAAGTAGTCTCCTGTGTCCATGCATTGAAGGCTACTCCCCACTTTCTCTTCTATCATCTTTAGTGTAATTGGACTTATGTTGAGGAATCTGACCCACTTGGACTTGAGTTTTGTGCAGGACAATAGATATGGATCTATTTGCATTCTTCTACATGCTGTATTTGTTTATGCCAGCACCATTTGTTGAAGATGTTTTCCTTTTTCCATTGTATTTGTTTGGCTTCTGATTTTGTTAATTTGGATATTCTCCTTCTGCCTTTTAGTTAGTTTGAATAAAAATTTGTCTGTCTTGCTGATTTTCTCAAAGAACCAATTATTTGTTTCTCTGATTCTTTGTATTGTTCTATTTGTTTTAACTATATTGATTTCAGCCCTGAGTTTGATTATTTCCTACCATCTACTCCTCCTGGGTAAATTTTCTTCTTTTGTTCAAGAAATTTCGGGTGTACTGTTAATTTGCTCATATGAGATTTCTCTAAATTCTTTATGTAGGCACTTAGCACTAGAGACTTTCCTCTTAACACTACTTTCATTATGTCCCATAAGTTTGGGGTGATGGTCCATTTTAAAATTGTAGTAATGGTCATACAACTCTAAATATTATAAAAACACTGAATTATAAATTTTAAATAGGTAGTTATATGTCGTAAAATTATGTATCAGTAACTCTGTCCTTTAAATAATGTAGTCTAGGCTGAAGGTTGGAGTGAGATAATTGAGACAGGAGAATAAAGGAAACAAAAATCAATTGACTAAGATTTGAGCATGATGAGCTGGTACTAGGGTATTGCTGGCTAAATTACTGTCAACTTGTTACAAACTATTCATCTGAGAGGAGAAACCTCACCTGAGAAAATTCCCCCATAAAGCTGGGCTGTGGGCAAGCTGTAGAGCATCTTCTTAATTAGTGATAGATGAGAGACCTCAGTCCTCTGTGGGTGGCTCCTCTCCTGGGCTGGTGGTCCTGGGCTCTGTAAGAAAGCAGGATGAGCGAGCCATGATGAACAAGCCAGTAAGCAGCCCCCTTCCATGGCCTCTGGATCAACTACTGACTCCAGGAGCCTGCTCTGTTTGAACCCCTGTTCTGACTTCTTTCAATGATGGACTACAGTGTGGAAGTGTAAGCTGAATAAACCTTTTCCTCCCCATCTTGCTTGTTGGTCATGGTGTTTCATCACAGCAATAGTAACCCTAACTAAGACAGAGGATATGGAGGTTCATTATTGACGTCGTTATTTCTCCTTTCGTATATATTTGAAAATCTAACATAAATCTAAGGAAAAAGAAACTGCCAAGGTACGATAGACTTATCATAAAGAGCACTACTACTATAGGTGCACCATAGAGCCAACCAATAAATTTAGAAATCAATGCACAGGTTTCTAACTAAGATATCATATGCCCCAGTTCCCTTTCCGTTCCCCAAAGTTCTCATCGTAGATGTTGATACCTTTTCTTCATCCTGATCCCAGAGGCAGGCAGGGACAGCTGGCCGTACCTGTAAGAATGAGTAAGAGTCCCTGACTCACGCTCCGTTTCCTCCTGGCCCTTTAGTCACCCACTCTTACTTTCCACATAAAAGCTTCATCTTCATCCATTCTTCTTACCTGTTGTGACTTGCCAAGACCAGACCTTGGCAAACTCTGCTAAGGTTAGAGAAACAGCTGGCCATCGTCATGCCATTCTTTTCTCCTGCACTCAGGGGTCACCTGTCCTCCATACGTGGCTTTTTTCAAGGATGCCCATAGTTAGTCATCCTTGCTTTAAAGGAAAAAAAAAAATGGTTCTGCTTGTCTTTAATCCTAAAGTCTCAACTTTTCTATTTGGATTCCTAACACTGATGTCAGCTTATGATTCTCTGCTTTAGCTTTTGTTTTGTTGTTGTTGTTGTTGTTGTTATAGTTTTCCCATTCCATACCTTGTACTCTCTGCTCCGACCTGCACAACTCCCCAGCCACCACGTCCTTCCCTGTAATCCATGGTCGCGAGTTCTTGATGAGTCTTACCTAATCAAGTTATTTCATTTTGCTTCTCAGCAGCTGATTGGAAATGAGCACGCCATGAATCTCTTGAAAATAATGCATGAGATCTCTTGAGACATAAATTAAAAAGATATGGGAGAAGAGGCCGAGCCTCTTCTTGCCTGTAATCCTTCACCTCTGGACATTTGAGATGCAAAATATAAAGGCTGGAATTGTTGCAGTCCTCTTGTGAATGTGAAGAGAAGACCAAGAGAATGAGAAGAATGCCAGGGACCTGCTCTATTAAATCAAATGAAGCTCCCCTGAGCTGCTACTAAAGCAAAGTCTAGTTTTTAAGTCGAGTTTTACTTTGAATCGGCGTGAGAGGTATTGTTTTAAAGCCCCCCTTGACTCTGGTTTAAGAATCAGTCCATTTCTAATTTCCAGCCCTCACTGCCTTTTACTAGCTCTGTGAATTTGGCAAGGTACTCACCTTTTTAAACCCAAGGTTTCTCAAACTTAAGCACGTGTCAAAATGACCTAGAGGGCTTGTTAAGCAATGGGTTACTGAATACCACCGCAGTGGCTTATTCATCCGGGGGCAAGCAGCAGGATCTGCAGAGCCTGTGTTTCTACCGAGGAAATAATGTTGCTCAGAGGACCAGACTGGAGGTGGGTAGGGAGGTGGTGGGAATGGACAAAAATGTCCTGTGCCTTAGTTACTCTGTTCATAAGATATGCAAGAGAGCACTTCGGGCTTCAGAAGCGTAAACACTTTGCTGGAGATTCGGTGTTCTGCCCGATGTTTGGCACCGATGTCCGGCTCGGGGACTGCAATCATTCAGAAGTTCAGGGCTTAGCTTGCCCACGTTCTGCATATAGGCACCCTCTTGCTGAGTTCTGGGCTCCTGTGGAACAACCTTTCCCAGAATTGGGAGTATTTACTAAGTGTCTGTGGAGAAACGGCATGAGTGATTTGCTGGGATTATTGAGAGGCATCTGAAATGTTGCAAGGTTAGGAAACAGATGAGGGAAACCGCCTTTGCCCATCAGCCCTCCATTAAAGTGGTTTGGAGTGTGTCTCCGAATTATCTCAGTGATTTAAAGAGGGGAGACCTTGAGCAGAGATGGAGGCCGGAAGAAGCCTGCCTGGCTTTAAAAGAGGAGAGGCAATGAAAGATTAGTTATTAAGTAAATGAAATCCAGGAAGTGATCCAGCATCGTGGGAGTGGTTAATCACAGGAGTGGGCGGGAGTGTAGGGGGTGGGGGTGCTTCTAACCTTGTGAAGCAAAGACAGCCATTTGGCAGCAGTTTTTCAGGGTGGGGGAAATCAGAAGGCTGACAACAAGGATTTTTAACATTCTCCATAAGTTCCTCATTCCTAAATTGCCCACTGTTTGTCTGGGGTTTTTGTTGGTTGTTAATTTTAAATTCTCAACTACAAAGAAATGTTTCCATTGTTGTCTTTGTTGTAAACACAGAGATTCATCGATCCTTTTACATGTGGCAAAGACATCATTTCATTTAGTCCTTTAGCGGTCTATAGTGTTGACCTTTATCCCTTTCACAGAGGAGGGAACAGGACCAGCACTGAAACGGTTAGGTCCAAAAGTAAGTAGAAGGAATGTTAGCCTGGACTTAAATGGTGTTTTTTACTTGCTAAATAATTTGTATCTCTATTTTCCATGATGTTCTCCTGAGTATTAATATCCCAGTTTCACAGTTATGTAATTAAAGACAGACACACACAACATGGGTTAATATAATCAGAGGTACAAAGTTGAGAAGTCAGGATTAAGACTTGGGTTCTCTCCACCAATACTTATTGTTATTGGAACTCTCTGAGGACGGTCCTTGGAGGTAATTCTGAACATATTTCGCCTTCCTGACATTCAACAAGACACAAAAGAGTTTCAGCCGACTTTCTCACCTGTTTCCTATAAGCCTCTTTTCTTTCCCCCTTTCTCTTTTTTCTACTTCTCTGTTTCCATTCTCTTTTGTTTCCAAGGTAAGTGTGACCTCTGCCAACTGCTCCTTCCTGACACCCCTCTGCCCAGTGCTGCTCCAGAGAACATGGGGGCACGGGGTAATATGCTGTTTCTCCTTTTGTGACAGACTTCTTTCGTTGAGTATAATGATCTCAAGATTCATCCATCAGCATGTGTCTTACTTAGAGTTTCTGTTGCTGTGAAGAGACACCATGACCATGGGAACTCTTATAAAGGAACATATTTAATTCGGGCTGGCTTACATGTTCAGAGATTTATTGCGTTATCATCATGGTAGGAAATACAGTAGTATGCAAGCAGACATGGTGCTGGAGAGTAGCTGAGAGTTCTACGTCTGGATCGGCTAGCAGCAGGGAGAGAGACATTGGACCTGGCATGGGCATTTGAAACCTTAAAAGCTTATCCCCAGTGGCATACTTACTCCAACAAGGCCACACCCACTTTAACAAGGCCATACCTCCTAATGTCATTCCCCATGCATTCAAACATATAAGCATATGGGGGCCATTCTTATTCAAACCACCATATTGCACTCCCTGGTCCTCATAGGCTTAATAATGCAGAAATGCTTTCAGTCCAACTTCAAAAGTCCCCATAGTCTATCAGTCTCAACTCTGCTTAAAAGTCCAAGGACTTTTAAAGTCCAAAGAGTCCAAAGACCCTTCTGAGATTCATGCAATCTTTTAACTGTAATCCCCTATAAAATTAACATCAAAAAGCTGATTACAGACTTCTAACATACAATGGCAAAGGTGTACATTGCCATTCCAAAAAGGAGGAAGGGAGTATAAGAAGAAAATACTGGACCAGAGCAAGACCAAAAACTAGTTAGGCCAACACCAAACTCTGCATCTCCATGCTTGATGTTGGAGAGTCTCTTCAGATCTCCAACTCTTTTCAGCTATGTTGATTACAACACACTACTTTCTCTTGGGCTGGTTCTACTCCCTGTTAGCAGTTTTCCTCAGCAAGTATCCAAGGAGATTCTCTGACGTCTCCAACATTCTGGGATCTCCAAGGTACTCCGGACCTCACCTTCACAGCTTCACCCAGTGGCCTCTCTAGGCCTCCATACAGGGACACCCCTGACACATGCCTGTCCACAGTGGCTTTCTTTAGTCATGGAGAAAGATTCCATGCCCCCTCTCTTGTGTCCTTGACTCTAAATCCAGAACCACATGGCCAAAGTTGTGAAGAACTTGGTCCCCTTGTTCAATTAATTACATCCCACCTGCTTTCTGTTTTAGAAGGATTCCTTCACTGTCTATGCTCAGCTGGTCTGGAACTCTCTCTGTAGACCAGGCTGGCCTCAAACTCAGAGATCCACCTCACTCAGTCTTCCAAGTGCTGGGATTAATGGCATGTGACACCACCCTTTAATTCCTCTTCATAAACTGTAAACTTGGCTGGATGGGGCCTTGTTCTAAAGTCACCAGGCCCTTTGTTACATTTAAGACCAGGTTTTTCTTTAAACATTTTCTAGGTCCTCCCTTTCTCCTAAAACTGTTCATCTTGTGTTTTCCTTGCTCATTTTGCTCTTTTTCATTATGGATCTCCATAAGACTGGTCACTAAAAACCACAGGACAAAGTCAATACTAGTCTGCCTGGAAATTGAATTTGTCAATGTCATTAATCTAAAACTCTTTAATTTATCCTCAGCAGGCTTTTCAGACAAGTGCAAAGGGTGCCATGTTCTTCACCAACATATCCAAGGAGGGTCTCTAGGCCATGTACTCATATTCTCCTCTTAAACCTTTTTAGGTAGGCAACCATAGCTGAAATCACCATCTGTCATCCATGTTCCAACTAGGATGGCCCATTCATCCCCACTTAAAGCATCCAACCGCTTTCCCAATCCAAACTCCCAAAGTCCACATTGCTCCAAACAAAAACATGGCCAGGTCCATCACAGCAATACCCCAGTCCTAGTACCAACTTATGTCTTAGTTAGGGTTTCTATTTCTCTGAGTAGACATGATGACCTGGCAACTCTCATAAAGGAAAACATTTAATTGGGGCTGTCTTACAGTACAGAGGTTTAGTCCAATACCATCCTGGTAGGAAACACTGTGGCCTGCAGGTAGACAGAAGAGAGAAACACTGGGCCTGACTTGGGTATTTCAAACCCTAAAGCCCAACCCCAGGGCTAAACTTTCTCCAACAGGCCACGTCCATTCCTCCAAGGTGCTACTCTCTAAAGAGTCAAATACATGAGTCTCTGGGAGCTGTTCTTATTCAGACTACCACAGAAATGTGTCAGAATTTCCTTTCTCTGAAGGCTGAATAATAGTCTATTTCAAAAAACCACATTTTACGTATGTAACTCCAACATATTAGCTGTTGTATATAATGCTACTGTGCAAAACAGAGTCCTATTTTCAATTCTTTCATTTATGTGGCTATATTTGATATTGCTGATAATTCTGGGGTTTTTTTTTTTGAGAAATCATCAGACTGTTGTGACAGCAGCTGCATCTTTTTCTTTCTTACCAGTACTCTAATATATCCAAATTTTCACCAAAGTTTATTCTATTTTTCTATTTGATTGGATGATTACCTGGTTGGGTGGGTTTATTGGATTGTTGTTTTTAGTAGCCATCCTAACAGGTGGGAAGTGATATCTCACTGAGAGTAGAATTTAATGAGAATGAATATTTTATATGCTTATTGATTATGGCTATATCTTATCTGTTGTAGGAGGCCTCTTGTTCATTTCCTGGCCACACAGACTCCCAAAAAATTACACAGAAGCCATATTATTTAAATCACTTCTTGACCCATTAGCTTTAGCTTCTTATTGGCTAACTCTTACATCTTAATTTAACCCATTTCTAGTAATCTGTGTATCGCCACATGGCTGTGGCTTACCTGGTAAATTTCTGTCTGGCTCCGGCAGGGCTACATGGCTTCTCTCTGACTCTGCCCTTCTTCCTCCCAGCATTCAGTTTAGTTTTCCCCGCCTAGCTCTGTTCTACCCTATCAGGCCAAGCCAGTTTCTTTAATAACCAATGGTATTCACAGCATACAGAGGGAATTCCACAACACGTATCTAAAAATAAATCCATTTAAGTTCATTTGTAAGTTACATCTTTTTTATTTCTTTGTTGACTTATAAAAGTTCTCTTAATATACTGATTGTCAATTCCCTAAAAGGCAAATGATTTGAGAACACCGTTTTTCTCATTCTGTGAGGTCCCTTTCCATTCTGTTTATAGTGTACACATACATGTATTTTTAATTTTAATCCCAACTCAACTCATTTTTCTTTTGTCGCCTATACTTTCAGTGTCATACTCAAAAAATCATTGCCAAATTTCATGCCATAAAAATTTTTTTATATGTCATCTTTAATTATTTTTTTTTACATTCCCAGCTTTACATTAAGATCAGTGGTTCATTTGGAGTTAACTCCGTGCGTGCTTTAAGAAGGGATCAGCATGTACACACCCCGTTTCCTCAGTGCTGTTTGTTGTACAGTGTGCACTTTCTCCCACTAAGTTATCTTTACACTGTTGGAATGTCCTCCGTAGTCTCAGACATTTGAATACTTGGTCCCCTGTGGGAGGTACAGAGGGTCTTGTGTTCACAGATAAGCACCAGAGGAACCAGGTATGTTAAAGATACTGGGTATCTCTTCAAAGGAAATGATACACAACCTGTTTTTCAACTAGAAGACTGAGATTGGATGTGGGTAATAACCTGGTGACTTCTGCCCTCAGAAGGCTAAGAGCAGATGTGGTTAAGATGTCACATATGCTTTACAAAGGGTTTTGAGGTAGCCATGACTTAAGCTTCGTTGTGCACATGGGACTGAGTTAATTATCACCAGGAAAGTTTTTCCACCCGACTGTGCTGTGATTACATATGCCTAAAAGAAACTGCTCAGGGTCAGACTCCCAAAGTTTGAACCTATACCAGCTTCTGAGTTGTGTTGAACCAACTCCCTCTTATTTCTTTGTTGACCAGGGTGGTAGCAGAGACCCATGAGGTCTCCAGTTAGTGGAGCTGCCTGAAGAGGCTCAGGAGACAAGGACTTGGAGGAAGTATGTCACTGGCTTTAAGAGTAAAAAGCCTTACCTCCTGCTAGTGTTCTCTCCCTGCTTTGTGCTTGTGGTTCACGGTGTGAGCCCCAGCTTCTGTTCCAGCCATCACGCCTTCTACCAACTGACTCCATCCCACCCTTTGGGATCAGAAGCCCAAACAAACCCTTTCTTCTATAAGTTGCCTTGGTCAGAGTGTCTCTTCGCAGCAACAGAAAAGGCTGTGTAATGCAGTAAGTACCCTTCTCCAAAGTCCTTCAGCCGTGTATACAAGTACAATGTGACACACTCTCTTGTACCCAGCTCATCTGCCTTTCTACCCTCAGTGTTCTGCTCATGTGCTCAATCATGTTTGTTTTCAGAATCTGGGCATTGAATTCAGGGCCTTGTGTATGCCAGGGAAGAGCTCTGTTACTGCAGCTATAGCATTGCTTTTGGAGCCGTTGGCTGACTCACTCACACACGTGGGTTTGAGCGCCACTTGGTCGAAGCGCTGGCATGGCTTCCTTGTTTGCTCACTGTTGCTTTTCTCCAAGCTTCAGGTCAGGAGTCGAGACATCAAATTCCATTCTCTTCAAAGTTTTGCTGTTGAGTTGAGGGCCTTACTGTATACCTCTGGCTACCCTAGAATATGTTCTGTAGACCAGGCTGACCTTGAACTCACAGACACCCTACCTGTTTCTACTTCCTGAGTATTGGGATTAAAGAAAGGTGTGCACCACCCCCAACCAGCGCAACTAATTTTTATGTAGTGATTTGTACTCGGCGGCTTTGTTAACTCATTTATTGGTGCTTACAGTTTGAGAGAGAATCATTTGAATTTTCGGCATATAAGACAATATCGTCTGCAAACGGACAAAATTGTATTTCATACGTTTCAACTTTCTTCTGCTTCATTTTTTTTCCTAACAGCTTTAGCTAAGAATTCCACCACCACATTTAACAGAAACAGTAAAAGCAGCATCCTTGCCTTGCCTCTTATCCTAAGGGAAAACTTTCAGCCTTTCCAAAGCACAAGGTCAGCTGTGAGTTTTTAATACACAACCTTTACTCTACTGCATTCGCTTCCTTCTATTTCTATCCTTTTCAGTGTGGATTTTCAGTTTTTAAAAATAATATATTGACTGCTAAGTGTAGAGTGAGTTGGATTAAAATGAACTAATAGCAGAGAGGTCCATTTGGAAACCATCATAATGTCTTAAGTGAAAGACATAGCCCTGAATTTGGGAAGTAAGGATAGAGAGGATGAAATAGTAAGAAACTGTAGCAAAGACCAATTGATTCTAGGAAATGTTGCCGGAGTCAATAGAATCAAAGCCTGCTCCCTGAAAGTCCCAACAAGCAAGGCTTACCCACGTGTCCTCAATAAAGAATTTTTATAAACAAGTTTTTCTGGGGGAAGGAGATTTAGTTAATGTTCCACATTGGCAAGATCCATTCACCTTCAAGTCATCTTTAGGGTCCAACATGAGGTTCAGGTTTAAACAGAAAGCAAGGGGTGTATTTGTAATTTAGCAATCTAGTCAAGGTGTGGTCCCAGCCTCACCATTGTCTTAACTCCATTTATCCCTACAAGGTCATTTGACAAATTGCTCATTTCTCCCCAGGAGACATTCCCTGTTCTGGCTTCCCCAAAGCCACAAGGTATCTCCTACCACAAGAATCCTAAGAAATTCCAATTTCTTAGAGTCGATTATTCCAATAGTCACACAAGCAAAGGGAGGGACACAGTGTCTCTAGAAGAGCAGTTCTCAACCTGTGGTTCATGACCCCTTGTGGAGGAGTTGAACAACCTGTTCACAGGTGCTGCTTAAGATCATCAGAAAATTTATATTATGTTTCATAACAGTAGCAAAGCTACAGTTATAAAGCAACAACAGAAGTCACTTTATGGGTGGGTCACCACATGAGCAACTATATTAAAGGGTCACAGCATTAGGAAGGTTGAGAACTAGTGCTTTAGATGATCTTCACTCATTTCAGCATGGTAGGCACAGTGACAGAATGAATCTTCCAGAAATGAAAGGCTGGGAATGCTTCCAGGCTTCAGACATAGGAAAACAGAGATTCTGGAGGGAGATGGTTTTATGAGAAACCCTAATGGATGGGTTGAGAATGAGACACCAGACAACAAATAATTGAAAGAACCATAAGCTTGAAAAGAAAGACTTTAAACTTTCTGCCCAAGTGGCCGAGCTAAAGCAAACACAAAGGTGACTCAAGCAAAGGCAATCAATCAGTAGTGAATATCTGGAGAGGCTAACCAGGCAAGAATCACAGTGAATCGAACCTGATGCTGTTTCTGAAGGCAGCACTGGGCCTTCTCAGAGTGGTTGGCTGATCAAATAAGACTATTGGTTTGTGTCCTGATTCTCCACAGTTCTTTCTTTTCTCTTGTAAACCTATGTAATAGGTTTATAATCGCAGTGCAGTTTCAGAGTTTGTTAGATCAGTGAGTAGGAAAGTTCAGATGGTTAAAGCCTCCTCTGGAAATTATGACTGACATCATTCTACAGAGCAGATGTGACTCCAGCTATAGTTGATTGCTTAGTGCAGCCACCTCTAGGAGTCAACATCGAGGAGCCTGGGGTCCCCTATTATGGAAGTGTCAAGAGATCCCACAGCCAAGACCAGAAGGCCTGGCTCCTGTTTCTGGGTCCGAGAGCACACAACCTTTCAACATATTGATGACCTGCTGAAGGCTTGGATCCCATGCATGGGACATTTGGAAAGAAATTGTTATTGTTGCATTTACTACAGTGATAACACAATCTGACTTCCTACCACTGTAGAGATTTCTGGACTAAGAAGACCCCCCCCCCAGTGGAGTGAATTTCAGAGTGTATGAGCCTACAGCTCCAGGAGAATTTGGCCCCAAGCGTGCAGAGGGTAGCATCTCGGTTGTTGTTCTTGTGAATAGCAGAACATCGTATTAACTAACATGGGATGTTGGGGCTATTTGTTTGCCTTGCCTTATTAAAAAAATTTAGTAAGCTTGCGATCCTGCTTGTATTATTATTATTGCTTGTATAGATCAGGTAAAAATATTCTAGGAAGCTCATTTCAATGTCACGAATAATTGGCTCCGTTAAGCAACTAGCAGGAAAATATTCTGATCCATCAAAGTCTGACTCAGACACCACAGTTTGTATCCAAGCTTCTGCCTATCTCTTGTCTTTTGTCCTCCAAATGTTTACTTCTGTCATGCATCTGATGGGATCACACTTTGAGCTTCTCAAAGGCCAAAGTGAGTGGGATTCTGAGTGGGATTCTGCTTTCTTCCTGGCTTAGGGCCAAAGAGGTTCCTCATCCATACTTTGTGATTGAACGAATTATTGTATAGCTTAATTGTTTCCTTAGCACAATGCTCTTTCCTTCACACTACTCCTAGATACTCTTTCTTATAGACTCTGTATTTGTTTCCTGGGGCTTCCAAACAATGTACCACAAACTAAATCTTAAACAATAGGCCGTTGTTGTCAATAGTGCTGAGGGCAGGAAGTCTGTGATCAAGGTTCATACAGTGGATTTCTTCTGAGGGCTGGGAGGGAGAGTCCACTCTGAGCCCTCTCCTAGATTCTGGTGGTTTCAGGGAATGCTTGGCCTCCTGGGGCTCGTAGATACAGCGCTCTTCTTCTCTGTCTTCATGCTTACGTGGTGATGCCCCGGTGCACAGACTGAACATCTTTTCCTAAGGACATCAGTCTATTGGATCTGGGACCCATTCTAACCCAGGATGCTCTCATTAATGCACTGTATCCTCACTGGTCTTACTTCCTAACAATGTTAATTCGGAGGTATCTGGGGTTAGGCTTCCAGTCATGAATTTGAAGAGGACATGACTCCTCTCATGACTGCTGTTTTATATTTACTAATTTTTGCATGTTCTTCATCTCACAGAATTTTTAGAGGCCAGAGATAGCATTTTGTTCTGTATATAAGCGTATTTTAGAAGTGGCTCTGCTGCACTACAAAGTCATTCCTACTTCCTGAGCTCAAATCTCTTATCTACAACATGAAAAGCTGGAGTAAACAACCTATAATAAATAAATAACCTCCAGCTCTGAGATTCTTGGAAATTTCTTGGAATCAATACCCTGTAGGTTTGCTCTTTTCCAGGATTTCTCTAACCTCTAATCAACAGCAGGCCTGGCCATTAGGCAATTTTTCTGTCCCTTTTGCTAATGTCAGCTTCCTTACTTTGGGGGTTCGCATTGCCCAACATTTCACAAGTTAGGTAATGAAATGACATTCAATTGTCACTGATGGTTGTGTTACTCCTTTGTCCCCATGAGAGAACACCTCAGGTAAGGAGCTTATTAAAGGAAAGATTTATTTTGGCTCACAACTAGGCCCAATATATGGCCTACTTGCTCTAGGCCATGGCAAGGCCTAACATCAAGGCTGGGAACATTTGCTAGTATGAAAATGCTTACCTCAAGGTGACCAGGAAGCAAAAAGAGAGAGGACCAGACTGAGATCTCAATGTTCCTTTAAAAGGCACAACCTAATGACCTAACTTCCTTTAACTGAGTGCACCCTTTAAGCATCCGGCCATTTCTTTCCCAATTGTGACCAAGCTTTGATGCATGAACTTTGGAGAGGCACCTACTATCAAATCATAACAAGAAGAGTTCTCAACAATTAATCAATGATTTTAATAACCTTATATAGCATTTCACTCCGCTTCTTTTTGCTTCGTCAAAGTGTGCTCATTATTTAGTTACCTAAACATACTGAAAACTATATAGGGATGTCAAAATGACATCCTAGCCTTCTTAGACAGATTCTGTTGCATTAAAGAACTAGTAGGTCAAATATTATGTGGTCCATACACATTTTGTTCATCTCTTTGATCCTCCTCCTTCTTTTGTATGTTTTCCTCTAGGCACATTATATCTGCATTTCTCTGTGTGTCATTATTCATATCCACTCCTACCTACATTCTTCTCTCTTTCACTTTCTGCTCCTGCCCTGGTTTTCTCTTATCATCTCCTGCTCATCCATGAAGCCCCAGATAAAATTCATACACATATGCCCCCCACACACACACACAGATTGAGAGAGAGAGAAAGAGAGAGAGAGAGAGAGAGAGAGAGAGAGAGAGAGAGAGAGAGTCTTTTCTTACCTCTCCAAGCCAAAGAGTTCACTCTCTCTTTGAAACTGTCTTTGTACTGCATCTGCACTTGCATGGGTGATTTTATCTCGAATTTGCACTAGAGCAAGAAGCGCCATTGCTTTCCAGCTCCTGTTCTACATCACTTAAGCTCTCAAATCTCAGCATGCTCACCTGCAGAGGGGAATGATCTAGAATAGTTGTAAAGTTCAATGTTACATAGCCCAATAGGGGACCATCTCATATAGTTGCTTAGCCTGTACCCTACCCACTGTGCATGTGGCTTTTTACAAGGGGTTAATTCATACTAACACATGAAAACACCTTGATCAATGGCCATTAACTCAATAGATAATGGGTCTTCAAATGAGAGTCCACTCTGTAGGAAGACTTTCCAAGGTACTGAAAACATTATCTTTGCAATATATATATATATATATATATATATATATATATATATATATATATATATTTCTTGGGCTTCATTATAAACTTGGGGAGTAGAAATTAGCTTTGTTCTCATTTTGTCAGAGAAACCAGGTCTCCAACCAGTGTCTTGTCAACATTAAGAAGAGAGATAGACATCCAAATGTTTATTATTCCTAGAGACCCTGCAGAGGAGGTCCACGACAACATGAGGCTGGATGAAGAAGCGTCTAAAGATTCTTTTGATGCAGAGGAACACATTCTAAGTTGATAAAATTGTGTGGGGACTTAAATAATCCTACTTCTAATCTCCCTGGCTCTCTCTTCCTTTCAATTATATGTCAAGCTGAAGTAACCAGACAACTCCTGACTATCTTCCTGACTTTGTCATTTCTGTCATACTTTAATAAAATTACATGGCCCGAAGCAGAATATTCTTATTCCCTTCGGTGCCTTGAGGCAAATATGTGAGACTCCTCCCGCGTTTCACAAATGGAGAACTTAAGATACACAGAGACCAGGCAACATGCCCATAGCGCATAGTCAACAAGTGAGCTCATTCCAGTCAAACCCGCCACATCTGAGTTGGCAGTTTTGAAGTGTTTGATTAAATCTCCGTGGCTATATGCTGAGCATCCCTAATCCAAAGCCCCCAAATTTGGAATGTTCCCCAAACAGAATCTGCAGCACTTCTGGATTACAGATTTCTCCATTAGGAATGACCAACAGGTGAATGACATAATCCAAATTATCTAAAATATGTTTGTGCCTATATATTTTGAATAAGGGGTACTTAGCTGCATTTTGACTACTTTGAAGAGTAGATGGAGCCATCTATTGGATACTCCTGACTCTAACCTCACTCTTGCTCTTTCCTCCTACACTTTGCCTAGGCTAACCCACCCAGAGATGATAACAGCATCTCTTGCATGGCACTGCTTTTGAGCCAAGGACTGTTTGCCATGCTTTCTGTGTCCATACCCTAAACCATCATACGAACATCCTCCATACCCACAGCACTGAGTGCCTGCAGTACAGACCACTGAGGGAAATCCAGTGCTTTTTTTCCCCTTCTCCTCCCTTCCTTTTTTTTTTTTTTTTTTTTTAATCTGCTCTCCACATCAGTATCTCCATTTGACAGATCAAGAGCATGGGACACAAAGGACTCAGGTGACTTTGCAAGGCCACACAGCTAACATTCATCACCTGGAGTTGGAACCCAGTGTGGCATCAGAAACCTTTTCTTTCGGCCACCATGTTACTCTACCCCTCTGGTGATTCCGTGGGGAGGGTCACCCAAGCTATCAGAGTACCCATCACGCATGAGCATTTGAACTGCTCAGCCCCAGGCATATGCTGTTAATTCTGTAGTCTGCCTTCATCCCTGTGGCTGGGCTCCACGGACCTCTGGGTACCAAATTTTCTCTCTGGAAAGCTGCTGGAGTTTGTGTCATGGACAGCTGCTTGGACCACTCACTCTTGCCCTGCCCAAGCTTTCTGGAAATCTGCTCTGCCTGCTCCACTAGACACCCGGTTACCACCCTCCAGGTCTCCCCAGTGACCTCCCCACCCTGTGAGTGCAGCTTGTTTCTACAGAAGCTGTACTCAGGCCCAACCCCAAATGCCTGTTGTGACATCCTCAAAGAATCTGACTGAGGCCCCTGGGGTGTTTGTTAGCCCCATTCGCATAACTTGAAGGCTAAGTGGTCAAGAGGAAAGAGCCAGCTGAGCGCCTCCATAATAGTTATGAGCACTGTGACCAAATTACTCAGCCGTCCCGATGTTTATCAGCTGCAAAAAATCAAGGCGGTGA
This sequence comes from Arvicola amphibius, assembly GCF_903992535.2. Lineage (NCBI taxonomy): Eukaryota > Metazoa > Chordata > Mammalia > Rodentia > Cricetidae > Arvicola > Arvicola amphibius. Next base: position 51,700,423 of record NC_052052.2, on the reverse strand, counting down.
TGCCTAACTCGTAGTGGTGTTAGTAGGTAGAGGTCCTGTGTATTATATGTGAGCTGGGGCACAACTGGGGGGAGACCTTTCTCCTCCGTGTGCATGCTCTAAAGCCCAGTATTTTATACTTTTAAAAAATTTCAGTGGGGAAAGAGAAAAAGATTGAGCCACATGTTTTCTGGAAATAACCTATAGAAAAATAACCTTCGTAGGGTATGTCCTCTACAGTAATCTTTCCTCCTCCATCATCTTCTTCTTTAATGGAAAATCGCAGATGCATTCATTGTAAATTTTTGTGCTCCTTTTCTCAAAGGCATGATTCAAATAGTAATAAACCAGTATATTACAAGCAGCTCCTCAAAAAATAAAAAGGGCTTTAGAATTACGACGTCAAGATTCTACTACATGCTGTTATTTTGCTTTGTGAGAAAATTTGAGATCAGCCTATAGCTGATCTCAAATTCAAAATTTTCCTGACTGTATTCCAATGGTTTCCCTGAGAAAACCGACCTTCAGATTTTAGATCCATGGGAGTCCACATGCACAGAGCATGAGCATCGTCAGGTGGGAGACTGTGCTGCTAATTTCAAGTGCTTGTCCCATTCTGTGCTAGCTGAGTGACCTAAGGGAAGATACTAAACTTCTCTGGGCTTTTAACTGCAGAAGCAGGAATACCACTGCTTTGCACAGGTACATCAGTGGAGTGGGTGAACCATGGCGAACTCTCAGCCGGTGAGATCCTTTCCACCCCTCTACCACACTGCTGTGCTAACACTAATAACAACAACAGAAAGACTGAAGGGGGCAGAGAATGTAGCTCAGGAGTAGGGGCCTTGCCCAGCACACAGGAGGTCCTGAGTTCAGTTCCCAGTATGGGGAGGGGCTGATGGTGTTTAAATGTGGTCACATCAAGTTTCAAGGATCTCAGAACAAAGAAAGAGGCTCCTTCCTGACCACAGCACTGCTGAGCTGGGCCAGATCCTGCCAGCTGCAGGTCTCTGGGGGAATTTCAGTGTCTGAAGGCCTGGGGACAGGAAACGGTGAATGGGACAAGAATATTGCATCTGGCACAGAACATCTCCAGTCCACACACAGAGAGGGCATTCTGTGAGCTCTGTCATCTTCTGGACTACCTCAAGAGCAGAAAGGAAGATTCACCAGTCAAAGGTCAAGCGTTTTTCCTTTACTTAACTTCCTAAAAGCCCTCTTCTGTGTGTAATGCTAGCTCCACCTGACATCAGAAACCCAGCTTTCAAGGGGTTTCCAGGGTTTGCCAAGGACACATGGCTCATGGGTATGGACCTAGCCTCTCAGACTCCAGAGATTAACTTTACCTGAGTACGTACAGATTCTTAAGCCAGGCATGTCTTTACCTGAGACCTCAGAGAACAGTTGCCCTATTTCCTGGGTTGCTCATGGATATGACAGCTGGTATATTTTGTTAAATATAAAACATTTGCAGAGGGGAGATGCCCCATGCATTGTGGCCACAGGGGAAAACACTAGCACCAAAGTCACAAGCAAGGGTATTGCACAAAGTGACACTTCAGTCCCAAGTAAGGAGCACATTTCCAGGAGTGCTGTGGAGTGGCCTGGACTTTTCCAGGAAATATGGACGGCAATATGGCTCATTTATCCCAAGAGCAGCAACCTAGGCTCTTGGCACGTGGACCTCCCACTGGATGACTTTCAGGGACTCAACGAGGGGTTGCCCCCCACCCCCCTTATCGCAGACACTCTGTAGCCACCATTTCTGTTTCTGATGCACTGGAATCCTGAGGTTTCTGTGAAGTCACCCGAGCCCAGGGACTTGACCTGAATCTAGTTTAATCAACTTTATCACAGCCCCTGGGGTTAGGGTGGGTATGGAGGGAAAGCAGTTTTCCTGAATTCTGGCTCTGGCTGTTTCAACATCTGTGGAAAACAAGGGAGTTTACCACATAGCCCTCTCACAATGAAGTACTCAGTCAATGCTTGGCTCCCTGAAGCAACCTTTACAAAGAAAAATACCATGAGAAATTATTTTACTTTTCCTTCTTTCGCGCAGTATATGCACAAAGGCCAACCACGGAGAAAGAGTCCTCAGGCCTTGGTTCTCCCTGCAAATTATTATTCTACTACTAGAAATGAAAGCAGGGCCAATGGGCTCTCCGTACTGTCTGGGTGCAGGCTGAGCAGGGACCAAGGCAAAGGGACAACACAAGAGCAATGTTCCTCCTAGGTTCAAAGTGTCCCCCAAAATGGCAGTACTGATGACAATGTACTATACAGAGGACTTTTGTTGGCTGAGTTTTCTGTCCTGCCCAGTTTCCGAAATCGTTAAGTCCCAAATAAACCACACAGAGGTCTACATTAATCATAAACTGATTGGCCCATTAGCTCAGGCTTCTTATTAACTCTTATAACTTATATTAGCCCATTATTCTTATCTATGTTAGCCACATGGCTCAATACCTTATTCAGTGGGGTAGTCACATCTTGCTTCTTCTGTGGCTGGGGTCACACTGTCAACCAGGAGTTCCTTCTTCCCAGAATTCTCCTGTTCTCATTGACCCGCCTCTGCTTCCTGACTGGTTTTCCCACCTATACCTCTTGCCTGGCTACTGGCCAATCAGCATTTACTTAAAATATAATTGACAGAATATAAACCATTGTCCCACACCAGACTTTGGCTAGGTAAACAAAAGGATTGTTACTGGGCAAGCAGAGGCCTAAAGTCAAGTTTTGTAGGGGCTAAAGTTATGTTTTAAGTTTTAAATTATTGTGCTTAAGAGATGTGTAAAACAAATGCCTCTGACCTGTAAGCCCCACTTGCCCAAGGACCAGACAACTTCCTGGAACGCTGGGGCTGTTCACGTACGATAATAAGCCAGGTGTTTTCACTTCTCTAAACAAGGCTGGTTATCCCAACTACACAGGATGTGCTTGACCACTGATAGGCAGGAAGTCTGTAGACAGGAAGTACGTCAGGATGTATGCTCAGCCCCATTGGACGAAGGCAGGAAGTCTGTAGACAGGAAGTACGTCAGGATGTATGCTCAGACCCATTGGACCAAGGCAGGAAGTCTGTAGCTTTGTGGTGTTTGCTTGTACAAGCACCTGACTAATGTAATTCACAGCCATTCTCTGGGCCTCCTGGTGTGGACCTGGTCAGTGTCCGTCTTCCTGGCCAGTATTTAATAAAGCTTACTTCAAATTTGGGTATGTCAGTAGTGGCTTTTCATTGTCATTACGTGAAACCGTGCCTGTTGGATTCATGTGTCTTTACCATTGCTGTCAACTCTACTGAAATCTATTCTATCTTTATTCAGCTGTGTCCCTTCTGCACAGTAGTACTGAGCACGCAATGTGTACTCATTCAATTAGAATGTACAAAAAGAAGGAAGGCCTAGCAGAAGATCTCCTCATAGTTGAAGGCGTTTGAGCAGACCTTCTTGTGTCTTTTTCCTTTTCTGCCTCCTTTACAGGTGTGTTTTGGGGGAGGGGGAGGCCTGAATGTATCAGAAAAACGTGGATGAGGATTTGAACAGAGCTTGTACGGCTGCAACGTCTTTGAGATTCTGTGGTGCAATCATCACTCCCCATCATACCCAGCAAAGTCTGTCCTCTTGGATAACTTCCCTGTACCCCATTTCCTTTGCTAGAAGAGCATCTCCCAGGAAAAAGCCTGCCTCAGCTCAGTTGGCCTCCAGACTTGTATCCAGCACAAAGAACAACTGTTTTGGAATTTCTGGGAACCACTGCCTGGGACTGCAGGGGAAGCTCCCGTGGCTTCTTTAAGAAGCCTTAAGAGGTTAAAGTTTTCTCTGAATACAAGCCTACACAGCCCTTAGAAACACATATAAATTAGCATGTTCCAAATGGACATTTTTGGTGGGCCCATGGGCACTTAAAAGCTTCAAAAACCACCACTCGGCCTGTCCCCTGTATGGAGCAAGTTCGATACAGAGCCACTTTGAATTTTGCATGATCTGTACCTGAAACCCTCTGCTCCTATCCAAGAGGTTCAAAATGGAGAGCATGGTGTATAGTCCTCATTACCCCAGAGGTCACATGCTTCCCCCATGTGACCACTGCCCCAAATGAGCATGGAACTGCAAGTAGCTTGGTGCGAGTCTATCTTCTTGTTCATGCTCTCTCCATGGGTTTCATAATATTATAGCATGTTATGGATTATTACAAATGCTTACACACTCAAGCCTTCAAGTGTGCAATCACGTGCTTGCACACATATGAACTGGGGTACAATCGGAAAACCGTTTAGCAGACAGACAGCAATGAGCGAGGAAGAACATTCAGCCAGTCAAGTGTTCTTTCTGTTGAGGTTCTTTGCTTTCCCTTCCGTCCTTCCTCCCTTTTTTCTTTTTCTCCTTTTTTCTTTCCTTTCCTTTCTTTTATTCCTTGCTCATACATTTTGTTACTGCATGCCACATACAGGATAGGATGTCTGTGTCCATGGGAAGGATATGCTTGGAGGCAGATGAAGCAGGAGGATTTCTCAAGGAGTCTGAAATCTACGCTCTGAGGGCCTTGTGCAATGTGTACAGGAGCATGAGGTGCACTATACCACTATCCATTCTCTTCAATTCCAGGAAAGAATGGGGTCCCCGGGCCCCAAAGGGCTCTGTCAGTTTCTATGCAGACACATTTCACTTGCATAAATGGCCCGATGCTATAAGATTCCAGTGTAAGATGATATAGGAGAGGAAAGAGAGATTCACTCCCAGCTCGGCACATCAGGCAAGATCCCGGGGCTATGGTAAGGTAGATTTTCTTTTCTTCTTCTGAAATCCGTCTCCTTTTTGCACGAATGAACTATCTCCAGTTTATGCACAGACAGGGTTGGGGGGCTTGCCTACAAAATTTCACTGTGATTCGAAGCACCAGCTAGAGAGAAGGCCCTGTCAATCTTCCTCCTATGACATCTGTTCTACTACTCGGCCAGCATACTGCCCACAGGGCAGGAAGTTCTGAACAATTGACACAGTCACTGAAAGCTATTGTTTGGCTGAGCCGCAGTCTGTGTCTCTGTGGTTTCCACCCTACTGCTGCTGTGTTCTGCAGTTGGAGCATCATCAGGCTGATGAGCATGGTCACAGAAGTCTCATGATGGGCAAAGACACCCGGTACAGGTATGGTCCATGAATGATTCTCTTCACCCAACTAGACACCTCTTTCTTCCTCCTGTCGTGAAAAGGCAGTGGGATAAGGCAGAGAGGTTACTGGTTCTAGAAATAGACCAATGAATCCAGCTTAACAGACAGTTGAATGGCCCACAGCTTGCAAATATTTGGGTAATGTATCTCACCTCATGGAGCATTGCCTTCCTTATTTGCCCAATAAAGATAACTGCAGAGGCGAATTATATTAATCCATGTAGAAATGTAATCAGCATGCCTGACAGATTGCAAATATATAGAAGATAATGTAAATTTGAGATGGGAATCCTGAGCGACAAATTGCTTTCTTCTCTAGGAATGAGCAGGGAGCCCATTTGGAAAGATCTCGGGTTGAACAAGTTCTTAGGAGTGCGAGACATTTACAGATGAATGAAATCTTTCAAAGGTGTTCAAAATCGCCTAGATCAGAGATGCCTAAACTTCAGCAATGCACCAGAATGCCTGGAGATCTTGCTAAGAGGAGAGTCCTTAGCCTAGAGTACAGGAGGTTGGGATGGGCCTGAGAATGGGCCTGCCAGGTCCCAGGAGGGAGGTGATGCTACTTCCAGAAATACACTCCTGAAACAAAAGCAGTGGCTCTATAACAACCATTTCCACAGGTACTGCTCACCTGCCCTTGTGTTAACACATTCAGTTATTCTGACAGTTCCTCAGGGCAGCCATGTAATTGGGTCCTGTTTGTTTGTTTATTTGAGGCAGGGTCTTACTATATGGTCTAGGCTGGACTTGAACTCAATCCCTGACTTTGCGTCTCAAGGGCTGGGATAACAGGCTCAGCACTACTTCAGAGACAAAGACAAAGACATCTACCCTAGACGCTCATGAACTTTCCTTTTGATAGTAACAGAGCTACAGAGGGAATCCAGCTCCCATGTCCCAAGGTGCACACGTTCCATTACCAAGTATTTGTAAACCGAGGCACAGCATGGGCACATATTACTGAGGATGTAGTTGAATTTATTTTCAAATCCAGGGCCATCTGACCCCAAAGTCCAAGCACTTCACTCCATCCAGTATGGAAAAGGACATGTCCAGTCTCTCTGGAAGCCAGGGACCCACCTGATTTCCATTCTGTCCTTCCCTTTTTCCATGGGTCTTCTAGGTAATTGCCTGCTCTCTACACTCACTGGACAGAGTAGAGCTGGCTTTAGGGGGGATCAAATGACCACCACAGGCGATGAAGGTAGAGCAGACCATTTCTTGTTTCTTCGTTTCTCCTTAGCTAGTGTTTTCTCTTCAGAGCTCCCGGTGGTGGCGGAGGGGGTGTGTGTGGGGGGAATGGGGCCTCTGCAAATGGGGAACCGGCCAGTCAGCTGCACGGGCCTTGGCTTGCAGTGTTCATTAGCACTGGGCGGGCCTCGGGAGAGCACCTGGGCTGTGAAAAGTAAACTTGTCTCAGTTCTTTAGTCCCTGCCTCCCTTCTAGAATGGAGCCCCAGTGCAGCTGCCAGGCACTAATGCGACCAATTATTTCTGTCCTCAGTTACTAGGTAATAAATCCAGTCTTGGCACCAAGTCGCAGGTTTGGCGTGGGAGAAAGCTTGGTTTTGGGATCAACTGCAGCTCCTCGGTGTAGGGTTGTGGTTAGGAATCTCAGACGTGAAATAAGAGTGTTGCTATAGGGACCTCATCATGGCCCTGTCAACCACCAGCCGTGTGTGACAGTCATGTTCTTACTCTACTCTTCAGTATAAGACAAACAGAATCCTCTGCCTTTGCTGTTCTGCCTTGGTTATTTGAACACCTGGAACATCTGCACTCTTCAGTTAAACCCAAGCATCTCTGTGAGTTTGAGGCCAACCTGGTCTACAAGAGCTAGTTCCAGGACAGGTACCAAAGCCACAAAGAAACCCTGTCTCGAAAAACAGACGAAACAACAACAACAACAACAACAATCTTTCCCCACATCCCGTATGAAATTCCTCCTCTTTTATTCTCTGAAATATCAACCTATTTGTCTTCTTTGGCCGAAAATGAAATCTGTCATTTATCTTAGTATTCTGTGGGGTGTGTGTGTGTGTGTGTGTGTGTAAAACTGTCATGTATTGTAGGTAACATCTGAGCAGCCTTCTGAGCAAGCACCTGACAGCCTGCTTTGCAAACTGCAAACCGCACTCCCCTGAGATTGTGAGGCTTGGCACCATAATTCACATCTTCAACTGTTTGTGAAACAAACAGTTTTTAAAACTCAAAAACTAAAACAAAGCGCAGCAGTAAATTGAGTGTTATGCATAGCTGAAACGCTTCTTATTTATTAGTCTAGCTTTGTTATTTTCAGTGATGCTTATTGCATGCTGTAAATTTGGTTTTTCTTTCAGAAATGGCAAACAAACTGGGAAAGGACAATCACTGCTTCGAACTCAGTAGAAAGGATAAGGGACACAAAGTAAACAGAAGATAAGACTGTAAATTTACTGATAAAACAACGCACAAGCTCGCCACATGGAAAGCATACAGCAAAAATATAACCTAGGTATAGGCAGGAGTGAGAGACAGGGAGGCGTGCCAACGGCTGACAGACAGGTGTTAGATCAGCACAGTGGAAATGCACATGACTCCGGATATGGAACTTGCAGAAACAGGGCCTATTATCTCCAAAGTACCTCAGAGCTAACTTCAAAGCATCTAGGCTCTTGCCCAGGTGGTTCTAGATTATCACTGCTGCCACATTCCATTGGTCAAGTAAATTACAGAAACTACCCCAGCTTCCAAGGAAAGATTCATGGGTTTTCCCTTGTGATATATGAAGCAGTAACACATACTGAAGTGGCAAAGGAATTGGGGCCAGATATTGTTGGAGACCATCAACTCTAAAACACATGGCATGTCAGAGATTCGTTCCTCCCGTTTTCACATTAATTTACTAACTTTAAAGGATTTGTTCAACACACGGTTTTTAAAAACTGAGGGAAATGGCGTTGGAAAGAAACTAAAGAGAGTCCTCTCTTATTCTGTAGCTGATGACACCAAAGATTTCTCAGGACAGTGTGAGTGTAGTTGTCATTAAAGCCAAGGAGCAGACACCAGTTTGCAAATTAGTATCAGGAACTGACTTTTATTTTTTATTAAGATTCACACTAGCCCTGTGTCATGGGGATTGGAGTCTCTTCACAGGCTGTTAAACTGAACCTCAGAAAGGTTAAGTAGTTTTCCTAGTATCAAACATTAGAGATTTGTTTCTACCAGGCAAGCATATTTCCACCCCGGATCCCATGACCTTCCTTCCTACACACATCCTTTGAGGTCTGCTTTGAAAAGCAGAGCAGAAGATCTGTGTAATAACAAGTTGACTGTAGAGAGTGTTTTTTTCCCAGTAGTGGGAGGGAAATCAAATTTGGTCTGCCCAATGATCTAGTAGTTTGTTGATTTTCAAAGTTTGTGTGTTTCATTGATCAAAATAGCACTTGAGAAAACAATGGTATTGCAATCATAAAGATGAGAAAAAATCAAGGCTTATCTTTGGCAAAATCAACATGGCTCCACTTCACACTCTACTAAGAGTATTCCCATTGCAGTTTTTACAAATAAGGGAGTGCATGAAGAAATATTACAGAGATCCCAGAAAATAGTGAACCTTCTATTTTATCAGGCTAATGTCATCATGACCTTTTGTAAAGCCAACTGTGAATCCTTACACACACACACACACACACACACACACACACAGTGATAGACTTTGGCAAGGCCTCAAAGGAGGGTCCTATCTTCTGTCCACCAGGCAGAAGAAGTTGTACCACTTCCCCCATCCACTAGCTCATTCCTTTCAGTTTCTATGCCTGTTCTCCTTCAGATGCTCAGTGGTAGCCAGTCTTTGTAAGAGAGCAACTCTCGTCATGTGGTACTTTTTTTTAGAAAGATTATTTGAAAAATGTGCTAAGATCCCAAGAGGGAATGACTTGAAATATGTTTTTATTGTTGATTGTTTTTTTTTTTTTGATTATTTGTTTTGGTTGCTCTCTTCTCAAACTTTCCCACCCTACAACCAAGAAGATGCATTTGGGAGTCTTCCATCATCTTCAAGTCTGGATGTAGTGTATACTCCCGCATCCATCTGTCTTTCCAACCACCCTCCAGGCTCATCTGCATGAAAACATGATCCTAGCTCATGGTGGTGTTTGGAAAAGTTGTAAAACTCATGGTAATGGGTCCCATAACTCAAAAGAGGGTCACTAGGGTGGGTCTTGAGGGTAATGTTCACTTTTGGTTTCAGCTCTGAACTTTGCTTTATTCTTTGGCAACATGTTAAGCAGCCTCTCACTTCAGCTCTTACCTTAAGGACAGAGCTGCTCCAGCCACCATGACTTTTCTGCCACGATGAACTATACAACAGAATAAAGCAAAACATTCTTTAAGTTGCTTCTGCCAGGTCTTTTGTCACAGTTATGAGTAAAGTAATAAATAACTCCCTTTTTCCTTTATGTGGAGTCAGTATTTCCAGAACATTCCTTTTTTTAAAAGGGAAAGAAATAGCTAGCTGGATAGATAGATAGTAGGTAAGTAGGGAGAAGGAGAGAGAGAGGAGAGGAAGACAGAGATGGATACATACATACATACATACATACATACATACATACATGCATACATACATAATAGGAGCTTCATGAGAACTCTCTATCTGAAGGGAAGCCCAGATTCTTCACAATGTGTTATCAGGCTGTCAAAAACCATGGGGTCGCCGGGCGGTGGTGGCGCACGCCTTTAATCCCAGCACTCAGGAGGCAGAGGCAGACAGATCTCTGTGAGTTCGAGGCCAGCCTGGTCTACAAGAGCTAGTTCCAGGACAGGCTCCAAAGCCACAGAGAAACTCTGTCTTGAAAAAACAAAACAAAACAAAACAAAACAAAAACCATGGGGTCAACCCCTTTTAAACAGTTTCCTTGATTAATTGCTTCACTGTCTTTGGCCAGAGAAAGGAGGCTGTTCCCCAGAAGAAGGTACTCCTGAGCTGCCTCCAGTCTGCACACTGTGAAAGATCACAGACAGGAGCAGCACAGCCCTTCAGTGCAGGGGCTTCTCTAATTCTTGCTGCCTTGTCATGCCCTTGAACCATGTATACCAGGTCCCAAGATCACAGCATCTTACTGTTTAGCCAGTACCCAACTTTTTCTTCTGTTTTAAAGTCTGGGTTTTCCTGAGACAACCTTCTGATACCTCAGAACACTGGCCTTGTTAGGAAGAGACCTTGGGCAAGTCACTATTTGCTCTGAGCCTAACTCTTTTAACATAATGTTTAGACTCGTGTCACTAAAATACAGTTCTGTGTAAGATAATAACCTCTAGACTAAACAGACCTGGTTTCAAACTTCTGCTCTGAGTCCGAGAACCTTAACCTCATCTAAGACTCAGTTCCTCTTCTTTGAAGCAGGATTATTAAAAGCAACTACCTAAAATTAAGTGAAATAAGTTATATAAAGGATTTAACAACATGCTTGGTTTATAGTATTGTGTGTCACTCAAGAGTGTTCACCTGTATGTGGAGTCCAGAGGACAAGTAGGGCAAGTGCCCTCTTTTTTGTTTCTTTTAAAGAGAGGATGTCTGCTTGTCTGGAACTTTCCAAGTAGGCTAGGTTGACTGGCTAGTGAGACCACTTGTCTCTCTGTCCCCAGCACTGGGATTACAAGCATTGACTAGACAGATGAAGGAATCATCTCCCCAGCCTTCTAAGTATTTAGTAATAGAAAGTGGCTGCAGTGGGAAGACTATCATTATCGCGATTGTTGTTATGCTAAAACGGCTTGGATTTCAAAAAGGCAAAGTTCTACCCTCGTGTTCTTTGTGTAGGTTAAGATTAGGCTCAGCAGGGTGTGTTTGGAATCATGTCTCCCAGGAGTCACACAGAACAGAAAGAGAGAGAGAGAGAGAGAGAGAGAGAGAGAGAGAGAGAGAGAGAGAGAGAGAGAGATTTAGAGCTTGCAGCGACAGCGGTGGCACTCTTGCCTTTGTGTCCTTCTTGCCCGTCTGCTTGCCCTGCCTGGCCCGGGTCTAAGTCACAGCTGCTGCACGCTGGTCTTATGCCGGTCAGGCAGCCAGGAGGGAGAGGAAACCAGAATAAACATGTTTTGCAAGAGCAGAGCTAGTCCAAGTGAAGGCAATTCTAAATAAGGACAACGCAGTCTTTCAGAGCCAGCGCCTTGGCCTCTAGGCAGCTTCCTCCATGGGCGGGCTTGCCATGTTTTCCACAGACAGACTGATAAGCTGCAAGTGCCTGAGCTAGGCTGCCGAGAAGCTCATGAGAGACCTTTGTCCAGCGTAACATCAGATGCCAGAGGGTGGTGGTCCCAGGGCAGTGGATCCAGCCAGGCCTTCAGTCCCAGCAGCTGGGCTCAAGGGCATCAGACAGCCTGCCCATCTGAAAGAAGGAAAGGGGAATAACACGTTGCTGGGTGGGCTCCCCTGAGAACTGACAGGAATGTGGAAAGTTCACCAACAATGACAAGATCGGCAGAGCTCCACTAAGGACGCAGCTTTAGTTTCTACTTCTTCACCACTGGCTGGGTGACCCCCGGCCGGCCAGCTTCTCTGAATCTCATTTTCCTACTTTGTGTTTCCTACTGGTCCTGGATTCTAATGGGCCCAGGGTACAGATACTAGTGAGCTAGTTTTCTGTGGCTACCATAAGCAGTGACCACAGCTTGGCTGTTTAATACAAAAGGCTTTCTTCAGCTCACAGCTTTAGAGCCTCCTACTTAGGCCTCGGAAGAGTCTCCCCAGCGGTTACAGAGAACAGGAGAACCCATGCATTGTCTGTTGCATCCCCTACAGCTGCTAGCATTCCTGGGCTGTGGTACATCTCTTCAACCTCCACCTCAGGGCCTCCTCTTCCTGGGTGTGAGCCATTATCCCTGTGCCTTCCTCTCAGGACACCTGTGAAGTAATCTGTACTATCTCCCCTCTGAGAGTATTGTGTCTTCAAAGTCCTTGCTTTGGATAGGTAGCATTTACAGACTCCAGAGGTTAGGACCTAGTATCTTGACATTCCTCTCCTCAGCCTACTATAAACATCTCTTTGTTACAAATATGGAGAGTTTCAGAAGAATCTCATCATTTAAAAATACCCTGTGATTTAAGTGGAGAATTGGGAACTGTCGAGGCATGCCACAAATAACGCTGGAGTTCTTCATGTTATCCTGTTTCATGTGGGAGCCCCCATCTTAATATCTCTACCACAAGAGAACTGGCAGAAGCACTCAGCTTTATGAGTGGAGGAATGGACACCTGGAGGCATTTGAATTTCATTCTGAGGGTAGCACAGTGGCTGTGTGTTTATACCAAGTAAACTTTTACAAACTCTGAGTCCCTGATCAAGTTACTCAGTCTGTCTGGCAGGTTCCAGTGTCCTCATAGATAAAATGAAAATAATTATATAATCTACTACTTAAGAAGTTCATAGGAATAAATGATCTATTTTAAAAGAAGTTGTACCGTTCTTAGCAAGTGACAAAGATTGGTGATTATTAACATTAAATAGTTTTCAAGTGTTTAACTGCCTCAAGATTCAGGCTAATTTAAAAATAAGGAGGGAGAGATAGCAGAAACTACTGAGGGTTTTTTGAGTTCAAGTCAGTGTGTGTCACGGCTCTAAGCCATAGTTGATGACCTTGATGATTAGATAGAGTTGGGGCAATACTGGCAACTGACATAATAATATGTTCACCAAAGTCACCAAAATCTGAATACCAAAGCCCAAGGTGTCAGAGGGTCTTGGAATTGGCAGGAGTTAGACAAGAAGAAAGAGCAAGAATGAAAACGGCTGCTCTAGCTATAGATCCTTTCTTTTAAAGGACTTGCTTCTAAGGATTGTATATTGTACTGACAAAATAGATTTGTGCACAATGGCTTTAAGATGGACCATGAAGAGACTCAAGAGATGGATCAGTGCTTGAGAGTACTGCATGCTCTTCCAGAAGACCTGAGAGATCTGTTCCCAACACCTTCTCGGGCAGCTCACAACTGCCTGCAACTTTAGATCCACAGGATCTAATATTATGTTCTGGCCTCTATAGACACCTAGCACACACGCACACATGCATACACACACACACACACACACACACACACACACACACACATGTGCCTGTGTCTGTGCACACACAAGGACAAAAAATCTTTAGAAAGACAGACTATGGAAATGTGCAGTTTTTGAAATGCTAAGAGGCCGGGCAGGAAGAGAAAGGGGCAATTGTAGCTTGAGAACAAAGGAAGACAAACAGGTTGGGCAGGGGCTCCAAGGAAATTGGGTCTGTATTTCAATGGGTCCCATGTTTCCTGTAACCTGGAGCCCACTCACAACAAACTTTGAAGAATCTTTATAAGAGACCTCAAGAGACTGTCGTCTTCAGTGGCCTGCCATTCCTAAGTCATAGAAAAGATTGTAGAGCCCTAAAGAAAACATAGGAAATGATGGCAGAAAGAAAATGGCAGCATTTAAATCCTTCTGCTCTTCATTCCCTCTGGTTGTGGACAAGCTATATAAGGAACATATATAACATAGTAATTGTATTAGTTAAAAACATGATCCTAGAGTGATAGAGATCCAATCAGCTAAGCAAATAAAAATAAATTTTGTCAAATAATAGTCTAGACACACACACATATGTATACATATATATATATATATATGTAATTCTCATAACATTATTCATTGTAACCCAAAGTGGAATTTAGCCCAAATACCTACTCAGCAGAGAAATGGACAATGAAATACTTTATATTCATAGAATGGACTAATACTTAGCCATGATACAAAGTGGATTAATATCAAGAACGTGCTAAGTAAAAGAAACTAGGGACAAATGATCATATACTCACCATTTAATTTATTATAAATGTCCATAATAGAAAAATATATCAAAACAGAAAGCAGCCTGGAGCTCGCCAGTAACCAGAGAGTGGGGAATGAAGAGTATCTTTGGGGGTGATTAAAAGTCTTGGAAACACAGAGAGTATTTATGACAGACATAGTCAGTATCACTGGGTTACATATTTTAAATGTCTAACGCTTAATTTAAAAAAAAAATGGAACTTAAGAAATGTAGAGGTGGGAAGTTCAGAACCTGCAGGAAGCTTTCTGGAAATTCCAGGCATCTGTTTTTCTTTCGTCTTATGATTCCAACATCTACAGCTTTTAGCTTCTACTACACATTCTGAAGGGCTTCTCAAACTCCAATGACAGCGCCTGCATTTCAACCACCAGAAAGGAAAACAGCAAGGGGGAATGAAGGAAAGACCCTAAGGACATGGTGCCTTGGCTAAGATTAGATGAGGTACAGAAATAAGCCACAGTAAGAATGGTGAGGCCGAGCTTTCCAGAGGCCTCAGAGGGCACAAGTCTCAGGTATGACAGTTGAGGGCAGAGAGGATCGCGGGAAAGCAGGAGGAGGTGGGCCCTGGGGAGTGAGCATGCAGGCATGTTGGCCTTCCCTGCCTGCCTCTGAAATGTAGGCTCTCCGTTCTTTCTTCCCCCACTTCACATTCCTAACCCTTGAGGACATAGATTCAATGAAATTATCAAACAAGAGTAGCATCTAGAGCTGGCCTCTGTGTACCTAAGAGTGTGCATTTTATCTTCTAGCTGAGGACTGTTGAAATTATTTACCTCTTACAGGCTGCTGCCTAGGATGCCATGACAGCAGGGCTGCCTCCCAGCCCAGGGCTGCATGTTTTACTGCTGCCTGTCCAGGGGTCCTGTCCGTTTTCTCCTCTTACTAATGACTTCATTTTCTGTGTCTGTGAAAGCCAAGGTAAATGATGCAGACTTATGCCCAGGGCCAGATGCTCTGTTGTGGGCTGGCTATTTGTCTCCCTGGGCCCTAAAAGGTTTGGTGGTGTTGGGTACATGAGCGAGGAGGCTAATGGCATGGGTCACCCATGCCCACCCCTTCTCTGTTTTGGCTTTGACAAGATCTGGGTTTTATGTGCCAAGGAGTACAGCTGGGGCAAGCCTCCCTTGGCTAAGCCTTCTGTGCCTGAAGAGAAAAACAAGGACCTGCAGAGTTCAGCCTTGAAGATGCTATGGTTGTGGTTATGGCGGAGAAAGCAGAGCTGGAGACCTTAGTCTGAATAGTGGATGTGGGTTTCTTAAGAGCATATAATGAAGTCTTTTATACTTTGAGCAGGTCAGAGATAAGAGGTGAGATTGCTAAATGTCTTCTGGTAGTAATCCCTAGGTTGTAGAGCTTTGACCAGGAAACCTAAAGACAGGGTATCAGAGATTAACATGTAAAAATCAAAAGGGTGATAGTTTTAGCATTGCCTGATGTAGGAGAGTATTCTGAATCTGAGAATCATTGCTGCTGACAAAGTCTACCCATGCACTCAGCCCTAAATGATGCACTGCATGCTTTATGGCATTGCCCAAATACTACAGGAATTTTTTTTTTACATTTCACAGGTAAGAAACAGAGACTCTGAGAGGTAGTGTAGCTTGCCCAAAGCCACCAGACATTAAGAAACAGTCAATACAAAGATCTCTTTGTGCATGGACTCAGTGCACATGCTCTTAGTTAACATGTATTTCATAGTCAATACTCTTTCCTTGTGGACTTCAGTGACTGGCTTCCCCTGTTCTGGCAGACATGGAATCATTGTTCATAGCATGGGAAGAAAGGTGAACAAAACTACCAAAGTCCTTCTTGCTAAACCATGTAAACCAAATGCCAGTAAGGTTGGCAAGTGATGAAAGTCCAGGGAGGTAGGGCCTTTCATCATGTAGTGGCATACAAGACTCGGGATACAGAGTGGATTATCTCCATTCATCCCCCAAAAGCTAATCTCCTCCCTTCAAAAGTGGAAGCCAAACTTTATAGAGCACATAGACCCAATGGGAGGTATCTCCAAGAGACCTTGGAACAGAGGAAAGAGGTTAGCTCTCCCCTGCCCCCCAGGAACCATAGCTTTTCTGAGGTTCCTCTACTTAACACCTTAGCTACTATCAAGGTAGCCCAATGCTGAGGCCTAGCAAGGTTCTGCTCTTTCCAGGTGCTGTACCCAGCACCCACAACCTCAACATCCTATATAGGTTTCCCTTGACTCCTTTTGTAATAGCCCATAACTCTGCTTGAGCCACCCCTCTGTTTCCTAGTAGGACCCAGGGCATGCTAGTTTTTATAGCTTTGGATCTGTACTATAGAGTATTTCAAACTATGCTTTGAAGTGCAGAAGTAAGAGCTCTTGTTGTAAAACCCATTTTGAGAGTTATGGAACCCTGCCTGCTCAGCATCTGACCTGTGAAATAGTCTTTTACATTGTGTGAATATATGTTGCTGTGATTGGTTTTAATAAAGAAACTGACTGGCCAATGGCTGGTTAGGTGGGAGAACCAAACTAAGAACACTGGGAAGAAGGGCAGAGTCAGACACAGAGGGAACAAGAGATGATAATAATAAATGTACCACAACATGGAAGAGGGTAAATAAGAAATACGGGCTAATTTAAAATGTAAGAGCTAGTTAGTAATAGGTCTGAGTTATTGGCCCAGCATTTACAATTAATAATAACTATTTGTGTGGCTATTTGGGAAAAGGTTGACAGGGGAAACTGATTGGCAGTCTAGACAAAAAACTCCACCTTCACTGATCCCAAAGTATTCCTCTCCCCTGCCTGTAGGTGGTGATTACTCGTTCATTTCTGAGCTGCTAAGACCTGAATAATTACACAGAAGGCAAATTAATTATAACACTGTTTGGCCAATACCTTAGGCATATTCCTAGCTAACTCTTATATCTTAAATTAACCCATTTCTATTAATCTGCGTAGCACTACAATGTTGTGGCTTCCTGAGTAAATTCTCAGGCATCTGTCTCCTTTGGCAGCTACATGGCATCCCCCTGACTCTGTCTACTTTCTCTCTATATCACTATATCGCTGTTAGAATTTCCTGTCTGGCTTTATTAAGCCATTGGCTGAAACAGCTTCTTTAATAACCAGTGGTAATAACGCATATTCATAGCATATAGAGGGGAATCCCACATCACCTGCCTTTCTTCATTCTCTCAGGAAACCAGAGGAGGCTTGTCATAAAGCCCAGTGTCTAGTCCAAAACCCCCAACTCTAGCAACAAACAAATGGGGAAGAGGTAATTAGAAAAATTTCCAACCTCTCTTGTTGGCCCAAGTGGCCTGATTTATGCCTTGTGCCTTCATTGACTGCTTGCCATAATATCTTCCAAAGCATAAAGTCCCATAAATCTTCCATGGAAATGATTACTTGACTATCAGCCCATGTTCTACATACACACAGAAATGTCATTAAGGTAACAGACAGTCCCACTGGCCCCAGCAAAGTCCTTTTCTGCCAGGCTCAAGTTACCTCAAATCAATATTTGAACAAGGACAAAAGCACATCTTTTCAAAACCAAATTAGTAGAGTTAGGCCTAGAGGTGTGTTTGTAGCAGGCACATTCAGGCTCACCTTGGAGACTGTACAGTTGGGCCAACAGGGCCTGCCTCTTTTACAACCTTATAGGGTCATCATTATGCGTGTGAATGTTACTTAAGGTGATACTGAGATTCAGGAGAAATGGGAAATTTTAACAAGGCTAGACATAATACTTGAGATTAAATAAAGGTATGTTTCTTCATGCATGTCTTAAATATTGTTTTAGGATCTGTACCAAGATCTAGGAATCCAAAGGGAGCAGAACAGGTGAGATCAGGGCCTTTGGTGTCTCCCTGCAGAAACAGGTTACCAAGGCCAACTCCTCTGTGAAGGCTTCCACAGAGGAAGCCTTCCATGTACCAAGCATCAGTAAGGGAGGAGTAGATGAGAGGAGAGAAAATCCTGCCTCATTCAGGAAGAAAGACAGATGCTTTCGCTTTGACTCTACTTCTGGGAGTGAGCCACCTGATTGGTGAAGTGGGTGAAGGAATAAAATCTGTCAAGCATGACCTCCTATGGGTGCCATGAGAATAGACTCTGGGGTCCAAGTGTCTTACACAACCCTTTCCCAGGTGTTGACTGAGGTTTCTACACTCCTCCCCCTCCCTGGTCCTGCAGTCATTCAGTCCCAAAGAAACACATAGAGGTCTACATTAATTATAAACTGGTTGGCCTATTATATCAGGCTTCTTATTAACTCTTATAACACATATTAACCTAAAATTCTTGTCTGTGTTAGCCACGTGGCTTCTTACCTTTTTTGGCAAGGCAGTCACATCTTGCTTGCTCTGTGTCTGGCTTCCTTTGTATCTGGGTGACAACTGCAGACTGAAACTTCCCTCTTCCCAGAATTCTCGTTGCCCCACCTCTACTTCCTGCCTGGTTGTCCCACCTATACTTCCTGCCTGGCTACTGGCCAATCAGCATTTATTTAAAATACAAGTGACAGGGTACAGACCATTGTCCCACAGCACCCAGGTTCTTATTCTTATTTTCTATATGCTGACCAATTGTGGATCTCTGTATTAACTGCCACCTTCTTAAAAAAAAAATAAAAGAAGCCTCTCTGATACAGGGTGAAGGATTCACTGTCCATTTAGCAGAACAGTAACAGTTGCTTCTTCTACAGGGCTTATGACCTAGTTAGTGATCCAGATAAACCCAAATAACATCCATGATCCAGATGCTTAAAATGACCCATCTTATTTAGGAACTTGTAAAACAGTTAGGTACCACATAGCAATGTCTCACTTGATGGTGGTCTGTGTAGGCCACAAAACATAACAGAGATGAAAAAAAAAAACCTTCTCACCTGGTGACATCTCTTTCCTATCATTACAGTGTAATTCATTATTCATAAGGTGTTCGTCATGCTGTTTTAAGCAAACTGAACAACAATGACAACGAAGTGTTAATACTCACACTTTCCATGGTAGGGAACGGGTGTAGGAGGTCCTTATGTATATGTGTTACTTTTATTTGTTAGTGAAGAAAGTATCTGCGTTGGCCTGTAATAGGGTAGAGTAGAGCTAGGTGGACAAAACTAAACTGACTGCTGGGAGAAAGAGGGCAGAGTCAAGGAGAAGCCGTGTAGCTCTGCCAGAGACGGATGCTAGACAGAACCTTGCCAGTAAGCCACAACCATGTGGCAATAGGCAGATTAATAGAATGGGTTAAATTAAGATGTAAGAGCTAGCCAATAAGAATCTAGAGTTGATAGGCAAAGCAGTGATTTAATTAATACAGTTTCTGTATGGTTATTTCAGGAGTCTCAGTGGCCAGGGAACAAACAAGCAGCCTCTTACAACAGGGAAGCCTTCCAAAACATAGGAAAGAGAACACAATAAGGAACTAGTGGACCAAAATAAAACCGAAAACCAGCTGGGCAAACTCCAAATTCTACATCTCCACATTTGATGCCAAAATGCTCTCCATATCTCCAACTTTATTCAGTTTTGTTGACTGCAACAGTCTTCTTTCTCTTGGGCTGGTTACATTTCCTGTTAGTATCTCTCCTTTGCAGGCATTCCACAACTCTGGCATCTCTGACATCTCAGGTTCTCCAAAGCAATCCAGGCTTCAACTTTACAGCTTCATGCAATGGTCTCTCTACTAGGCCTCCATTCAGAGATTCCCCTAACATTTAGCTGACCTCAGCAGCTTTATTTCATAATTCCTTTCTTCTATCCTTAACTCGAAAGCCAGAACCCACATGGCTGAAGCTGCCAAGTACTGCTGCTTCCTGGGGCTGAAGCATGTCCCCCTGATTCAATTACATCTTAACCAGCATTTCTTCCTTCATTGCCTACGCTTGACTGTTCTGCAACTTGCTCTATAGACTAGGTGGGCCTCAAACTTAGAGTTCTGCCAGCCTCTGCTTTTCCAGAGCTAGGATTTAAGATGTGCTTCCACAGCACCCAGTTCTAAGCTTTTCTTTAGTTTCTTTCTACAAGTTGGAAACTTAGCTGGGTGGGATCTTGCCTGAGGTCACCACTCCCTTTTATTCATTTCTTAATCCATTTATTCCTTGAACATAGAATTTAGCTCCATCCTACTTCCTGGTGCTCTTTTTTGCCTCAAAATTTACTTTTTGTAATTTACCCTGCTCGGTTTGTTCCTTTTCATTATGAATCTTCATTACAGTTACCCTTAATATCCATGCAACAGTGTTTATTGGGGTGGTTTGAGATGTTCTCTGCCAACAGAATTAATCCAAAACTCTTCACTTTATCATGGAAGGAAGAGTAACTGAGTAAGAACTGGATGAAGAGGAAGAAACCCACAAGATGTATGTACCAATTGAATTCAGAAGTAGGCTGGGAAGTAGGACAGTAGATGTGGCACACCATCTTTGAGTGATCAAACCTTGAAAGAATGTCACCCTGATGATAATATGTGTGTCCACAAACTCTTCAAATATTTTGTTCATGGCAATGGCCAATCTTTGCTCAGTCCTGAGGATGTTGTTATTGCTTAATGTGTGTTCCCTGGGTCTGTGTCACTCACAACCTAAGGGTGGACAAATACATAACTACAATATCAAATGTTTATCGTGTTAAGCCAAGTACCTTACCTAGACTTGAACTTTCAGGAAGACTTCTCATAGAATATGTGAGACTGGAGTTAAAATTATCCAGACAGTGAAGGGCTAAAAAGAAAAAACAACAGCAAGAAAGATCAGCTTCTGCAATAAATCTGCAGCATGTGACACTTGGGGCTGTTTCATGTCTTTAAACACATGAGTGGTAGGGAAAGAGGTGCAGATGGAATTCATGGGTCATGAGTGACCTTGCTTGCCAGGCTAAGTACTGACACTTTATTCCTGACACTACTGGATCTATTTAAAGGCTATTCTGCAGAACTATGATCTCGCATCACTGGCATGGAACTACTGGAATAGTTTCAATGATTGCAAGCTCCTGGTCCGAGGCTCTGGTATCTGATTTAAGGTTCATGAAACCATTGACTTCTTGCTTTGCTTTGGGATCCGGGACTGACTCCTCTGGCTGAGAATGGGTTCATTTTATGATGCTGGGTGGATCCTTCATAGGTGATTCCTTCCAGAAATGAGCTATACACCTATGATGTCAGAGGGTGGGGCATTGGGAATGGAGTAGGGTGTAACAGCTGCTATCAATCTTTTCCCTCCTAAGAAAATGCAAAGCTCTGCCCAGTGGCTGGGCAAGGCATGCTTTGACTTCTGGAGAGATTCAGCCTTTCAGAAAGATGACAATTGTCCCCAGAGACTGAGGCTTGTGAAAAAACCTCAGACAGTCTACATGAACTGATTTAGACAAGCTGGAAAAACTTGAACAAGTTCGTTGGTCCTTGGATCCTAATTCCCTTTGCTATAAAGGAAGTAATAATGAATCTCCCATGGACTATTAGAATATCAGAGGGAAAAATGTAAATCTGTAATGTTATATATTAGTTTTGTCTCCAAAGAATTTTTTCTTGTGGACTTTCATTCTCTTATTAGGAATCTACAGCCATCCCAGCTCAACTTTTCTATCCCAATATTATAATTTAAAAGTATTACATAAAACCACGAGTATCATTAACAACAACAAAAAATTGGTTCATTTTGTCATTTAGTATAATCAAGCATACTAAGTTGGGCACAGTGGATTTATTCATTTGGAATACAAAGAGCTTCCACCTCGTGATGTACCTTTGACCAAGTCTATTTTCAATAAAATTCTGGGGCAAGCAAATAAATGAGTGGGTTTCAGTGGGTCAGGCTTATGAGAACAGGATACTGACCACCAAAGGGAATCCCTTCTGCTCTGTAGACAGAAGTTCTGTGAGTTTCCATGTCAGTTTGTAACTTAGCTAGGAAAAAAAAAATATCTTCCACAGGAAAAGAGTTAAAAGGTTCATGCTTCAAGAAATATTCCAGGAATGTTTGAGAGAAATATGGCATGCCCCAGGGGACCCCCAGGGAGAAGAGAGGAACAGCTGCAGCCTCCACATGTTGAGTCCAGCACAATGTCCAGTCCAGAGAGGAGTTTTTGCTGCCACCACAAATCTGAAGGTCTGCAGCGAGGTGAGAGACATAGACTTCTCTTAGTACCAAGAGCCCTTCTGGGATGACAGAATGTCTTTGAATGGCTTTAAACTAAAATTGCTTATGTCTCAAGTTTCATCTTCACTCCAAATTTAAATCTTGATAGGTGTCCCTTTTCTCACAGCCTTCCCATTGTCTTGCTCCTCTGCTCCTCATCATTTGGAAGATCATTAGACCCATGGATGCTGGAAGAATGAGATCTTCACTCCGAAAGAGAGTATCTGTGGGGTAGCACAACGTCCACTAACAGCTGCTTCCGTTGCTTTTCAGAATCACAGGCTTTAGATAACCAAGTTCAACACAACTGGAATTAGTTTGTATAAGATTCCAAATTTCTTTTTATCCCATAAGAAGATGAAGATGGGTAGGATAGATTAGTTGCTGATGCTGCAGCTGGTCCTTCAGATAGTCATCCTTTCCAGCTTTGTACCAATTTTATAAATTCGTCACCTTTTAGCTATGCATAGCAGGCTAGTCTAGACCTTCCTCCATGAGGAAGTATGGACATAAAATCCATTTGATATTAATACTAGATGACAGGGGGCACCAAAAGATGACATAGTGAATGTCCTGGAGGTCAAACCTACTCCTTCGGGTCCTGGTTGTATAGAAGATACCCTATCTCTAGTTAATTATTTGTTTAAAGTACTGATTTCCATCTTTGTCTGCTTCTCTTTGAACTCAGACTCCCAAGGTGGCCAGAGGACATGACATCTGAACACTTTTAGGATACTTAGAATGCATCTGGTGAAGATTCCCTACTTTGGGGGATTTGGTTCCAAACCTGCTGAGTCCAAAATAGTGAAGACAAGAGGCACAAATTCCCCAAGCAGATATTAGAAGTAACAGGAAATAAGAACATCCTCTACTCCTTTGTTCCCAAACCAACAAACCCTACATATTGGGACCTAACACTAAATAATGGTTATTGATTTAGCATGTTTATTGCATTCTGGGAGATGATGAATATTTTTACAAGGTTACAACTCAAACCTGGTGCTTCAGATGATTCTTCCAATGGCCATTACTCTGTCACAGTGGTGGAGCTGAGTCATACGGCACGTAATAGGACCAGTTAATTCAATCACGCACCCCCAGCTTGCCCCCTTTACTAGGAAATGAGTTTCTTGACATAATATTATACCATTAATAATGCCTATTGATGATTCATTTGAAAATCCTTGAATAGTAGTTCTAGAGAAAGGTTTACAAGCTCAAAAGGTAAACCTGTACCCAAAATATATGTTGATTCTGAACAGGGAGAATTATGGACCCTTCAAAAACATTCCCAAACTGTTCATTTCCTCAGAAATACTGTTTTATCACAAGTTTAGATCTGGTCTGATGTTCTCTCTTTGAATCTTTTGCCAGACTCAATAGCTAGACCAGATTTTACGAATGAGGCCTCATGGTACTGGACCAGACAGACAAATTAAATGGGAAATGTAGTTTGCCACCTCTGCCTCCTTAAGGTATTTAACGACTATAAGTTTCTGCATTCTACATCTTCCTGGGGTGGAATATTAGTTTTAATTTGCTGCTGTGACCAGTAAAGTATTAATTTAAAAGGCTTTTGTTTCACTTTTCCTACTCCGATCATTAGCTACAAGCCAAGGACCGAATGCAGGGTCAGCTACGTTCTATATATATTTTAATTATACAATCAGGAACCAATGTTTCTGTGCCGGATGGGACCCAGTGGACACTCTGAGTTGGACGTAGGCCAGGATTCTATTAACTTAGTGGTCCTGTACACTCCTTAGGAGGGAGACTCAACACTACTTCTCACTCCCAGATGAAGCTGTTAACCCAGAACCTGGGATCAGCAGTCCCTGAAACACGAACATACCTTCTTGTCCCTATGTATGCTCACTCATGTAAAAGGCTGTATGCTCTCTGGGGGAAGGTTCTGGAGAAAATCATTGTTAAATGTGCTTCTTTGGTATTTCAGGGTGCTTTAGTATTTATCCAGTAGATTCTGAATCCACATATTAACTTAGGTCCAGGAAGTAGAGAATCTCTTGATCGTGTAGTATAGATTCTTTTGGGTATGGACTGAATGACACCAGCCATGGCAATAATACATATTGTCCCTAGAGATTCTGTCTTCTATGAATTTTTTACATCACTTTCTGAGGGGTGGGCCATCCTGACCTTGCTTCTAATAGATAAGTGCCACCAAAGGAATCTATTATTTGTTATGTTCTCTCCCCACTGATGCCAGGGAACAAGGTCTGTGATGCTGTCATCTACCATTAGCTGAGACACGCAAAGAGTCTGAAGGTTTCAGTTATATTGTTCAGTCTACATCTTGGCCAGGTTTGATAAACAGTGTGTCCTCTGATTGTGGGCTTACCTCTGAGCTCATTCATATATGCTTGCTTCTTTTTCATCCCCCTTTCTCCCGTTTGCTAATGAACCTCTTGTCAATCCTTCAACCAGCATGGGCAAACCCTGTTATGAAGCTTTTGGGAGCCCTTTATAGGATGTCAGTGTCCTCTTCTAGGGTCCCTCCCAAGATGTTCAGACAGACTATATCATTGAGAATGCTTTGTGCCCTGTTTTCCTTTATCTGTCACTGTTTAAATTCCAACCAAAGCATATCCTCCCAACACTGCTGGTTTGTATTGCTAACACTTTTGCTATTTCAGAATGTAATCTCTCCTTCCTCCACTGCATTTATTTTTTCATTAACTTAATTTATTTATGCTTTAAATTTCTTCATCCATGCATTCATTTTTGAGACAGGGGTTCACTATATAACCCAGAACCAAGTGTGGCTTCAAACTCACAATCCTCCTGTTTCAGCTTCTCAGGTGCATCGCTGTATCTGGCAACCTAGTACTAGCACCTCCTTGGTTCTGTTATGACCTCACATTATTACTGATCTGTTGATCATGAAGAAAAGTGAGGGAGTATCCGTGGTGGGTGGCATAGGGCAGGAGTGGGTGGGTCATCTTCACCTGGCAAGGCAGAAGCATCTATATTATTCTTAAGAGAGAGTGGTGCACTAATCTTTAACGAAGATAAATGTGTGATTCCACAGTCCCGAAAGTCTAGAAAAGTCTGCAAGTTTTATGATTTTCAAATGAAATCACCCCAGAGATCCTCCTCTAAGTCTTAGCCTTTTACTCCTGCCCAGTTAGGGGCTTGACCTCAGTGCAGCCAGCTTACTGTGGTTAAAAAACAAATAAAAATTGGATTTCTTCTAGATTTCTGCCATCTTTACAATTAAATTCTGGGCCTGAGGGTTAGTTTTTCTACAGCAAATGAGAGTTTCTTTACATGCTGCCAAGGACTGCTGAGATCCATATAAATTGGTGATTAATCACACAAGCTTTCATATTTTGCCAGTGTATTGATTGTACTCAAATACCCAATTGCATCATCCTTATAATGATTCTATCCTCTAGGTCTCCGAAATGCTTGAGCTATTGCAGTAGCTAATTAATTCTTTCTACCCATATGTGTGGTACAGGTTTTATTATTATTATCATTGTTATTATTATTAATATTATTATTATTGGGTTTTTTTTTAGACAAGGTTTCTCTGTGTAGCTCTGGCTATCCTGAAACTCTCTGTAGACTAGGCTGGCTTCAAACTCTCAGAGATCTGCCTACTTCTGCCCCCAAGCGCTGGACTGGGATTAAAGGCATATGCTACCATGCCCGATGTTTTACAGTTTAAATTTTAAATATTCTCCAAAGTTGTGTGTTTATGTTTTGATCCTCAGCATGCAACACGATTTGGAGGTGGTGGACTCTTTGAGAGACTTGGCTTGACAAGGAAAAGCTTGAGCAACTGGGGGTATGCCTTTGAAGGGAGAGAGTGAGACCCTTGTGCCTGCTGTTTCTCCCTGTTTCTCTTTGTCTTTATCTTTGTCTGTCTTCCTGTCTGTCTCTCTCTCTGCTCTTTTGCTTTCCCCTCCCTCTTCCACTCCCCCTCTCCATCTGCACTCCACTTTCCTGGCCCCCACAATATGAGCACATCCTCTATCACAAACCCTCTCTTCCCCCATTCTGTCTCACTTTTCTCCTCAGCCCTTATCTTCCCACCTTGATTATCTTGATTCCCATTGCCCCTCAACCACAAGATTTCTTACTCCAGACCTAGGGTGCCTGAACCTGGAGTCCAGGTTTTTAAACTGCAGGTCACAGGATCTGATCAACATACTCACATAATCACCAGGCACAGGCCAATTATAAACCCTCAAGCAAAGGACATTTTGTAAATATCAAATCTTTCAAGTTCTTCCTATATTATTTAATTCTCAGCTTCTTAGATTATGTCTCAAGACCCATCATGGGTCCATATTTGGTAGCAGTAGAATGGTTCTGAACATGAAACAATCAAGCACAAATTCCAAATTCAACTTGCAATGAATGCCAGGTGTTTCTGACAGCTCTCACTGCTGTATCAGTTAACCTCACTAATGCCTTGACATGAACATGCAAAAGCCTGGCATTGCCCTGGGGAAGGCATTCTGCTATGCAGTGCCAATGAATACCAACTAAAACATCCTGGCTCAGATTCAAGACTACTGTATGTTATAAATTGAAGCATACTATTTTTATTTAGTATTTTATTTTACTGTCCATACAAAGTTTTCAATGCTTACAGAAAAGTAATAGTTTAATTCTGGAAAAACCACTTTCAATATTTGCCTACTTGGATTGTATTGTGTTAAAAATGTTTGATTTAAAAAAACAGTTTGAATTGATGACTCACTTGAGTTTCATAAGTCATCATATGTGTAGCAAAGAACCATTTAATAGAGATTTCTTTGTGATTTATCAGAAAATGTTTGACTTGTTTATCCATTTTATATACCTATAAATGCACCGCTTTATAAACAATTCTCAATGTTTATTTCATCAATAAAGATGTGAAATGTGGGAAAGGTTTAAGAAGCGCTGATTTAGGGAAGGGCTTGGCACAAAGTGGGGCCTCAACAAGCAAATGAAATGAAAATATTTATTAACAAGTACTTTGTTCATCTTACTGGAACTGCATGGGGGCTGAAATAAATCTAACAGACAAAGATCTTACATAGACATTCCAATAAAAACAGGTTAAAACGTACAAATAGAATGAAGTGTTTATGAGTATGCCTTTGTATCAAAAGGAAAAGGGCTTTTTTTTTTTTTAATAGAAAAGAAAGACATTCAGTTTGAGCAATCCAGCCTCAGTGAACAGTACAAACCTCTCGCTGAGGATTTACGGGTAGGCCTTTGATTCGGAGGTTTAGAAGCCCGCTTTTGCTTCTTCCAGCACCAGCATTTAATTGCACGCTTACCGGGGGCTCAAACCTATAAAAGATTCACCTTGTTTCTCTGAACATATATATATTATTTACCGTACAGTCTATAAAATATTTACCCATTTGCTTAGCCAGCTGCACTCCGCTCGGCCTTAACTATCTCATCGCCGCTTGAGCTGATCAAATCGGCGGCTGGCACCGCTCCAGACAAGGGTTGCGCTCACAGCTGGAAGGGGCCCATAATTCATGTGGTGTCAGAGCACATAGAAATCAAGGTGTTGAAAGGCTTTCCGAAGGTTCTGGGCAGGAGGAGGAGGAAGGTCCTTGAGTCCTCAGACCTTCCACCCCCACCTCTCAACTCTCTTATGTGACTGTCTCTGCCGGGTTTTAGCTGAGGTCTCTATTCAGGATCCATTGATAGGATGCCTATTGCATTCTGTGGGTCTTGTTCAGATGGGTGGGAATAATGCCAAGCTCAATCCCTTGTTGGAAAAAAAAAACGGGACACAATCACAAAAATTATCTCTCTCTACAGCTAGCGGGTATAAAACATGTAGACTTTGACCCAGACTTTTAGGCCGGAAGTAGCCATCATGTATGAGTATCCGCTCTCAGAAAACTGTGTTGTTTAAGTGTCATCGGGCCAGTCACAGGCAGTCCCAATGTCGTGGACTTACTGCTGGGATTCTACAGGTGTCAGGCTCTGAGTGTGCGGCAGCGGGCAAAAAGCACTTAGTGCAGGCTGGAGACGAGGAGAAAACGGAGGAAATTTTTTATGATAGCTCAAGACGCTAGCCAGGTTGGGATCCATATTTTGCAGATGAGAAGCCAAGATCTTAGAATTAAGTACTTCGCTCAGCATTTCCTCTTACTCAGCCCCACACATCTGTGTTCAGAAAAGGTTTTTTTTTTTTTGTTTTTGTTTTGTTTTTGTTTTTTTTTTTTTTACTAAATTAAGCTTTGTTTTGTTGAAAATTAAGACGCAAACTTAGCTGGGCTGGGCTGGGCTGGGCTGGGCTGGGCTGGGCAAGAGTAAAAAGAGACCAGCACCGAATCGCCATGACTTAGGAAACTTGGCAAGGACTGTCTCTAAATCCAAAGAGTCTCAGCAGAAGGGGACATTGAGCCTGCCTCTGCTTAGCATCAGGACACTGTTCACCGGTGGGTGAACTAGGTGCATCCTCACCTCCCTTGTAGCGTTAAAGGTGCTGAGGCAGGCATAGCTCAATGTCTCCAACAGAAGCACTGAGAAGACAAAAAAGAAATGAGCCGTCCTAAGGCCTCCACGTCTCTCAAAGACCTTGGCCTCCTCACTTGTCCTGACACCATCTGTCATTCTCTTCTCTTGAGGAAATGGCCTGGGCATCAGTCTTCTCCAGACGAGACAGACAATAAAGCAGGCTTGTTAATTACCTGGGAAGTTAATTCACACACATAAAGCAAGCACTCTATCACCACTCCTAGTATCATGGAGTCTTGAAGAGACGGAGGTAGAGAGTCGCCTGCTCTAGGAAATGCAGTCTCTGGGATGCTCTCATGTAGATAACATCCAGAAACTTATACTCCACTCATCCATTTATACCCAAAGTAAAATTATCTTCCAAAGAAGAAAAATAACCTTCAAAGAATACTTAGAAGTCCCTTCAGTAGCTACTCAAAGAATGAATGGAGGGGCTCACGTGGCCACTGTAACCTCATAATTCTGTACTGTGACCTATCTCATCATCAGCTTCTTCCTGGGAGGAGGGGTCCCTGAAGAAGAGCACCACCTATGCCACCAAAGAAACAAAATGTCCCCAGCATGACTTTCATTTGTTTTCTTCTAAATCAGTAAGTCTTACTGACTTCATTAATGTGCCCATGTTCAGTGATACAGGAGTAATTTTATCCAACATTCTGGGTGACCAGTTAACCAAGTTTGTCCAGTACTGGCTCAGCATTTATTGACAGGTGCTGGGCTTTCAGTACTAAGCCTGGAACAAATTTCAAACAAACTGGGATGATCTGATCATCATTGTGATATTACTGTTCATCCAGAGATGGGGGGAGGTGGGAAGTTGATGCAAGGAAGGAACCTCTGCTGCTCCCATAAGGTTTTTCTGTGTTTTGTTTTTCTTCTTTATAGAAGAAAAAAATAGGACCTGCACTGTCCTGTCTCTTTCAGTTTTCATGC